>NC_056739.1:1531269703-1531907203 GCF_019279795.1 Protopterus annectens | reverse complement strand
TGGGAAGCAAATACCGCATAAGGATTTGCATTCCCTCTGCATTCCTTGCCTATGCCCAGACCACGACGTCTTGGCCTGTCGTTTTTGTGCTACATTCAACAGACGCACTATTAAGCGTCGGGCGGACTTCGCCCAACACTATTTTGGCAAAAAGTTTAATTACATTATGTCGTCGGATACTCCCGACTCCAGTTTTGAGTAAAAGACGCAAAGATAAGGACCGACATTTGAGGTCCGCGACTTCCACCGACACTACGCCAAAGCCGACTACAGGTGGTCCTGTTCTCAGTGAGGCGCCTACGCAGCCCCTGACTACCGACGACACTTCATTGGCGGTGTCTTCTCTGCCCGAGGTCGCAGGCTCTTCGGCCCACACCCCCACTACAGATACCGAAGCCACTATTGGCGGTGAAACTCGGAGTTTAGATAGACCTGCCACCTCTTAAGGTGTCTTCAGGCCTTCCTCTTCTTTTTCCATCAAGGCTTTCACTAAGTCTAAATCAGCCATGCATCCTAAGAGACAGGCTCCACAGGGCCCTTCTCAAGGCCCCATGCCTAAAAAGCAGATGCTCAAAATGGCTGAGGATTTGATTACTCTTATTAGGGGTTCTCAACCCCCCCCAGGACAAAAGACCCAGAGTGGAGGAAGAATCCCCCTCCTCTGACCAGGCCTCCATTATTTCAGAACATTCTGAAGACCAGGAACATTCTTTCTCCCCTTTTGAAGATTCTGATGCAGAGGAGTCCATTCCCTCTGTCTCCCCCGCTGAGGATTACTCTTTTGGGGAAACCTTACATACCTTGAGGGAACACTTCCACTGGGAAGGCCAAGAGTACTCAGACTCCAAGAAAAGGCTTAGGGATTTCCTCTTGCTCCCTCAGCACAGGCCTCTGGCTATACCTCCTGTCTTAGACATTCTAGATGACGTGTATTCGGAGGCCTGCCTTAACCCAGATGTCCTTCAAGAATGCAACTGCAGTCATAACATGTGGGTTGTCCTGCCTCAGGCAGCCCTCGGTCGGCCGGCTTCCAAAGTCTGGGTCCGACGTCGGCTGATGTCGCATTTCTCTCCGACGTCAGAGCGGCTGGAGTACATAAGCATCAGCCGACGCCATTTTCTTCAGTCTTTCTTGCCGCGCGGTGCCCGAAGCAGAAGCAGTTCGCAAGTGCCGGTCGGTCAGCTCCTGTATTCTGTGATACCGAAGTCATCAAAAAAGCTAAGTACCTCGTTGGGGACCTTTTCTTGCCTCAGCCGATGTCAGAAATTACTGAAAAAGTTAACAATTGTCTTTCTTGTGGTAAACAAATACCTCATAAGGATTTCCACTCTTACTGTCTCCCTTGCCTGGGCCCAGACCACGACGTCTCGGCCTGTGTAGCCTGTGCTCGCTTCAACAAGCGCACTCTCAGGCACAGGGCGGAGTTTGCTGAAGATTTTTTCGGCGATAATTTTGCTTACACCATGACGTCGGATCTTCCGACATCGCAAACGCCCAAAAAGCGAAAAGACCCGGACCGACATCCTCGGCCCGCGTCTACCACCGACTCCACGCCAAAACCTAGCGCGAGTGCTCCGGTTCCCTCTGAGACGGTCTTTCCACCGCTCCGAACCGAAGACACCGCATTACCGACGACTCCGATTCCAGACATTACTCCGCCAGTTATAGATTTTCCTCCGGATACCGAAACCGAGGAAATGCCCGAGACCATTGCTGTAGACAAGGTCACTCCTGCACGTGGAGCTGCCAGGCCCCCTATGGCCATGTCTATTAAGGCCTACACTAGGGCTAAGGCAGCCAGCAAAACAAAGCATATTACTTCTAAATCCTTACCTCAGCCAACTCCAGAGACACAAATTATGTCCATGGCTGCTGATTTGATTTCCATGATTAGAGGTTCACAGGCCCATCCTGAGAGAGGATCCCAGCCTCCTCCTGATAAAAGGCCCCGGGTTGAACCCTCTGACCCTACTCCTTCAGATGAAGATTCTGAGGGCTCTGTCCATTCTGATAGCCAGGAAGAGCTCTTCCAGACCTATGAGGACTCGGATGCAGAAGATTCCATCCCCTCGGCCTCTCCTCCTGAGGATATTTCTTTTGGGGAAGTTCTGCACACCATGAGGGAACATTTCAAGTGGCAAGGTCAGGAATATTCTGATTCTAGGAAACGCCTTCGGACTTTCCTTAAGAAGCCTCAGCACAGGCCCTTAGCTATTCCTCCTGTACTTGATGTTCTGGATGATTTGTACTCTGACTCTAGTGCTACCGCTGATTCTCTTCCTCCTGCTCCAGCCAAGCCAGACCGGTATTACAGGGTCCCTGAAACTCATTCCCATTTATTCAGGGCCCACACTGCTGATTTGGAAACTATTTCTCAGGGGCCTAAAGGAGTTTCAGCCTCCACCTCAAAAAATCCTTTGCCCTCCAACAGGGAAGCTAGGTCATTAGAGAGATGGGACAAAAAGGTTTACACATCCACTTCCTTATCTATGAGAGCTTTAAATTGCCTTTTCCATATGTTGCAATATCAGGATTATCTGTTAGAAGATTTACAAAAAACATTAGCCACTCCTGATCCTTTAGACAGGAAGACTTTGCAGGAAGCTGTACATAACACTCAGCAAGTAAGCAATCACTTCCTGCAGTGTGGATATGATGCACTGGAAGCTTCATGTAGGGCAGCTATGACAGGGGCAGTCATTCGTAGACATGCTTGGTTAAAAGATCAACCTCTACCAGATCATGTAAAAGCAAAACTTCTGGATGCACCTTTGGAAAAGAACAAGCTTTTTGGTACAAATGCTAAGGATGTGTTAAAGACCATCGAAGAAAAAGCAAAATCAGTTCAGACTGTGAAGGATTTCCTCCAGGTTCAACCCCCAGATTCAGTAGGAATTGGCCTTCAAAAAACTGGTACTTTCCTAATCCAGAAAAGTTTCAAAGGGGTAAGAACAGACGTGGCCGAGGAAGAGGCCAATACAGAGGCCCTTACAGGGGACGACAATGGCAGCCAGGAAACCAAAGAAGTGACGCAGGGGTTTCACCTGCCCCACAACCACAATCTCAATGACTTTCCTCTACTACCGCCTACCAGGGAACAACTAGAAGCTCCCTTGGGTGGGAAATTATCTCTGTTTGCAGAAAACTGGCAAAGACTGACAAAGGACAAATGGATTTTGGACATTATAGACCGAGGGTACAGGTTTCATTTTCATACCTTACCAAGAAAACAAGGCATGCCAAACCTGCCACAAAATCAGAGGGCAGAGGCTGTCAAGCAAATCACTCTGCTGACTCGGATGAAAGCAATAGAAAGAGTTCCACAACAAGAACAAGGCCAGGAGCTTTACTCAAGACTGTTCCTTGTTCCAAGAAAAGAATCTCAGTGGAGACCAATACTGGACTTGTCCGCATTAAACACCTTTCTCATAGTACCAAAGTTCAAAATGCTGACTCTACAGCAACTCTTCCCATGCTGGGCAAGGGGTCGTGGCTGATTACTCTGGACCTCAAGGAGGCATACCTGCATGTCCCTATCAGACACAGCTGCAGAAGATACCTCAGATTTCTTGCAGGGCCAGAGCATTATCAATTCTCAGCATTGCCATTTGGCTTATCTACTGCGCCCAGAGTATTTACAAAATGCCTGGCTTCAGTAATTGCTCATTGCAGGCTCCAGGGAATACAAATTTACCCATACCTGGACGACTGCCTCATACAAGTGGACGACAAATTGATGTTGACAAAAAACCTGGATTATGTCATACGATTACTTCAAGCTGTGGGATACACAGTCAACTTCCAAAAGTCAAGACTGCAGCCATCCCAGCAAATAATCTTCTTAGGAGCCAAACTAGACACAGCCTCTCAGATGGCTTTCCTGACAGAAGACAAGCAAGAGAAGTTAACTCATTACTTCAAAGGTTTAGCAAAACTCACCCAGATGACTGCAAGGAGATTCCTACAGGCCCTGGGTTACATGGCATCCTGCATTCTCCTGGTTCCATTAGCAAGACTACACATGAGAAAGCTTCAATGGTACCTAAAAAGCATTTGGTCTCAACACAGCAACAACTTGGAGACAATCATACCACTCATTCCATGCCTACAAAAGGAATTCCTATGGTGGGCCTCGGTGAGCCAGGCAAACACAGGTATGTCATTCAAAAAACCACAGATAACACAGACCATGACTACAGACGCCTCAGACCTTGGATGGGGGGCGCACATGGAAGGCAGGTGTATACAAGGACAATGGTCTCCAAAGGAAACACATCTGTATATAAACCGAAAGGAAATGCTGGCAGTAATGCATGCCATCGAGGCCTTTCAACACCAACTCCAGCAAGGCCATTTAATGATACGGACAGACAACACCACTGTGATGTGGTACATAAACAAGCAAGGGGGCACCCACTCTTACCCCCTTTGCAGACTGACAATGCAGCTTTGGGAGAAATCACTGAGCCTAAACATCCAGTTACAATCCCAGTTTGTTCCAGGAAAAGACAATATGTTGGTGGACAGCCTAAGCAGGAATTTCACAGATCCACACGAGTGGAGGTTACATCCGAAGGCCTTCAGACAACTCACTTCGACATGGGGCAAGCCAGAAGTGGACCTATTTGCCTCTCACCTCAACCATCTTCTACCAAAATTCTGCACAAGGACATACCATCCAAAAGCTTGGAAAATAGATGCCCTCTCATTCAACTGGAACTCCCTAGCAATCTATGCATTCCCACCTCTGCCACTGATGACCTCAGTATTACTAAAGATCAAAGCAGAGAAACCCAAGGGAATCATAATAGCTCCGGACTGGCCAAGACAACACTGGTACCCACTACTACGGAGCATATGTCACACCAGGAGGTGGGCCCTTCCCCAGTGGCCTCTACTTTTGACTCAACACAATTTCGAAACACTGCATCCAAATCTTCAGACACTGCAGCTAACAGCCTGGGAGATCCCTTAAATAACTTCAGCTTATCCCTCTCCAAGGAAGTTCAGCGGATACTAACAGAGGCTCGAAGACCATCCACCAGAAAGGTTTACTTAGCAAAGTGGAAAAGATTCAGCATTTGGAATACCAGCAAGGGACATGATGCATCATTGTTGAACATCCCACTCATCTTGGAATATTTGGCTGATATGTTAAAGAATGGCCTCTCATATTCCTCCATAAAGATACATGCATCTGCTATTTCAGCTAGATACAACACTGATCCTCCTGTTTTTTCTCACCCCTTACTAAGGCAATTCCTCAGGGGAATCAAGAACATTAAGCCACCAAGAAAGGCCCCAGTGCCAGCCTGGGACCTCAATTTTGTCTTAGAAAAACTGACCCTATCTCCATTTGAGCCAGCAGCTTCAGTTGACTTGTAATTTCTCTCATGGAAGACAGCTTTCCTGTTGGCAATTACCTCAGCAAGAAGGGTTTCGGAGCTACAGGCCCTAATGGCAATACCACCCTTTATTATTTTTCACAGAGACAGGGTCTCATTAAGGACCAACCCTACTTTTATGCCAAGGGTGGTATCTAGGGTTTCTTTAAATCAAGCCATTCATCTGCCTGCTTTCTTCCCCAATCCTGAGAACAAGGGGGAAAGACTGTTGCATACCTTGGACATTCACAGACAACTTCAATACTACCTGGACAGAACCAAGGCCAGTAGGAAGTCTGAACAACTTTTTGTAGCTTATGCCCCTGCAGTCCAAGGAAAAGCAATTTCAAAACAGACTATTTCTAAATGGATTGGACATTGCGTCAGATTCTGTTATTCCTTTCATGGAAAGACTGTTCCAGCCAATGTCAGACCACATTCCACCAGAGCTACAGCCACCTCTACAGCATTCTTAAGAAGGGTGCCTACCAAGGACATTCTAGAAGCTGCTACATGGAGCTCCGTGCATACATTCTCCAAACACTACAATGTCCCTCTATACTCCAGATCCAGAGCAGGCTTTGCTTCGGCAGTCCTGCAGGGTTTGATTGCCACACCATCTTTTTCCTAGAGCATTCCTCCTCCCCCAGCTAAGCTATGGTATTCTACCCACATGTTATGACTGCAGTTGCATTCTTGAAGGAGATAGTACAGTTTTGTACCTACCATAAATGTAGATGACCGATAGACATGCAACTGCAGTCGGATTTTCCCTCCCTCCATACCCCTCTATGCCTAGGGTCCACTCCTATCCCTCTTACTTCTTAGCTGGGGATATCTGTTATGGTGTATTTGTTTTATTGCTCATTTATTTGTTTGGAATCCTGTTTTTGTCTTCCAATTTGATTACATCCTTCCTTGGAGGGCACCTGGCATCTGGGGCAAGAAACACTGAAGAAAATGGTGTTGGCTGATGCTTATGTACTCCAGCCGCTCTGACGTCGGAGAGAAATGCGACATCAGCCGACGTCGGACCCAGACTTTGGAATCCGGCCGACCGAGGGCTGCCTGAGGCAGGACAGCCCACATGTTATGACTGCAGTTGCATGTCTATCGGACATCTACATTTATGGTAGGTACAAAACTGTACTATTCTTTACCTCCAGCTCCAGTCAAGCCTGACAGGTATTACCGGGTTCCTGACTCACACCAATTCCTATACAAAAGCCATGCGGCTGACCCAGAAACTATATCACAGGGTCCCAAGGGAATTAAGGCCTCCACTGCTAAAAATCCATTACCTTCAGAGAGAGATTCCAGAGCTTTAGAGAGGTGGGGGAAAAGGTTTACACCTCGGCCACCTTAACCATGAGGGCATTAAACTGTCAGTTCCATATGTTAAAGTGCCAACAATTTCTCTTATCACAGTTGAGAAACAAAATGTCACAACCTGAACAACCAGACTTGCAGGAGTTGCAGGATTTGATACATAGTGCAGAACAAGTGGGTAAGCATACCTTGCAATGTGGTTTCGATGCTTTAGAGGCCTCATGTAGAGCTGCTGTTACAGGATCAGTCATACGTAGACATGCCTGGCTCAAAGAGCAAACGTTACCAGATCATGTCAAAGCTAAATTACTAGATGCTCCTCTGCAAAAAGATGTATTGTTTGGTGTTAAAGCTGAGGGAGGTATTAAAGAAAATGGAGGAAAAGGCAAAATCAATGCAAACGGTAAAAGATTTCCTACAGGTACAACCTCTATGTTTCAGTAGAAATTGGCCTTCCAAAAATTGGTCCTTTCCAGCCACGGACAGACCCCAAAGAGGTAGATACAGGCACCCGAGGGGCAGAGGGCAATCTCAAGGATCATTTAGAGACTGACAATGGCAAGCACCCACACAAAGAGGTGTTGAGGATAGTTTACAGCCATTCAGAAAGCAGAACCAGTGACTTTCCCCTTTGCATGCCAAGCAAGGCTCAAATGGCAGCACCTTTAGGCGGAAAACTGGCATTATTTTCGAAAAATTGGCATATTGTCACAAAAGACAAATGGATCCTGGACATTGTAGACAGAGGCTACAGATTTCACTTTCACACCCTTCCAAAAATGAGAGGCATGCCAAACCTGCCACACAATCAAAGGGCAGAGGCACAAAAACAAATTTCAGATCTCATGGACATGAAAGCTCTATTCAAAAGGTACCTGTACAAGAACAGGGTCAAGGTTTTTATTCCAGACTATTCCTGGTACCAAGGAAGGGAAAAGATTGGAGACCTATTTTGGACCTATAAACACATTTTTACTCGTGCCAAAATTCAAGATGCTCACATTACAGCAGCTTCTTCCCATGCTGGGCAAGGAGTCTTGGCTGGTAACACTGGACCTCAAGGAGGCATACCTGCATGTCCCAATCAGACAAGATTGCAGAAGATACCTCAGATTTCTTGCAGGTTCAACCCATTATCAATTCTCTGCATTGCCCTTTGGCTTATCTACTGCGGCCAGAGTGTTCACCAAATGCCTGGCATCAGTAATCTCCTACTGCAGACTTCAAGGGATACAAATATACCCATATCTGGACGACTGCCTGATCCAAGTGGACAGCAAGCACATACTTATGAAACATCTGGCGTTTGTAATAATGTTGTTGAATTCTCTGGGATACACAGTCAACAAAAGGAAATCAAGGCTAATACCCTCTCAAACAATAATTTTCCTGGGTGCCAGCTTGGATACAAACACCCAGATGGCCTACCTCACGCCAGAGAAACAAGGGCAACTAACTCAATACTTCAGAAAACTGGCAACTTTCACCAGGCTGACTGCAAGGAAAATCCTGCAGGCTCTGGGATTCATGGCATCTTGCATCCTACTGATCCCATGTGCAAAGCTGCATATGAGGAAACTTCAGTGGTACCTAAAACACCTATGGTCTCAACACAGCCACAGTTTGGAAACAATAATACCACTAATTCCATGTCTTCAAAAGGAATTTCTGTGGTGGGCTCAAGCATGCCAAAGAAACGCAGGTCTCCCATTCTGCAAGCCTCAAGCAAATCAAATCATCACAACAGACGCCTCGTACTATGCCTGGGGGGCGCACATGACAGATCGGTGCATTCAGGGCAAATGGCTCCAAAAAGAAAAGCACCTACACATCAATCAGAAGGAAATGTTAGCAGTAATAAATGCTATTATAGCTTTCAAAGACCTACTGCATCCAGGCCAGCTATTGATAAGGACGGACAACACCACAGTAATGTGGTACATAAACAAACAGGGAGGTACCCATTCATACCCCCTATGCAGGCAAGCCATGTCTCTTTGGAACATGGCTCTGGAATTACAAATCGAGCTTCAAGCACAGTACCTGCCAGGCAAGGAAAACACACTGGCAGACAACCTAAGCAGAAATATGACAGATCCACACGAATGGAAGCTGCATCCTCAAGTTTTCACAAAGATGACTCAAGCATGGGGAAGGCCAGACATAGATCTCTTTGCCTCCCACAGAAATCACCAATTGGCAAAATTCTGCTCAAGGACCTTTCATCCACAGGCCTGGAAAGTGGACGCACTTTCCTTCAGTTGGGCAACAATGACAGTTTATGCTTTTCCACCTCTCCTCTGCCGCCCAAAGTTCTATTAAAAACCAGAGCAGACAGACCAAAGATGATTCTCATTGCTCCAGACTGGCCAAGACAACACTGGTACCCACTCCTGAAAAGCTTGACGCATTCACCACCATGGATCCTGCCTCTAATGCCTCTTCTACTGACTCAGCACAACTTCAAAACTCTTCACAGCCAGCTGAAAACACTCAATCTAGCCGCATGGAATATTCCTTAAATTCACAACAGGCCCTACTCTCCAAGGAGGTGCAGGATGTCATTTTGGAGGCCAGAAGACCTTCTACAAGAAAAGCCTACTCTGCAAAATGGAAACGGTTTTGTGCCTGGAATGAGAAAAAGGGTCAGAATCCTGGAATACTGAATTTACCCCAAATATACAGTACCTAGCTGGGATGCTAAGCAATGGACTTTCATTCTCCTCCATCAAAATCCATGACTCAGCCATTTCTGCAGTATACAACACTGATCCTCCTTTATTCTCTCATCCCCTCTTAAGACAGTTCCTCAGAGGAGCTAAGAATATAAAACCCCCAAGGAAACAACCAGTACCTGCTTGGGACCTCAATTTCATACTAGAAAAACTGACCTTGCCTCCTTTTGAGCCAGCTGCTTCAACAGAACTGCAATACTTGTCTTGGAAAACAGCCTTCCTCCTGGCAATCACTTCAGCTCGCAGGGTTTCGGAACTACAAGCCCTCATGGCTGTGCAGCCTTTCATAATTTTCCATCAGGACAGAGTTACCTTACGAACCAATCCGTCCTTTATGCCAAAGGTAGTATCCAGGGTAGCCTTGAATCAGGCTATCCACTTACCTACCTTTTACCCTAATCCTCAAAACAAAGGGGAAAGACTACTACACTCCTTGGACAATCACAGATAGCTGCGTTATTATTTGGACAGAACAAAGCCTTTCAGAAAATCAGAGCAACTCTTTGTGTCCTATGCTGCAGGAGCTCAAGGGAAGCCTATTTCCAAACAGACAATCTCAAAGTGGATAGCCCACTGCATACGCTTTTGTTACTCTTTTCATGGTAAATCTGTACCTGCAGGCATCAGATCTCACTCCACAAGGGCCACAGCTACCTCTGCAGCTTTCCTCAGGGGGGTTCCTACCAAAGATATTTTGGAAGCAGCCACTTGGAGTTCCGTACATACCTTCTCCAAGCACTATCACCTACCATTATACTCCAAATCTAGAGCAGGCTTTGCCACTGCAGTCTTGCAGGGCATCCTGGCTCCTCCTAGATCCACCTAGTGCCTACCACCCCTTTTTTAGCTTTGGGATTCTACCCATCTGTTATGACTGCAGCTGTATGCACGATGAACATAGTACAGTTTTGTACCTACCATAAATGTAGATGTTCGAGTGCTAATACAGCTGCAGTCCAGGTTTCCCTCCTTCCTTCCCCTCTTGGTACAGGCCTAACGGCGAACATCTCCTCATACATCCTGATTGGGGTATTCTTTTATGGTGTCTTTGCTTGCAACTACTGTTTTTTGATTATATTGCATTGCATCATTACATAATTTTATGTATTGCCTTCCTTCTGGGGGCAACCTGACATCTGGGGCAAGAAAAACTGAAGAAAATGGTGTCGGCTGGATCTTTTATACCCCTGTCGCACTGACGTCAGGGAGGAAGCGACGACAACCGACGCCGGACCTAGACTTTGGAATTCGGCCGACCGAGGGACCCGCCTGATGGCAGGAAAACCCATCTGATGTCCTTCATGGATGCATCTGCAGTCATAACAAATGGGTTGTCCTGTCGTCAGGCAGCCCTTCGGTCGGCCGGACTCCAAAGTCTGGGTCCGGCTTCGGCTGATGTCGCACTTCACCCGACGTCATCTCTGCTGGTTCGGTATAAAGGCATCAGCCGACGCCATTTTCCTGAGTCTTTCTTGCCGTGGCCAAGCAGAAGCTGTTCGCAAGTGCCGTTGGTCAGATTCAGAGATTACTACTACCGAATACTACTTCAAGACTTCTAAAAGCTAAGTACCCGTTGGGGACTCTTTCTTGCCTCAGCCGATGTCAGAAAAAGTCAATAACTGTTTAACTTGTGGGAAACAAATACCTCATAAAGATTTCCACTCTTACTGTCTGCCTTGCTTAGGCCCAGACCACGACGTAGCAGCCTGTTCGGCCTGTGCTTCCTTCAACCGACGAACGCTTAGGCATCGGTCGGAGTTTGCTGAACAGTTTTTCGGCTCAGACTTTGCGTACATTATGCCGTCAGATCCTCCGACTACCCAAATTGTTAAAAAACGCAAAGAAAAAGACCGACACTCGCGGTCCGCGGTTTCGGCCGAAACCACGGTTAAGCAAGCCGCGAGTGTCTCGGTTTCGGTCGAAACCGAGAAAACTGGTCAATCTTCAGCCGAATCCATGACTACTACTGAGGCTCCTGCTACCTTAGTTGAATCGGCCTCAGAATTTTTGCCTACAACTGTGGTTCCTAGTGATTTATCAGACACCATCCCTTTGGATGTCTCTACCCCAGCACGTGGTGCTGCTAGGCCTCCTGCAGCCATGTCTATTAAGGCCTTTGCCAGGGCTAAAGCAGCCAAATCTGCTAAATCAGTGCCTGTTAAGCCCCCCTCACACAGGCCCACTTCTAGTTCACAAATGCTTACTCTGGCAGAAGATTTAATATCCTTAATTAGGGGATCCCAATCTCACTCAGACAGGGCCTCTCAGCCCCAGAAAAGAGACCTAGAGCAGAGCCCCGAGCCAGTGTCCTCTGATGATTCTGCGGATGACTCAGACATTACAGACCAGCCAGAGGCTCCTTTTTCTACTTATGAAGATTCCGATGCTGAAGAATCCATTCCAGCTGCCTCTCCACCAGAGGAATTTTCCTTTGGGGAAACCTTACATGCCATGAGAGAACAATTCCAATGGCAGGGACAAGATTTCTCAGATTCAAGAAAAAGGCTTAGGACTTTTCTGCACTTACCACAACATAGGCCCTTAGCTATACCTCCTGTACTGCCTGTTGTGGATGATGCTTTTAATGATGTCTGCACTGCTCCTGATTCTTTACCTCCAGCCCCTGTCAAACCAGATAGATTTTACAGGGTGCCAGACACTCATCACCACCTATACAAGGCCCCACTTGCAGAACCCGAAACTATATCCCAGGGGCCTAAGGCAGTAGCCTCGACCACAGCAAAAAACCCTATTCCTTCTGAAAGGGAATCCAGGTCCTTAGAGAGATGGGGGAAAAAAGTTTACACCTCTGCTACTCTCTCAGCTAGAGCTTTAAACTGTCAGTTTCATATGATCCAATACCAAGAGTTTATGCTTGATCAGTTAACTAAAAACTGTCCTCTGATGAATCCTTAGATAAGAAATATGTATTAGAAATGGTGAATAACATCCAACAGGTTAGTAACCATTCCTTAAAATGTGGCTATGATGCACTGGAGGCTTCATTTAGATCAGCCATGACTGGCACAGTGATAAGAAGGCATGCATGGTTGAAAGAACAGGTCTTACCGGATCATGTTAAAGCAAAGCTATTAGATGCTCCTATGGATAAGGCCAGTCTATTTGGTACACCTGCCCAGCAGGTAATGAAGAAAATGGAAGAAAAGGCAAAATCTGTACAAACAGTTAAAGATTTCTTACAGGTTCAGCCCCCAAGGTTTAGCAGGAACTGGCCTGCCAAAATTGGTCCTTTCCTGACTCAACAAGATCCCAAAGGGGCAGGAATAGACGCTCTAGAGGCAGAAATCAATCCAGAGGAGGTGCCTACAGAGGACGACAGTGGCAAGGCAATAACCGAGGCACAGACACAACCACTGCCACTGCAACAGGACAATCACAGTGACTTGGCTCTGACACCGCCTACCAGGGAGCAAATAGCAGCACCATTAGGCGGAAAGTTAGCCTTATTTCGAAAAATTGGCACTATATCACAAAAGACAAGTGGATTTTGCAAACCATAGACCAAGGCTACAGGTTCCACTTCCACACCTTACCAGTAAAAAGAGGAATGCCAAACCTACCTCCAAATCAAAAAATAGAAGCTCTACAGCAGATAGCGGAATTAACAAAGATGAGAGCTGTGGAAAGAGTACCAATAACAGAACAGGGCAAAGGATTCTACTCCAGACTCTTCCTAGTACCAAGAAAAGAGAAAAGTTGGAGACCTATTCTCGACCTGTCCATCTTAAACACATACATCATTGTCCCAAAATTCAAAATGCTGACCCTACAGCAACTTCTTCCCATGCTGGGCAAGGAGTGTTGGCTGGTAACTCTAGATCTCAAGGAGGCATACCTGCACGTCCCCATTCAACCAAATTGCAGAAGATACCTCAGATTTCTTGCAGGATCAGAGCATTATCAATTCTCAGCATTGCCCTTTGGCTTATCTACTGCACCCAGAGTATTCACAAAATGTCTGGCATCAGTAATCGCTCACTGCAGAGTACAGGGAATCCAAATTTATCCATACCTGGACGACTGCCTGTTACAAGCGGACAACAAAAGCAAGCTGACAACAGATTTACAAAGGGTCATTTACTTGCTACAAGCCCTGGGATACACAGTCAATTTACAAAAGTCAAGGCTGATACCATCCCAAACAAGAACATTCTTGGGCTGAATTGGACACAGTAAAACAAATGGCATTCCTAACTGCAGAAAAACAAAAGAGCTCCTCTTTACTTCTTGGCATTAACAAAGCAGAACAAACTAACAGGAAGAAAAGTTCTGCAGGCCTTGGGCTTCATGGCATCATGCATAATCTTGGTCCCACATGCCAGACTGCATATGAGAAAGCTACAGTGGTACCTAAAGAATTTATGGTCTCAGCACAGGCACAGCTTAGAAACAGAAATCCCACTAATCCCATGCCTAAAACAGGAGTTCCTATGGTGGGCTCAAGCATGCCAGTCAAACCCAGACTTACCCTTCCACAACTTTCGAGCAAGCCAAACCATCACAACGGACGCCTCAGACCTAGGATGGGGGGGGCGCACATGCTGGACAAATGCATACAAGGATTGTGGACTCAAGACCAGCTGCACCTGCACATAAACCAAAAAGAAATGCTGGCAGTAAAACTGGCAATCCAAAAATTCAGACCATTCCTCAAAGAAGGCCATTTGATGATAAGGACAGACAACACCACAGTCATGTGGTACATCAACAAACAGGGAGGCACTCATTCATACCCCCTATGCAGAATGACTTTGGACCTTTGGAATCTGGCTCTCAGCTACAACATCCAGTTACAGGCAATATTTGTGCCGGAAAAGAGAACACCCTAGCAGACATGTTAAGCAGAACCACCTCGGATGCTCACGAATGGATGCTACACCCGGACATCTTCAAGGCCATCACAAAGAAATGGGGAATGCCACAAATAGATCTATTCGCTTCCCCACTCAATCACCAGCTCAAAAATTCTGCACAAGGACATTCCACCCACTTGCATGGAAGGTGGACTCTCTATCCTTCAGCTGGAAAGGCCTGACAGCATATGCATTTCCACCTCTTCCCTTGATGCACAAGGTACTACTGAAAATCAAAGAGGAACGTCCAAGGATAATCCTGATAGCTCGAATTGGCCAAGACAACACTGGTACCCATTGCTGAGGAGCATGTCTCGAGAGAATGTGGTCAATACCCCTGATGCCTTTGATGTTAACTCAGAACAACTACAACATCATGCATCCAAACCTAAAAACCTTGCAACTGACTGCCTGGAACATCGCATAGCAGCAACTAACCCAGACCTTTCCCAAAGGGTTAAAGACATTATCCTTGAAGCCCGCAGACCTTCAACAAGAAGGAACTATGCAGGAAAATGGAAAGGTTTGTCATTTGGAGTACTGAAAGAGGAAAAGATGTGTCGAACATAGATATTGCTAACATTCTGGAGTACTTGGCAGAGCTTCTACATACAGGCCTGTCCTATTCCTCCATCAAGATGCATGCATCAGCTATTTCAGCAGAATACAGCTTCGATCCACCTGTCTTTTCGCATTCTCTACTCAAGCAGTTCCTCAGAGGGATCAAGAATGTAAAACCTCCTAGGAAACCACCATTACCAGCATGGGACTTGAACTTTGTGCTAGAAAAGTTGACACTCCCTCCGTTTGAACCAGCAGCAACAGCAGATCTGCAACACCTGTCATGGAAAACTGCTTTCCTACTGGCAATTACCTCAGCAAGGAGGGTTTCGGAACTACAGGCCTTAATGGCAGTGCAACCCTTCCTAATCTTCCATCAAGATAGGGTGTCCATGAGAACTAATCCTACATTTATGCCTAAGGTGGTATCCAGAGTGTCTTTAAACCAGGCAATCCACCTACCTACCTTCTTTCCCAATCCACAAAACAGGGGGGAAAGAATGCTGCATACCTTGGATGTACATAGACAGTTACGCTACTACCTGGACAGAACCAAAAGTAACAGAAAAACTGACCAGCATTTAGTAGCCTATGCAACAGGAAGGGAAGGAAAAGCAATTTCCAAACAGACAATCTCCAAATGGATAGGAAATTGCATAAGATTCTGTTACTCCTACCATGGAAAACCAATTCCACAGAACATAAGACCTCATTCTACAAGGGCTACAGCCACTACCACAGCTTTCTTACGAGGAGTGGCAACCAAGGACATTATTGAGGCGGCTACTTGGACCTCCGTGCATACATTTGCCAAGCATTATAATTTACCTCTATACTCTAGATCCCGAGCAGGGTTTGCCACTGCTGTACTGCAAGGGATCCTAACTACACCATAATTTTTCTTCCTCCACCCCTAGTTTGGCTATGGTATTCTACCCATTTGTTATGACTGCAGATGCATCCATGAAGGACATAGTACAGTTTTGTACCTACCATAAATGTAGATGTCCGAACTGGATAGCATCTGCAGTCAGGATTACCCACCCTCCTTCCCTCTGTGGTACTCCTAGGGTATTTACCCTCCTAATAGCTAGCTGGGGGGGGGGGGGAGTCTCTTATGGTGTATTTGTTTGTATATATGTACATACATGCTTATTTTTTGTTTGCCTTCTACTTTTTTGGAAACATTGGCATTTATCCAAAATTTAGCCTTCCAAGAGGGCAACTGGCATCTGGGGCAGGAAACACTGAGGAAAATGGCGTCGGCTGATGCCTTTATACCCGAAGACCAGCAGAGATGACGTCGGGTGAAGTGCGACATCAGCCAAAGCCGGACCCAGACTTTGGAATCCGGCCGACCGAAGGGCTGCCTGACGACAGGACAAACCCATTTGTTATGACTGCAGATGCTATCCAGTTCGGACATCTACATTTATGGTAGGTACAAAACTGTACTTTATGACTGCATCTGTATTAGCACTCGAACATCTACATTTATGGTAGGTACAAAACTGTACTTTCTCTGCACTTCCCTTTGGCTTATCTACTGCGCCCAGGGAATTCACAAAGTGCTTGGCTCCAGCTATTGCATACTGCAGGCTGAGAAATATTCAAATTTACCCATACTTGGACGATTGCCTGATTCAGGCGGACAGTCAGGAATTGCTACTTCAGCACCTGACGTTTGTAAAGAGACTCCTAACTTCTCTGGGTATACCATCAATGAAAAGAAATCACATCTGGTGCCTAGCCAAAAGATTGTATTCCTAGGAGCAAGCTTGAACACAGCTTCCCAGATGGCATTCCTCACTCCAGAAAAGCAGGTTTATTTGACAAATTGCTTCAAACTACTGGCCACCCAAACCCAGCTATCTGCAAGAAACGTACTACAAGCCCTAGGGTTCATGGCCTCATGCATTCTACTAATTCCATATGCAAGACTGCCTATGAGGAAACTTCAGTGGTACTTACAATGTCTCTGGTGTCAACATTCTCAGGACCTGGAAATAGTGATTCCTATCATTCCTTGCCTAAGGGGAGAGTTTCTTTGGTGGGCAGAGGCTTGAAACCACAAAAAGGGACTCCCTTTCACTCAACCCCCCGCCGCCCAAACCCTGACAACAGACGCATCAGACTATGCATGGGGGTTCACATGGCAGGCAAATGCATTCAAGGCAAATGGAGCCCAGGACAAATTCACCTGCATATCAATCAGAAAGAAATGTTAGCTGTACAGAATGCACTGACAGCCTTCAAATACCTTATCCTGCCAGGACAACTTTTGATAAAGACAGACAACACCACAGTTATGTGGTACATAAGCAGGGGGGAACTCATTCCTACCCACTCTGCAGGTTAGCCATGGCAATGTGGAACACAGCCTTGAGCTTTCAAATGCACCTGCAAGATCAATTCCTGCCAGGCAAACAAACTTCACTGGCAGATGACTTAAGCAGAAATCTAATGAACCCACACGAGTGGAAACTGGAACCCAACTCATTGAAACTTCTAATACACAGGTCGGGGACACCAGAAGTGGACCTCTTTGCTTCCCCCCAAAACCATCAACTGAGCAAATTTTGCACCAGAATTCCCTGCAGCCAAGCATGGAAAGTGGATGCCCTATCCTTTACATGGGAAAACCTCTCAATCTATGCCTTTCCCCCTCTGCCCCTCCTTTCAAAAGTACTACTCAAGATCAAACAGGACAGGCCAAGGTTCACAGGTAGGTACTAGGCTATTGACCCTAGTGCCTATATGAGCCTAGCCAGACAGTACCCTGGCTTTTGCCACCCAAGAAAATTATTTTCCTGTGCCCCTGTCAAGCAGAGCCACAGAAGTGATCCCCAGGGTGAAATTTCTATCTCCCATCCAATTATCAAGATTTTTCTTGAAGAGTGCTAATGAGGAGCTTTGTTTGATATAGATAGGTAGTTTGTTCCAGAGTATGGGAAGTCTCTGAGACAGGAATCTGTCCCTCCAGCATGTTCTGTTTATTGTGGTGACAAGGTTTCGGTCCCTAGAGCGTGTAGCTCGGAAGGATTGGGATTTCTTTACGTGGAGCATGCCCACCAGTTCTGGATTTGACATAGCTTTGTGTGTTAGGCAGAGATCACCTCTGAGTAGGCGATACGCGACAGAGTAAAGCTGGAGTTTTTTGAGATGGTTTGCATAGGGCATCTGTTTGAGGCCGGTGATCCTCTTTGTGAGGTATTTCTGTGGCCTTTCCAGTTGTAGATGTCTTGTGAGGTACATACCAAAAGGGGCGTTGTACTCTATAATGGGTCTAATGAGTGATGAGTAGAGGGGAATAATGACCTCTTTTTTTCCTGGATGAGAAACTTTTTGTGATGAGGTGTGCCATGTAGAAGGATTTCCTGACTACTGTGGCGATGTGATTATCAATGGAGAGACTACTGTCCACCTGTGTCCCAAGGTCTCATCACACATTCGGTGTTAAGTAGTCTACCGCCTATGTGGTAGTTCATGGGTACAGAGTTTTTACCAAAAGGGATAACAATGCACTTTTTGGCATTGAGCTTGAGGCCATGGCTTTGACACCAGGCATCTGTCTCAGTGAGGCCCTTTTGTAGGATGTCCACATTGTTGGGAGATTTGATTATGGCTCCTATTTTGCAATCATCTGCGAACTTTGTTAGCCTGTACTTCAGAGAAGTAGATACCAAACAGGAGAGGACCTTGGACTAAACCCTGTGGTACTTCACTTGTCACTGGTCTGAAGTTGGATTTTAGAGTCTGCTACTTTCACAGTGTGTGTTCGGTCAGTGAGCCAGTTGGCAACCCATCTTGTGACATAGGGATTTATACCTAGTTTAGTGAGTTTGTCTATAATTCCAGAGTGGGGGATGGTGTCGAAAGCCTTGGCGAGATCTAGATAGGCTGTGTGTACCACCTTACCCTCATCTACAGCTTTAGTGACTGCTTCAAAGAAGTCTTATCAGGTTTAGGAGACATGATCTGCCTTTTACAAACCTGAACTGGGTAGGGTCTAGAGTTTGGAGATTACCAAGGACAATCCTTATTTCACTAGACTAACCACGCCAACACTGGCACCCACTCTTACGCAGTCTGATAGCAGTGCCACCCTGGCACCTACATCAAGACCCCCTCTCTGCTGTCCCAGCAGGAGGGACAGATCTTGCATCCTCAGCTGCAAACCCTGAACCTGGCAGCCTGGTTTATTCCCTGAATACATCACCAGCAACCCTCAGCAAACAGATGCTGAATGTTATCCTTGAGGCCATAAGGCCTAGTACTAGGAAATCCTATTCCGAAAAGTGGAAAAGATTCTGTTCTTGGAGCCAGTCTCAAGGAAAGGACGCAACCGTACCCACCTTACCTCAAATCCTAGATTATCTAGCAGAGCTGCTCCACAAAGGCCTATCCTTCTCATCAATTAAGATTCATGCCTCTGCCATCTCAGCTCATTACAATACTGAGCCACCCATCTTCTCTCACCCTCTGATCAAACAATTCCTGAGAGGAGCTATCAATTTAAGAGCCCCAAGGAGAGCTCCCACTCCTGCCTGGGACCTTAACTTTGTACTAGAGAAGCTCACGCTCCACCCTTTTGAGCATGCTGCTACAGCAGAGTTAACATTTCTCTCTTGGAAAGCAGCCTTTCTTCTAGCCATCACTTCAGCAAGAAGAGTGTCTGAGTTACAGGCCTTTATGGCTGTGGAACCTTTCATTATCTTCCATGTGGACAGGGTTTCCCTCAGGACTAACCCATCATTTATGCATAAGGTGGTATCTAGTGTGACTTTAAACCAATCCATCCATTTACCAACCCTTTTTCCTAATCCTCAGAATAAAGGGGAAAGGATCCTACACTCCTTGGACATGCACAGACAGCTCAAGTTAAGACTAAACCTTTTAGAAAATCTGACCAGCTGTTAGTCAGCTTTGCTACAGGGGTAGAGGGCAAGGCCATTTCAAAACAAACCATTTCTAAATGGATAGCACATTGCATCCATTTCTGCTATAAACACCATGGAATCCCTACCCCAGAGGGGATCAGACCTCATTCCACTAGGGCTACCTCAACCTCTACAGCATTTCTCAGGGGAGTCCCTACCAGGGACATCCTGGAAGCTGCAACCTGGAGTTCTGTACACACCTTCACCAAGCATTACCATTTACCTATCTTTTCTAAATCCAGAGCTAGATTTGCCACAGCAGTCTTATAAGTCCTGCTAGCCAGCCCTAATACTTCTTGACTGTCTCCACCCTTCCTCAGCTTTGGGAATCAACCCAAGTGTGATGACTGCAATATTGAAACACGAAGAGCATAGTACAGTTGTGTACAGTTACATAAATGTAGATGTTCGAGTGTATTCACTGTTGCAGTCCTGGTTATCCTCCCTCCAGGCCCATGTCTTTTGTATGCTTTCTGCCTATCCTCTTTTTTGGCCATATCTTATGGCAATGGTATTTACTTTCTACTGGAGGTGTTCCACACCATGTGATTGCTTCCTATTTTGGGGGCTGCTGACATCTGGAGCAAGAAAAACTGATGTTATGGTTTTGGCTGCATGTTTTATACCCCTGACGACCTGACATCATGGAAGAGGCTACAGTATCCGATGCAGAAATCCCAGGACTCTGTTATTCGGACCGACTGAGGGCTAGGTGCAGGCAGACAACCCAAGTGTGATGACTGCAACAAGTGAATACACTCAAACATCTACATTTATGGTAAGTGTACACAACTATACTTTTTTCTGTTCAGCGTTAAATGCAGTAGCGTTTCTGCCTTTCAGCTGCATTGCTCTGTGGTATAGAGGTGCTGCAGGCTTTTGGTTTCAACATTGTAGCTTGCAAGGAAATGTGTTGTGACCTACACGCCAGAACCCCCTCAATCACTGCCCTATTAGCATGGTTACTACATTGGTGTTCTCTTCCATATAATTGCTTCTGAACTTGATTACAATTCATCTGCAGGAGGCATTATGAATTTGTTACAACTTTAAAAAAAAATTAGTAAAAACTCCAAGAAAAACTTAGCCAGGCTATAGTTTTCATTGTGTGATACATTAAACATCCTGTGATAGAGGCTCATGTGGATACATTGAACTCAATAAAGCCAAACCCCACTAGCTGTGGACATAGGTTCATAGTTTAGTGCTAAGCTAACTGCCCTTGCGAGCCATTTTAAGCCTAGCCAATTATCCCTTGTGAGACTCAAACCCTGCACCTTGTGTTTGTAAGGCAAACATTTTAGCCATTAAGCCACCCTCCCAACCCCATGCATGTTTATGCCTTCTTATGACCTCATCAGCACAGCATAAGTTGACTGTTTGGGATTTTTGGGGATATTTTGCAGACACCTTAATGGTAATGGGCATCAGCTGGGTATAAAGACTCTGTGTTTCTGAAGTATAGCCAAACATTCCAGTTATGCTGTGCTGTGACAGGGTCATAAGAAGGCAGAAACATACATGTCCACAACTAGTGGGGTTTGGTTTTATTGGGATGAATGTATCCACAAAGATTTAAAAAGAAAAAGTAAAACATCATGGACATATCTGAACCACTTGATGTCCTTAAGTGTAATTTGCATATATCCCATGGGCCTCTATCACAGGAGGTTTACTGAATCACACAGTGAAAACTCTAGCTTCGCTAGGTTTGTCTTGTGCTTTTTACTAATTGGTTTGTCTGTGTGACCTTTTTACTTGTTGGTTTTGGGTGTTAGTTACAGCTTTAAAACAGGAAAGAAGTATGCAGAAGTTTAATACCACCCGTGCAAACAGAACAGCAAACAGAAACAGATTCAAAGGGGGATCTTGTGCAGTGTATCAAGAATGTGGAACTCTATACTTGAAATCTTTTGTTCAAATACCCATAACAGCAGATTACATCTTGGAGCTGTTATTTTTTTGTGCTTTTGTTAATAGTTTTCGTATAATAATTATATGGATGTCCTCCTATTCTTGTGTTGCAGTATTCCAAGCTTCATTTAACTGCAGGGAATGTGGGACGTCTGATCTTGGCTAAGGGATCGTGAGCCATAAAAGTGATGTCTGCCTATACCAGACCTCAGAACTTCTCTGCTGCCAGTTGCTGCTCTTGCCGTACTGGCCAATGGATCATCTTTTCAAAGATAAGTACCCTGTTGGGGACATTTTGTTCTTTTGTGTCAACACATGCCTGTTTAGGTTCACATCATCCAGGAGGGGAAAGTGTAGGTGCGGATGTTCATCGTGCATACAGCTGCAGTCATAACAGATGGGTTCTCCTGCCGTCAGGCTGGTCCACGGTCGGCCGAATTCCAAAGTCTAGGTCCGGCGTCGATTGTCGTCGCTTCTTCCCTGACGTCAGTGCGACAGGGGTATAAAAGAACCAGCCGACGCCATTTTCTTCAGTCTTTCTTGCCCCGCGGTGCCCGAAGTAGAAGCAGTTCGCAAGTGCCGGTCAGCCAGCTCCTGAGATTACGAAAATTTGGAAACCAAAGTCTTCTTAAAAGCTAAGTACCCCGTTGGGGAACCTTTTCTTGCCTCAGACCGATGTCAGACAAAGTTAATAATTGTATTTCTTGTGGGAAGCAAATACCGCATAAGGATTTCCATTCCCTCTGTATACCTTGTTTAGGCCCAGACCACGAGGTCTCGGCCTGCCGCTTTTGTGCTACATTCAACAAACGCACTATTAAGCGTCGGGCAGAGTTCGCCCAGCATTATTTTGGAAAAGCATTTAACTATACTATGTCGTCGGATACTCCGACTCCGGTTTTGTCTAAAAAACAAAAAGACAAGGACCGACACGCGAGGTCCGCGGCCTCTACCGACACCACGCCAAAGCTGGCTACACATGGTCCGGTTCTCAGTGAGGTGCCTATGCAGCCCCTGCCTACCGACGACCTGTCTTTGACTGTGTCTCCTGTACCCGAGGTCGCAGGCTCCTTGGCCCACACCCCGACTACAGATACCGAAGCCACTGTTGGCGTTGAAACTCAGAATGTGGACAGGTCCACCTCCACTCAAGGTGTCTTCAGACCTTCCTCTTCTTTCTCTATCAAGGCTTTCACTAAGTCTAAAGCAACCATGCACTCTAAGAGACCAGCTACACAGGGCCCATCTCCAGGCCCCATGCCTAAGAAACAGATGCTTAAAATGGCTGAGGATTTAATTACTCTTATCAGAGGTTCTCAGCCCCCTCCGGACAAAAGGCTTAGAGTGGAGGAAGATTCCCCCTCCTCTGATCAGGGCTCCATTATTTCAGAGCACTCTGACGATCAGGAACATTCTTACTCCCCTTTTGAAGACTCTGATGCAGAGGAGTCCATCCCTTCTGTATCCCCCCTGAGGATTACTCATTTGGGGAAACTTTGCATACCTTAAGGGAACACTTCCACTGGGAAGGCCAGGATTATTCTGATTCCAAGAAAAGGCTCAGGGAATTTCTCTTGCTTCCTCAGCACAGGCCTCTGGCTATACCTCCTGTCTTGGACATCCTAGATGATGTTTACTCGGAGGCCTGCCTTAACCCGGACTCTCTACCTCCAGCTCCAGTTAAGCCTGACCGGTACTACAGGGTCCCTGACTCACACCAATTTCTATACAAGAGCCATGCTGCTGACCCAGAAACCATCTCACAGGGCCCCAAGGGAGTTAAGGCCTCCATTGCTAAAAATCCATTGCCTTCCGAGAGAGATTCCAGATCCTTAGAAAGGTGGGGAAAAAAGGTATATACCTCGGCTACCTTATCCATGAGGGCCTTAAACTGTCAGTTTCATATGCTAAAATACCAACAGTGTTTGTTATCACAATTGAAAAGTAAAATGTCACAACCTGAACAACCAGACTTGAAGGAGTTGCAGGATTTGATGCATAGTGCAGAACAAGTGGGTAAGCATACCTTACAATGTGGTTTTGATGCTCTAGAGGCCTCATGCAGAGCTGCTGTTACAGGATCAGTCATACGTAGGCATGCCTGGCTCAAGGAATAAGCCTTGCCTGATCATGTCAAAGCTAAATTACTAGACGCCCCTCTTCAAAAAGATGTACTATTTGGTGCTAATGCTGAGGAGGTATTAAGGAAAATGGAGGAAAAGGCTAAATCAATGCAAACTGTGAAAGAATTTCTACAGGTTCAACCCCCATGTTTTAGTAGAAATTGGCCTTCCAAAAACTGGTCCTTTCCTGCCACAGACAGACTCCAAAGAGGCAGATACAGGCGCCCGAGGGGCAGAGGGCAATCCCAAGGATCGTATAGAGGCAGACAATGGCAAGCTCCTACACAAAGAGGTGGTGAGGACAACTCGCAATCTATCAGAAAGCAAACCCAATGACTTTCCCCTTTGCATGCCAACCAGGTCTCAAATGGCAGCCCCCTTGGGAGGAAAGCTGGCATTATTTTCAAAAAATTGGCATATTGTCACAAAGGACAAATGGATCCTGGACATTATAAACAGAGGCTACAAATTCCATTTTCACACCCTTCCAAAAATGAGAGGCATGCCAAACCTGCCACACAATCAAAGGGCAGAGGCACAAAGGCAAATTACAGATCTCATAAACATGAAAGCTATTCAAGAGGTACCTACGCACGAACAAGGTCAAGGTTTTTATTCCAGGCTATTTCTGGTGCCAAGGAAGGGAAAAGATTGGAGACCTATTTTGGATCTATCCATCCTAAACACATTTCTACTGTACCAAAATTCAAGATGCTCACTCTACAGCAGCTTCTTCCCATGCTGGGCAAGGAGTCTTGGCTGGTAACATTGGACCTCAAGGAGGCATACCTGCATGTCCCAATCAGACAAAATTGCAGAAGATACCTCAGATTTCTTGCAGGTTCAACTCATTATCAATTCTCTGCATTGCCCTTTGGCTTATCTACTGCGCCCAGAGTATTCACGAAATGCCTGGCATCAGTAATTGCCTACTGCAGACTTCAAGGGATACAAATATATCCCTATTTGGATGACTGCGTCATCCAAGCGGACAGCAAACACATTCTTCTGAAACATCTGGCTTATGTAATAATGTTATTGAACTCTCTGTGATACACAGTCAACAAAAAGAAATCAAGGCTAATACCCTCTCAGAAGATAATTTTCCTGGGTGCCAACTTGGACACAAACACCCAGATGGCCTACCTCACGCCAGAGAAGCAGGGGCAACTAATTCAATACTTCAGAACACTAGCAAATTGCACCAGGCTTACTGCAAGGAAAATCATGCAGGCTCTGGGATTCATGGCATCTTGCATCTTACTAATCCCATGTGCAAAGCTGCATATGAGGAAACTACAATGGTACCTGAAAAACATATGGTCTCAACACAGCCACAGTTTGGAAACAATAATACCACTAATTCCATGTCTGCAAAAGGAATTTTTGTGGTGGGCTCAAGCATGTCAAACAAACACAGGTCTTCCTTTCAGCAAGCCTCAAGCAAATCAAGTCATCACAACAGACGCCTCGGACTACGCCTGGGGGGCGCACATGACAGATCGGTGCATTCAGGGCAAATGGTCCCAAAAAGAAAAGCACCTTCACATCAATCAAAAAGAAATGCTAGCAGTAATAAATGCTATTATAGCTTTCAAGAACTTTCTACAACCAGGTCAACTATTGATAAGAACGGACAACACCACAGTTATGTGGTACATAAACAAGCAGGGAGGAACACATTCTTACCCCCTATGCAGACTTGCCATGTCACTTTGGAACATGGCCATGGACTTACAAATGGAACTACAAGCACAGTACTTGCCAGGCAAGGAAAACACACTGGCAGACAACCTAAGCAGGAATATGACAGATCCACACAAATGGAAGTTGCATCCAAAAGTTTTTACAGAAATAATCCAAGAATGGGGAAAGCCAGACATAGATCTATTTGCCTCCCACAACAATCATCAATTGACAAAATTCTGCTCAAGGATCTTCCATCCAAAGGCCTGGAGAGTGGACGCTCTCTCTTTCAGCTGGACATCAATGACAGTTTATGCCTTCCCACCTCTTCCTCTGCTGCCCAAAGTTCTGTTGAAGACCAGAGCAGACAGACCAAAGATGATCCTTATTGCTCCAGACTGGCCAAGGCAACACTGGTACCCACTCCTGAGGAGCCTGACTCATTCCCCACCATGGACCCTGCCTCTAATGCCTCTTCTTCTGACTCAACACAGCTTCAAAACTTTTCACAGTCAGTTAAAAACACTCAATCTAGCCGCATGGAAGATTCCTTAGCATCACAGCAGGCCCTACTCTCCAAGGAGGTGCAGGATGTCATTTTGGAGGCCAGAAGGCCATCAGCTAGAAAAGCTTACTCCGCAAAATGGAAACGTTTTTGTGTCTGGAATGAGAAAAAGGGCCAGGACCCTGGAAAACTGAATGTACCTCAAATACTACAATATTTGACTGAACTGCTAAGCAGTGGACTTTCTTTCTCCTCCATCAAAATCCATGCCTCAGCCATTTCTGCAGAATACAACACTGATCCACCGTTATTCTCTCACCCTCTCTTAAGACAGTTCCTCAGAGGGGCTAAGAATTTAAGACCTCCAAGGAAACAACCAATGCCTGCTTGGGATCTTAATTTCATTCTGGAAAAACTGACCCTGCCTCCTTTTGAGCCAGCTGCTTCATCAGATTTGCAATATTTGTCCTTTCCTTCTGGCTATCACCTCAGCTCGTAGAGTTTCAGAATTACAGGCTCTCATGGCTGTCCAGCCTTTTATCATCTTCCATCAGGACAGAGTTTCCTTACAAACCAACCCGTCCTTTATGCCTAAAGTGGTATCCAGGGTAGCTTTAAATCAGGCCATACATTTACCTACTTTTTATCCTAATCCTCAAAACAAAGGGGGGAGAGATTACTACATTCCTTGGACATCCACAGACAACTGCGTTATTATTTGGACAGAACATAGCCTTTCAGAAAATCAGAACAGCTCTGTAGTAGGAGCAGTAGGAGCTCAAGGAAACCCAATTTCCAAACAGACAATTTCAAAATGGATAGCCCACTGCATACGCTTTTGCTATTCCTTTCATGGCAAAACTGTACCTGCAGGCATTAGAACTCATTCCACCAGGGCCACAGCCACCTCTGCAGCCTTCCTCAGAGGAGTTCCTACCAAGGATATTTTGGAAGCAGCCACTTGGAGTTCTGTGCATACCTTCTCCAAGCACTACAACCTACCATTATACTCCAAGTCTAGAGCAGGCTTTGCCACTGCAGTCTTGCAGGGCATTTTGGCTCCTCCTAGTTACACCTAGTGCCTACCACCCCTTTCTTAGCTTTGGGATTCTACCTATCTGTTATGACTGCAGCTGTATGCAAGATGAACATAGTACAGTTTTGTACCTACCATAAATGTAGATGTTCGAGTGCTAATACAGCTGCAGTCCAGGTTTCCCTCCCTCCTTCCCCTCTAGGGGTATTCTTTTATGGTGTATTTGCTTGCAACTACTGTTTTTTGATTATATTGCATTGCATTATTACCTAATTTTATGTATTGCCTTCCTTCTGGGGGCACCTGACATCTGGGGCAAGAAAAACTGAAGAAAATGGCGTCGGCTGGTTCTTTTATACCCCTGTCACACTGACGTCAGGGAAGAAGCGACGACAACCGACGCCGGACCTAGACTTTGGAATTCGGCCGACCGAGGACCCGCCTGACGGCAGGAGAACCCATCTGTTATGACTGCAGCTGTATTAGCACTCGAACATCTACATTTATGGTAGGTACAAAACTGTACTTTGTCAATTCCCCCATAAGGATGCCCACGAGCTTTGCCTTTTCCGTTTAGGGCCTACGCATGACCATAAGTCCTGGTCCATCTGTCAGGTCTTTGTCCCTAAAACTTTACACAGCCGTCTGCACACCTTGAGCATTTATTTAGAAAATCAGTGCCTTAAGCACTTAGCTTTAGCTATGGAGGGGCCATCTGGTCAGCCCATCAAGCCACCTAAGAAAAAGGCCAAAGTTGCCAGGCCTGAATCCATTGCTGCACCTCATCCACCCAGTGTTCCTCCTGTGGCTGACAGCCTGGAGGAACATTCTGTCGCTGCCAGTATGGGTACAGCAGGTATTGCTGGAGAAGTCCTGTACTTTTAGTGGGGATTGTCAGATGCTTTTGGGTACTGCAGTACAACATTCACTCCTGTACAGCTGTTTAAGAATCTTAGTACAGAAATAGTCTGATACTGCTTGCCAGGGGTCATTTGCTGTACTGACTGATGTGCTTACCTTTTTTGCGAAAGAGTCCTGTGTGTGTGTGTGTGTATGTGTGATGGAAAAATAGATTACTGTACATTTTTCAGTATCAGACTTTGTGTCGCTCACTCAGTGCATCCTTCCTGACTTGTTTTTTTGTTTATATGACTGTCTGTGTGTGGTGGTGGCAGCTGCCATGCGTAATACTTGGGGGGGGGGGAGGGGGTAACACTGGACACCAGGGACACTTTTCAATACAATGAAGCTCTGCCATTTTGTTCTCCAACTTAATGCATCTTGCCCTTTTTGACAAAGCCATGATATGCTTAGAGTATTATAGCTGTTTTGACTCCATTGACTCAGTGAAGGGAACTGGAGTTAACTTGGGACTTGGTCAATGCTTATTTGCTTAATAAATGATGTTATGTAGTCCAATCTCGCCTACATTCTTACCTGTGGGTTCGGAGCCGAATATCGGCTCCGACTCGGCCAAACTTTTCTAGCTCGAAGTCTTCTATTGGCTGGGCTAAGAAGGTATCCCATGCTCCACTGCTCCATATCCCCAGATCTCGTTTGCCACTCGTGTAGCTCAGACGTGGTCTCGTTCTTGGCTGTGGCTAAGTACCTTTTTTCTTCTTCTTCTTGAGAGAATTTGTTACAAACAAAAGCTATTTTAATAGCTATTTCTGTTTGTTGTTTTTTGGGTATAATTTGTAGTGTGATTGTTTTTTGTGGTATCCCACTAGCTGTTCCAACAGGCTAGGCCCGTTTCAGGTAGAGGACCTAGTCCGTCCCCTTACTTGTCCCTGTGTTTGTTTTTTGCTATCTAAAACCGTTTGAATTAGGTTTTAGTGTCTGTCTTCCTTGTTCTGTATGCGAGTTTGGTCTAAAACCGTTTTAGTTAGAGGTTAGTCATCTTAGTGTGTGTCCCTTCTGAGGATTGTGTGTGCTGTTGTGGAAAAAGTTGTTCCCGCGCTTAGTGTGGTGTTTTTGTGTGCCTGTAGTTGTTTTTCCATTCAGGCAGTGACTTGCTCGTTGTATTGGTATTTGTGATTAATTTTCAAGATGTCCAAAGATTCCAAGGAGCACAAACCTTCAGGTTTTAAAAAGTGCTCTAAGTGTTGTTACAAGATGTCCATCACCAATGGACATTCAGTATACGTTTATTGTCTGGGAGCAATCCACCTGCAGGAGTCCTGCAGCTTCTGCCATACTTTTAGTTCCAGGGTGCTCCAAGAAAGAAAGAATAAGTTAGTTTTGAAGGGACTCTTGAAACCCTCGTTCGAAGTGACCATGGATCCTGCTTCCAGTTCAAAATCAACATCCACTAAATCAAAAGAGATCTTCGGCTCCTTCAGTCTCCTCGGAGCCACCGGAGAAAGTAACAAAACTAGCTTCAACCTCGGCTCCAATTTTGTTGGAACCTCTTCGGAACCGATCGCCCAGCACTAGACCAGTGTCACCAGAGAGGAGATCCCGATCTCCCTCCCTGTCCTCCAAATCCTCCAGGACACTTTCAGATGTGGATGTCGATAGGGTGGTGCAGAGGCTCCTTCAATCACCGGTTTTGGCTAAATTGTTCTCCGCTCTGTCCCAGTCGGCTCCGGAGCCCATCCCGATACCTTCTTTGATTATTCCTCCTCCGAGCACATCTCTGTCTTCAGAGCCGGAATGCTCCGCTCCATGTGATGTTCCTAGGTCGGTTCCGATGGCCCCACCGGGCTCATCGGTGCCGACATCAGCTCCGACCCCATCGGCGCCATCCACGGGGTTCGGGATTCTTCAGTCGAGCCCGAGGGGGACACCTCGGGACACCTTTCGGTTCCTAGTCTCCCACTTGGTGCCTCGGTTCATGGAACCCCGGCTCCTGTCATGATCTCGGAGGCTGGCCGGTCCTCGGACTCGGGGGGGGGGGGGCAGCCTTTGAGGCCATGCGGAGTGCACTGGCCAGATCTTCAGCCACATCATGCGGGTCGGTCATTCTGTCCCCTACCACTCCGGTGAGAGCCTCTGATCACCACCTATCTGTAGACAGCGGAGCCCCAAGGCCTAGGGATACCCCCACGAGTGGTCCCCAAGTTTCTGAGGGCCCCTCAGAGTTTTTGCCTGAGGAGCCCCTAGAAAGAAAACGTGCAAGAGGAAGCACATAGACTCCCAGGATGAGTCTCTCACCTCAGATACTGACCTCGAGGAATCGGAGGGGTCCCCCAAGTCATCCTCTGACGATGTTTCTTTCTCCGACATCCTGGAGATATTGAAACAAAGAGGTGACTGGCCATCCAAAGCCCCCTCCGAGGAGGAGTCGGTCTTCCTGAAGGCCTTTGGTGCTCAGCCTTCTGCCTCCTCGGTGTCCCCACCCTTTGACGAGCTCCTGAATTTAATTTGTCGGAGGGTGTGGCAGAACCCTGATTCTGTGTAACCCGTATCCAGGAGACCCAATAAATTTCTGTCTGCTCCCCCAGGTAAGGAGTTTTTGTCCAAAGGAGTCCCTGTGGATGCCATGGTGGTGGCGGCGGCCACTCAGGAATTAGCCAAGACTTCTTCCTCTGTCCATCCTCCTAACAAGGAGTCTAGGACCATGGACTGGTATGGGAAGCATACCCTCTCGTCAGCAACCTGTACCTTATGGTCGCTGAACTACCTGTCTCATTTTACTCGGCTCCAGAGAGATCTCCTCAAGGAGTTAGGAGATACTCTCGCCGGTAACATTCCTGAGGCGGTGGCCCAGACGGTCAACGCCCAGGTGTCTACCCTCAATTCCATCGTTAACTCCTCCATACGGCTCATTTCATATGCAGCCGAGGGAGCGAGTAGGGCAGCAAGGTCAGGAGTCACCCTTAGGAGGCAAGCCTGGATGCGCCTTTGTCATTTCGCAGAGGCCTTCAAGTCTTCTTTCACTGACGCCCCCTTTGATGATTCTTCTTTGTTCGGAACCAAGGTGAAAGACACCATCACCAGGTGCGAGCAAGAGGGAAAGACTCTGTCTGCTGTAGGGGTCCATTTTTCCCTTCCCTCTAGGCCTTACCCCAAGGCCCAGAGGGGTGGGAAGATGTGGTTCACAAAATCACAGAAGTTTTTTCCCAGTGCACAAGGTGAGCCCCCCTCCAGAGGAGGGGGGAGGTTATTCAGGGAGACGCCGCCCTAGAGGCAGAGGGGGCCCCCGCAATTCAGGAGACCATGATTCCTTTTGCGGCTCTCCCTACCGGCGTTCCTGATGGGATACCCGACTATGCGTTTCCGGAGCCAGTCAGGGATTGAATATCGTTATACCCGGAAGCCTGGCAAAGGATCACCCAGGACCTATGGGTATTACGAATAATTTCTGGAAGTTATCTCATCCCCTTTTCGTCAGATCCCCCTCCAGTCAGAAAAATCCCGGACATTCCACCCAGTCAAAGGGATCACGCAGCTTCAGAGGTTTCAAAGCTGCTAGAAAAAGGAATCATCCAGCATGTCCCCTCAGACCAGATCGGATTAGGGACTTACTCGAGATTCTTTTTGAGTCCCATATTAGATCTCAGCCAACTGAACAACTGTGTACAAAAGTCCAAATTCCGTATGGTCACACTACAGTCAGTTCTCCCATTGTTGGGAAAGAAGTATGGATGTGCTCCATCGACCTCAAGGATACTTACTACCGTATCAAAATGGACAGGGCATCCAGGAGTCACCTACGCTTCCAGCTGGGAGCCAGTCATTTTCAGTTTCGAGCCCTGCCCTTTGGTCTCACCACAGCCCCCAAGGTGTTCACCAAGTGTATGGCGGTGGTGACAGCTCACTTGAGATGTCAAGGATTCCAAGTGTTTCCATATCTGGATGACTGGCTCCTCACCGCCCCCACCAGGCATCTACTAATCCAAACCAGGGATGCTACCATCACTCACTGTCAACAGTTGGGCATAACACTGGACTGGGAAAAATCTGCCTTGTTGCCCTCACAGCGTGTCATTTTTATAGGTGCAGAGCTAGACACCGTTAAATTCGTGCCTTTCTGCCGCAGGAAAGAATCCGAGTCTTACAGCAACAGGTGCACGCCCTGCTACCCCAGAGGAAAGCGAAGGCAAGATGGGTTCTCCAACTCCTGTGGACTATGGCAGCAACAGTTATGTTAGTCCCTCTAGTGAGATTGCACATGAGGCTCCATCAATGGCGCCTCTTTGCTCAATGGTCTCTCCAGAAACTTCCACTTTCCCACCCTATTTTGCTCACGGACAGATGCAAATAGGATCTCAATTGGTGGCTTTGCACCAACAATCTAGACAGGGGAAAACCCTTCGTTCCACCACCCCCAGTTGCCACAGTGACCATGGATGCCTCCCAGATGGGGTGGGGGGGGGCATTATCTCAGCAGGACAGTCCAAGGCATGTGGCAAGATCACGAGATACATCTGAATATCAACGTCCTAAAGATGAGAGCGGTGCTACTTGCGTTGCAGGCACTGACAACATGTCAGTGGTGTGGTATCTGAACACGCTGGGAGGAACCAGATCATACCCCTCTGTGCAGAGAGGCCATGAGAGTGTGGCAGTGGGCAGTATCTTCCCAATGGTTTCTGGTGGCAACGCACATTCCGGGGAAGTCCAACGTGATAGCAGACAGGCTAAGCAGAGCTATTCTGATGCCTTACGAGTGGTCCCTGAATAGCCTAGTTGCAGAACGAATCTTCAGCAAATGGGGTCAGCCTTGTTGCGACCTTTTTGCCAGCCCCTTCAATGCCAAATGCAGCAGCTACTTCACACTGATCCCCCCACAGGGGGAGTTGCCCAGGGACGCTCTAGTCCACAATTGGCCCTCCGGTCTGCTTTATGCTTTCCCTCCGTTTCCCTTGCTATCAAAAGTGATTCAGAAAGCGCAATCCTCGGGAAGCAGAATGATTCTAATTGCTCAACACTGGCCTCATCAAGTCTGGTTCCCCTTTCTCCATCCCTACATTGTAGACACACCTTGGACTCTGGTGCCACAACCAGACTTACCGACACACATGTCGGGACAGTTCCACCCCTCTCTGCGGACCCCCTGGTTGACAGCCTGGCTACTCCACTTCCGTCGTTAGTTAGGCTTCATCATTTTTCACCAGAGGTAGTTCATATTTTATCTTCCTCTCATAAGCCCTCTACTAGGAAGATTTATTCCAGAAAATGGAAGAGGTTTTCTATTTGGGCTCGTACCCAAGGAATTGACCCTTACACAGCTCCAGTTGCTTCCGTCTGGGAGTTTTTGCCTATGCTTTTCCAGCAGGGCTCAGCGTCCACTACCATTAAAGTTCAATTGGCAGCAATTTCTAATTTTCGTGTTGCTAATGAGCCTAGTCTGATGGGTCACAGACTCTGTAAGGCTTTCCTGAAGGGCACTCTGTTACTCCGTCCTCCTGTCTCAGAACCGATCATGCCCTGGCATCTAAATTTTGTTCAGCAAACCCTTACTTCACCATCATTTGAGCCTGCAGCTACCTGTAACTTAAAATTCTTGACCTGGAAAACTGCCTTTTTAATAGCCATCACATCAGCCAGACGCATTTCAGAAATTCAAGCTCTTTCTATCAAACCTCCATACTTGATCTTTCATAAGGACAGGGTTTCTCTTAGACCAAACCCTTCTTTTCTTCCTAAAGTGGCGTCCATATCTAATCTTAATCAATCTATTGAGTTGCCAGTGTTTTTTCCTCATTTTTCAAACAAGGCAGAATTTAAATTTCATCACAGAACCAAAGATCTCTGAAAATCTGATCAGCTCTTTGTCTGCTGTTTGGAAAACAGAATTGGGTCCCCTGTCTCCAAAATCACCCTATCCAGATGTATATCAAATTACATCTCTTTCACTTATTCCTTAGGGGGAAAAGACCTATCGTTTCCAGTCAAGGCTTACTCCACTTGGGCTGTATCCACATCTACAGCTTATCAGGCCAGATTGTCTATGGATGATATTTGTGCTGCAGCTACCTGGGCATCTCCTCACACCTTTGTTACTCATTACAAGCTGGACGTGGTATCTAGGGGCAGGTCTTCCTTTGGTTCCACAGTACTCAGGAGCATCTTCCTCTGAGCCTCCCAGGATGTAGGTGCTAGGGACTCTGTCCCATGGGTAAGAATGTAGGTGAGATTGGACTACATAACATCAAGAAGTTATGTACTCACCATAACATTCAATGTTTGTAATCCATCTCGCCTCACATTCTTACTTACCCTCCCACCTTCACCCTTCCTGGAGGATCTGGAGGTTAGGTCTGGTTTTTAGAGCTCCCTTCACCTTTAGTTTATTCCTCTTTACTTGGATGTTGCTATGCATGGGGTATGAGTGTGGTGTTCGCAGCAAAGTAGATCTGGGGATATGGAGCAGTGCAGCATGGGATGCCTTCTTAGCCCAGCCAATAGAAGACTTCGAGCTAGAAAAATTTGGCCGAGTCGGAGCCAATATTCGGCTCTGAACCCACGGGTAAGAATGTGAGGTGAGATGGACTACATACATCGAACGTTATGGTGAGTACATAACTTCTTGTTTTTTTTAGTCTGTTTGAATGTTTGTGTGGGGAGGGAAGGGGTTGCAGACACCAAGGACTCCTGTTACTAATTCACTACAATGAAGCTGTGCTATTTTGTACTCCAGCTTACTGCATCGTTAGCATTTTGAGGAACTCAAGTTATGTCCATGCATTTCAAACACTGTTTATTAGCTCTTGAGCCATAACAGTATTTTGGAAGCTGAGTAACCACTTAAGCTGCCGAAATACTGTTGCCGAAAAGGTGGAATACATTTTCTTTATTTCCTGCATGGCACCTTGTTGGGGGATTGATTCACTTTTGTGTCTACTTGATATGCATATATTTATTTATTTAACATTTGTTTACCAGGAAAGTCTAACTTGGAAGGAAGCCAATTTTCAGCAGAGGCCCGGGGAGAAATGCTCCAGACGCATGTTTTTGTAATGTTGGCGGAAACCAGAGCACCCGGGGGAAACCCACACAGATGCAGGGAGGAGTTGCAGACTCTGCACAGGAGGCACCCCAACTGACAATCGAACCGGAGAACCTCTTGCTGTGAGGCGACAACTCAACCACTGCACCATCCATATAGTACGTGAATAATGGTTTTCTTGACTCCAGCAACTCAGCGAAGGGAGCTGATTACTGGGATTTGGTCAGTATTTAGTTGTCTAATGATGATGATTGCTTTTTTCTCTGTATGAATGTCCATACCAGGGACACTTTTATGACACTCGCTGCAATGGAGCTCTGCAATTTTGTACAACAGTTTAATGCATCTTAAGCTTTTCAAGTCATGCCCTCACATTTCAAGCAAATGCTCACCAGCTCTTGAACCCTAGGTGTTAGGAAAGAAATGTATTAAATGTGATGTATTTTTAAACAACATAGAATGTCTGAATAACCACTCAGCTGTCCAAACACTACTGCCAAAAATGTGGAATGTATTCTGTTTGATAACTTGCATGGCACCTTAGGTGGGATGTGGGGAGAGATGTAATTCATTCTGTTACCAACTGTTCTCAGACTGTTTGGGTCTGATGTTGAAGAATCACTTGGAGAACTGCACCCTATTTTCACGTACTGCTGGTTTTATGCTTGGGCAATTACAGGACAACTTATGCATCTGATGCGATCTCCTTTTTTTTTTTTTTTTTTGCTGCTCAGTTGAGGAAATAAATAAGTGAGACATTGTGCCATGTAAGCTACAGTAGGAGTTTGACTTTTTGATTCTTTGTAACCAGGGCAATTGAACGGGTTGTGATTCAGTATTTCACATATCAACTTACCAGAGTGTGGTCATAAATGTCATAAATGTCTCCTCACATCAGTGTGGTACTTGGTTCCACAAAAATAGATTTTTTTCCGGGAATGTTATGAATATTTGACATATGTACATAATTATATTAATTCTAACCATAAAATGATTACATGGTACTTTGTGGTATCAAATGAAAACCTACATAATCCTGAAAAAGTTCACTGATACAGTTGTCTACTACCAATCAGCGGATATTTGTAGTTCAGTAATATAGTATGTATAGTACCATAATTATATTTCTGCACATATCTCTATCTAGCATTGTGCATTTGGATAAGTTGTGATTCAGTGTTTCACCTGCCAAGTCACCAGAGAGGTCATAACTGTCTCCTTTTACCAGTGTAGTACTTGATACCACAAACATTGATTTTTTTTTTCTGGAAATATTATGAATGTATAGCATGTGTTCATAATTATATTAACTCTAACCATAAAATGATTATGTGGTGCTTCATGGTATGAAATGAAAGCTTACATAAAGCTGCAAAAATTGTCACCAGTACCAACTGTCTCTTACTACCAGTTGGCAGAAATGTATAGTTTAGTAATAAAATATGTATATTAGTATAAATATATTTCTCTGCATATCTCTGGCATTGTGCAGTTGCATGGGTTGTGATTCATTATTTCACATGCCAAGTCACCAGAGGTCATGAATGGCTTCTTACACCAGTGAGGTATTTGATACCACAATAATTATGATTTTTCTTTTCTGGAAAATGGGCAGAGCAGTGGTGAAGTGGTTAAAGTTGTCACCTCACAGCAAGAGGTTTTCCGGTTTGATTCTTGGCTAGGGTACCATCTGTATGGAGTCTGCATGTCCTCCCTGCATTTGCGTGGGTTTCCTCCCACATTCCAAAGGCATGCATCTGGAGCATCTCTCCCAGGCCTTCGTTGAAAATAGGCTCTGTCCTAGTCGGACTTTCCCAGTCAACAAAATAATATGAAAGTGTGTCATATGTTCATAATTATGAGTAACTTAAACCATAGCTTACATGGTATCAAATGAATGTGTACACAGTGCTGAAAACCTTTGCACTGACAGTTGATGTCTAATTAGCACTGTAGGTCAGATATTTATATTTAGTTGTCCATTAAGTATGCACATATGCATACCATTCATAATTATGCAAATATCTCAGAAATGGAGGGGCATCTACAAAACTAATTTGCAGCAAAATGAAGATCGCATCTGCCTGAACAAAATTCACAGTGACAGATGGGGGTTTGCTTAGTATGGTTGCAGAGATGTTACTACTTGTTTGCATATTTAAATGTATATATTATCTAATTACTTGATCAGTGTAAAGTTACTGTTATTTCTGATTGACATTAATATCACTGTTGTGAAGAGAAGTGTGTGCTGAATAACTTTTGTATTTTTTTTTTTGGTAACTTTTATCATTTTTGAGTTATTTGCATTTGTTTACAACTAGATTGAAAAACTGCATTCTCAGAATTTTAGCTCAGACAAAGGCTAGGTTTGAAAGTGTTAAAACGAAGAATATTCCTCCCAGTGCCCAGATTCAAAATGTTTACCTTACAGAGCCCTTTGTTAGTTCCTGGTGGACCAGGTTGGAGATGGTGTCTTAAACCTAAAAGATGCGTACCTTCACATTCATGTACACAAAGATCACAGACTTTACAAATTATTTATGACTGGGGAACAAGAGAGTTGATTTACCTTTTTGGCTTTTGATTTAGCTACTGTACCCAAAAGATATACAAAATGCCTGGCTACAGTAATCGCTTGTACAAAACCAAGGGCATACATACCAACCTCTTCCTGGAAAATTGATTTGATTTAAGCCTGTAGCCAGAAGGAGGTGATGAGTCTCTTGGCCTATATCCTCAAGTACTTCCAGAAATTAGGGCTATTCTTAAATTTAGTGAAATCGAATCCGAGCCCAGCCAAGACTGGCCATTTGGATAGGACAGAAGAAAATGCCTGTTGGGTGGGTGCTGGATAGAGATGCATACCTATACTTTTCATTTAGGTGTGGATAACAGAAATAGACCTTGTTTGCTACCCCAGAGAACAGACTGCTTAGGAAATTCTGCTGTAGAGCCTCACTCAGATGAGCATTTTTAGAGTAGGTGGTGGGTTAAGAAAGAGGGTCTGAAGTTGCTGGGACTTGACTGACTGACCCTTTTTGTTCAAAGGAAGGTCTGTTTCCAAAGTGAAGGAACTGAGCATTCTCTAAGACTTTAATTAAGTATTCAAGGAAGAATCAATAGTGAGTAGAAAGTTTAATGAACTTCCTTTAGAGCTATAGCTTTACCCTGGAGAGTAGTTTGTATATCTGCCGTAAACGGATTCTGTACTGACTAAAATTAGAGCGTGTGGTCCCATTGCGATTCTTGAATGTAGAGTTAGGCAAGTCAGAGGGTGAAGGGACTGCGGTTTCAAAATAATTCTTAGAAAGTTTAACCATGTTAGTATCAAATTCAAATGGTGACTGGATTATAAACCACAGTGTAGTTGCTGTGTAGTGTCAATCTGTGGTGACGTAGCATGGTATCTTTGCCTGAAGCAAAGAAAAAATATATATTTGTATTTGATGGAGGCTTTGCACTGATTCCTTAATGGCCTATACTGAGTAGTGCAGCTGTTTTGTTAAAATCTTTTGTATTGTATCCAGATCTTCTCTCTCTACCTTATTAGATTCTTCACATAGTCATCCAAGGTAGCGAGGAATTTTGAACTTTCAAAGATTTAAGAGGGGCAAGAACACTGAATGCTTAAGATGCTACTTTATGATTGCTTCATTGGAGGAAGGTTTGTCTGAGATTTTCCATTATATGTACTGAATAGTATGCATCTCATCTTCATGTGACAGTTTATCTTGGAGGGTTAAGTCTGCAATTTGCTGAAGAGTTTTGTCTTGTAGTCTTGGGTTTGTTCCCTCTGTTTCCACTTGCAAACTGTGGAGTGGTGAAAATTTATAGTCTCTGATAATACACTATTGACCAAAATTGTTTTTGCATGGTAGAAGGGAGAGAATGCAGTCTAGACTATCTGCCTTTTATCAGTGTGAAGTAGGTAGGGTGTTTAACTGTGCTTAAGCACACAAGTGGATTTGGTCATGTAGTTGTTCATATTAAGTTTGAAATCTTTTTGGAAGAGGATCTTTGAGGTGTACCTATGTATAGTGCTATTGGAAGGAGTTTGGTGCCTGGGTTAACACCCCCCTTCCCCCACACCTGACACCATGCTAGCCCTATTTTAACCAGCCCCCAACCAACAAAGCACTACAAATGCAGAAAAATATACTTTTTAAATTGCATAAATTAAAAGGAAAAATTTCTTACAAATCTTCAGCATTATGTTATGAAGGTGGTGGAGAGGAAGGGTGGGGAAGTCCCCCACCCTTCCACGACCTTTGAATGGGAGAATCCAAATAATTATTTTCTGTTTTTACCTTTATTTAATAAAAGGTAATACTATGTCAAACAACTTCTGTCGCAGATAATTCCTTCTACTAGCTGCTTACTGCTGAACAGGATCTTGTGCAGAATGACCTGCCTCAGTAGAACGTATCCCTTAAAGAACAATATATACCAGAAATCCTGTTGTAGAAAGAAGAGTTCTTACACTAACATTTCAGTGGCAGCTACTTGGACGACATTAACAAATAGCCAGAATCTCCATAGTCTTGCCCTTGGATTTCAATTTTCCTCATTATTAAATTATTACATTTTAAGCTGCAACATAAGTTTATTTGCAGTAATAGAAAAGAGAACAAACATCAATAGCCATTATCTTGGAGGGTATAGAAGGTGTTTTTAACAAATTTAATTCATTCCAACATTACATAACTTGCTCAATTCCTGCTGTCCCTTAAACCTCCCTTTTCTGCTGGTACTGTTCCCACAATTTCCATCTATTTCATTGAAATTTGCAGCTTCCATTTTCCAGTGGTTCCACCTCCAGTTCTTTTTTCTCTTTTACAATATCCATAACTTCCTCCGTATTATAGATTTCCACGTTGTAGTAATTCCTTACTTTAGCAGCCTGTACATTAAACTTAGTAAGGCATTACTACGTCTAGGCAATTTGGATCCTATTTCCTTAGTTGCAACAACCATTTCTTTCTCCAGTATTCCTTTAAAGTACTCTTTGGGGAATTTTTAAATCTTCTAACTCATTTCATTTCCAAAAGCATGTTCCTAATTATTTCTGTTTCTCATTGCACAGAGGTTCATTGGTGGTTACTAGGCTATCTGCCCAAGAGCCATTTTAAGCCAAGCCAAGCTTTACCAGATGTACCAAAATATTGCTGACATCTCAGTACCACAAGGAATTGTACAGTTATGATATAGGCTTGTACACAGTGTTCTCAGGCTGCCCCTGTCCATTAGGGACATAGGTGCCAAACGAAAAGTACATTTTGTAATTTCCCATCCGTTGATCCAAGTTACATTTGAACAGAGAAAGGCAATCTTTGCAAGACATACCTGTCCCTTCAGCATGCATTTTTTGTAACGGGCAATGTTTAGTTTCTTTAGGACTGGTGTTTCTGATGCTGTTTGTGTTGAGGATGTACAGCAAATCCATCAATGTTGGAATCAGAGGATGTCTTGTAGACTAGGCATACATGGCTGCTCATCAGTCTATAGGAGACCAAGTACAGGAATAGGGCACTGAACAGCTCTGCATAGGACTTGTTTATTCCCTGTATTCTTTTTGTGAGGAGCCTCTGTGATGTCAAATTGTTGCAGGTGCTTGGTCAGGTACATACCAAAGGGTGCTTTGTAATTTGATTGGTATGTTAAGAATGGAGTATAGTGGAACAGTGACCTCCTTGGACCTCGATACCATGACTTACTATAAGTTACGCAAGGTGGAATGATTTTCTCACCACAGCAGAAGTGGTGGTCAATGGTCAGGTTACTGCCGACATGCGTTTCCAGATTCCTGACCACTGGTTCATAGGCTAATAAGAGTTTACTAGGCTAATGGCCCTAGGGCCTTTATAAGTCTAGCCATGATATACTCGTGTTCCCTAACTGACCGTGGTTAGTTTGTCGTTATTTGCAGAGCGAGTCTGACTGTACTTCAGCAGTTTAAAAAAAAACTGTACTGCTTGCTGCTGCTTTGCACTGTATTTTACTACTACATTTGCTACACTTTGTATTTCAAACCAACTGCTGCTTTTACTTAAAGAAAAGATCTGTTTCTGCTGTTTTACTCTGTTCCTACTAATGAAAAACTGTGTTGCTTTTTACACTGTTGCTTAATTTAGAAAAAAATGTTTTTTTCTGTTCTGTTGTACTTCTATTGGCCATAGTATAGATTGGATTCAGACCAGCTGAATGCATTTCTGTTTGAGCACTAAAAATCAGGACATCTTTTTTTGGAGAAGCCCCCCACCCTTTACGTTAGTGGCAAGTGTATACAGTAGGACTATCTAATTGAAGGTTACTGATTCAAGGCTCAGTTTGAGTTATTTCATTGGCGCAGGGCTCAGTTTGAGCTTTTTCATTGGTTTCTTTGTATTCGCTGCTTTGTTCTTGCTTGCTCATAGTGCACCATTGCTCACCACTGCACAGAGGGGCTAACCCTTTGCAGTTATAGACGCATAAGTGCCAGTAGAAGTATTTTCCCCATAGAATTGGTTGCTATCTAGTAGAGCAGTTCTTGAAAATCTCTGAGCTGTTCAATGAACCACCCAGCAGAGATTTTACCTCTAACCTATCAACATCAGACCATACAGATCCCCTTTTATAAACCTTCTCCTGTACGCCCCATAGGTTAGTCAACCTAAAATAACTCCCTGCCGGATACCCCGATCTTTGCCTTCTTATCTGCTGAGATACCAGATTCAAACCTTTCATTATGGACTGTCAGTTTCCCCCTGTTTCTCCTGCCAGCGTGGTGGACATAGGTTTTTTGTGGAAGTGCAGAAACTGCCTTGTGTACACAGACAACCCCTTACTCCTAAATCACTCAAGTATAATTTGTGAGAGCTGCTCCTACACTAGGAATCTGGAATCATTGCTGTCTTGCTCAGAAGAGCAACACTAAACAGGTTGTCAGTTTGCACACCACAACCCCTATTCGTAATATGCACCCAGCATATAAACCTTCATATACAGAGGTACTCTCCAGAAACCTACCTAAACATCAGAGATCTCCAAAACACAAAAATTCTACACCTAACACAACACCCAAAGCACCCAATACATATAAAAACACTAGCACCTGTGTCTCACCAAATAAACCTTTAAGGCAGTGCACCACTATTCCAAATGTTTTAGTTATAGGTGACTTTATAGTGAGACATACATGTTGAACAAGGAGAAAGTTACAGTCAGCTGCCCATCTGGTGCAAGGATTCACCAGATCACACATGCACTCAAGTCTGTCAACAAGAAAAATGTGTAAGAATTCAAAAACGTACTTGATACACCATGGCTGAAATAATAAAATAACTTTAATAAAATGTGTATGGTGAGCACTTTTGCTGTGCAGCACAACACTTCTTCAGACCAGTAAAATTACTGAATAAAAAAGTGACCACCCCCTTTCAATCTATCTTGCTGTTTTAAAAACAGTGACTCTCCACTAAAACTTAACTTTTTAGACAGGTAAAACTTGTTACCTACTTTCACATCTAACACCTCTAGTGCACACTGCAGTGTTTAGGATAAATCATTTTTTTCATCTTACCTTTAAGCATGTATTGCAAGACCACCAGTTATTGGAGAGCCAACATTCTGCCTCTCTGTAGTCATCTTGGGATTTCTGTTTTCTCCTAGTGAGAGAAGGAGTGCGGTTACATTATTTCCTGGAGACTGCTGATCACCAGAAAGCTTAATAACTGCTTTATAGGTGACAGATTGGAATCTGTGCTTATATTCTGATCCTGGTGAGAGTAGGAGCAGAGTGCATTGATTCATGACTCAGTTTGGAGAGTGAGTGTCTGTGCTAAATGTACCTGATTGGTCTGGTTGCTATTCGAGGCATCTATCAGAAAAAGGCTACAAGCCTGCAGACCCTTGCAACATCTGGAACAAGACTGTGGCTCACCAAACAGGCCGTGACCTGCTTCTCTTCTTCGGATTGGTGGTAACATTTTACTTCTGGTGAGAGAAGAAGCAAAGGAGTATTGTATCTGAAACCAGCATTAGTAGTAGTCAGGCAGTAGCCATTCATGCGACTCCCCTCTTTTCATCATTCTTGACAAGCTTGATTTCTTCCTAACTTTAGAATATCTGCCTAAATACTTCATCCTTAAATTTTCAGGATCCACATGGTTGTTTCCCCTCAAGTGTTTGGCAGTGCTCTGTACAGACTCAGACACTTTGACATTTTTCCTGTAAAAGGCTTCAGTACTTAATGTATTGAACTCGTATCCAGGCATGTCTAAAGCTCAGATGTTCTTCGTGTTTCACTGTTGCAGTCATCACACTTGGGTTATTCTGCCAGGGGTAGCCCTCAGTCGGCCCGAATACCAGAGTCTTAGTATTTCTGCGTCAGTTGCTGTCGCTCCAGGACTGATGCCAGGTTGTCAGTGGTAAAATAAACAGGCAGCCAACGCCATTACATCAGTCTTTCTTGCAGAGGAGCCTGAAACAGAAGCGGTTCGCATGAGTGCCGATTGGCCGCTGCCTGAGTTTTCATTTCCGAAATTGAAGCTGAAGTCTTTTAAAGCTAAGTACCCGGTTGGGGATCCTTTTTTCTTGCTCTAAACGATGTCAGAAAAAGTTAACAATTGTCTCAACTGTGGAAAGCAAATACCACAATTTCCATTCTTACAGCATCACCTGTTTAGGCCCAGACCATGACGTTCCTTGCTGCGGGTTTTGTGCTTTGTTCAACGCCCAAACTTTTCATCGTCAGGCCCTTATTGTAGCTAAATACTTTTGCTCTTGATTTCCGTATTCCGAATTGGCTTTGGTGAGCCATCCGACTACTGATCTTCTGAAAAAAAAATAAGGATAAAGACAGAGGCAGACAGCACAGGTCCAAAACTGCCAATGACGCTTCTGTTAAGCTAGTTGCCAGTTCGCCGGTACTCAGTGAGGCACTTTCGCAGCCCCTGATGTCTGCATCGATGGATTCGCAGGCCACTACGGAGACCCATTCGGAGTCCGGTATGCCGCAAGACTATTCTTTGACTACGGACCCTATGGATGTCTCTACCTTGTATGGGTCCGGAGCCACTGTGCAGGCACCGGCTTCTGAGGAAGTTCTTCGCACTACCGATATTCGGCACAAACCGACAACTTCTTTCGCATCTTCAGTTCTTTCTAAAATTACAGAGTTTCTAAGGCCCAGAAGACTTGCTACACCTAAAAAAAACAACGACCCAAACTCATGCACCTGCTTCCTTGCCACAATCACGGATGCTTAAAATGGCGGAAGACCTTATCATGCTGATTAGGGGAAGCCAGCCTTCCCCTGCTAAAAGAAAAAGAGACTTGTCCCTAGCAGCTTTATCTGACCAAGAGTCAGACTCTGAGGTTTTTGATTATGAAGACATGCCCATATCTGCTTATGAGAATTCAGATGCAGAGGAATCGATTCCTTCTGCCTCTCCTCCAAAGGATTTTTCTTTTGGTGAAACCCTACATACTTTGAGAGAGCACTTCCATTGGGAATGCCAGTATTATCCTCAGTCCAAAAAGAGACTCAGGGAATTTTTAGATTTACCACAGCACAGACCCTTAGCTATCCCTCCTGTTCTGAATGATGTCTTTATGGAATCCAGTCTAACTCCTGATTACCTCCTGCTCCCAGGAAGCCTGACCGGTATTGCAGAGTCCCTGACTCATACATTTGTTTTCAAGAATCCTACTTACTGACCCAGAGGTCATCTCCCAAGGGCCTAAAGGAATAAAAGCAACCACAGCTAAGAATCCCACCCCCTTGGACAGGAATTCTCGAGCCCAGATGGGGTAAAAAAGTATATATCTCTGCAACTTTTAAATTTTCGGTTCCACATGCTGAAATACCAGCAACATACCATGGATCTCATTAAACAAAAATTATCTACCTTTCCTGACTGTGCAGAAAATAAAGATTTACAGGAAGTTATGCATTCTGCAAGCCAAATCAGTAAGCATATTCTGCAATGTGGGTTTTGACGCCCTAGAAGCATCCTGCAGGGCAGCAGTCACAGGTTCTGTACTTAGAAGGCATGCTTGGCTTAAGGAACAGACCTTGCCAGATCATGTCAAATCAAAATTATTGAATGCACCCCTGAACAAAGACAGTTTGTTTGGCACCAAAGCAGAAGAGGTTTTAAAAAAGATGAAAGAAAAAGCTAAGTCTATGCAGACAGTTAACAACTTTTTGCAAGTTTAACCTCTAAGATTCAGTAGGCATTGCCCCTCAAAACATTTGTCCTTTCCAGCCCCCTCAAGGCCACCTCAGACTAGACCTAGGGGAAACAGAGACCCCCCCCAGACAGTCTCAGGGTATGCAGAGATCTAAGCAATGGAGTACCTCCACTTCTAGACCAGGGAGTGCTAAGCCACCCCATATGGAAAGAATTTGCAATGACTTCTCAACTCCTCTTCTCATCTCTGCCCATCTGCTCGTGCCTCTAGGAGGAAACCTTGCGTCCCATGCAAAAAACTGGGCCTCCATCCCCAACGATCGATGGGTCCTCAACATAGTGTCCCAGGGGTACAAATTTTATTTCTAGACGTTGCCAACCCCAAAAGGATTCCCAGATCTTCCTTCAAACCAGTGGGCAGAGGCACAAAACCAAGTTCATTCCCTGCTCTCCATGAGGGCAATTCAGCCTGTTCCTTCAGTTCAGATAGGCCAAGGTTTCTATTCCAGACTTTCTGGTAACCAGAAAAGAGGGCACCTGGTGCCTAATCTTAGATCTATCTATTCTAAACACCTTCCTGGTGGTGTCAAAATTCAAAATGCTCATACTGCAGCCTCTCCCTGTGCTGCCCAAAGATGCCTGGTTAGCCACTCTAGACCTCAGAGGCCTATCTGCATATCCCAATCAGCGATTCTTGCAGAAAAATGTCTTCATTTTGTGGAAGGATCTATGTATTATCAGTCCTCTGCACTTCGCTGTGGCTTATCCACTGCTCCCAGAGTTTTCACAAAATGCCTGGCTCCAGCCATTGCTTTTTGCAGACAAAGAAATATTCAAATTTACCCTTACTTGGATGACTGCCTGATTCAGGCAGACAGGAAAAGCCATTACAGCACCTGACATTTGTAAAGGACCTACTAACCTCACTGGGGTACACTGTCAATGAAAAGAAATCCAAACTATTCCCCAGTCAAAAAATTGTATTCCTGGGAGCAAGCCTGGACACAGCATCCCAGATGGCATTTCTAACTCCAGAAAAACAAGCCTACCTGACAGGCTACTTCTCTTAACTGGCCACCAGAACACAGTTATCCGCAAGGAAAATCCTGCAAGGTCTAGGATTCATGGCCGCCTGCATTCTGCTAATTCCATATGCCAGACTGCATATGAGGATACTTCAGTGGTACTTAAAAGCCTTTGGTATCAACATTCTCAGGACCTGGAAACTATTATACCTATGATACCTTGTCTAAGGAAAGGTTATCTTTGGTGGGGATCAGCATGCAACCACAACAAGGGGCTTCCCTTTTCACAACCCCATGCTGCCCAGACCCTAACTACAGATGCATCAGACTATGCTTGGGGTGCTCACCTGGACGGCAGGTGCATTCAGGCCCACTGGAGCCCAACCAAATTCATCTGCACATCAGCCAAAACGAGATGCTAGCTGTTCAGCATGTTCTGACAGCTTTCAGATCCCTGCTGTTTCCGGGGCCTCTACTAATCAAAACCGACAACACCACAGTAATGTGGTATGTCAGCAAGCAGTGGGGAACCCACTCTTACCCACTCTGCAGGCTAGCCATGACCCTGCGAGCTCAATTCCTGCCAGGCAACCAAAACTCTCTGGCAGACAACTTAAGCAGAAATCTCCTGGACCCACACGAGTGGCAATTAAACCACAACACCTCCAGCCTTGTGAAGGAAAAATGTTATACCCCAAAGGTGGACCTATTCACCTCCCCCTACAACCACCAGCTCAGCAAATTTTGCACCAGGGAACCTCACAGCAAGGCCTGGAAAGTGGTTGTCCTATCCTTCCAGTGGGCAAACCTCTCAATCTATGCATTTCCCCCTCTACCTCTTCTTACCAGAGTATTACTCAAAATAAGGGAGGAAAGACCAAGGACTATCCCGATTTCCCCAGACTGGCCACGGCAACACTGGTACCCACTACTGCGCAGTCTGTCCCCGTTGCCTCCGTGGCACTTCCCGCAGATTCCAACTCTCCTGACTCAGCAGGAGGGAGAGTGCTTGCATCCACAGTTGCAGACCCTGAACCTAGTGGCCTGGCTCATTCCTTGACTTTCTCCTCCAGTGGCCATCCTAAGCAAATAGGTCCTGGATGTCATACGTGAAACCAGACAACCCAATAGTAGAAAATCCTATGCTGACAAGTGGAAAAGGTATTGTTCCTGGATCCAGACTAAAGGAGCTGACCCAGCAAAGCCCTCCTTACCTCTTATCCTGTATTACCTAGCAGAACTGCTCCACAGTGGCCTATCCTTCTCTTCCATTAAAATCCATGCCTCTGCCATCTCTGCACATTACAGCACTAAGCCACCTCTCTTCTCACAACCTCTCATCAAACAGTTCCTGAGAGGGGCTAACAACTTAAGGCCACCAAGAAGAGCCCCCTACCCCTGTGTGGGACCTTAACTTTGTGTTGAAAAAGCTCACACCCCCCCCCCCCCCCTTGAGCCTGCAGCTTCAGCAGAGTTAAAATTCCTCTCTTGGAAAACAGCCTTGCTTCTCGACATCACTTCAGCTAGAAGAGTGTCTGAGCTACAAGCACTTATGGCTGTGGAACTTTTCATCATTATTCATGCTGACAGGGTCTCCATCAGGACTAACCCAACTTTCATGCCTAAAGTGGTGCCCAATGTGGCTCTCAATCAATCTATTAATTTGCCCAACTTTTTCCCTAAACCTCAAAATAAGGGGGAAAGGATCCTGCACTCTTTAGATATGCACGGACAGCTTAGATTCTACCCGGATAAGTCTTGAGCCCTTTAGGAAGTCTGACTATTTGCTGGTCAGCTTTGCACCAGGGGCAGAGGGCAAAGCCATTTCAAAACAAACCATCTCCAAATGGATAGCACACTGCATCCATTTCTGTTACAAACACCATGGGAAACCACCCCCACAGGGGTTCAGAACACATTCTACTAGGGCAACTTCAACCTCTACAGGCTTTCTCAGAGGGGTTCCTACCAGGGACATCCTGGAAGCTGCAACATGGAGTTCTGTTCATACCTTCACCAAGCTTTACCACATGCCTATCTTTTCAAAATCCAGGACAGGCTTTTCAACCACAGTCCTGCAGGGCATACTAGCCAGTCCCAACTCTTATTGACTAGCAACATTCCTCAACTTTAGGAATCAACCCAAGTGTGATGACTGCAACAGTGAAACACTAAGAACATAGTACAGTTGTGTACACTTAACATAAATTTAGATGTTCAAGTGTATTCACTGTTGCAGTTCCAATTTCCCACCCTCCAGCCCCCTTGTCTCTCTCTCTCTCTCTTTCTCTTTCTCACCCTTACAGGGCTGTTGGTATTTACTTTCTACTGGTGGTGTTATTCAACAGTAACTTAACTCCCTATTGGGGGCTCCTGACATTTGGGACAAGAAAAACTGATGTAATGGTGTTGGCTGCCTACTTTTTTACCACTGACATCCTGATGTCTGTCCTGGAGTGACAGCAACCGATGCAGAAATACTAAGCCTCTGGTATTAGGGCTGACTGAGGGCTACCCCTTGCAGGATAACCCAAGTGTGATGACTGCAACAATGAATACACTCGAACATCTACATTTATAGTAAGTGTACACAACTGTACTTTCACTGTGCTTTCTCCTGTCAACCTGGTGAACTTGGAATCCTGAGGCAATGTAGCAACTGCCTCATGTACACAGACAACCCTCTCCTCTTACCTCCCAACGCTATGACTTTTGAGAAATGCACATATATAGCCAAATTGGAAGCCAAGCACTCTCCAGCCAAGACTGGATTAACCAGTCAAGATGAGAAGGTTAACACCTGCACCATACCACATTCAACACATAGCCCTCCAGAACTTACACCACCACAACCCTCACATAGTGCACAAAACACACACCTACTTTTGTGGAGGCTCTCAAAAAAAATCTGTCCAAACAACAGAGACCTCCGAGGCAGAAACACAATAAACCACCACATCCCAGCACAAACCATGAAGACACAAAGTTCACATAAACCGTGTACCACTCGACCAAAGCCCATAAGGCAAAACAACATATACAATACACTAGACATAGGTAACTCAATAGTAAGGCACACTGATGTCCCACTCACTAGGATCCACCACATAACGCACACACATAGGTCACTCCACAACAGGTACAAATATGACTGTCATTGTCCATGTTGGTGTGAATGACCGGAGACGTACCTCCCTGGACTACATGAAAAGCGATATGGAGGAGCTCTTGGATCTTGTAGCCCATGCAGGCATGACCCTAGCTCTGAGTAACATCCTAACTTCACCCAGAATGATACCACAGTACAAGCAGAAAATGATTGACTTCCACAATTGGCTAAGATGTTCATCGTATTTCACTGTTGCAGTCCTAACCAATGGGTTGTCCGGCTCCTGGTAGCCCTCGATTGGCCAGAATACCAAAGGTAACTAAATATGACATTGGCTGTCGACGGTTGTAAAGGACGTCCTATACAAAAGGAGGCAACTGACATTTCCTCAGTCTTCCTTGCTGCGGAGCCCGAAGCAGAAGCATTTTTGCACGAGTGCCGGTCAACAGTTTACCTTTTTGGTTTCTGACTACAAAGCTTGAAGTCAACTACAGCTAAGTACCCCGTTGGGGATCCTCTTTATTTGCCTTAATGAATGTCAGAAAAAGTCTATAATTGTCTTACCTGTGGAAAGCAGATTCCCCATAGAGATTTTCATTCCTATTGTATTATTTGTTTAGGCCTTGATCACGACATTCCTAATTATGACCTCTGTCCTTCTTTTAATCCACGTACTATTCGTCGTCGGGCTAAGCTTTTAGCAAAGCATTTTGGAGTGTGGCCTAAGTTTGTCGGTAAGGCATCCACTGGTCTTCAGGCTTCGGATATTCCTAAGAAGTGTAAGGGCAAGGACCGTAACAGGCTTCAGAAGGTCAAGCCTTCAGATGATGTTAAGTTGGTCGTCAGTCCTGTGCTAGCCAGTGAGGTGCCTTTGCAGCCCCTGCAGTCCACAGATTTTCAACCGCAGACCTCGGTTGAGACCATTTCAGAGTCCCTCAGGCCTCCGGCTTCCATTTTGTCTTCTGATCTTCCACCTGTTGCCGCTAAGCTGGCTCAGGTGTCCGAGGCCTCTGTTCTTTGTTCGGACAACGAGCTCATACCGACAACCTCTGCCACTACTTCCGCGGTTGCCAGGCCTCCCAAGTCCTTCAGACTTGCAGGTAAATCTTCCAGTTGTAAGCCTGTGAAGAAACTGGCTCCACTTTCCTCTCGTTCCCCTCATTTTCAAATGGTTAAAATGACTGATGACCTTTTGACTCTTATTAGGGGTTCACAGCCTTCTCCTTCAAAAAGGGGTAGGGATGTCTGTCCTGAGGCTTTGTCTTAGTCAGGTTCTGATACTTCTAGCATTTCTGCTGATGAAGAGGAAGTTTCTCAGGTTTTTTCTCCTTTTGAGGATTCAGATGCAGAGGAAATCCATTCCTTCTGCTTCTCCTCCAGAGGATTTCTCTTTTGGTGATACTTTGAATACTCTCAGGAAGCATTTTAAATGGGAAAGTCAGGATTATCCCCAGTCTAAGAAAAGGATCAGGGAGTTTTTGGATTTGTCTCAGCATAAGCCTCTGGCTATTCCTCAAATGTTTTATGTGGTTGATGATGTTTTTCTGGAAAATTCCTTGACTCCAAATTCAGTTCCTCCTGCTCCCAGGAAACCTGACAGGTACTATAGAGTCCCTGATTCTCATTTGTTTCTTTTTAGGAATCTGCTAGCTGACCCATAGGTTATTTCTCAAGGGTCTAAAGGAGTTAAGGCCACTGTTAACAAGAATCCTGTTCCTTCTGACAGGGAATCTAGGAACCTAGATAGGTGGGGTAAAAACTTTTATACCTCTGCCACTCTTGCTATTAGGTCTACTAATTGCCTTTTTCATATGCTTAAGTATCAGCAGCACACCTTGGAGGCAGTTAAGTCAAAGATTGCAAGCATACCTCTTTTGGCAGAGAGTAAGGATATACAGGATTTGCTGAATTCTGCCAGTCTTGTCAATAAACATTCTTTACATTGTGGTTTTGACATTCAGAAGCCTCCTGCAGGGCTACAGCTACTGGATCTGTTCTCAGAAGGCATGCTTGTCTCAGGGAGCAGCCCCTTCCAGAGCCTTTCAAGTCTAAGCTTTTAGATGTACCCTTACTTAAGGACAGTCTTTTTGGCAGCAGAGTAGAGGAAGTGTTCAAAAAGATGGAGGATAAGGCCAAGTCTATGCAAACAGTTAGACTTTCTGCAAGTTTAACCTCCTCGTTTCAGCAGGAATTACCCTTCTAAGAGTTGGATGGTTCAAAATACCAGCAGATAGAACTGCTCTAGGGCTAGACGTTACAAATCTTCTAGGGGGCAGGTGGCTACCCCTCAAAGGTCTAAGCATTGGCATGCGTCCACTTCCAAGGCAGGCAGTTCTAAGCCTACATCTCATTCCAAACATTCTCCATGACTCTGTCCAACTTCTACCTGTTCCTGCTTGCCCGGAGAATCCTTTAGGGGGAAGGTTGGCTTTTTTTGCAAATGTCTGGGCCACCAACACTGACGATAAATGGGTACTCAGAATTGTATCCCTAGGTCACAGATTTTCTTTCCACACCTTTCCAGTGCCTAAAGGATTCCCAGACATTCCTCCAAACCAAAGGGACGAAGTAGAAAAGCAAATTTTGTCTCTGTTACATCTGGGGGCAGTAGAATCAGTTCCTGCTCAGCAGGTAGGACAGGGCTTCTATTCCAGACTTTTCATAGTTCCAAAAAAAGAAGGCACTTGGCGTCCTATCCTAGGTCTATCCATTCTTAACTCTTTCTTGGTAATTCCAAAGTTTAAAATGCTCACTCTGCATCAGTTGCTGCCAATGTTAGACAAGGACTCCTGGCTAGTAACTTTGGATCTCAAAGAAGCAACATTATCAATTCTCTGTGCTGCCCTTTGGATTGTCTACTGCTCCCAGAGTTTTCATGAAGTGCCTAGCTCCATTCATTGCTTTTTGCAGGCAGAAGAAAGTTCAGATTTATCCATACTTGGATGACTGTCTAATTCAAGCAAATTCTCAAGAACAGCTGTTAAAGGATCTGGAACTTGTAAAGACTCTTCTCTGGGTTACACTCTCAGCATGGAAAAATCAAAAATGGTGCCATCCAAGGAGATAACATTCCTGGAAGCGAGTCTGAACACAGCTGCTCAGATGATATGTCTTACCCAGGAGAAGCAGGCAACTCTTTCAGTTTACTTCAAGGATTTGGCAAGCCTGTCCCAGCTCTCTGCAAGGAAATACTTCCAAGCTTTGGGATACTTGGCGCCTCTTGCATTCTCATGATTCCGTATTCAAGACTGCATATGAGGAAATTGCAGTGGTACCTCAAGAACCTTTGGTGTCAACACACACAGGACCTGGTTATGATAATTCCTCTGCTTCCATGTCTGCAGATAGAGTTTGTATGGAAGGCGACAGCCTGTCTACAAAACGAGGGCATGCCTTTTCGCCCACCTCCTGCCATTCAAGTTCTTACCACGGACACATCGGAATACACCTGGGGAGCTCACCTGGATGGCAGATGCATAAAGGGACGCTGGAACGCCCAGCAGATGCACCTGCATATAAACCTAAAGGAGTTGATGGCAGTTCAGCAAGCCTTACTAGCTTTCAAGCATCTTCTTTCTCCAGGAACTCTGCTTGTCAGGACAGACAACACCACAGTCATGTGGTACATCAGCAAACAGGGAGGGACTCATTCTTACCCCCTGTGCAGACCAGAGCATGCTTCTTTGATCCATTTCATCCTTGGGCCTGCATCTCCTAGCTCAGTTTCTTCCAGGGAGACTCAATGTTTTGGCAGACCAGTTGAGCAGACAGACACTGGTTCCTCACGAGTGGCAACTGAACAGAGCAGTCTTTTACAGCATCATTCAACATTGGGGCACTCCCCAGATGGATCTTTTTTCTCCTCCCCAGACAACCACCTTCTACCACTTTTTTGCACCAAACAGCATCACAGCAAGGCCTGGAGAGTGGATGCTTTGTCCTTCCCTTGGATGCTTCTGTCAGTTTATGCCTTTCCTCCTCTTCCCAGAGTATTGTTGAAGTTATGGGACGAAAGACCAAGGACTATTCTCATAGCTCCAGACTGGCCCACACAGCACTGGTATCCACAGCTTTGCAGTCTCTCCCAATTTCCTCCTTGGCATCTTCCTCTGAAACCAGATCTTTTGGTTCAGGAAGGGGGGAAACAGTCTACATCCTCATCTTCAGTCTTTCCATTTGGCAGCATGACTCGTATGAATCGATCCATTTCTTCTTCTTCCCTTTCCAGCAGGTGGTTAATGTACTTTAGGAGGCCTGGTACTAGGAAGTCCTAAGCTGGCAAATGGGAAAGATTCTCTCATTGGATGCAGGCTAGAGGGGAATCTTCTTCTCAGCCTACTCTTCCTCTTATCCTGGAATACTTGGCTGATTTCTTCAGGGTGGTCTTTCTTTTTCCTCTATCAGGATCCATGCTTCAGCCATTTCTGCTCATTGTTCTTTTGAGCAACCCATTTTTTCTCATCCCCTGATGAAAATGTTTCTCAGAGGTGCTTGCAACTTAAAACTTCCCAGAAGGGCACCTACCCCAGCCTGGGATCTTAATTTTGTTCTAGAGAAAGTCACTCTTCCTCCTTTTGAGCCAGCTGCCATTGCAGATTTAAAGTTTCTCTCTTGGAAGACTACCTTCCTTTTGGCTATAACTTCAGCAAGAAGAGTTTCGGAGCTGCAAGCTTTGATGGCTGTGGAGCCTTTTCTTATTTTCCGTGCAGATAGTGTCTCGAGAACCAATCACTCTCTTATGCCTAAGGTGATTTTTAGCCTGACTCTTAATCAGTCCATACACCTTCCTACTTTCTTTCCTAATCCTCGAAATAGAGGTGAAAGGATCCTACATTCTCTTGATGTGCACAGACAGCTCAGGTTTTACATGGACAGGACTAAAGACCTTCAGAAATCAGCACAGTTATTGGTCAGTTTTGCACCTGGAGCTCAGGGCAAAGCTATCTCTAAGCAAACCATTTCTAAGTGGATTGCACATTGTATTACTTTCTGTTATTCCTTTCATGGCTAGGTTCCTCATCAAGGGGTTAGGACCCACTCCACAAGAGCATCTTCCACTTCTGCAGCCTTTTTAAGGGGTATCCCTACTAAAGACATTTTAGAGGCTCCACATGGTCTTCTGTTCACACTTTCACAAAGCATTATTCTCTCCATTCCTTGATTCTGTTGGTGCCTCCTCCCTTTTTCTCTGGGCTTTGGTAATTAACCCACTGATTAGTACTGCAACAGTGAAACACGAACACAGTACAGTTGTGTACACTTACCATAAATGTAGATGTTCGAGTGTATTCACTGTTACAGTCCTGGTTTCCCTCCCTCCTTCCCCCTTTTTTGGTCCTTTCCTGTTCTCTTTTCCTAACGTACAGGCTGAGTCTGGTTTTATTTGTCAAAGTTTCTTTTGACTTGAGCTGTGTTTTCTGGGGACTCCTGTTATGGCAAGAAAGAAAGTGACGTCGGCTGCCTCCTTTTGTATCGGACGTCCTTAACAACCATCGACAGCCGATGTCATATTTACTTACCTTTGGTATTCTGGCCGATCGAGGGCTACCGGGAGCCGGATAACCCATTAGTTAGGACTGCAACAGTGAATACACTCTAACATCTACATTTATGGTAAGTGTACACAACTGTACTTTTCTGGTGTCATTCTAAGAGGATCCAGTGTCTGTCTGCCTGGGATGACATGATTGACAGACCTCGATGGTTCGCCAGAGATGGCCTGCACCTGTCACCCCAGGGATTCCAGATACTGGCCAAGGCTCTTGTCCACCCCTACAGTCCCTTTTATAGGCAATGTCCTGAAGACAAAATTACCACCATAACAGCTACAAGCAAATGAAATCTGAGGGTTATGCTTCTTAACGCTAGAAGTCTAAATCTGAAAATGCACTCACTCGAGGCACTCCTTAAAATGGAGAACATCGACATCTGTGCAGTGACTGAGACCTGGTTCAAGGCTCTGGAGAGCACCCCAGCACTACCAAGCCATAATTCATACCACACCTTTCGACCCCTAAACCTGGACTGAAGCACTAAAGGCGGTGGTATCTCCATATTCATAAAGGATATGCACACCTCCAGACTACTAGCTCAACGTAACACATCAGAGATACTCAGGTACAATTAACACTGAGTGAAACTGCAGTCCTGGTTGTAGCCTGCTGTAGATCCCCCACCATGTCCCAAGACTCCTACTCCACATCCCTAAACATACTGGAAAATATTAGGGTACAACCCAATACCCTTGTAGTGGGAGACTTTAACACCCCTCCATTAAATAGGAAAACTACTCATGTACCAACACACTTGCTCAACGTTTTCTGGAATTCATTAATTCCAAAGCCTTGGACCAACTTATTCTTACCCCCAAGAGTGGTAGAAACATCCTTGACCTGATCATTACTAACATGGGCAACCATTGCTCTACACCAGTAATCAACTTCTCCCTGGTCAGATCTGACCACAAGCTAATCACCATGAATGCCCACATCCCACGCTCACCCCCTCCTAAAGGAAACCACTGTAAAAAAAACTTCTCCAAAGCCAATTTTGGGCTTCTAAAAACAGAGCTGGCTAACTTCACGACACCCATGCAAATGGAAAATAGGTACATGACTGCTGAATCATACACCAATGCACTGTATGAGCACATACACAAGTGCATGGAACGGGCCATACTAAACAGAACCAAGACGCTCTCCTCCAAAAAAAGGAAGCCAATCTGGTGGTCCCCCACCATAAACAAACTCTACAACAGAAGGAAAAAAACTGTTGCAGAAAAGGGTGAATTCCCCAGACTGGAAAAACTCCCTTGTTAGTCTCAGCAAAAATCTGAGATTCATCATCAAATCCTCTAAAGCTAGCTACGAAAACAAAATTGCTGCAGATTCTAAAGACAACCACAGACCATTCTATAGTTATGTCAAGAATCTACATGGCAATACTCAGATCTGCTCTGAGTTGCAGCACAATGGCAGTACATATACAGAACCAACTGATATTGCTAACATATTGGCTGACAGGTTCAGTGCGAACATCACCCCCTACAGGGTCTATCACAATACCGGAGGAATGTCAAGTCCCTATTATCACAGCTACACATGTAAAAACTGCGTTGTCCAAAGCCAAGAATACAGCTTCCATGGGACCTGATAATATCCCTGGCTGTGTTCTACATGAACTACAAAGTGAACTGGCACCACACTTGAGTACCCTGTTCAATCACAGCCTCATTTCAGGTTTTGTTCCTACCAAATGGCGCACTGCTACAGTCATCCCACTCCACAAAGGGGGAGCGACTACAGAACCTGGGAACTACCGCCCCATTAGCCTAATGAGTCTGATATGTAAGGCTATGGAGTGCATCATCATGGATCTTATAAGGACATATGGAATGTCCAAAGTCTGGACCCCACACAGATGTTCATCATGCATACAGCTGCAGTCATTACATATGGGTTATCCTGCCATCAGGCGGGTCCTCGGTCGGCCGAATTCCAAAGTCTAGGTCCGGCGTCGGTTGTCGTCGCTTCCTCCCTGACGTCGGTGCGGCAGGGGTATATAAGAGGCAGCCAACGCCATTTTCTTCAGTCTTTCTTGCCGCGCGGTGCCCGAAGCAGAAGCAGTTCGCAAGTGCCGGTCGGCCAGCTCCTGAGATTTACGGAAGTATTTCAGCCGAAGTCTTCTTGAAAGCTAAGTACCCCGTTGGGGAAACTTTTCTTGCCTCAGACCGATGTCAGACAAAGTTAATAATTGCATTTCATGTGGGAAGCAAATACCGCATAAGGATTTCCACTCTTTCTGTATACCTTGCTTAGGCCCAGACCACGACGTCTCGGCCTGCCGTTTTTGTGCTAGATTCAACAAGCGCACTATTAGCGCCGTGAGTTAAGCCCTTCACTATTTTTGGAAAACATTTTATTATATTTTGTCGTCGGATACTCCGACTCCAGTTTTGAGCAAAAGATGCAAAGATAAGGACCGGCATACGAGGTCCGCACCGACTACTGAGACCACACTAAGGCCAACTACCGGTTCTCCAGTGCACAGCGAGGCACCTACGCAGCCCCTGAGTACCGATGACACTACATTACCGGGTCTTCAGTACCCGAGGTCACAGGCTCCTCGGTCCCCATTCCTACTGCAGATACCGACGCCACTCTTGGCGGGGTAACTCAGAATTTAGACAGGCCTGCCATTTCTCAAGGTGTCTTCAGGCCTTCCTCCTTCTCTATTAAAGCTTTCACTAAATCTAAAGCAGCCATGAAAACCAAAAAACAGGGTCCTCAGACCTCCTCTCAAGGCCCCATGCCTAAAAAGCAGATGCTTAAAATGGCTGAGGATTTGATTACTCTTTTAGGGGGATGTCCTTCAAGGATGCATCTGCAGTCTTTACAAATGGGTTGTCCTGTCGTCAGGCAGCCCTTCGGTCGGCCGGATTCCAAAGTCTGGGTCTGGCTTCGGCTGGTGTCGCACTTCACCCGATGTCATTGCGGCAGTTATTCGGGTATAAAGGCATCAGCCGACGCCATTTTCCTCAGTCTTTCTTGCGCGTGCGCCGAAGCAGAAGCTGTTCGCAAGTGCCGGTCGGTCAGATCCAGAGATTACTACTACCGAATACTACTTCGAAGACTTCTATAAAGCTAAGTACCCCGTTGGGGACTCTTTCTTGCCTCAGCCGATGTCAGAAAGTTAATAATTGTTTATCTTGTGGGAAACAAATACCTCATAAAGATTTCCACTCCTATTGCATACATTGTTTAGGCCCAGACCACGACGTAGCTGCTTGTCTAGCCTGCTTCTTTAACCGACGGACGCTTAGGCGTCGGTCGGACTTTGCTGAACAGATTTTCGGCTCGATTTTGCCTACATTATGCCGTCGGATCCTCCGACTACGCAAATAACCAAAACGCAAAAAAGGACCGACACTCGCGGTCCGTGGTTTCGGCCGAAACCACGGTTAAGCAAACCACGAGTGTCTCGGTTTCAGCCGAAACCGAGCAAGCGGTTCTTTCTTCAGCCGATAACTTGCCTTCTACCGAGGCCTCTTCTAATCTGGTAGAAACGGCTTCTGAAATCCAACCTTCTGTTGCGGTTTCACAGGATTTATCAGACACCATTCCCCTTGGTGTTTCAACCCCTGCACGTGGAGCTGCTAGGCCTCCTCCAGCTATGTCTATTAAGGCCTTTGCCAGGGCTAAAGCAGCCAAAGCATCAAAACCTGTGCCTGCCAAGCCCCCCTCTCACAGGCCCAGCACCAGCTCCCATATGCTTTCTTTGGCTGAGGATCTCATCTCTTTAATTCGTGGAGCCCAGCCTCATCCAGACAGGGCCTCTCTCCCTCCTCCAGAAAAGAGGCCTAGAGCAGAGCCCCCTGAGCCAGTAAACACAGATGATTCCTCTGATGACTCAGAACATACAGACCCTCCTGAGGCTTCTTATTCTCCTTACGAAGACTCTGATGCTGAGGAGTCCATTCCTTCAGCCTCTCCTCCTTAGGAATTTTCCTTTGGGGAAACCTTGCATGCTATGAGAGAACAATTTCAGTGGCAGGGCCAAGATTTCTCAGACTCTAGAAAAAGGCTTAGGACCTTTCTACATTTGCCACAGCATAGGCCCTTAGCTATACCTCCAGTTCTTTCTGTTGTTGATGATGCATTTAATGATGCTTGCACTGCTCCTGATTCCTTACCTCCGGCTCCTGCTAAGCCCGATAGGTACTACAGGGTCCTGGACACTCATCACCACTTATATAAGGCTCCTTTTGCAGATCCAGAGACTATCTCCCAGGGTCCTAAAGCTGTAGCAGCTACTTCTTCTAAAAACCCCCTCCCCTCTGAAAGGGAATCCAGGTCCTTAGAGAGATGGGGTAAAAAAGTTTACACCTCTGCTACCTTGTCAGCTAGAGCTTTGAACTGCCAATTTCATATGATTCAATATCAAGAGTTTATGCTTGACCAGTTGACTAAAAAGCTGTCCTCTGAAGAATCTTTAGATAAAAAAGTATGTTCAAGAAATGGTACATAACATACAGCAGGTTAGTAACCATTCTTTAAAATGTGGCTATGATGCACTGGAGGCTTCCTTTAGATCAGCCATGACAGGCACAGTTATCAGGAGGCATGCATGGTTGAAAGAACAGGCATTACCAGACCATGTCAAATCTAAGCTTTTGGATGCACCTATGGACAAGGTCAATTTATTTGGTTCCCCTGCACAGCAGGTACTAAAAAAGATGGAAGAGAAAGCAAAATCTGTGCAAACAGTGAAAGATTTCTTACAAGTTCAACCTCCAAGGTTTAGCAGGAACTGGCCCTCCAAGAATTGGTCCTTTCCGGACGCCTCTAAGGCACAAAGAGGCAGGAATAGGCGCTCTAGAGGCAGAAACCAATCCAGGGGTGCCTACAGGGTGCCAGTGGCAGGGTAACAACCAACGAGGCACGGATACAGCCACCACCACTACAACAACTCAATCACAGTGACTTGGCGGTGACACCGCCTACCAGGGAACAACTAGAAGCACCCTTAGGCGGAAAGCTAACCTTATTTTCAAGAAACTGGTACTGCATTACAAGAGAAAAATGGATTTTGCAAACCATAGACCAAGGTTACAGGTTCCATTTCCATACTCTACCAGGAAAGAGAGGAATGCCAAACCTACCACCTACTCAAAGGACAGAAGCTCTAAAACAAATATCTCAATTATTAAGAATGAGAGCTGTGGAAAAGGTACCATCTATGGAGCAAGGAAAGGGATTTTACTCCAGACTCTTCCTGGTACCAAGAAAAGAAAACAAATGGAGGCCTATTCTAGACCTGTCCGCTTTAAACACATTCCTCATTGTTCCAAAATTCAAAATGCTGACCCTACAGCAGCTTCTTCCCATGCTGGGCAAGGAGTCTTGGCTGGTAACTCTAGATCTCAAGGAGGCATACCTGCACGTCCCCATAAGACCAATTTGCAGAAGATACCTCAGATTTCTTGCAGGATCAGAGCATTATCAATTCTCAGCATTGCCCTTTGGCTTATCTACTGCCCAGAGTGTTCACGAAATGCCTGGCATCAGTAATCGCTCATTGCAGACTTCAGGGGATTCAAATCTATCCCTACCTGGACGACTGCCTGATACAAGCAGACAGCAAAAACAAACTAACAGAAGACTTACAAAGAGTCATCTACCTGCTGCAAGCCCTGGGATATACAGTCAATACAAAAAAGTCAAGGCTGATTCCATCCCAAAGAATAACCTTTCTGGGTGCAGAACTGGACACATCAAAACAAATGGCATTTCTAACTGCAGAAAAGAAAGAGCAACTTCCTCTCTATTTCTTGGCATTAACAAAGCAGAACCATCTAACTGCAAGAAAAGTGCTACAAGCTCTAGGCTTCATGGCATCCTGCATAACTCTGGTCCCTCAAGCCAGGCTGCATATGAGAAAGCTACAGTGGTACCTAAAGAATTTGTGGTCCCAGCACAAGCACAACCTAGAAACCAAAATTCCAATGATCCCATGCCTGAAGCAAGAGTTCCTATGGTGGGCTCAGGCCTGCCAATCAAACACAGGATTGCCCTTCTGCAAAAGTCAACCAAGACAAACCATCACGACAGATGCCTCAGACCTCGGTTGGGGGGCACACATGCTGGGCAAGTGCATTCAAGGCCTATGGACTCAAGACCAGCTGCATCTGCACATAAATCTAAAAGAAATGATGGCAGTAAAATTGGCAATCCAGTCATTCAGACCTTTTTCTCCAAGAAGGCCAGTTGATGATAAGGACAGATACACAGTTATGTGGTACATCAACAAACAGGGAGGCACACACTCATACCCTCTATGCCGGCTGGCACTGGACTTATGGGATGTGGCTCTGAGCTACAACATTCAGTTACAGGCAATTTATGTACCAGGGAAGGAAAACATTCTAGCAGACATATTAAGCAGAACTACAACAGATGCCCACGAATGGATGCTGCATCCGGACATCTTCAAAACCATCACAAGAAAATGGGGATTACCACAAATAGACTTGTTTGCATCCCCATTCAATCACCAGTTGAAGAAATTCTGCGCAAGGACTTACCACCCACTTGCTTGGAAGGTGGACTCCCTATCTTTCAGTTGGAAAAGCCTGACAGCATACGCATTCCCACCACTTCCTTTGATGCACAAGGTGCTTCTGAAGATCAAAGAGGAACGTCCGAGGATCATTCTGATAGCCCCAGACTGGCCAAGACAGCATTGGTATCCACTGCTCAGGAGCATGTCCCGGGAACAAATATGGACACTGCCCCTGATCCCATTACTGCTAACACAGAACAACTACAACATCCTGCATCCAAACCTAAAAACCCTGCAGCTAACTGCCTGGAACATTACATAACAGCAATTGACCCAAATTTATCCCAAAGGGTTAAAGACATAATCCTGGAGGCTCGTAGACCTTCAACAATAAAGAATTATGCAGCAAAATGGAAAAGATATCTCATCTGGAGTACTGCAAAGAGGCAAGATGTGACACTGGTGAACATAGCCAACATCCTGGAGTACTTGGCGGAGCTCTTCCATACAGGCCTGTCCTATTCTTTCATCAAGATACATGCATCAGCTATTTCAGCAGAATACAGCTTGGATCCTCCTGTCTTCTCGCATCCTCTGCTCAGACAGTTTCTGAGAGGAATTAAAAATGTAAAACCTCCCAGGAAACCTCCATTGCCAGCATAGGACTTGAACTTTGTGCTAGAAAAACTGACTCCTCCTCCTTTCGAACCAGCAGCAACAGCAGAATTACAATACTTATCCTGGAAGACTGCTTTCCTGCTGGCTATAACTTCAGCAAGAAGGGTCTCTGAACTACAGGCATTAATGGCAGTGCAACCCTTCCTGATCTTCCATCAAGATAGAGTGTCCTTGAGAACAAATCCTACATTTATGCCTAAGGTGGTATCCAGAGTCTCTTTAAATCAGGCTATCCACCTTCCTACATTCTTCCCCAACCCACAGAACAGGGGAGAAAGGCTCTTACATACCTTGGATGTACACAGACAATTACGCTACTACCTGGACAGGACAAAAAACAATAGAAAAACTGACCAGCTTCTGGTAGCATATGCAACAGGAAAGGAAGGAAAACCAATTTCTAAACAGACAATCTCCAAATGGATAGGAAATTGCATTAGATTTTGTTACTCCTACCATGGAAAGAAAACTCCAGAGAACATCAGGCCTCACTCTACAAGGGCTACAGCCACTACCACAGCTTTCTTACGAGGAGTGGCTACCAAGGACATTATAAAGGCTGCTACTTGAACCTCCGTGCATACATTTGCCAAGCATTATAACTTACCTCTATACTCTAGATCCCGTGCTGGTTTTGCCACTGCTGTTTTGCAAGGGGATCCTAACTACACCATAATCTCTTCTCATTTCCTCCTCTCCTAGTTTAGCTTTGGTATTCTACCCATTTGTAAAGACTGCAGATGCATCCTTGAAGGACATAGTACAGTTTTGTACCTACCATAAATGTAGATGTCCGAGAGGAATGCATCTGCAGTCGGGATTACCACCCTCCTTCCCTCTGAGGTACTCCTAGGGTATTTGCCAATCTTCAGCTAGCTTGGGGGGATCTATTATGGTGTATTTGTTTGTATATATGTACATACATGCTTATTTTGTGTGTTTGCTCTCTACTATTTGGAAAATTTGGCATTTATCCAAATTTAGCCATCCAAGAGGGCACCTGGCATCTGGGGCAAGAAACACTGAGGAAAATGGCGTTGGCTGATGCCTTTATACCCGAATAACTGCCGCAATGACGTCTGGTGAAGTGCGACACCAGCCGACGCCAGACCCAGACTTTGGAATCCGGCCGACCGAAGGGCTGCCTGACGACAGGACAACCCATTTGTAAAGACTGCAGATGCATTCCTCTCGGACATCTACATTTATGGTAGGTACAAAACTGTACTTTCTCAACCCCCCTCTGACAAAAGGCCCAGATTAGAGGAAGACTACCCCTCCTCAGATCAAGCTTCTATTACCTCAGAACATTCTGAGGACCAGGATTATGCCTATTCTCCTTTCGAAGACTCTGATGCAGAGGAGTCTATTCCCTCGGTCTCCCCCCCTGAGGACTACTCTTTTGGGGAAACCCTACACACATTGAGGGAACATTTTCACTGGAAAGGCCAAGATTACTCAGATTCCAAGAAAAGGCTTAGGGAATTTCTTCTGCTCCCCCAGCACAGGCCCCTGGCTATCCCTCCTGTTTTAGATATATTGGATGATGTGTACACAGAAGCCAACCTTAATCCAGATTCCTTGCCTCCAGCTTCTGTTAAACCAGACAGGTATTACCGGGTTCCTGATTCTCACCAGTTCCTATGTAAAAGCCATACTGCTGACCCAGAAACTATTTCACAGGGTCCCAAGGGAATTAAGGCCTCTACTGCTAAAAACCCATTACCTTCAGAGAGAGATTCCAGAGCTTTAGAAAGGTGGGGGAAAAAGGTGTACACCTCGGCCACTTTAACCATGAGGGCTTTAAACTGCCAGTTCCATATGTTAAAGTATCAACAGTTTTTGTTATCTCAGTTGAAAAGCAAAATGACACAACCAGAACAACCAGATTTAAAAGAGTTGCAGGATTTGTTGCATGGTGCAGAGCAAGTGGGTAAGCATATCTTGCAGTGTGGTTTTGATGCCTTAGAGGCCTCATGTAGAGCTGCTGTTACGGGGTCTGTTATACGTAGGCATGCTTGGCTCAAAGAGCAAACCTTACCAGATCATGTCAAAGCTAAATTATTAGATGCACCTCTTCAAAAAGATGTATTGTTTGGTGTTAAAGCTGAGGAGGTACTAAAGAAAATGGAGGAAAAAGCGAAATCAATGCAAACAGTGAAAGATTTCCTGCAGGTACAACCTCCACGTTTCAGCAGAAACTGGCTTTCAAAAATTGGTCCTTTCCAGCCATGGATAGACCTCAAAGGGGCAGGTACAGACGCCCAAGGGGTAGAGGGTAACCTGAAGGATCTTTCAGAGCCAGACAGTGGCAAGCACCAACCCCAAGAGGTGGAGAAGATAGATCACAGTCATTTAGAAAACAGACACAATGACTTCCCCCTACACCTTGCAAGCAAAGCTTTAATGGCAGCACCTTTGGGCGGAAAACTGGCATTATTCTTGAAAAATTGGCATATCACAAAAGACAAATGGATTCTGGACATTATAGACAGAGGCTACAGGTTCCACTTTCACACCTTTCCAAAAATGAGAGGCATGCTGCACCTGCCACAAAATCAAAGGGCAGAGGCACAAAAACAAATTTCAGCTCTCATGGACATGAAAGCGATTCAAGAGGTACCTGCAAAAGAACAAGGTCAAGGGTTTTATTCCAGACTATTCCTGGTACCAAGGAAAGACAATGATTGGAGACCTATCTTAGACCTATCCATCCTAAACACATATCTACAGGTACCAAAATTCAAGATGCTCACATTACAGCAGCTTCCCATGCTGGGCAAGGAGTCTTGGCTGGTAACATTGGACCTCAAGGAGGCATACCTGCATGTCCCTATCAGACAAGATTGCAGAAGATACCTCAGATTTCTTGCAGGTTCAACCCATTACCAATTCTCTGCATTACTCTTTGGCTTATCTGCTGCGTCCAGAGTGTTTACGAAATTCCTGGCATCAGTAATCGCCTTCTGCAGACTACAAGGAATACAAATCTACCCATATCTGGACTGCCTGATCCAAGTGGACAGCAAGGACGTACTACTGCATTACCTGGCATTTGTAATAAAACTGTTGAACTTCCTGGGATACACAGTCAACAAAAATAAATCAAAACTAATACCCTCTCAACAAATAATTTTCCTGGGTGCCAGCTTGAATACAACCACCCAGATGGCCTACCCTCACGCCAGACAAACAAGGGCAACTGTCTCAATACTTCAGCAAAATGGCAACTTTCACCAGGCTAACTGCAAGGGAAGTCCTGCAGGCTCTGGGATTCGTGGCATCTTGCATCCTACTTATCCCATGTGCAAAGCTGCATATGAGGAAACTTCATTGGTACCTAAAAAACTTATGGTCTCAACACAGCCACAGCTTGGAAACAATCATACCACTCATTCTGTGCCTTCAAAAGGAATTTTTGTGGTGGGCTCAAGCTTGCCAAAGAAACACAGGTCTCCCTTTCTGTGTACCTCAAGCAACTCAAATCATCACAACAGACGCCTCAGACTACGCCTGGGGAGCACATATGACAGATCAATGCATTCAGGGAAAATGGTCCCAAAAAGAGAAGCACCTACACATCAACCAAGAGGAAATGCTAGCCGTGCAAAATGCTATTATGACCTTCAAAGACCTACTGCATCCAGGCCAGCTATTGATAAGGACAGACAACACCACAGTGATGTGGTACATAAACAAACAGGGGGGGAACTCATTCATACCCCCTGTGCAGGCAAGCCATGACCCTATGGAACACAGCACTGGAATTGCAAATTCAACTGCAGGCACAATTTCTGCCAGGGAAGGAAAACACACTGGCAGACAACCTAAGCAGAAATATGACAGATCCACACGAATGGAAGTTGCATCCTCAAGTTTTCACAAAGATAACTCAGGCATGGGGACAGCCAGTCATAGATCTCTTCGCTACCCACAGAAATTACCAGTTGAAAAAATTTTGTTCAAGGACCTATCATCCACAGGCCTGGAAAGTGGATGCACTTTCTTTCAATAGGACAACATTGACAGTCTATGCCTTCCCGCCTCTTCCTCTGCTTCCCAAAGTTCTATTAAAAGCCAGAGCAGAGAGGCCGAAAATGATTCTCATTGCTCCAGACTGGCCAAGACAACACTGGTATCTGCTCCTGAAGAGCCTGACACATTCCCCACCATGGATCCTACCTCTAGTCCCTCTTCTGTTGTCCCAGCACAACTACAAAACCCTTCACAGCCAGCTCAAAACCCTAAATCTAGCTGCATGGAGAATTCCTTGATTTCCCAACAGACTCTCCTCTCCAAGGAGGTGCAGGATGTCATCTTGGAGGCCAGAAGACCTTCTACTAGAAAAGCCTACTCCGCCAAATGGAAACTATTTTGTGCCTGGAATCAAGAAAAGGGCCAGAATCCCTGGGTAATAAATATACCTCAAATTTTACAGTACCTAGCTGAGATGTTAAACAGTGGACTTTCCTTCTCCTCCATCAAGATCCACGCTTCAGCCATTTCTGCACAATACAACACAGATCCTCCTTTATTCTCTCATCCTCTCTTAAGGCAGTTCCTCAGAGGGGCAAAGAATATAAAACCCCCAAGGAAACCACCAGTCCCTGCTTGGGACCTCAACTTCGTATTGGAAAAGCTGACCCTTCCTCCCTTCCAGCCAGCTTCTTCAACAGAACTACAATACTTGTCATGGAAAACAGCCTTTCTTCTGGCTATCATCTCAGCACGCAGGGTTTCTGAGCTACAGGCCCTCATGGCTGTGCAACCATTCATTATTTTCCATCAGGACAGAGTTTCCTTACGAACCAACCCTACCTTTATGCCAAAGGTAGTATCCAGTGTAGCTTTGAATCAGACTATCCACTTACCTATCTTTTATCCTAATCCACAAAACAAAGGGGAAAGACTACTACATTCCTTGGACATTCACAGACAACTTCGTTACTATTTGGACAGGACAAAGCCATTCAGGAAATCCGAGCAACTCTTTGTGTCCTATGCTACAGGTGCTCAAGGAAAGGCTATTTCCAAACAGACAATTTCAAAATGGATAGCCCACTGCATACGCTTTTGTTACTCATTTCATGGAAAAACTGTGCCTGCATGCATCAGATCCAACTCCACCAGGGCCACAGCCACCTCTGCAGCCTTCCTCAGGGGGGTCCCTACCAAGGACATTTTGGAAGCAGCCACTTGGAGTTCAGTCCACACTTTCTCCAAGCACTATCACCTTCCACTATACTCTAAATCTAGAGGGAGTTTTGCCACAGCAGTCTTGCAGGGCATCCTCGCTCCTCCTACTTCCACTTAGTGCCTACCACCCCAACTTAGCTTTGGGATTCTTCCCATATGTAATGACTGCAGCTGTATGCACGATGAACATAGTACAGTTTTGTACCTACCATAAATGTAGATGTTCGAGTGCTCATACAGCTGTAGTCCAGGTTACCCCCCCCCCTCCGTCCCCTCTTAGGACAGGCCTTATGACATGCACCTTATCATACAACCTATTTGGGGTATTCTCTTATGGTGTATTTGCTTGCAACTACTGTTTTTTGATCATTCTATTTTGCATGTCTGCATAAATTTATGTTTTGCCTTCCTTCTGGGGGCACCCGACATCTGGGGCAAGAAAAACTGAAGAAAATGGCGTTGGCTGCCTCATATATACCCCTGCCGCACTGACGTCAGGGAAGAAGCGACGACAACCGACGCCGGACCTAGACTTTGGAATTCGGCTGACCGAGGACCTGCCTGACGGCAGGATAACCCATATGTAATGACTGCAGCTGTATGAGCAGTCGAACATCTACATTTATGGTAGGTACAAAACTGTACTTTTGGGTTTGTGAAAGGTAGATCATGCCTGCTCATCCTGATAGAATTCTTCGAGTCTGTCACCAGAGCTGAGTCTGTCACCAGAGCTGTGGATGAGGGCAAGATAGTTCACACAGCCTACCTAGATCTTGCCAAGGCCTTCAACACCATCCCTCACTCAGGAATCATAGGTAGACTCACTAAACTAGGCATAAACCCCTATGTCATAAGATGGGTTGCCAACTGGCTCACTGATAGAACCCACACTGTGAAAGTAGCGGACTCCAAATCTGACTACCAATCAGTTACTAGTGGTGTCCCACAGGGATTGGTCCTAAGTCCTCTCCTGTTTGGCATCTACTTCTCTGAAGTTCAAGCCAACACAAAGGGACTCTGGCTGACCAAGTTCGCAGATGATTGCAAACTGGGAGCCATTATTGATTCTCCAACTGATGTAAACATTCTACAAAAAGGCCTCACTGACACCAATGACTGGTGCCAGAACCATGGCCTTAAGCTCAATGCCAAAAAGTGCATGGTCATTTCCTTTGGGAAATATTCAGTGCCCATGAACTACCACATAAGCGGTAGTCCACTAAACACCAAAGGTGTGATAAGAAACCTGGGGACACAGCTTGACAGCAACCTCTCCTTTGATAACCACATTGCCACTGTAGTCAGAAAGTCCTATGTGGCACATCTCATTACAAAAGGTTTCTCATCCACGAAGAAAGAGATCATAATCCCTCTCTACTCGTCCCTCATTAGACCTGTTATAGAATACAATCCCCCATTTGGTATGTACCTCACTAGACACCTACAACAACTGGAAAGGCCACAAAAATACCTCACTAAGAGAATCTTGGGCCTTAGACACATGCTGTATATGGACAGACTCAAAAAAACTCCAGCTATACTCTGTCTCTTATCTCCTACTTAGAGGCAATCTCTTCTTGACCTACAAAGCCATGTCTGACCCAGAGCTGCTAAATATGCTACACCTAAAGAAATCCCTATCCCTCCATACCACACACTGCAGGGACGTAAACCTCATTACCACAATAAACAGAACATGTTGGAGGGACAGGTTCCTAACCCAGAGATTTCCCATACTCTGGAACAAACTTCCCATTCACATCAAACAGAGCACTTCACTGGCCCTCTTTAAGAGAAATCTTGAGTGGATGGACAATAGTAAGTTTACCCCGGGGATCACTTCAGTGGCCTTGCTAGACAGGGGCACTGGGAACTAACATTGGGCGGCATGATGCCAGGGAATCTTCTTGGGCTAGGCGTATATAGGCTCCAGGGCCATTAGCCTAGTTACACACCTATGAAGTATAATACACCTGCTTTATAAATCAGAAACAACCAATCAGCTACATATAATCAAATGAATAAAATCATTCTCATCCAGTCAAAACATTCAAAAAGTGAACAAATCAAACTATAGAGCTCTGCCACATAGCCAATCAAAATCATTAGCTATGTACACAAATTACAGTTCAAATTGAGCCATGATGGCCAGTCAGCCTAAAGCAGGAAGTGTTGCTTTCATTCATAGTAAGCTAACCAATCAAATAGCTATTTATGCACACAAATCAAAATGCATGTCTAAGCTGCAACAGCCATGCTGCTGTCCATCACAAGGTTGACCGCTTTCCTGGTTTAAATGAAGCTTTATCTGTCAGACCTGTAGTAAAGAATTGTGGTTTGAGACACTAGGTTTACTATTTGTTTAGCTTCATGATTATAGTTTATGTATGAAAGCATTTCTTCTTGTTTTATTTGATTGGCTGTTACAGCTTAGATATGTATTTTGATTTGTGTTCATAGGTAGTTATTTGATTGGGTTAGTTTACTGTGAATGAAACAACACTTCTGTCTTTAGGTTGATTGGCTGTTATGACAGTTTGAACTGGGATTTGTGCACATAGCTAATGCTTTTGATTGGCTATGTGGCACATATCTGTTTGTGCACTTTTTGAGTGTTTTGATTGGATGAGAATGATTTTCCTAATTTGATTATTTGTAGTGGATTGGTTGTTCCTGTGTTTAAAAGCAGGTGTGATTTTACTGGTCTGAAGAAGCGGTGTGTTGTACCGTGAAAACCCTCACTGTATACATTATTAAAGTCGTTATTTTATTACTTCAGCCATGGTGTGTCAAGTATGTTTTGGAATTCTTCCATATTTTTCTTGCATTTTGGCTTGAACTTTATCTGGATACTGTTTTTAGTTTTGCTCTCAACAAGTACCATTATGACTCCGTCATAGTTCATGTTGGTGTGAATGACTTGAGATGTACCTTTCTGGACTATATGATTGAGCTCTCTGAATGTGTGTCCCAGGCAGGTATTGCCCTAGCTTTGAGCAGCATTGTACCCTGGCCTAGGACGATACCACAATATAAACAGAAAGTGATTGACTTCAATAATTGCTTTAGTTTCTGGTGTCCTTTCAAGTGGATCCAGTTCCTGTCAGCCTGGAATGACATGATGAATAGACCACGCTCCTTTGCCAGAGATGGTCTTCACTTGCCACCTCTAGGCTTTTTGTTGCTGGCTAAGACACTTGCCTCCCTCATAATGCCTTTTTTAGATGGTCACAAAAACAAAATTCCCACTGTGAAAATGTCAAAAACACAGAAACTAAGGGTCATGCTGCTAAACACTAGGAGTTTAAATCAGAAACTGCACTCTCTCTGGAAGCACTCCTTTCCCTTGATGTTGATGTCTGTGCAGTCACAGAAACCTGGCTCAAGGCTGCAGAAACTACCCCGGTCTTGCAAGGCTACAGTGCCTTCCATACTTTCAGACTGCAAATTGAAGGTTTGAGAACCAAGTGAGGTGGAGAATTTATCTTCGTTAAAGGTAATTACACCTGTAGACTGGTTAGATAAGAAAACTCTATGGAGCTACTCCAAGTCCATATTACCATGGATAAGACCCCCCTTTCAGGTCATTGTCAGTTACAGGTCCCCTTCCATGAACCAATATGCCCATACAGCTTATTTAGACCTATTTGAGACATTTAGGGTACAACCTAACACCCTAGTCGTGGGTGAATCCTACTATCCTTCCATTAAGTGGGAAACTTATACTAGCCCACACTCACTCACACAAAAGTTCCTGGACTTTAACTCAAATGCCCTGGAACAAATAGTGCACCACCCCACAAGGGGCTCCAGTATTCTAGACCCTGGACCGATGCAAAACCTCAAGTGTAAGGGCCTGCACTGTTTAAATCCGACCATAAATCAGTCATTTTTGAAGTAACAATAGCACCAGAACTCCCCAAAGGAGAAATCATTTTAAAAAACTTTACCGATGGTAACTGTACCCTCCTAAGGGAAGGTGTAATAGACTTCCAAGCTCCAGTTTCCACAGATGGCATTGACAGCTATACTATGGTATACACTGATACTCTGTATAAACATATATGCAAATGTATAGACACAGCCGTGCTGGGTAGGATTAAGGCAAGATCCTCAAGAGAAAACAAACCCTCCTGGTGGACATCTAGCATTAATAAATTATACAATAAGCAAAAGAAGCTGCCGTCAACAAATACAAAAGTGAGCTTCCAGAACTGGAAGAGCACCCTCCTCAGCCTAAACAAGCAAATAAGACAACTGCTAAAATCTTCAGAGTGCAGCTATGAAAAAAATTTAGCAACCATATCCAAGGATAACACAAGTCTGTCTTCAGCTACATCCGCAACCTAAAAGGTAGCACTCAGATATGTGTGCGATACTGGCTATAAGTCCTGGTTCTTCATTGCTGCTGTTCAGTTGGAGTTTTGTCTGGAATTAGTTACCATGTCGTGTAGAACTCAGAGGTGTGCTGAGCTAATTGTGGATGGCATCATGCACAATGACCCTGCAGAAATTGCAAACCTGCTAGCAGACAGGTTTGGTGAAAATTTCACCCCCCACCCCCACCCCTAGCACACCACAAACCATTTCTTCATCTCTCCTACCCCCTGCATCTCCAAAGAGCAAGTCTTCTCCAACTCTAAGAATACGGCCTCCATGGAACCAAATGGCATTCCAGGCCACATTCTTTGTTCTAAAGCAAGAGCTAGCTATGCCATTAGGCACTCTATTTAACCACAGCCTGAGTACTAGCTTTGTCACCACTGAATGGAAAACAGTGACTGTTATCCCCTTCTACAAGTGCCTCTCGGCAACAGATACGGTTAACTATAGACCCATGAGTTTAACCAGTCTCTTCTGTAAAGCAATGAAAGAATCATCATGGACCTCATAAATAAGGATATAGGTGATCTCCAAACCTTAGATCCATCCCAGTTTGGTTTTGTCAAGGGCAGGCCATGGCTTCTAAACCTAGTGGACTTCAAGAAAGCGAGCAGAGCCATAGACAAGGACACAAAGCCATGCACACAGCCTATCCTGACTTGGCCAAGACCTTCAACACTATCCCACATTTAGGCATCATTGACAAACTAACCCAATTGAATATTAACCCCTGTGTTGTCAAGTGGGTTTGCAGACTGGCTCACAGATCGACAACACTTAAAGTGGGAGACTTTACCTCTACCAGCAGATCTGTCACCAGTGGAGTCCCACAAGGGCCAGTGCTGGGCCCCCACTTGTTTGACATGTATGTCTCAGAAGCCCAGGCCAAAACGGAGGACCTGTGGCTAACCAAGTTTGCAGATGACTCCATATTAGGTGCCATCACTGAATCCCCTAGAGATGTCAGCGTACTTCAAAAGGGGATTACACAGACCAATGATTGGTGCCAAAGCCATGGTCTTAAACTACATTCCCTTGCTGATTATAAAATAAGCAGTAATAACCTGTGTACCAATTCAGTAGTGAGAGACCTGGGAACGCAAGTTGACTATGACCTTAACTTTGACCAGCATGTGTCTACTGTGGTGAGGAAGGCATTATGTGTCTCTCACCTGATTAGCAAAGGCATTGCCTCGAGAGCAAAAGAGGTTACAACTCCCTTGTACTCATCCCTCATCAGGCCTATTATTAAATGTAGTGCTCCCTTTGGGTATGTACCATACCAGATACCTGCAGCAACTTGGGAGACCTCAGAGATTTCTAACGAAGAAATTTTAGGGTCTCCAGCACGTCTTATGTGGACAGATTGAAGTTGCTGTCACTGTACTCAGTGTATAGATTACTTAGAGGTGACTTAAATGTCGTTTACAGGGCGGTTTCTGACCCAGGTCTAATGGAAATGCTGCACATTCAAAAGTCAAATGGGACTAGAATCACCTGTTCCAGGGTCCTTGGTCTAGCCTGCAACATAAACAGGGCCTTCTGGAGAGACACTTCTCTCAGAAGTTTCCACTCCTCTGGAATAGGCTTTCAGTCCATATCGTGCAGAGCACCTCCATGACCCTGTTTAAGCAAACCCTGGACAACTGGATGGGAAACAATAAATTTCTGCCAGGGATTGCCCCAGCTTCTTTCCTGGACATTGGGTAGTCCTTGCTAGAAAAACCTTGGGCATAGACCGTCTCTCTCATCTAGTTGTTATATTGGGATTTAACAGCTAAGCTTTTAAAGAGACTCTGTGGTCAGTAGCCTAGTAACATCCCATGAACATATGAACCAATCATCAACCTCTCTCTCACCACTGGATTTGAGCTTAGGGGGTTCTGTCAGTATTGTAATTTGCAGGGACTTCCTCTTTGCCAATGGGGATAATAATGCACTTTTTTGCATTTAGTTTTAGTCTGTGGCTTTGCCACCAAACGTTTATCTGTGTTAGCCCCTTTTGTAATATGTTAACATTGTTTGGGGACTCCGTGATTACACCCAGTTTGCAGTCATCAGAGAACTTGGTAAGCCACAGGCCATCTACTTTCGCCTGGACTTCCAAGAAATAGATTACAAACAGTAGAGTGCCCAATATAGGTCCTTCTGTAAGTGGAATCCCCAGCTTTGATAGTATGCATTCTGTCGGTGAGCCATTTGGCTGCCCATCTAATGACATATAGGTTAATCCCCAGCTGGGAGAGTTTCTCAATGATACCTGTTTGGGGGATTGTGTCAAAAGCCTTGGCTAAATCAAGATAGGCAGTATGAACTGTTCTGTCGTCATCCAGGCCTTTGGTGACTTTCTCAAAGAAGTCCACCAGGTTCAGTAAGCATGCTCTACCCTTAAAGCCAAAGTGGGTCAGATCAAGAGTTTCAAGGTCACCTGTGTTGTTAATGACCATGGTGATTATTTCAATGGCCTTGCAGATAAAGCTGGTTAGACTTATGGGTGTATAGTTCCAAAGGGTCAGTTGATGGACCCCCTTTGTGCAAGGGGTTTACTGTTGCTGTTCACTCTGGAACAAAGCCAGTGCTCAGGATGAGGTTAGAGAGAGTCCCAAAGTGGTTCCACTAGGTCTTGCTTTAGGTTGTTTAGTGAGCAGCCTGGGATGTTATCTGGTCCCATTGATGCTGTGTGTTTGGCCTTGCAGAGCATGAATATGACCTGCTCTATGGAGATGCTAGGTAGAGAACTGGTGCCAAGTATACTTTGGGGTATGGCTGGTGGGGACAGGGGAGTGAAGTTTGCACCAAATCTGTCGACTAGCAAGTTGGCAATTTCCTTGGGTTCAGTATGAGAGGTATCATCCACTATAAGTTCGGCACATAATTAGGCTTCCCTGTTAGATTTTGGATGTAGCTAAAGAACGATTTATGATTATCGTTAGTTAGGGATGTGAATTTAGCTTCATAACTAGCTTTAGAGGACTTTACAAGATATCTGATTTGCTTGTTAAAGCTGTGGAGGGTGTTACTCTTCTGCTCAGTAAGCTGCCTGTTCCTAGGCATCAGTTTCTTCCTTTGTTATATAACATTTTTAAACTTGAGGTCCATTAGGGTGGCCTGTTTTTTTTTTTTTTTGGAGGAGCTGGTTTTCATCTGGTCCAGGTACAGCTGAGTCTATACATTTGTTAAGGTGGTTATACAGAGCATTTGTGTACTCCTCTGCATAGGAGTCATTGTTGGCTGTGTTAGTAGGGGGGTTTAATTTTTTTATGCCATCACCTAATATGCTGTAGTTTGCTTTGGAGAATTCTTTCAATTTTTTGCTTCTGTGGGGGTGTCCTAACTGATTGTAACTTCAAGTGAGACAGATTTATGATCTGACCTTACCAGGGAGGGCAATACACAGGAGTTAGTTCAGTGGACCCCCCCCATATTGGAGAGAACTAAGTTTAGGACATTTGAACACCTTGTGGAGGTGCAGACTTGCTGTTCCAGGTCACTTGTATTGCCAAAGTCCAGGAACCTCAGGGTGAGCTTGTTTGTGCTCATGCATGTCGCCCAGTCGATGAAAGGATAGTTGAAATCACCCACAACCAAAGTGTTGGCTGTATAGTGAGTGACGCTAGTAAGTCCAGGTAGGCAGTGTGCTTCTCTTGGTTCATGGTAGGGGATGTTACCTAGCAATGATGTGTAGGGTGTTTTACCTATAGTTAGTTGGACCTGGAGTAGCTCAAGAGAGTCGTACTGGTTAACCAGTCTCAAGGTGTATTTGGTTTTAATGAAGATGGATACACCTCCATCTTTGGTTCTTCATGGCCATTTTGGGGTCTGAGCATGTGAAAGAATTGTAGCCTTGCTCGGCTGAGGTGCTCTCCCCAGCCTTGAGCCATGTATCAGTGACTGTACAAACATCAGCATCTTCCAAGGTGAGGGTCTGATTTATGGATGTATTATCAACGTGAATATTAACAGGGGTGTCCATCTTTTCAAGGGATACTATCATGCATATTGAGGTTTAGTTTGTGGCTCTGGCACCAGTTGTTTGTCTGCATCAGGTCCTTTTGAAGGTCATCTATGTCATAAGCATATTCAGTAACCAAGCTTAGTTTGCATTGGTCTACAACCATGGTCAGCCAGAGACCCTTGACTTTTGCCTTGACTTCTGAGATGTAGATGCCAAAAAGAAGCCCCGATACCAGTCCTTGTGGAACTCTGCTAGGGGCGGGCCAGCTGGCTAACCATCTCACATACACTTCACACGTTTGCTATCTACTGGTGAAAAAATCCTCTGAGAACTCCTTGAAATATACAAACGTTTCCATGGAAAAAATCCTAAACCTTCTGAACTTTGTTGCATTTTTGTGAGTTTTAAAAATGTCTTCCCATTGTTCCTTTCAGAATTACTTTTCCATTCTCTTTCCTAGTCTTTTTTAACCTCCTCTGATTGATTCTTATATTAGTCATGCCATATTTTATGCAGCCTAGTAATTATCTTTTTTAACAGCATCTTCTGTTTTAGACTCAACTAAAAGCTCTGCCAAAACTAATATATCACTTAGCACTCCCCTATCCCTTTCTCGTTGCCTGTACTCTATTAATCCATGATGGAAAAGGCAGTGTCTAATCTGGAGTCTAAAGTAATAACTTGGTCTTGCTCGTTTCTGTTATCTTTTCCTGCAAAGTTGTTTGCCCTCAGTACCTTGGTTCCTGTACTAATTTCCTCAAGCAAATTCTAGCACCTTCTTGTTGGTAAATTGCCTTTATTCACCCCTGAGCTAGCTTAGTTCTTAGAATATTTTATGCTACTTTATGAATATAATATTCTGTATGGTTATTTTCAGTAAGGACTTGCATACTATATCCTATTCTCTCTGCCTGTTGAATGGTCCTCCCCCATTTCAACATAGTCTTTCTCCAGTTCGATTTGTAACCTTCTGCTTGAGTTATGTATATGAACAGTAACTGCATAACACTAAAGTACCCTTTCAAATCAGGGTAACCCTAAACCATCTTGTTTTGTATGATGAAATCAGCTTATCCTACTTCATTCTTGCTCTCTTCTACTCCCAAATAAATTTGTTCTTTTTCAGCTGAAAATTCTCTCCTGAAATGATATAAATGTCTGTTCAGTATTTAAGACTATAACAGTAGCAATCTATGAATCTATAAAAAGGACTAAACATTTTCCTTCATTGCTTGTATATTGCTGTCAATATCCATAATCAAGAGCTTCCAGTTTCTTAATTTTTTATCATATTTTATTTAGCTTTTTCCTACTTATCCTTAGCTGCCATAGCACAGTACTTTTTAATCTGTACACCTAAATACTTCATTGTGTCATGGTCCCATAAGTGTCTGTATTCCCGATCCAATTCATAGTTTACTACTGTAACCTTTTTATCTTGATTTATTTTTTTATATCTTGAAAAGGTTGAAGCCGTCTCAATGTTCCACAAGTTCTTTTCTGGATTTATCAAATACAAAATAATACAATCTACAAATAAAGCTAACTTTTCTTTAATATCATACCAGTTATATCCTTAAATTTGTGAATCCTGTATTTTTCTTGCCAGTGCCTGTAAATATAAAGCAGATAGTGGTAAAAGTGGATATCCCTGCCCAGGTACCTCTGGTCCAAAACAACTTGCCATAACAAGAGTTTTTTTTAATCCATACTCCTAAATACTGCATCTTATCTTGTCCCCATAAATATATGCATTGCTGAACCTATTCATGTTTGGGTACATAATTTAAAGCTATAGCCTTTGTTTTATAGGCTCATAGGCGTGTACTAAGTAATGACCACGAGGACATTTTTAAGGTTAGCCTTTTATCCCAAATCTCTGATAAATTATGGTACCCTTCATAAGTGTAAGCAGGGACTTGGGAGGAGAAACATTTGCAAGCAGGAGCCTGGGCGATGAACAATTTATAGGTTACCTGTGTCCATTAGAGACGTAGGTGACAAACCAGGAATGAAGTTCCTGTTCACAGTCCAGTTGTCCATGTTACACTTGAATTGGGTTAGAGAGGAACTCTACTTCTCATGGATGGGGAGCCGGTTCCAGAAAAGGGGTAGTCGTCGGAACTCAAACATGTCTGTCTGGCAAGTCCTGTTTATATCACAGGCAAGATTCAAGTCTTAAGAATGCATAATTCTGATGCTAATTTGTTTTGCAGATATGCGGGAGGTCCATCAGGGTGGGGTCTAACAATGCCTTGTATGCCAGGCATAAATCTCCTCTCAACAGCCTGTAGGAGAAAGGAATAGGGCTTTTGAAGTTGTCTGCGTAGGACATGTTACTTATGCTCTGTATTCTTTTAGTGAAGAACTGTGGATGTTCCAGTTGTTGGATGTGCCTGGTTAGGTACATACTGAAGGGGGTATTGTACTCTGATAGGTCTGATGAATATAGTGAAATAATAACCTGTCTAGACCTAATTGCAGTACCTTTGTTTATATGTTGCACATCATAGAATGATATCCTCACTACTGTAGACATGATGGTCAAAGGCTGGTTTGCTGTCTGTATGTGTCCCCAAGTCCTGTGTACTGGGTCAGCTCACAGGGGTGTGTTGTCAATGTGAAATCTACCATAGGTGGATGGCGTCACAAAGGATACTGTTATGCATTTCTTGGCATTTAGTTTTAGACAATGGCTCTGACACATGTCTGTGTCAGACCTTCCTGGAGAACGTTAGTGTCACTGGGGGATTCTATGACTGCTCCTAATTTGTAATCGTCTGCAAATTTGGTCAGCCAGAAGGCCTTGACGTTGGGTTTGACTTAATAGAAGTAAATGCCAAAAAGGAGCGATCCTAAGACTGATCCCTGAGAGATGCCACTTGTGACTGGCCGCTTTGTAGAGGTGGACTCCCCGATTCTAAATTCCTAGGTTCTGTCTGTGGCTGTCCAACAGGTGACATATGAGTTTATACCTAACCTCCTGAGTTTGTCGACAATGCCTGAGTGGGGTATTGTCACATGCTTAGGCCATGTTAAGGTAGACAGTGTGAACTATTTTGCCCTCATCCATTAATTTGGTGACCTTCTCAAAGAAGTCCACCAGGTTGAGTAGGCATGACCTTGCCTCTTCCCTCTCATACTTCTCAGCCCAATAGCTAGCAAATAGTTTATTTATCTACTACACCTAGTTTGTACAACAGCTATACAGAATTAAAAGATATTGTAATATCCCACACTAAAGACATTCCTCCAACAAGCCCTGGTATATTTACTGCAACACATTTGTCACCTTAAAAATCATCCTTCAGCCGTTGCCCTCACAAATCAAACCCCCATACATACCATAGCCAAATAGTAAAATATCATATTTTTCATTCTTGTTCAAGGAAATGTAGAAACAAATCCTGGTCCAGTATTACACTAACACTAGCTCATTTTCTAGCTCAAATAAAATCAGATACTTCACTTGGGATCAGCACTCTCCACAAATATTAACAAATCCCAAGAAAAAAATAAAATAGACTATGTAGTCTAGTGGTACCCTAATTAATATGAATATTGAGAAGCTGTATTTGTATTTGAAATATTTTAAATATCTTTTATTAGCTGAACAACTATCGTGTATCTTCATTAATTTTCTCTTCTGAAAAGACTTGAAACTATCTGAAAATGTTCCACAACACAGAAATGTCCATTTCTGGATTTATCAACTACAAAATATCATCTGCAAATAAGGCAACTTTTCTTGATTGCCGTACCAGTTACATCTTTGAATTTCTGAGTTCTTGTTTTCTTTGTCAGTCACTGTACGTGTAAAACAAATTGAGGAAAAAGGACACCCTTGTCCCGGTATCTCTGTTCAAATGCCAGTTATTGGTGAGGAACCCTCCTCCTCATGTTTTGTGAGATTCACCTTGTACTTCAGCCTTTATTAGCCCTCTAAATAATTAATATTACTTCTTAACCATATATCTTTCTCTCTTTATTTCTACCCTAATTTTTCAACTTAATTGTTATTTTTATCCTACTTACTAGCTATCCCTTCTGAAGAAATTTCTATCTTCTCTGTTAACTCTTGAATAATTTCACTGCCCATTCCTTGAATTCCTCCCTTTTTAAAGGTAGGTGGGAAGGCACCACTGTCTTATTTTTGCTTCATTACCCTGTATTTGTATCTTAGTCGTTAGTGGTGCATGATCTGAAATAGTTATTGGGTATGTGTCAGAGTTTTCAGTTAAATGCACATACTCGGGTGAAATATAAATTCTATGCAGTCTAGTCCAGTTACTGTACCTTGGTGACTAATATGTCATTCGGAGTTCCTACTGCTGAATTGGCATTTTCCATACCAACTATTTTCATAAATTTCTTCAGAAACGTACCCTCTCTTGATGTTCTTCGTGTTTCATTGTTGCAGTCATTACATTTGGGTAATCTGCTGGCAGGTTGCCCTCAGTCAGCCTGATTAACAAAGTTTTGGGTCCTGCGTCGGTTGCTGTCCCTTCTTCCATGATGTCAGGTCATCAGGGGTATAAAACATGGAGCTGACGCCATTACAGTTCGCAGGTGCTGGTCAGCCGACTCCTGAAATTTTTGTTTTCGAGTTTCAGAACCGAAGTCTTCAACTTAAAGCTAAGTACCCCGTTGGGGAAACTTTTTCTTGCTCCTTACCGATGTCAGTAAAAGTTAATAATTGCATTACTTGTGGAAAGCAAATACCTCATAAGGATTTTCATCTGTACTGTACTCCTTGCTTAGGCCCTGACCATGACGTACCTTGCTGTCAGTTTTGTGTTTTATTTAATCAGCGCACTATCCGGTGTCAGAACATTTTTGCCTCTAAATATTTCAGTTCTTGGGTTAATTATCCAGAAATTATGTTGGTTAGCCATCCGACTACTGGGATTCTGAAAAAACGCAAAGAAAAAGACAGACCATTGAGGTCCAAAACTGCCAACGACGCTTCTCATAAGCCAGTCGCCAGTTCGCCGGTACTCAGTGAGGTGCTTTCACAGCCCCTGATACCCACTACTTCTGACTCGCAGGCCTCTACTGAGACCCATTGGGAGTCCGGTATGCTGCAAGATGCTTCACCTATGGAACCCGCGGATGTCACTATCTTGGATGGGTCCAGAGCCGCTATGCAGGCACCGGCTTCTGAGGGTGTATTCAGGTCTACAGACTTATTTATTTCAGTTTGATTACCGGGGAGGTCCACTGGGCTTGGGGGCCTGTTTTCAGTGGAGGCCCGGGGAGAAAAGCTCCATGTGTTTAGTTACATACAGTTACATACAATTTATAAAAGAAATTACATAAAAATTTGAATAAAAAGTAACAATAAAAGATTCATAGACTATTGTATTACAAATAACAGTAATCAGAGACTGAGAAGTAAAAGAAAAAATCCCAAATATTCAAGGGGAAAAATCCTGGTGTAGGCAAGAAATCAGGAAGTATTAATTAAGAATATAAGGTGAGTATATTAAAGAGGTTAGGTAGGTAAGTGAGGTTAGCCAGGAGAGAAGTGGGAGGATAGCTTCAGAGGTAAAGGCTGAGGAGTGCAATTGCATTTCCTGTTTTGGTAGAGGTAGGAATGAAGCTGTTTTTTGAAGATGTTTGGGTTGGTATAGGTCCTAAGTGAGGAGGGCAGAGCATTCCATTTTTTAGCTAGGGTAAAGGATAAGAGCAGTTGGCCTGTGGGGCGTTTAGGTTTTTGAACTGTGATTAGGTTTTGGTGAGAGGATCTAAGTGATCTAAGGGGGGTATAAGGCTGTAGAATATTAGAAAGAGCAGGGCAGTTTGAGGGGTGGAAGAATAATTTGTGGGCTGTTGAAATTTGGAGAAAGTCAAGGTGATTGGGGAGTTCCAGCCAGTTTAAGGAGTGGAGGGAGGTGCAATGATGAGAGGAGGATTTGGCATTTGTGGCAAATCTAGAGATTTCGTTGTAGCATTATTCCAATTTGGAGGTAAGTGTAGAAGATAAATTAGTGAGGAGGGGAGCGCCGTACAGGAGGGAGGGAAGAAGGAAAGTAGAGACAAGTGTAAGTCTGGTGTGAGGAGAGAGGAAGTGTTTCTTTCTATACAGTAGTCCAAGTTTTATGTGAGTTTTTTTTTATGTTTAGTTGGATATGGTCATTAAATTTTAGTTGGTCGTCAATTATAACGCCGAGAAGCTTGGTGGAGGAGACAATCTCAAAGGTGGCGGTGTTGTGACTGGTAATGAAAAATGAGTTCTTATCTAGAGGGGATGATTTAGATGGGGTAAAAAGGAGGATCTTAGTTTTGTTTGCATTTAGGGCAAGATGATTTTGGAGCATCCAGTTTTCTGTGGTAGAAAAGGCAATCTGTATTTGGGTCTTTAGTTCTGCTAGATTTGGGGCACAACAGATTAAAGTGGAATCATCGGCATATTGCACAACTTTGGTGTTGGGAATAGCTTTATGGAAGTCATTAATAAAGATGTTAAATAGTAATGGGCCTAGAATGGAACCTTGTGGTACACCAGTAGGGGTAGAAAGGAAAGAAGAGGTAGCTTGGCCCCATTTCACAGCTTGGGACCTGTTTGAAAGGTAGCTGGAGAACCAAGAGAGAGTTTTTTGGCAGATGTTGAGATTAGAGAGGTGGTTTAGAAGGAGTGAATGAGAGATGGTATCAAAGGCTTTGGATAAATCTAGAAGAACAGAGGAGACTAAGTTACCAGAGTCACGTGCTGAGTTGACAGAGTGTAAGAAGGAGAGAAGGGCAGTGGTAGTACTATGTCCAGGGCGGAAACCGTGTTGGGTAGGGGAGAGAAGTTGGTGTTTGGTAAGGAATGGCAAGAGTTGCAGGTGGATACATTTTTCAAGAATTTTGGATATAGGGGAGAGGATGGCTATGGGACGGAAGTTGGAGACAGAGCATGTTTTGCCACCCTTGTGGAGAGGCAGAATGAAGGCAGAGCGCCATAGTTTGGGTACATAGCATTCAAGTAAAGACCTATTTATTAGGATGCTGACGGGTATGGCAATAGAGTCAGAAGAAATTTTTAGGAAGGAAGATGGAATGTTATCAGGGGCATTTGAACAAGGCTTTAGTTTTTGGAGAAGTTTCTTTATAAGGTTGGTGGATACAGGTTTGAGTTCAAAGGAGGGGGCAAGGGATGCAGGGACTTAAGATTGAGCAGGGAGGGTGGGAGGGTTATTGTTGGAAAAAGTTTTGGTTAGATCAGCGATAGAAGAGGTAAAGAATGAATTGAAAAGGGAGGCTACTTCGAGGTCTGATTTGCTGGTATCAGGGGTGGGGTTGCTTTTTGTACCTGGTCTAAGGAGGGAATTGATAGAATTCCAGAATTGTTTAGGATTTCTTGCATTGTTTTCTTGTATTTGGATATAGTAGGACTTTTTATCCCTAATGACTTGCTTTTTGGCTAAGTTTCTCAACTGCTTATATTTGAGGAAGGTTTGTGGATCCTTATATTTAAGGTGGGCTTTCCAGTTTTTATCTCTTTGAAGCATTATCTTTTTAGTGTCTTTAGAGAGCCAGGGGGAGTTAATAGTTTTGATTCTTTTTGTTCTAATAGGGGCTTGGGAGTTAAGGACAGTTAAAAATGTAGAATTGAAGTAGTCAACGGCTTCATCTAGTGGTAGTGTTTTTAGGAGGTTCCAGTTGGATAGTTTAAGAAAGTTAGAGAAGGAAGTAGGGTTAAAGTTAGATAGGTTATGAGTATGAATGTAGTGGTGAGAGTGTGGGGAGGAGGGAGTAGCACGAATGGCGAAGGCAGGGAAATGGTCTCCTAGTGGGTCGGGGTGACGCCTGATTTTGTAATTTTATTTGGGTGAGATACTAGGATCCAGTCAAGTATTGTGCCAGGGGGATTAGATTTGTTGGGTTGAGTGAACTTGAATAGGTTGATGGCTATAGTGGGATTGGCGCTATTGATTTTTCCCCAGTCAGTATTTACATCACCCATAATGAAGGTTTCCAGGTTAATATTGGAGGAGGTCCAGGAGAGGACTTGCATATTAAACTGACTCCACCTACTGTACTAAGGCCTAAATCTCGATCTATGTCTAAAAAACTGATGCACAGGCCACATGTTCAGGCCTCTATGCCTAAAAAACAAATGATCAAAATGGCTGAAGATCTTATTATTCTAATCAGGGATAGTCAACCCCCGCCCCCCTCTTAGGCCTAGGGCTGAGCTTGACTATGTATCTTCTGATCAGGGCTCTGTTTCTTCTGATTCTTCTAATGACCTGGATTTGTCCATCCCTACTTATGAGGATTCTGATGCAGAGGATTCCATTCCCTCTGCTTCCCCCCTTGAGGACTTTTCTTTTGGGGAAACTTAACATAACTTAAGGGAGCATTTCCACTGGGGAAGTCAGGAATTTTCCTGTATCAAAAAGGAGGCTTAGGGATTTCCTTCTTCTGTCTCAGCATTGGCCTTTGGCTATCCCTCCTGTACTAGATATTGTTGATGTGTTTTCGGAATCCAGTATGGCCCCTGATTCTTCAGCTCCTATTAAACCTGACAGATACTACAGGGTTCCTGAGTCACACAAGTTCCTTTTCATAAATCCTGTTGCGGATCCAGAAACCATTTCTCAGGGGCCCAAGGGCATTAAGGCTTCTACTGCTAAAAAATCCTACCCCTTCAGATAAAGACTCCAGGGCGCTGGGTAGATGGGATAAAAAGGTTTATACTTCTGCAAAATTGGCAATCGGGGCTTTAAACTGCCAATTTCATATGTTAAAATATCAACAGCATATTATTGGACTGCTTAAACAGAATTATATTGATTTCTGACTGTGTGGAAAATAAAGATTTACAGGATTTATTGCATTCTGCTGAGCAAGTTGGAAAACATACTTTACAATGTGGTTTTGATTCCTTAGAGGCCTCTTGCAGGGCTGCTGTGACTGGGTCTGTGCGTAGAAGGCATGCTTGGCTTAAGGAGCAATCTCTGCCTGATCATGTTAAAGCAAAATTGTTGGATGCTCCTTTAAATCAGGACCGCCTGTTTGGCAATAAGGCTGAAGAAGTACTAAAAAAGATGGAAGATAAAGCTAAATCTATGCAAACTGTAAAAGATTTCTTACAAGTGCAACCTCCAAGATTTAGTAGGCACTGACCCTCTAAGGAATTGGTCCTTTCCAGCTCCTTCCAGATCCTCTCAAGCCAAACCCAGACACACCAAAAACTCTAAGTTTCAGTCCCAGGGGACTCTTGGGACTAAACAATGGGGGGCCTCTACCTCCAAATCTGGAAGTAAGACCCCCCCCACCTATGGTAAACAGTCTCAATGACTTTCCTTGAAAATTACCTAGCCCTTACCTTTGAGCTGCCCCTTTGGGGGGGGGGGGGGATTGCTCTTCATGCAAAAAACTGGGAACTCATAACCCAGGACAAATGGGTTCTAACTATAGTGTCCCAGGGATACAGATTTCATTTCCACACATTGCCAACACCAAATTGGTGGCCAGACCTGCTCCCAAATCAGTGGGCAGAGGCTCAAAAACAAGTACTTTCCCTCTTAAACATGGGGGCTATTCAACCGGTGCCAGAAGAGGAAAAGGGACAAGGTTTCTATTCCAGGCTTTTCCTGGTACCCAGAAAAGACAAATCGTGGCATCCAATTCTGGACCTGTCTACTCTAAACATATTTCTGAACATTCCAGAATTCAAGATGCTGACTCTTCACCAGTTACTTCCTGTGCTAGACAAAGATACCTGGTTGGAAACTCTAGATTTAAAAGAAGCTTACCTGCATATCCCAATCAGGGAATCTTGCAGAAGTTACCTACGCTTCAAAGCAGGCTACTTGCATTATCAGTTTTTTGCACTGCCCTTTGGCTTGTCTGCTGCACCCAGAGTGTTCACAAAGTGCCTGGCTCCAGTAATTGCATTTTACAGGCAAATAAATATTCAAATATATCCATACCTGGACAATTGTCTAATTCAGGCAGAATAACCAGGCCATACTTCTAAACCATCTGGCATTCTAACTTCTCTGGGGTACACCATAAACTAAAAGAAATCACAACTGGTACCCTCTCAACAGGTTACATTCCTGGGTGCAAGCTTGAATACAACAGCTCAGATGGTTTTCCTCACGCCAGAAAAGCAAATTCATTTGGTAACTTACTTCAAACAAGTGGCTACAAAAACCCTGCTTTCTGCAAGACAAGTACTGCAAGCCTTGGGGTTCATGGCCTCTTGTATTCTTCTAATTCCATATACAAGACTGCATATGAGGAAACTTCAGTGGTACTTGAAAAGTCTATGGAGTCAACATTGTCACAGCCTGGAAACAATGATTCCTATCATACCTTGACTACGCCTGGAATTCCTATGGTGGGCAGAGTCCTGCCACCAAAACAAGGGATTTCCATTCACACTACCCCCTGCCATCCAAATCCTAACTACAGACGCATCAGACTATGCATGGAGGGCTCACCTGGCAGGGAAGTGCATTCAGAGCAAATGGAACCCAAATCAAATGCACATACATATCAATCAGAAAGAAATGTTAGCTGTACAGAATGCTCTGACAGCCTTCAAGGACTACATTCTTCCAGGATAAGTAATGGTAAAGATGGACAACACCACGGTTATGTGGTACATAAGCAGGGGGTACATATTCCTACCCCCTCTGCAGACTAGACATGGCATTGTGGAACACGGCCTTGAGATACCAAGTGCACCTACAAAGCTCAATTTCTGCCAGGAAAATTTGAATGCACTGGCAGACGGACTAAGCAGAATCTCATGGACCCACATGAGTGGAAACTGGAACCTTGGATTTTCAACATGTTGACAAGCAAATGGGGGAGCCCAGAAATAGATCTATTTGCCCCCCCCCCCCAGAACTACCGGTTGAACAGATTTTGCACAAGGACTCCCCACAAAAAAGCCTGGAAAGTGGATGCTTTGTCCTTTAGCTGGAAAAACTTTATCAGTCTACGCTTTTCACCCTCTGCCTCTGCTCTCCAAAGTTTTGCGAAAAGTCAAACAGGACAAACGAAGAATGATTTTGATTGCTCCAGACTGGCCACGCCAACACCGGTACCCACTCCTGCGCAGTGTGTCACAAATATCTCCCTGGCACCTGCCTCAGACACCTTCCTTGCTGTCTCAGCAGGAGAACCAAATTCTGCACCCTCAGCTTCCAACATTGAACCTTGCAGCTTGGCTAATCACTTAAATTCACCCTTAGCATCCCTCAGCATACCTGTGATGGATGTCATCTTCGAGGCGAGAAGACCTAGTACTAGAAAATCTTATGCTGACAAATAGAAAAGATTCTGTGCCTGGAACCAGTCTTTAGGGATGAGCACAGCAGCACCCAATTTATCTTAGATTTTGCAATACTTAATTGAGATGCTTCACAAGGGCCTGTCTTTTTCCTCTATCAAAATCCACGCTTTAGCTGTTTCAGCTCACTATAACACAGAACCCACCCCTCTTTTCTCATCCCCTGCTCAAGCAGTATCTTAGAAGGGCAAAGAACTTGAGACCACCCAGGAGAGCTCCTACCCCTGCCTGGGACCTTAATTTTGTTTTGAAGAAGCTCACTCTACCTCCTTTTGAGCCAGCTGCTACTGCAGACTTAAAATTTCTTTCTTGGAAACCAGCCTTCCTTTTAGCAATCACTTCAGCTAGAAGGATATCTGAATTACAGGCCTTGATGGCAGTGGAGCCTTTCATCATATTTCATGCGGACAAGGGTATCTCTGAGGACGAATCCCATCCTTCATGCCCAAGGTGGTTTCCAGTGTGGCTCTTAATCAGTCCATTCATTTGCCAACCTTCTATCCCAATCCACAGAACAAAGGGGAATGGATTCTGCAGTCCTTGGATGTGCACAGACAACTTAGATTCTACTTGGACAGAGCTAAACTTCGAAGAAAATCTGAACAATTGCTAGTAGCATTTGCTGCTGGAGCAGAGGGGAAGGCTATTTCAAAACAAACCATTTCTAAATGGATAAGCCCATTGCATTCATTTCTGCTATAAGCACCATGTAAAACCTATCCCCCAGGGGATCAGATCTCATTCCACCAGGGCTGCATCTACTTTTGCAGTCTTTCTCAGAGGTGTTCCTACCAGGGATATTCTAGAAGCTGCTACCTGGAGTTCTGTACATACTTTAACCAAGCATTATAATTTACCAATTTTCTCTAAATCCAGAGCTAGCTTTGCCACTGTTTTCTTGCAAGGCCTTATAGCTGGCCCTAATGCTTTATAATTTCCTCCTCCTAACCATAGCTTTGGGAATCTACCCAAATGTAATGACTGCAACAGTGAAACATGAAGAACATAGTACAGTTGTGTACACTTGCCATAAATGTAGATGTTCGAGTGTATTTACTGTTGCAGTCCTGGTTACCCTCCCTCCAGCCCCCTGTATTTCTCTGGCTATACCTCTACTTTCTTTTACTATGCTTAAAAGCCTTTTTGGTGTATTCGCTTTTGCTTGGAGGTATATGTTTTTAATTTTATTTGCCCCAGATTTGGGGGGCACCTGATATCTGGGGCAAGAAAAACTGATGTAATGGTGTCGGCTTCATGTTCTATACCCCTAACGACCTGATGTTATGGAAAGAAGGGACAGCAACTGACGCAGGACCCAAGACTTTGTTAATCAGGCCGACTGAGGGCAACCTGCCAGCAGATTACCCAAATGTAATGACTGCAAACAATGAATACACTCGAGCATCTACATTTATGGTAAGTGTACACAACTGTACTTCATATTTTCCCTTCTGTGCCCCCTGACACGTTCTCATTATTGCAAATCAAATTCCAGTCCCCAGGTGTAAGTAGTATTCCCTGCTAAAAGCTGATCATTTCTCACCAAAATGTCTTAAGTTCCATAATAGTAGTTTTGGGGGATTGTAATTACATGACAGCATAATTCCCACCTTTGCTAGTAGCACCTTACTTCAGTAAACCTACTATTGTTTTTTTTTCATTTTTATTCCTTTTAATCAATTGAAACTACCTCTAACAATTAGTATTATTACTCCCTCTTTCCTTTTCCCTGATAGTCTGCTGAATATCCAGCCTAATTTTTTTCTTTGTCAAATTCAAATGCTCATTTCTTTCTAAACGTGTTTTTGCCGCATTCCTGTTTGCAGTGTAATATAGTTCAGTACTCTTTATTTTGTCTGTAAATGTAAGGCCATTTATGCTCCAAGATTGCATGGATATAGTAGCTATTTTAAAAAGTTGTTTTTTCTACCTGTTATACAAGACAGTTTTTTAATGTGCATTTCCAGCTTTTGTCTTTTGTGCATACACTGTTTGGGGTGGCTGACCTTTTATACAGTTGTTTATTTTCTCCATTTGAACCTATGTTACATTTTCTAGACTTTTTCCTTTAATGGAAACCTCTCAAATAAAAATCTAAGTACATTTTAAGAACAACCCCATCCCATATTAACTTGGACCAAACTTGCAAAGCGAAGTGCATTTTCAACAAATGAAGGTCAACTCTCCAGATAGGAAAAATTGCTCCAGATTGAACTGCACCCACAGGCAATTACCTAATCTAAAATTAAGGTAACCCCATGCTAAAGATCAAGTTACAACCTGTGTTTCCACTTATACTGACTGCTATCTTTTTATGACTCTGTTCACTCCCAGATGTGAAAAACAGCTTGTATGCTTTCAGAAAACATTAAATGTTATGTTGCCCTATCTTGCCTTCATTCTTGATGGTTGGGTTTGGAACCGAACATCAGTTCTGACTCAGCCACATACTAAAGCTTGAGAGCTTTTACTGGCTCGAGGCTGCACCCTATCCCAAGATGCCTAGCGACAGTTACCCAGATCTCGTTTGCTGCTTGCTACTTCTGGGTTTCTTTTTGCTGGCTCAGGCTGTTTCATTTTATACTTCTTTAGTGATATTTTGTGTCAAACCTTTGATATTGTTAAGTTATTTCAAGAATCTTCCTTTTTTGAGTGTCGTGAGCATGCTGTTGCTTCTTTCACTATTTTTTGCTGTTACTGTGTGGGCCGTCATCCTTTCTTAGGCCTTTCTTTACTATCCCATCTAAGTTTAGTTTTCTCTTAAAAGAATCCATCTGAGTTAGAGGATTCTTTTTTTTGTCACATTTTATTTTAGCTCATTTTAATTAGAGAGCTCCCTCCCCGTACCTTTTTACTCCCTAAACTTTGAAGGTTTCGCCGTTTTAGTTAGAGGTGTCTCCTTCGGTCAGAGGAGATAGTCATTTAACTTAGAGAACTCTCCTCTAGTCCCTTTTTTCTTTCCCTATTAAAAAAAGTTAGTCTTCTGTCTTGTGTTTGTTGGTACATTATTGCTGTACATTATAGTTGTGTTTTTCTTAGTATTGTTGACTATAGTTGTGTCTAATCATCATGTCTAAGGATTCTACAAAAGAGACAAAACAGTCTGGATTCAAGAAGTGTGACTCGTGCACACACAAAATGTCATTGACAGATGAGCACACTAGTTGTGTTTATTGTTTAGGAGCCGTTCACCTGCAGGATTCCTGTTCTATATGCCACGGCTTTAGCTCTAGGGTCCTGCAGGAGTGGAACAACAAACTGATACTCAGCGGCTTGTTAAAGGAACCTTTTGAGACTGTCGTCAAAGGGAATCAGGCCTCAAAATCTTTGGATAAGACTTCTAGCAAATCAGCGTCTTCAGTTCTGGTTTCTGAGCCAACGAAGAGACCAGAAAAAAAGTAGCTTCGGATCCGAAGTCTATCAGGTCTGAGAAGTCTAAGTCTTCCTCGGTTCCACCTGTGTTGTTGGAACCGACTTGGAGCCAAAAAAGGAGCTGGTCACCATCCTTGGAGCTGGTCTGTTTGATGCCACAGTCACCCCTTCTGCAGTCAGTGGCTGGTGGCCATAGATCATCCACCCATTCCTCTCGATCTTCCAGGTGCTTATCGGACGATGATGTGGAGCAGGTGGTTGAGGTTGCTTCGGACATCGGCCCTAGCAAAAATTCTCCGAGCACAGCCCTGAAGGACGTGGAGCCGACTACTGAACCTGTCTTGTCTTCCATTCCTCCTTCGACTCTGATGGGTTCTGAGCCGGAGTGCCTGGAGGTCCTTGTGGTGGAACCGTCGGATCCAAAAACCTCTCCCAGTGTCTCAGTTCCAATTTCTGCTCAGATCTTGTCGTTGTTGCCTTCTATCAAGGGATCTGGGAGCTGACACTCCCTCGTCTGTTCCAGGGGGGGTCGAATCAGTCCCTTGTCAGATCAGACTCTTCCACTCAGGTCTTCGGTGCCCACATCAGCCTCGGAACCATCATTCTTGGTGCGGGGGAGGTCTCCGGGTTCCATGGAGCCCGAGGCTCTCTTGGGCCGGGACCATGGTGCCTTTGAGGTGATGTGTGCTGTCACCCAGACTGCGCCATCATCTACTCCAGTCACTCTTTCCCCTAAAGGGCCAGTGTCTACCTCCACACCATCCCTCCAGCCCAAGCATAGAGATTCAATGCTCCAGGATGCCCTAATGGATGAGCCGCTCTCTTCTGAAACGTCCCCAGAGTATCCCTCTGAGGAGGTCCCTCGGAACAGAACTTGTACGAAGAAACACTTGGACTCCCCCTCGTCTGTCACGTCAGTTACAGACTTAGAGTATTCAGAAGGATCCCCACGGTCACCCTCGGAGGATGTCTCCTTTTCAGACATCTTAGAGATCCTGAAGCAGAGAGGTGGCTGGCAGACCCTCTCCCCTTCTGAAGATGCCTGTATACCTGGAGGCATTCGGATCTCAACCCTCCACCTCTTGGGTGTCTCTGCCTGTCGACCAGCTCCTTGGTGTAGTCAGTTGAAAGGCATGGGACTCTCCATAATCTGTGGAACCAGTTCAGAGGAGGCCCAACAAATTTATTACAGCCCCAGAGGATAAACAATTTCTGACTAAAGGTATCCCGGTAGATGCTATGGTGGTGGCAGTGGCCACCAAGAAGGAATTAGCTGAAACTTCATCTGTCCATCCGCCAAATAAGGATGCTTGTACGATGGACAGATATGGGAAGTGTATGTTTTCTTCAGCGGCCTTTACCCTTAGGTCGCTGAATTACTTATCCCACTTTACTAGACTTCAGAGGGATCTCCTCAAGGAGCTAGGAGATGCCCTCCAGAGTACTACAGCTGCAGGTGTATCTGACAAGGTAAACTCTCAGCTTGCTACCTTAAATTCTGTAATAAACTCCTCCATACGCCTCATTTCATATACAGCCGATGGAGCGAGGAGGGCAGCAGGCACAGGAATAGCACTGAGGAGACCGTTTGGATGCGTCCTTTGTGAGTTTGCTGAAGCCTTTAAGTATTCCTTTATTAGTGCCCCTTTCGACGGCTCGTCTTTGTTCGAGCCAAAAGACTCTTACCAGGTACGAACAAGAAGGAAAAACTCTGTCTGCAATGAGAGAATGTTTCTCTGTCCCTACCTGACCCTTATCCCAAGTGTCAGAAGGGTAGGAAAACGTGGTTCCAGAAGTCCCAAAGAGTTTCGCCAGATGCACATGGTGATTTTTCCCCGAAGGACACAGGGGGAAATAATGGAAGACGCAACCCTCATGGCAGAGGAGGTCCGCAGAATCAGGGTGACAGAGATATGTTCTCTGGTAGGCCCTTCCAGTGCTCCTGAAAAGGAGGCCCGCCTGTCCACCTCTGGAGGCAGTTTGGGGGACATTGTCACTGTACCCAAAAATCTGGCTTTACATCACTCAAGACAAATGGGTACGGTTGATCATATCCAAGGGATACAGCATTCCCTTTTTCTTTCCACCAAAATCTATCCCAGACATACCACCCACTCAAAGGGATCAAGCAGCCCTAGAAATTCAAAGGTTGCTAAGAAAGAGTCATCCAAGAAGTCCCCACAGATCAAATCAGACCCGGAACTTAATCAAGGTTCTTTTTAGTTCCAAAGAAGAAAGGGGACTGGAGGCCCATTTTGGATCTCAGTAGACTAAACAAGTCCATTAAGAAACAAAGTTTCAGATGGTGACACTTCAGTCTATACTGTTTTTTTTTTCTGGGAAAAGACAATTGGATGTCCTCAGTAGATCTTCAGGATGCGTACTACCACATAAAGATGGACAGGCGATCCAGGAGATATCTACGCTTCCAGCTGGGAGCCAGTCATTACCAATTCAGAGCCTTGCTCTTTGGTCTCACTACAGCCCCCAGAGTGTTTACCAAATGCATGGCAGTAGTCATGGCTCACCTGAGGTGTATGGGATTCCGAGTGTTTCTGTACTTAGATGACTGACTACTGCCACCACTGAGCATTTACTGACCAAAGCAAGAGGGCACTACCATTTGTCTTGGTTCAGAGCTAGGCATCACTATAAACTTCGAGTTAAGAGTTAAACACAAAAGACATGGTAGCAAAACTGCCTCATGAAAGAGTACTAACGCTACGCTATCAGGTATCAATCTTGCTTATGAAGAAGAAAGTACAGGCAAAGTTTGTCCTCAAGGTTCTGGGTTCAATGGCAGCTGCAATAACATTAATCCCACTAGCTCATGTACACATGAGAGTATTACAGTGGCTTCTGTTTGCTCAATGGTCCATGCAGAAGTTACCCATGTCACAGAAGATTCCAATTACAGACCCCTACAAGAGGGACCTACGATGGTGGCTTCAATGCACGCAGGTAACGATAGGCAGACCATTTGTTCTTGCCCAACCTGTAGCTACAGTGACCATGGACGCTTCCCAGATAGGGTAGGTGGGGGCATTATCTGGGACAGAATGTCCAAGGGATTTGGCAAGAACATGAATACCACTTGCACATTAGTGTCCTGGAGATGAGAGCAGTGCTACTGGTGTTGCAGGCATTCGAGACCTCTCTTCCACCAGGTACAATTGCAATACAAACAGAGACAGTATGTCCATGGTGTGGTACATCAACAAACAAGGCGGAGCCAGATCTTACCCCCTGTGCCGAGAGGCTCTAAGAGTATGGCAATGGGCAGTATCTTCTTAACATTTTCTGATTGCAATGCACATCCCAGCAAATCCAGTGTGATAGCAGACAAACTAAGCAGGGCAGTTCTTATGCCTCACGAGTGGTCTCGAAACTGGAAATTGCGAACCAATTTTTTTTGCAAATGGGGCCAGCCTCTCTGTGACCTCTTTGCCATGTCCTTGAGCTCCATTGAGTTCCAACTGCAGCAGCTTCTTTTGCCCTTATCCACATTCTGTGGGAGTCACCAAGGGATGCACTTGTTCACGATTGGCCCCTGGTACTTCTTTATGCATTTCCCCTGTTTCCATTAATACCCAAAGTTCTTCAGAAAGCCAAATCGTTGAGTTGCAGGCTAATTCTCATCACTCCATACTGGCCTTGTCAGATATGGTTTCCCTTCCTATGGCCCCATCTTCAGGAGGAGCCTTGGATCCTGGACCCAGTACCAGATCCTCTGACTCATCAGTCAGGAACGATCCATCCCTCTTTTCAAACCCTCATGCTGACAGCGTGGTTGCTCCACTTCCCATCTTAGCCAGGCTTCCAGAATTATCCCCAGCAGTGCGACACATTCGGGTTTCGTCGCACAAGAATACAACTAGGAAACTTTGAGAGCAAATGGAAGAGATTTTCTTGTTGGGCTGACAAATAACATATAGACCACTTTAAGCCCCTATATCAACAATTCTTGAATTTTTAACAATAAAGGTGCGGCTGCAGACCGAATACGAGTACAACTAGCTGCCATATCTAACTACCCTGTAGGAGACATGGGATCCAATATTATGTCTCACAGATTATGCAAAGCATTTCTGAGGGGTACATTCCTTTTAAAACCTACCATAAGAGAACCATCACCTCATTGGGATCTAAATTTGCTACTAGCTTCTTTAATTCTTCCTCCATTCGAACCAGCCTCCACTTGCCCACTAAAGTTCTTAACTTGGAAGACCTTCTTTTTAACAGCCATTGCTTTTGTTAGTAGGGTTTCTGAACTGCAAGCTCTATCTATTCGTCCTCCCTATTTCATCTTCCACAAAGACAGAGTCTCTCTGACAAATCCTTCTTTTCTGCCAAAAGTACGTTCTGAGTCCAATTTAAATCAGTCTGTTGAGCTACCTGTATTTATTCCCATTCATGGCAACAAGGCAGAATACAAGCTTCACCAGTTAGATGTCCATAGGCAGTTACATTTTTACTTAACATAGGACTAAGGAATTTAGAAAATGTGACCGACTGTTTCTTTCATTCTCAGAAAATAGAAAGGAACTTTAGTTTCGAAAGTCACTTTATCTAAATGGCTTACAGACACTATTACTTATGTTTATAACTCTCAGCACAAGCAGCTGCCAGGAAAAATTTGAGGTCATTCAACTAGAGCTATGTCTTCCACTCCCTTTCAAGCCAGACTTCCTTTGGATTCAATTTGTGCTGCAGCCACATGGGTTAACCCTCATACCTTTATCACTCATTACAAAGTAGATGTGGCCTCCCAAAACAGTGCATCCTTTGGTTCTACTGTTCTGAAGAGTTTATTCCCTTGAGCCACCCGAGAAGAAGGTGCTGGGGACACTGTCCCAACCATCAAGAATGAAGGCGACTTTGGACAAAACATAAAGAAGTTATGTACTCACCATAACGTTCCATGTTTTTTTTGCCCATATTCTTGCCTTCATTCTTGCATCCCACACTCCTTCCCCCTTTCTGGAGGATTGAGAGAATTTTTTTTTAAATTGGCTATGAGTTCTTTGATTCCCTTCGGGCCTCATGAGTTGTAGGGTTTGGTTGTATTTACCATAGTGGGTTTTGATAGTCTAGTGATTGGTTTCCTACAAACGAGATCTGGTTAACTTTTGCTAGGGATCTTGGGATAGGGTGTAGCCTCGAGCCAGTGAAAGCTCTCGAGCTTTAGTATGTGACCGAGTTGGTACCGATGCTCAGTTCCGAACCCAACCACCAAGAATGAAGGCAAGAATATGGACAACAAACATGGAACATTATAGTGAGTACATAACTTTTATTTATTTTTTTTTTTAGTCCCAAGAAATAGTGAATTGGCTACCTTTAAATAAAACTAAATTGTACGCTGTTTTATTAAATACATCAAAATACCAAGGCTTCTAGGGAAGGTACTCTTTAATTTGTCATAATTTCAGACTTTTGATTTTTACCGAACTCTCTGCCACTGCACCTTTAAATGTTGCATTTCCATCAGCAAAGAATGTTCAAAACTCTCAAGATTAGTTGCTTGCACCTGCAGACCGCTCAACTCCGTCTAAACCTAGTCACCACTCAGCAGTGAGGAAAAAAGCAACTAACAACTCTGCAAATGCATGAAGGAATGTTTCTAAATTTCACTCAGAATGCAATATACAAAATTCTCCTAACCCACTGCCCTCGGCAGCAGACTCCATGTCTCCAACTGAGAGTGTTTGCCAGTAGGTAAAAACAACAAGCTAATGTCATTCAACATGCAAGACATTTAGAAGTGTTCATGCCTTTCATCGTTTTGTCTCATTTTTTCAAGCCTACTTGCTTACAGAAAATGTTTATACCTTAAGCCAAGGACAATAATCTTAACACCCATCTTTGTAAAAACAAGGGAAATTGTCTTAATTCTCTACATAATGTAATCAGTATACATTTGCATTCCACCGGTAGCCCACAGGTCAGAGCAGTATATAAACTTTAAGCTGCTTTTGTCCAGCCTTTATTCTCTTGTTGTAGTGTAAAGTCTGTATTTCCTAACTGAAAAAAAAAACTCTGGTTTACTTTAATATTTTTAACATGTACATTGGTCACTGAAAAGACCCCCCCCCCCCCCCCCCCCCCACACACACACACACACTTAAAATACCCCTGACTGCACACTATACAAAACTGCTTTAAGATATAACATGCAGATGTCCTTACATTCACTGCTGCAGTATTCTTAACACATGGGATTCCCTGCCTTGGAAGCCTGAAGTCTGGCCACTCTACCAAAGCCTACCATTGCCATAAGGTATGCCAAATGTCACTCAAATGCTCCTTGCTTAGCATAGAGCGTAAAGGTAGCGTTCAGGCATACCATCTACTGAACTTCTTTGCCGCAAGTGCAAACGTTTGATCTGATGTTATCCGTGTTACTATTCCTCACTTTTGGGCTGTAGGATCCAACATTGGATCTGAGCCGGCAGCTTTTCAGACAGATTCTAGGCTTAAACTCCTCCCATTCCCATAACCCCTTGCTGCCTTCTACCCCCTCAGATCTTGTTTGCTGCTTCACTGCTACAGATGCGATTCCTCTGGCTCGAGTCCCTCAGTAGGATAAGTGCTTACTTTCAAAGTTCATTTTTGTTTTTATAGCTTTTAAGTTTACTTATTGTCTCTTTAGAGTTATAAATGTATAGTTTTTGTACCCTCTTAGCCTTCCTTTCTAACTATTCTCTTAATGTCAGACCTTTTGGCTCCATTTTTCTCCGCTTTAGATTCTCTGTTACAACTTGGATTTAGATGAATTTCTTGTTCCTACTTTTGAATTATTTGTGTTAGTTTTTGATGGCTTCTTGCTGGTTTTTGATTGTGGTTTGGCTCCTGGTTAATTGTTCTGATTACGTTTTGGCTAGGGTGCTTGGTCTGTTGTTCAGCCCATCATGTCAGACAAACCAGCAGGATTTAAGAGGTGCCAACTTGCATGAGGAGTCTCTCTGTTGGAGGTTGAATGCGGCATTTGTGTTGTATTCAACCCGAGGACCTTGGTTGAGTGCCACAATAAGTTACTTTTGAAAGGATTGGCTCAGGGGGAGGTCTGTTGGTCTACCAGTCTCAGACCAAGCTGGGTCCCTCTGACCACAAGAGAAAGGCACCCTCTGTCTCTGGGTCTTCTTCCTCCAAGAAGCCTAGGCTGTCTGATCCTAGAACCTCTGATCGGTTCCAGTCTCTCTGCTTTTGGATCCAAGATCCTGCGAATCTACTCCCAGATCCAAGGCCTCCAGTTTCTCCAGTTTGAGACCTTTGTATCCATGGTCCCAGGAGTCTACACCTGGATCCAAGGCCTCTGGATCGAGGCTTTCTGATTTGGCACAAACGAGACATCCGCGGATTTGAGGGATTCGAGTTCTAAACCCTGGGATCCTCAGTTGCCCACAGATCTGAAGTGGGTGGATCTGGGACCTGTGTCGGATTCCATCTTGATTGGGGGACTCTCCATTGGGTTCTGGCCCAGAGCAGTGTTTTACAGCTCCCAGATAAAGAAGCCATTCTTCTGAGAGGTATAGGAGGTCCTCTGGGTCTAGACATGCATCCCCAGCTAGGTCGTCAGCCTCTACTAGGTCTTACAGGAGCTTGCTCCCATCCGACATGGACATAAAGATGAGGTCTTTCCTCAAGGCTCAAATTGAGTTGGGGCGTCTTGCGTCCCCTGCCCATCCAGTCAGGGGTTCTTCCCCTGCCTCTACACTTCAATCTCTTCATCCGACCCAGGTGGTTTCGGACTTCCAGTACCTAGGGCACTGTGAGGAGGTGACGGGGACTCCTAGAGCCCACTTTGCTCTAACCCGTTCAAGTCCCTGACCGGCTCTGCTCTTCCTCCCTTGTTGCAAACTGGGTCCCAGACCCAAGAAACCAATCCTGAGTCCTTGGGAAGGGTTCCAGTCCAGTTTTTTCAGACCGGTCTTTGCCCCTCTGTGCTTTGTCTCTCGACAGTTCAAGGCCAGTATTATCCAGGGGTCTTGAGGAGGTGTCCTGCTCTGCTCCCTCTTCTCAGGTGGTCTTGCCCAGTCTGGAGTGGGGAGCATCATTGTCCAGCCCTTTGGTATTCCGGGTAGTAGAGAGGACCTTCTCCACTGCTAGAGCTGCCTCTCTTGCTCTCCAGGGCCCTTCCCAGCCCTCATCTCCGACAGCTGAGTCTCCCTCCCAGTCCAGCCTTCAAGGGGGAGTTTCCCCACTTGGGGTTCACCACTCTTCTGAGCCCTTCCCTGAGTCTCCCTCAGAGGATGTGCCCAGGAAGAAGATGTGCATGAGGAGGTACCTAGACTCTCTAATGGAGTCTCTCACTGAAGTTACGGACCTCTATGAAGGGGACATGTCTCCTCCTTCAGAGACATCCTAGAGATCCTCAAATTGAAGGGTGGATGGTGCTATCAACCCCAGTCCTCCGAGAAGTCCGTGTTCCAGAAGGTGTTCAGGACAGTACCATCTACAACCTGGGTTTCCCCCCTGCTGACGAACTGATAGACCTTATCGCCAGCAGGGCATGGAAGGATCTCGATACTGTGGAGCCAGTGCCCAAATGAGCAGACAAAGTCCACCCACGGATAGACAGTTTTGGTCAAAAGGGGTTCCAGTCGATGCTATTGTGGTAGCTGCAGCCCCTAAAAAGGAGTTGGTGGAGCAGAGTACATCTGTCCATCCCTCCAATAGAGAATCCCAGGCAATTGACAAGCATGGAAAGTGGGTTTTCACCTTGGCTACATTTGCTATGCTTGCACTTAATTACTTGGCACACTTCACCCGCCTCCAAAGGGATTTGGTTAAGGAACTCCCCACTTCCCTTTCTGAGTTGATGCCTGCCGAGGACTTGAACAAAGTGTCTCCCAAGCTATCCACTCTTGCATTCCTCACTAATCCTCAATGAGGTTGATTTCCAGTTCTGCGGAAGGCACTTCTTGAGTGGCCAGCACAGACATCACTATTCTGCGTTTTGCCTGGCTGAGCCTATGAGGGTTTGCGGAGTGTTTTAAAGTGTCCTTCACTAGTGCCTTTGATGGTTCAACCCTCTTTGGTCCATCAGTCAAAGACACACTGACCCACAGTGAGCAAGAAGGGGATGATCTTGTCAGCTGTGGGAATCGAATTTTCTACCCCTCCATGGTCCTTTTCTAAGACACATTGAGGGAGTAAGAAATTGTGGTTTCAAAAGTTGCAGTTTTCTTTTCAGGAGGCTCAGGATGAATCCTCTTCTAGAGGTCAGGGGAGAGGGTTCAATGGTAGGCACTGTCCTAGAGGTAGAGGGGGTCCGCAAAATCAGGGCTTTAGGGAAACCTTCTCTGAGAAACCCTTCCAGCACTCCAGGAAGAAGAAGTGCATGAGGAGGCACCTAGACTCTCTAATGGCCTGAATGTCCTGCCTTGGAGGCAGTCAGGGGTCATTTGTCTCTGTACCCTTTGGCCTGGGCAAACATCAGTAGAGATCAATGGGTGCAAAGTATAATTTCCGGGGGCTAATTTATTCTCTTTTCCCACCCCCACCAGTCAGGAAACTTATACTCGATGTGCCATTCAGTCAGAGTGAGTTAGCTCAGCAAGAAGTGCTCAAGCTTCTACAGAAGAGAGCCATCCAAGAGGTCCCACCAGGGCAACAAGGATCTGGAACTTACTCTCGCTTCTTTTTGGTGCCAGAGAAAACAGGGGGCCCAAGTCCAGTCCTGGACTTAGTGAGTTAAGCCTCTTCATCAAGAAGCTGACGTTCTGGATGGTCACTGTCCAATCCATCGTGCCCCTTCTGCACAAGGATGAGTGGATGTGCTCTGTGGATGTCCAGGATATGTGCTATCATATAAAAATAGGTGCTCCAGGAGACATCTCCGCTTTCGAGTATGGGCCAATCATTACCAGTTCAGGACTCTGCCCTTTGATCTCATCACAGCCCCCCCCCGGGTGTTCAGCAAGTGCATGGCAGTGGTGGCAGCTCACCTGAGACTGCAGGGATTCCAGATGTTTCCTTACCTTGACTATTGGCTCTTTACAGCTCCCTTGAAGCATCGCAGCCACTCAATACTTTCTTCATCTGTTCGACCAGCTAGGAATTACCATGAATCTAGCCAAGTTGAATCTGATTCCAACTCAAAAGTTGGAGTTTATTGACCTCCAGCTAGACACTGTCAGAGATTGCAGTGTTGCCTCCCAGGCATGTACAACTAATCAGATCCCAAGTTTAGTGCCTCCTAGATTTGTCTCATCCTCAGGTCCTCTTCATTCTTAGGGCCTTGGGATCCATGGCGGCAGCAGTCTGTCTGGTGCTGTTAGCCAGGTTTTACATGAGGGTTCCACAGTTGACTAGTGGTCCATTGGTCTTCTCTGTCTGTTCCAATGACGGCTTCCATCCAGGCATCATCATCTTTGGTGGATTCAGTCTTCTGATCTCCTCATGGGCAGACCATTCTCTACTCCTCCTCCCAGTGCCACAGTGACCATGGACACCTCCCTGCAGGGGGCATTACCAGGGAAAGACTGTCCAAAGTACGTGATCCACTGCAGAGACCAAACTGCATATAAACATTCTGGAGATGAGCTCTTCTTATGTTCCAAGCCTTTCAGGACTGCTTCCTTTGAGTACCATTGCAGTGCTCATGGACAACATGGTTTTGTGGTACATCAACAAACAAAGAGGGCACACATTCTTATCTGCTTTGCCACAAGGCCATAAGAGTGTGGGAATGGGTGATGTCCTTGGGGCACTTTTTCCTTGCAACTCACATTCCCGGGGAGACCAACAAGCTAGCAGACAAATTCAGCAGAGCTGTCTTGAGTCCTCACGAGTGGTCCCTGAATCCCTCAGTGGTGAGAGAGGTCTTCCTCCTCTGGGGTCACCCGAGCTGCTATCTGTTTGCTTCCCCTCTCAATTACAAATGCAGCAGTACTTTGCCCTAATTCCCCCCAGCTGGGGAGTCCCCCAGGGCTTCTGTAGTTCACGATTGGCCTCCAGATCTCCTTTATGCTTACCCTCCTCTACCTCTCATTCCCAGAGTGCTTCAGAAAGCTCGATGCGTCAAGACTCCCTTGATCCTCATGGCCCCTTTCTGGCCTCTGCATGTGTGGTTCCCCCCTCCTCAGGTCTCATCTGAGCTACCCCTTGGGTACTGGATCCCCTTCCAGATCTGATATCTCACCCCTCTCATCTTCCTATCCCAAACCTCCAGACTCTGTCTGACTGTGTGGTTTGCCCACTTCCCTTAATTCAGAGACATCATTCTGGCCTCTCAAAAGGCTTCTACCAGAAAAGTCTGTTGTAGTAAATGGAAAAGATTTTCTATCTGGGCCAATCAGTGGAATCTAGATCCCTTTTTGTCTACCATTCCAGACATCTTATTATTCTTCTCTCTCTCAGGATGGAACCATTTTCTCCACTATTAAGCTGCAGCTGGCAGTCATCTCTAATTTGCATGTTTGCGAGGAACCTACTTTTTATTCTTTCTCTTTATAAGGCCTTTTTGAAAGGCATCTTCCTGCTGTGGCCGCCTATCAAAGAGCCCTCTCCTCCTTGGTACCTTTCCTTTGTGCTGCAATCTCTGACAGAGTCCTTTCGAGCCTGCTGCAACTTGCAACATTAAGTTTTTGTCTTGGAAGACTGCTTTTTTGGTGGCTCTAACATCAGCAAGATGAGTTTTTGAATTGCAGGCTCTCTCCATTAATCCTCCATACATTAATCCTCCATACATGAGTTTTCATAGAGACAGAGTGGTTGTCAGGACTAATCCCTCTTTCATGCCCAAGGTAGCCACTGAAGCAAATTTGAATCAGACCATTCAGTTGCCAGTTTTCTTTCCCAACTATTCCAATAAATGAGAGTATATGCTGCACACGCTTGATGTACATAGGCATTTACAATTCTATTTAAACAGGACAAAGAGCTTTCACAAATCTGAGTAACTGTTTGTGGCCTTCTCTGTTAAACTGGGTCAGGTGGTGTCCAAGGCTACAATATCTCATTGGCTATCCCAATGTATTTCTACGGTTTATACTTCTATGGGATTTCCTTTACCAAGAACTGTCAGAGCTCATTCCACTAAATCTGAGGCTACGTCAGCTGCCTGTTTATCCCGACATTCCTTAGATGAGATTTGTGCTGCAGCCACCTGGTCTTCTCCTCACACCTTCATTACTCATTACAAACTTTACCTAGTTTCCAGGAACAGGGCTTCCTTTGGCTCTACAGTTCTTTGGCATGTCCTTCCATGAGGCCACCCAGGATTGTATGGTAGCTGGGGGCTCTGACCCAGAAGTGAGGAATAGTGACATGGATCACATCAGATAGAGTTATGTACTTACCATAACTTAGCATCTGTGTTATCCTGAGTCACTCATCACTATCCCTCCTATCTTTTCCCATCCTGTTGGATCTAGAGGAAGTAGAGATGTCCTGTCTGGTGGTTCACGTCTTCTCTGGCTGCCTTCTACCTCTGGGGCAAACTCAATCTGAGGGGTTAGAGGACAGCAAGGGATTGTGGGAATGGGAAGAGCTTGAGCCTAGAATCTCTCTGAAAAGTCGCCGGCTCAGATCCTACAACCCAGAATAGATGAATAGTGACATAGGATAACAGATGCTACGTTATGGCAAGTACATAACTCTGTTTTTTCCATCTGTCTGCCTATGTCCATTTTTCACCAGCTGTATGCATTTTCGTGCTGCGGGTAACTCCTACGCCTGTTTGTTGAATCCTAGCAAGTTGCACATAAATGTCCCATTGGAGGGTTTGTATTTTCTTGCATTTGTTTGTGCTCTTTGGGATTAATGTCACCCAGGAAGGGTAAATGCCAGTGTGGGAGACAGATTACCCATAGGGACCGCCACTGTGTGTCTTTTTTTTGCCTTGGAGCTTCTCAAGACCATACATCTCGTTTGATTTGTCAGACATTCATCCCAGAAAACCCATCCCAGTAGGCTTTCTTCCCTTTCCTTGTATCTTGAGAACCAACATCTTAAGCTTCTCGCTGAAGATACAATGGAAGGAATCTCCCACCCCAATGGTCAGTCATTAGGGAAGAAGGTGAAAAATGTACGACTGGAATCTTCCACGGTCCAGCCTGTGCCTGTTGTTTCTCCCGAGGTCATTACGAACCTTGAGGCTTGCCTCGTTGTGTTGACTGATTTCAGTGCCATTACCAGGTTGGAGTCCAGTGAGGATATGCCTGGCAGCACATGTGAACAGGCTTTGCAGGCATCCATTTCAGATGTTCAGGGGGAAATGCTGTTATTTTTTTCCCAGGGGCCTAGGGAGTTCCTCAGGTTTTAGTTGGGTAAGAAATTCCTACTACGGGTCTCGATGACTGTCCTGAGTCTGAGCCTTCTCAGTTTTATAGGGGGATGTTCCCTTAAAAAGAAACAAAAAAAACTAAACATGTTTCTTCTGGTCCTAGGAATCCACAAAATGAGTGGTAGGCCTTTACTCGGGGACTGTTTATTGCTTTGATGTCATTAGAGCCTCCTGGGGGAGTTTCAGTTCCTGCTGCTTCTTGGTCCTCTATTCCCTCAAAAGGCGTAGAGAACAGGATTTTTCTGAGGAAGAATTGGATTCTGATGACAAATCTCTGACTTATTTTACTGAAATTTCTTCTCCTTTGCAGTATGGGTCAGAGGAGGAGGAATCTATTAGTCCTGATGTTCTCTTTGAAGAAATTTCCTTTGGGGACACAATCTCTAGGATGATGGAATTTTTTCATTGGGATTGTGCTCAGGTCTCTGATATCGATAAGAGGTATTGAGAGTTGCTGCAGTTGGAATCTACTAAACCTGTGGCTATTCCTCCTATTTTGGCTGCTTTGTTGGCTGCTTTTTCCAATGCTTCTCATACACCTGATTCTATGCCCCCTGCTCTCAAGAAGCCCGATAGGTTTCATAGGATACCTAAGAATTGTTATTTTTTGTATACATTTCCTGCTGTTGACCCATCTGTGGTGTCTATAGCCTCTGATAAACAGTCTCACTTGCTTCCTTCACCCAGGTTATTGCCTTCTGACAAAGGATAGCAGAACCATGTAAAAGCTGGGTCAGACGATTTACACTTTTGCTACGCTGGCTTTTGGGACTGTTAATAGTCAGACCCATATGTCTCTGTATGTGTTGGCTCTTCTTTTCAGGCCTGTCAACTTTCTGATTTTCCAAACTCTAAGGGTAAAACTTCTGATCTGATGTTGTCTCCTTCATTCAGCCTCATAATAAGGTTTCAGATACGACCCTGTGATCCAGCTTGGCCACATTTCACAGATGTGGATCCGACTCTCAAGCTCCTCCCTCATACCCATAATGCCCTTCATCCACCCAGTTACCTCAGATTTCATTTGCCTCTCCAGCGAGTCAGATGTGGATTCCTTCTGTCAGGCGTGGTTAGCTGTTCAGATAGTTTTTCTCAGAACTGAAGGGGCCTTTGGCTGTATTTTCTTCCTCCCTCTTTCTTCTAGTGTGTGCTTGTACTGGCTGGGCACCAACCATTTAAAAGCTGAGTGTTCCATCTGTGCACTGTCTTTAGTCTGCAGGCTTTAGCCAACAGACAGAACAAGCTCATTCTTAGGGGCCTTTTTCCTTCCTCAGCTGAGGCTCAGACCCCTTCCTTGGCTTCTCCCTTCACTGCTGCTGCTAAGGACTCTAAAAAGAAGACCCTCCCTGCCTCTCCGAGGGAATCTAGAGACTTAAGAAGCCTAAGAAATCTGCAGTTCCCACTTCCTCGGGTCTGCAGAAGTCTGCTCCCCTTTCAGATCCTACAGCTTCCTCTGATCCGGGGGAGGTTATTACCATATCTCTGACACCTTTGTCTGCTCTGGCTTCAGATCCTATTCATGTGGATCCTAGGGCTTCAAATAGGTCTTCGGGTCTTTCCTCCAGGTCAAAACAGACACCTGGCCCCCTCGTCTGCTTCATCCAGGTCCCTACAAAGCTGTTCAGAGGCGGACATGGACAGGTTGATGAGGAGGATTCTTAAGCAACAGATCCAGATGGGGGTAGTCTCTGCTCCATCCCCTGTCAGAGCCGTAAGTTACCCAGGTCACTCTTTCGGGACTCCTTCTCCACTCTAGCTCCTGGCTGTGGATTCTAAGGATTCAGGACTGCCATGCTTGTGGGACTCTGCTCCAAGGAAGATCCCCTCCTGATTGCCGAGAATGCCCTTGATTTGCCCCATTCCAAACTTTGTGGAGCAGAGCAAGTCCCAGAGCTGTAGCTTCAGTGCTGGGTCTGGGTGACTGGGATCGGCTCCATCCTTCTCTGAGCCATCCATACCCTTAGGTGCTTTGGCACACGATAGCTCTGGTCTGTTTTTTTTCTGGAAGCCATGGATTCAGTGTAAGTCCTGCCCATTTTTCCTCCATAGCTTCAGCTCCAGGAGAACCGGCTAGGGCATTGCCTGGTCCTTTGACCTTACAGGTAATGGAGAGGGTCTTCTATCAGGTTGGAAATTCAACTGTACAAGTTCCTCAGTCCATCCCTGTACTTCATTAGATCCAGGCCTTGCTGTCTCTCATCCTGCTACAATTCTTCCCATCCCAAGCTGCCTCCAGGATTTCCCTGCTCAGGAGGAATCCCCTTCTTCCTATACTTCCCCAGATTACCCAGCTGATAAAGTTCCTCGGAAGAGGACATCTAAAAAGAGTCATGTAGACTCCCCCCTTGGAATCTTTAACTGGGGATATACTGACTTTGGTGAGGGGGAAGGATCCCCCAATCCCCACCTGATGACGTCTCCTTCGGAGACATACTGGAGAATGCTGTAGCAGAAAGTTGGGTGGTCTGTCCAACCTCCTTCCTCTGTGGAGTCCATTCTCTTGGAGGCATTTGGGACGGGCTCATCTACATCCTGGGTGACCCCCCCCCCCCGGTGGATGCCCTGATAGACTTAATATCCCACTGTGCGTGGAAGGAACTGGACACCATTGAGCCTTTACCCAAACAGCCTGATATGTTCTTAGTACCCCCTGCAGACAGGAAACACTAGAGTAAGGGCCTCATAGTTGATGCTATTTTGGTGACGGAGGCCACCAAGAAAGAGCTGACAGAAGAAATTGCCAGTGTCCATCTGTGGAACAAGGAGTCCAGAGCATTGGATAGAATTGGGAAGCGAGTTTACTCTTTGGCAGTTTTTGCTCTGAGGTCATTAAACTACCCAGCTCATTTCTCTCTGCTCCAGAGGGACCTGATCAAAGAACAGTCAGCTTCTCTCTCAGCCCATGCCTGCAGAGGAATGTAAGAAAGTTTCTCCCAAGCTGCCCACTCTTTCATCTATCTCCAACTCCTCGATGAGGTTAATCTCCTATACCACAGAAGGCACTTCGTGAGAAGCCGGTTCAGGTCTTTCCCTAAGGAGACATGCTTGGATGAGGCTGTGTAATTTAGCGGAACCCTTTAAGGCATTGTTTGTCAATGCCCCTTATGAAGGCTCCTCCCTGTTTGGGCTGTCACTTAGAGACATTCTTACCCACAGGGAAAAGTATGGGAAGACCCTTTCTGCTGTTGGAATCAAGTTTTCTACTCACCAGAGGTCCTTCTCTAGAAACCAGCATGGGGGTAAGAAAATGTGGTTCCCCAAGTCCCAAGGGCCTTTCCAGGACCTGTATGGAGAACCCCTCCTTTAGAAGCAGAGGGGAAGGGTTTGATGGTAGACTCAACCCAAGAGGCAGAGGGAGTCTGCTGAACCAGTGCTTTAGAGGACCCCCTCCCAATAAGCCCTACCAGCGCTCCTGAAGTGTTGCCCGACTGTCCATCTCCGGAGGCAGTTGGGGGGATAATTAGTTGTGTATCCCAAAGCCTGGGCCAAATTGACTCAACTATTGGGTGCTAAGCATGATATCCAGAGGTTATTATATTCCCTTTTCCCTCCCACCTCTAAAATCCAAATGCCTTCTCGATGTGCCACGTGGTCATTGGGAGCAGGCAGCACAGGAAATTCAACAGCTGTTGCAAAAATGAGTCCTCCAGGAGGTCCCAACCAAACAGGGGATTCGGTACCTACTCCCACTTCTTTTTACTGCTGAAAAAGACAGGGGACATGAGACCCATTCTGGATCTCAGCAAGTTAAATGAATACGTAAAGAAGGTGAGGTTCTGAATGGTTACAGTTCAGTCCATTCTGCCACTGTTATACAAAGATGACTGGATATGTGCCCTATAGATCTCAAAACGCGAACCATCACATTAAAATAGATGGATGCTCCAGGAGATATCTGGGCTTCCGGCTGGGAGCCAATCACTACCAGTTCAGAGCATTGCCCTTTGGACTCATCACAGCTCTCTGGGTGTTCGCCAAATGCATGGCAGTGGTAGCTGATCACCTGAGGCTCAAGGGATTCCAAGTGTTTCCATATTTAGATGATTGGCTCCCAGCTACTCCCACAAAGCATTGACTAATCTAAGCAAAGGACTACTTACTCCAGTTAGCCCACTCCCTGGGCATCACCATAAACATGAGCAAGTCCAATCTTACTCTATTATACAACCTAGAGTTCATATGTATGCAACTCTCAACACAAGGGATCAGATAGCTTCTCTTCCTCTACACCATGTAACCATTCTGAGGAATCGGGTACAACAGCTGTTAGCGCTACAAGCCCCCTGTGCTAGACTGATCTTGCAGGTCCTTGGTTCCTTGTCTGCAGCTATACTGCTATTTCCCCTAGCCAGGTTCTTCATGCGGGTTTTATAGTGGACGCTAACCAGTCAGTGTTCCACCCTGTCTCAGCTATTGTCCTTTTGTATCAAACTGACTCCCGTCAGCAGGCTTCATGTCATTTGGTGGATTTAGTCAGACAATGTTGTTCTCGGCAGACCATTTGTATTCAGTCCCCCGATAGCCACCGTAACCACAGATGTTTCTCAATTCAGGTGGGGGGCATTACATTGAGAAGTTGGTCCAAGGCACGTGGTCACCTCGAGACCAAGTTGCATATCAGTGTACTACAGATGAGAACTGTCCTCCTAACACTGCAAGCCTTTCAGGATGTTCTCCCTTTGGGGAGACTACTGGAGTACACATTGACAGCATGTCAAACAAGTAAGGAGGGAACCCATTCTTATTCCCTATGCAGAGAGGCCATGAGAGTGTGGGAATGGGCAATATCTTCAGACCGTCTTCTCATTGCAACCCATATCCTGGGGAAAACCAGCAATCTGGCGGACAGACTCAGCAGATCACTTGTGATTCTGCAGAAGTGGTCCCTTAACCAGTCAGTAGCGAACATGATCTTCAGCAGTTGGGGTCAACCTTGCTGTGACCTCTTTGCCTCTCCCCTCAACAACAAATGCAGCAAGTTCTTCGATCTGATCTCTCCTCCAGGGGAGTCCCTGAGGGATGCTGTAGTCCATAATTGGTCCCCATGCATACCTCTCAACTGTACAGATGTTCGCAGAATGTCCAGATTTTTGCCTCATATTTTTGGTCTGTTTCTCAGAAAATTGTGGTTTTCTGGCAAATCATTTGCAAATTATTGAGGGTTGACGTCAGAAAATGACAGACGTTTGAGTTTCAGACTTCATACTATTCAGAAAATTCATGCTAATGCAAAACCTGTTGTTCTATTGATTTTCTAAGTTTGTAAGAGCAATAATTAAAAAGTGTCCCTATTTGTGGGCCTTTGAACCCCCCATTATTGAGGGCTTTATACAGATTTCTTGCTTTAAGATGTATGTCCAGGTCTCCTGTATGCTTACTTTCCTCTCCTGCTTATCCTGAAATTTCTTCAGAAGGCAAGCAGGTTGAAGAGTTCAGTCATCCTCACTGCCTTTTTCTGGCATTGCCAAGTGTGGTTCTCCTTCTTCTGGTCTCATATGAAATATTCTGCTTGGATACTGGAGCCCGCTCAGGACCTCCTTTCTCACCCGTCAGGGATTCAACACCCAAAGCTTCGAATCCTGAAGTTGACCTCCTGGTTTCTCCACTTCCAACCTTGATTAGACAGTCCAGGTTTCAGTCCCCGGTCCGAAAAATTATTTTGACATCACAATAGGCTTCTACCAAGAAAGTTTATAATAGCAAGTGGAAGAGGTTTGTTGTTTGGGCCACTAACAGGAACATTGACCCTTTCTCAGCACCTGTTTCAGATGTGCTACTGTTTCTCAGTACCCTATTCGATGAGGGTGCTAGTTTTTCCACTATTTAGTTGGTTAGCCGCTATTTCTAACTTTCATACAGCGAGTCAAAGGTGTTGCTTGTTTACATTTAGGTTGTGTAAGTCCTTCTTGAAGGGAGTATTCTTATTAAGGCTCCAAATTAGGAATCATCCTCCTCCATGCAACCTTACTCTAGTGCTGCAGGCATTGACACAGGGCCCCTTTGAACCTACAGCTAGTTGTGACATTAAGTTTCTGTCTTGGAAAACAGCTCTTTTGGTGACAGTGTCTTCCACCAGGAGGATTTCTGAGCTTCATGATTTGTCTTCCAAACCTCCTTATATTTTGTTCCATGGCGATAGAGTATCCTTGCATACTAATCCATCCTTTATTCCTAAAGTAGCTACAGAAAGCACTATCAATCAGTCCATATAACTGCCAGTGTTCTTTCCCAATTTTTCTAACAAAGGGGTGTATGTTCTTCACCTTTTAGACCTTCATAGACAGCTCTGTTTTTATCTACACAGGACCAAACAGTACAGAAAATCTGACCAGCTTTTATAGCCTTCTCTTCAAATAGACATGGACAATCAGTTTTGAAAATTACCTTGACAAAATGGATGTCAGACTGCATTTCTTTCATTTATTTATCCAGAAGGTTGCAGTCATCTAAACCTCCTAGAGTGCATTTTACCAGAGCCATGGCTACTACTTCTACTTTCTTAGCAAGAACCTCTAGTGATGACATTTGAGCAGCAGCTACATGGTCTAATAATCACACCTTTGTGTCACATTACAAATTGGATGTTATTTCCAGGAGCCAGGGCCTCCTTTGGCTTGATGGCTCTATGGCATATCCTTACATGATGGCCACCCAAGGTTCTCGTACCTGAGGACTCTGACCGTATCATGAGTGTGAATGAAGGAGTCAACATCAGATTAAAAAGTTATGTCTTACCATAACTAGCCATCTGTGTTGTCTTCTTTCACTCATCCTCACTTTCCTACCCAGCCATCCCCCTGCCTTTCTTCTTGAGGAACCTGGATATTATCATGACTCTTATGTCTGAGCCTCATCTCTGCTGTCTGGATTTGGCAAACTCGATCTTGTGTAATTGGGTGTGTGAAGGTCATTGTGGGTATGAGGGAGGAGCTTGAGAGCCGGATCCAAGTCTGAAATGTGGTTGAGCCAGATCTGAGGGTCAGATCAGAGATCCTATCATGAGGATGAAGGAAGGAAGACAGCACAGATGCCTAGTTATGGTATGTCTGGATTTGGCAAACTCGATCTTGTGTAATTGGGTGTGTGAAGGGCATTATAGGTATGAGGGAGGAGCTTGGGAGCCGGATCCAAGTCTGAAATGTGGTCGAGCCAGATCTGAGGGTCAGATCCGAGATCCTATCATGAGGATGAAGGAAGGAAGACAGCACAGATGCCTAGTTATGGTAAGACATAACTTTTTATTCTTTACTTGCTAGGACTTCCTGTCAAGTAATTTGCCATTCTATCAAGTGTAGTTGTGATGCGATGGATGACTCTTCTAGAGCTGCTGTTTTTGTGTCAGTTATGAGGAGGTGTTCTTGGCTTAGCCTTCAACTTCTACCTGATGATATTAAGGCTAAGTTGGTGGATGTTCCTCTGGATCCAAAACTTTTGTTTGGGGAAACTGCTGCTGGTTTAAGTCCCTTCAAGATAAGGGTAAGACTTTACAAGAGCTTAAACATGTGTCTGTTTCTCCTGAGCCTAAATTTCAGAGAAACTACCCCACTGAGCTAGCCTTTGTTCGTAGGTAGTTTCATCCTTTGACTAAAGGTAAAAAGTGTGGCAGACAGGATTTTCCTGCTAAGTTTACTCAGTTTTCAGGGATTCCGAAACCTTCCTCTCTTGACAGACTCTTCTTCTTTGGCATCAGATCACTCAGGATTCTTGGGTTCTGCCTATCATTCGTTAGGGGTACTTCATATTGTGGAAATCCCATCTTCCTTTTATGGGCATTCCTTGGCCTCTTCAGGAACAACTTCCCTTTTTCCCAGAGCTTCTTCAAGATCTCTTGACTCAAGGTACTATTCAAGGGGTGACTGTCCCCCATAGGGGAAAAAAGTTCTACTCCAGACTGTTTCTAGTGTCTAGAAAAGAGGCACTTGGAGATCTATTCTAGACCTCTCTCATCTAAACACGTTTCTGAAAGTGCCTTCCTTTCGGATGTTGTCCCTTCAGATTCTACTTCCTCTCTTGGTCCCTCAGGTCTTTATGGTGTCTGTGGATCTCAAGGATGCTTATCTCCATATTCTGATCCATCCTGTTTTCAGGAAGTTTTTGCATTTCTCTGTTGCTTCCTGGCATTTTCAGTTCTCCTCTTTGCCCTTTGGCCTTTCTACTGCCCCAAGGATGTTCACCAAATGCCTTGCTCCTGTGATTGCTTTTTGCAGGCTTCAAGGGATCCAAATATTTTCTTACTTAGACCTGCTGATTCAAGCATCCTCTCCATAGATATTTTTGCAAAGTCTTCATTTTGACGTTTTTCATAGCCTCGGGTTCACAATAAATTTCAGAAAGCCTTCTCTGGATCATGTTTTTCTGGGTTGCAGGGTTCAGACGGTGCCAGTGCTTGCATCCCTGCCACCTCCAAAGGCCTTAACTCTTATTTCTGTTTTTCACACTCTTCTTCCTCTGGCTTCTTTTACTGCCAGGAGTTTCTGAGAGCTCTGGGTTTCATGGCATCCACCGTTCTGATGCTCCCTGTAGACAAATTTCATATGAGAAAGTTTCAGTGCTTTCTGAAGTTAGTATGGTTTCAACATGCACATCCTCTAGACTTTATAGATGTTCTTCGTGTTTCACTGTTGCAGTCATTACATTTGGGTAATCTGCTGGCAGGTTGCCCTCAGTCAGCCTGATTAACAAAGTCTTGGGTCCTGCATCAGTTGCTGTCCCTTCTTCCATGATGTCAGGTCGTCAGGGGTATAAAACATGCAGCCAACCCTATTTTCATCACTCAGTCTTGCCGCGCGGTGCCCCAAGCAGAAGCAGTTTGCAAGTGCCAGTCGGCCGACTCCTGAAATTTTCGTTTTCGAGTTTCAGAACCGAAGTTTTCAACCTAAAGCTAAGTACCCCATTGGGGAAACTTTTTCTTGCTCCTTACCGATGTCAGTAAAAGTTAATAATTGTATTACTTGTGGGAAGCAAATACCTCATAAGGATATTCATTTGTACTGTATTCCTTGCCTAGGTCCTGACCACAATGTGCCTTGCTGTCGATTTTGTGCTAAATTTAATCAACGCACTATTAAGCGTCAGTATATTTTTGCATCAAAATATTTTGGCTCAAGATTTAACTATCCAGAAATGTCATCTGTTAACAATCCGACTACCGGAATACATAAAAAACGCAAAGAAAAAGAGACAGACCGTCGAGGTCCAAAACCGACGATGAAGCTTCTCCAAAGCCAGTCGCCGGTACTCAGTGAGGTGCATTTGCAGCCCCTGATACCCGCTACTTTTGATTGGCAGGCCTCTACTGAGACCCATTCGGACTCTGGTATGCAGCAAGACACTTTAAGTATTGAACCCGCAGATGTCTCTACCTTAGATGGGTCCGGAGCTGCTGAGCAGGCACCGGCTTCTGAGGGTGTTTTCAGGCCTAAAGATTTGTATATTAAACCGACGCCATCTTCAAAACCTAGGCCAAAATCAACTTGTGTGTCTAAAAAAATGACGCTTGGGCCACGTGCATAGGCCCCTATGCCTAAGAAACAAATGATCAAAATGGCTGAGGATTTAATTACCTATATCAGGGGTTTCCATCACCCTCCTGCTAAGAGGCCTAGGCAAGGCACTGACTATGAATCATCAGATCAGGTTTCTATTTCTTCTGATTCCTCTTCTGATCAGGAATTATCTATTCCACCTTATGAGGACTCTGATGCAGAAGATTCCATCCCTTCTGCCTTTCCTCCTGAGGATTTTTCTTTTGGAGAAACTTTCATACCTTAAGGGAACACTTTCACTGGGAGAGTCAGGATTTCTCAGAATCTAAAAAGAGGGTTAGGGATTTCCTCCTTCTTCCTCAGCATAGGCCTTTGGCTATACCTCCTGTTCTAGACATTGTTGATGATGTTTTGTCAGAATCCAGCATGGCTCCTGATTCCCTGCCTCTGGCTCTTAGTAAGCCAGACAGATATTACAGGGTTCCTGACTCCCACAAATTCTTCTTTAAAAGCCCTACTGCTGACCCTGAAACCATTTCTCAGGGTCCCAAGGGCGTTAAGGCTTCTACTGCTAAAAATCCTACACCTTCTGATAGAGACTCCAGGGCGCTGGATAGATGGGGTAAGAAGGTTTACATGTCTGCAACCTTCGCAATCAGGGCTTTAAACTGTCAATTTCATATGCTTAAATATCAGCAGCTTGTCATGGGCTTACTTAAACAGAAAATGATATTGATTTTTGACTGTGTGGAAAATAGAGTTGCAGGATTTTTTGCATTCAGCTGAACAAGTTGGCAAGCATACTTTGCAATGCGGTTTTGATTCCTTGGAGGCCTCTTGCAGGGCCGCTGTAACTGGATCTGTGATAAGAAGGCATGCTTGGCTCAAGGAGCAAAATCTTCCTGATCATGTTAAAGCAAAATTGTTGGATGTTCCTTTACAACAGGGCAGTCTGTTTGGTAATAAGGCAGAAGAAGTTTTAAAAAAGATGGAAGATAAAGCTAAATCTATGCAAACTGTAAAAGATTTCCTACAAGTGCAGCCACCCAGGTTCAGTAGGCACTGGCCTACTAAGAATTGGTCCTTTCCAGTATCCACCAGAGCCACTCAGGTCAAACCCAGACACTCCAAAGGCTCCAGATTTCAGTCACAAGGAACTTATAGAAAAAAACAATGGGGTGCCTCCACCTCCAAATCTGGAAGTAACAAGGCACCTTCCTACGGTAAACAGTCTCAATGACTTTCCTCTGCAATCACCAAGCACTTATCTTTTGGCCGCCCTTTTGGGGGGAAAACTGGCACTTCATGCACGAAACTGGCAACTAATTACCCAGGACAAGTGTGTTTTAAATATAGTATCCCAGGGATACAGATTTCATTTCCACACGTTGCCAATCCCAAATGGATGGCCAGATCTGCCTCCAAATCAGTGGGCAGAGGCCCAGAAACAAGTTATATCCCTCATGAATATGGGGGCTATTCAACCAGTACCAGAAAAGGGACAAGGTTTTTATTCAAGACTTTTCCTGGTACCCAAAAAAGACAAATCATGGCGTCCAATTCTGGACTTATCCATTCTAAATACATTCCTGGACATTCCAAAATTCAAGATGCTGACTCTACAACAGTTACTGCCTCTGCTAGGCAAGGATGCCTGGTTGGTAACTCTAGACTTAAAAGAGGCTTACCTGCATATCCCAATCAGGGAATCTTGCAGAAGATACCTCCGCTTCAAAGCAGGCTATATGCATTACCAGTTCTCTGTACTGCCCTTTGGCTTATCTACTGCGCCCAGGGTCTTCACAAAGTGCCTGGCACCAGTAATTGCAGTTTGCAGACAAAGAAACATTCAAATTTATCCTTACCTGGACGATTGTCTAATTCAGTCAGAAAACAAGAACACTCTTCTAAAACATCTGGCGTTTGTAAAATGACTCCTAACTTGTGTAGGGTACACCATAAACGAAAAGAAATCACAACTGGTACCCTCTCAGATAATTACATTCCTGGGTGCAAGCTTGAATACAACTGCCCAGATGACTTACCTTAACGCCAGAAAAACAAATTCAATTGATGACTTAGTTCAAACAAGTGGCCACAAAAAGCCAGCTATCTGCAAGACAAATTCTGCAGGTCTTGGGGTTCATGGCCTCTTGCATTCTGTTAATTCCATATGCAAGACTGCATATGCGGAAACTTCAGTGGTATCTAAAAAGTCTAGGGTGTCAACATTCTCAGGACCTGGAAACAATAATTTCTATTATTCCGTGTCTAAGGGCAGAGTTCCTTTGGTGGGCAGACGCCTGCAACCACAAGGGACTCTCTTTCACTCTACCCCCTGCCGCCCAAACCCTAACATCAGACTCATCAGATTATGCATGGGGGCTCACATGGCAGGGCAGTGCATTCAGGACAAATGCAACCCAAAGCAGATGCACCTGCATATCAATCAAAAATAAATGTTGTACAGAATGCTCTGACAGCCTTCAAAGGCCTTATTCTTCCAGGACAACTATTGGTAAAGACAGACACCACAGTTATGTGGTACATAAACAAGCAGGGGGGAACACATTCCTACCCACTCTGCAGACTGGCCATGGCTCTGTGGAACACAGCCTTGAGCAACCAAGTGCACCTACAAGCTCAATTCCTGCCAGGCAAACTAAATTTACTGGCAGACGACTTAAGCAGAAATCTCATGGACCCACACAAATGGAATCTAGAACACAAAATATTCAAGCTTTTGGGGAACAGATGGGGGACGCCAGAGGTGGACTTGTTTGCTTCCCCTCAGAAATATTAATTTAACAAATACTGCACCAGAACTGTCCACAGCCAAGTTTGAAAAGTGGATGCCCTGTCTTTTTCCTGGGAAAGCCTCTCCATCTATGCCTTTCCCCCTCTGCCTCTCCTTTCAAAGGTACTACTAAAGATCAAACAGGACAAGCCAAGGACAATCCTAATTACACCAGACTGGCAACGCCAGCACTGGTATCCTCTTTTGTACAGTCTGACAGTGCTACAACCATGGCACCTGCCTCAGACCCCTTCCCTGCTGTCCCAGCAGGAGGGCCATATTCTGCACCCTCAGCTTCAGACCCTGAACCTTGCAGCCTGGCTAATCCCGTGAACTCACCTCTAGCAACCCTCAGTAAGCAGGTTCTGGATGTCATTCTTGAGGCAAGGAGGCCTAGTACTAGAAAATCCTATTCAGAAAAGTGGAAAAGATACTGTTCCTGGAGCCATTCTCAAGTAATGGCCACAACTGTGCCCAGCTTACCTCATATATACTAGAGTACTTAACAGAAATGCTCCACAAGGGCCTATCCTTCTCTTCAATTAAAATTCATGCCTCTGCCATCTCAGCTCATTATAATACTGAGCCACCCCTCTTCTCCCATCCTCTGGTAAAACAGTTCCTTAGAGGGGCTAAAAATTTAAGACCCCCCAGGAGAGCTCCTACTCCAGCCTGGGACCTTAACTTTGTATTGGAAAAACTTGCACTTCCCCCCCCTTTGAACAGGCTGCTACAGCAGAGTTGAAATTCCTCTCATGGAAAACAGCTTTACTTCTATCACTTCAGCAAGAAGAGTGTCTGAACTGTGGGCCCTTATGACACTGGAACCCTTCATTATCTTCCATGCGGACAGGGTTTCCCTCAGGGCTTAACCCATCTTTTATGCCCAAGGTGGTGTCTAGTGTAGCTTTAAACCAGTCCATTCATTTGCGTACTTTTTTCCCTAATCCTCAAAATAAAGGGGAAAGGATACTGCATTCTGTAGACGTGCACAGACAGCTTAGATTCTATTTGGACAGGACTAAGCCTCTCAGAAAATATGAGCACCTGCTAGTCAGCTTTGCTGCAGGGGCAGAGGGGAAGGCCATTTCAAAGCAAACCATATCTAATTGGATAGCACACTGCATCCATTTCTGCTACAAGCACCATGGAAAACCTACATCACAGGGTATAAGAACGCATTCCACTAGGGCTACATCTACCTCTACAGTATTTCTCAGAGGAGCCCCTACCAGGGGCATCCTGGAAGCTGCAACCTGGAGCTCAGTACACACTTTCACCAAGCATTGCCACTTGCCTATCTTTTCTAAATCCAGAGCTGTATTTGCCACAGTAGTCTTACAGGGCCTGATTGCCAGCCCTAATTCTTCATAACTACCTCCACCCTTCCTTAGCTTTGGGAATCAACCCAAATGTGATGATTGCAACAGTGAAACACGAAGAACATAGTACAATTGTGTACACTTACCGTAAATGTAGATGTTCGAGTGTATTCACTGTTGCAGTCCTGGTTACCCTCCCTCCAGCCCCCCCTGACCTCTTGATTTCTAGCCTTTTTTGTCTGGCATATCTTATATCATTGGTATTGTTTTTTTGCTGGAGGTATTACATAACATGTAATTGCTTCCTAGTTTGGGGGCACCTGACATCTGGGGCAAGAAAAACTGATGTAATGGCGTCAACTGCATGTTTTATACCCCTGACGACCTGACGTCATGGAAGAAGCGAAGTATCCGACGCAGAAATCCCAACACTCTGGTATTCAGGCCGGCTGAGGGCTACCTGCAGGCAGATAACCCAAATGTGATGACTGTAACAGTGAATACACTCGAACATCTACATTTATGGTAAGTGTACACAACTGTACTTCCTTTCTGGTAAGGTCAGAGCATAAGATTGGCTCCTTTGAAGTAAAAATAAAACCGGGAATCCCAGCTGAACTGGGAATGTTCAGGATCTACTCTAAGGCTAAATTCCTACTAATAAGTGATAACCTGGCAAAATTACAGGCTTCCATAAACCCTGAGAACACTGATGCTTACACTGAACTGTTCAGTGACCCCTATTCAAGCATATTAATAGCTGCATAGAGGCAACTGTACCCAAAAGGAATAAGTACAAAACTAACTCAAAAAAAAGTTACCTTGGTGGAATTACATCAATAGGCTCTATAACAGAAGGATGAAAGTCATGGTAAACATTAGGAGGTGTACCACCAAGCAAGATAAAAGCACTGCCATCAAGCTAAACAAACAACTCAGAGGGCAAATAAAGTCCACAGAAAACAAATTTGAGGTAAATTTGGCCTCCCAAGCCAAGGACAACCACAAGGTATTCTTTAGCTATGTGTGCAGAGTTTATTGTTAATGGAGCCACCTATACTGAGACACAAGATAATAGCATACCTACTAGCAGACAAATTCATGTCTAACTTTAGTTCTCTCCCCCCCTCAACCTCCCCCCGAGAAATGTCATCAGATATAATTGTACCTACTATCGGTAGGGAACAGGTCTTCAGTGGTCTCTCTAAGGCCAAGAACACTGCATTGATGGGCCCAGACAGTATCCCAGGATGCCTTCTAAATAGCGTGAAACATGATGTAACCAGCCATCTGGAATCACATTTTCACTGTAGCCTCCAAACAGACATTTTACCTGACAAATGGAGAACAGCAGCAGTTATCCTTCTGCACAAAGGTGGGCCATCTACAGACCATGGAAACTACAGAGCTATAAGTCTCACTAGTCTCATTTCAAATCCATGGAAAGAATAATCGTGGAAGTGATGATGTAGGTAACCTTCAGGCACTGTACCCAGCCTGGTTAGGTTTCATCAAGGGCAGATCATGCCTACTCAACCTTTTGAACTTCTTTGAGTAGCTGACCAAAGCAGTGGATGAGGGCAAAATGGTTCACACTGTCTACCTTGACCTGGCCAATGCAGTTGAGAGAATACCCCACTCTGGCATTGCCAATCAGCTCAAATGGTTAGGTAAAAACCCTTACATCGCTTGGTGGATAGCCATCTGGCTCACAAACAGGACTCAAAGTTAGAATTGGAGAGTCCACCTCTACAGAGAAGCTAGTCACAAGTGGAGACCCTCAGGGATTGGCCCTGGGACTGCTCCTTTTTGGCATTTACTTCTCTGAAGTTGAGGCCAATGTGAAGGGCCTCTGGCTGATCAGCTTTGCAGACAATTGTAAATTAGGAGCAGTCCTAGAATTCCCCAGAGACATTAATGTTTTCCAGGAATGGGTGACACAGACAAATAACTTGTGTCAGAGCCATGGGCAAAAACTAAAAGCCAAGAAATGTATAATATCCTTCTGAATTCATCCACCTCTGATAACTATCATACTGACAGCACACCCTTAAGTGTTGACCCAGCAGTGAGTAGAACACAGACTGTGGTAGGAAAACTAGCTAAACATTAATTTCTATAAATGTATGGTTAATGCACTCTGTAGTTTGGAGCGGTTTTAGGAGAGAAAGTTTTCATCACTGCAGCAAAAGAACTCTGGAGTGGGTCCTGATTCCCATAACATTTGGTAGGGGGTCAGGTAGTGTGGGAGAGTTTTAAATGCTGGGCTTAGTCCTGCTGGCCAAGTCCATCGTGTTGTTCAAGGTGCGACTCCTAGTATGAGATATAATTTTATATCCTTGTTTGTCTTTCAGGTATGCTTGGTCTGCAATTGGTGAGAGAGGAGAGCTGGGAACACTCGGTCTAAAATTCAGTGACACATGACATTGTGATGTATTCTGACAAGGAGATGTGTGGGGGCCTGCAGATGCAAGAATGGTGCTGAGACAGGAATACCAAAAGAGGAATTCACAGGGTTATGTACAGAAATACCAAAAGAAGAATTCACAGGGTTATGTACAGAAATACCAAAAGAAGAATTCACAGGGTTATGTACAGAAATACCAAAAGAAGAATTCACAGGGTTATGTACAGCAGAGGGTATTCTTATATGTTTGGGTCTCCGTTAAAAGGCTGAAATACCACATACCCAACTTCCATAACGCCGACACAACTTCACAGACAACTGCATTTCACTAACGTCCTGGAACACTGAATTACTACTTCAGGTAAGTAACCACTTGGCCACACTAAAAAAAAATTAAATCTGAAGCAAATTAAATCCACCCATGTGGGGGGGTGGCTGCTCCCCCCACCCCACCAACTAAATATGCCTACTACAAGATTGCAGTACAGTGGGGGTAAGGGGAAAAGTTCAACATGGTGGCCAAGTGATTACTTACCAGGAGTTGTAAGTTGGTGTTCCGAGAAGTCAGTGAAATGCAGTTGTTGAAGGCGTTTTGGCATTGCGAAATTTGGTTATGTGGTATTTCAGTATACCTTCATTTGAGTGAAAGTGAAATAATTGAGTAGTCATATAATCAACTTTAAATTGCAAAAATAAACATGTTTAGGCGTGAAAATGTAAAATTTTCTTTAGTGGAATATTTTGTTCGACCATTTTTGTACACCAGGAATGTATGTGCGATTCTAGTGATTCCCGATAAACTCCATGTGACGTAAACACTGCCCATAACCATGAAATGCATTCTGCAGTCCCATTTCCGTATTTTGTTAAGGTGCTATCACTTTACGAGGATGTATTTTGCAGTCCAGTATTAAATAGTGCATATTCCAGCAACATAAAGTAGCAAGTAAATACCTTTACCAGTATTCTGTATCTTGTAACACCTATTCCATCAGTAATAATGAATGTATGTATAATGAAGTCCAAACAGAGCAAAGTGAGTGCAGTCAAAGAACTAAAATGAACAAAATTGTGCAACTAATTTCACAAATCCCCTTGGAGTAAATTCATTCCGCTTACATAATAGTTTTTCAAAGGAGGCTTCCTCATCAATGAAGCATTTCCATTTAGGTGAAGAAGGTAAACAGACTAAATGCCTACTTCTAAGGTCCTCAACATGATTTTGCTCGAGCTTTATGGCATGCAGACATCAAGCAAATATACAGTCTTTTGGCCCAACAAACTACGTAGTCTCCTTTGCCATCCCTCCATGGCATTTTGACTATGCGGGTAATCCATTCCAAATGTATCATTTTGATTCCAAAATGAGTTATTAAATACTGGTGGCACTCTTTCTGATGTTGTACCACCCATACCATATCTATGTGGCCTACTATAAGTTTCTTTAAAGAATGTACATAGTGCTTTCCCATTCTCTGGCATGTCATTTTCTATTTCTTCAAAAGTGGTAGCAATATCAGTCGGTGAAACAAATGCAAGTGCAGGTATTTCTTTACATAACATTGCAAAATATTACATTACTGCCAAATTCTGATACCAAGTGCAATTTCTGAATATGCCTCCACACATTCTGGCACAGATGGAACCAACAGCCTTTATGGCGGTACTACTTAGATGTGTCTTAGTAGAATTTGCAGCTGCACATCTAAAATCTGTCAAAACCATATTGGGTAATAATTGCAAATCATGCATTGTGCGCAGTTCCAGTATTACACCCCAGAAGATGATATAACATTCTTCTATTTTATTTGATGGTATTCCATACACTGCTGGAACAACTTTCCTAGTGTTGGCACTATCCAAAACGCAATGAATGCTATACACCTGTCGACATTCCATGGTACTTAATTGGAAACGTACCATCTGCCAGTATATACTCAGATGCGCACAACATTCTTAAATTATCAACAGTAGTGATAACTGCTATGTTTCTGTTCATTTACATATCATTGCTATGTTTTATTATAAAAGAACCACTCTTAATAGGTAGCATATCTGATGTTAATTCTCTAAGGGAATGCAGGTCTTTAAATGTGGCTACCTTCTTTTTGTATCTGTATCTACACACGCTCTGTTTCAAGGCTGATGTGTTGTGTAATTCATTGATGACAGCCGTAGAAGTTTTAGCTAGCACTTCTGAAACAGTTTTGCATGGGTCTTCTGTTGAGTGTTCTGCCCCACGTTTTAGGTTATCCCTTACTTTACTTCAACTTGTAAGATATCAGGCGCATGGTAATGTGGATTGCTCTTTAATAAACTATAACCATCACCATCACTTTGTTACACATCTCCCTTTACATCTCCTGCTATTTTCACGTGTACAGCACCAATATTGTTTCAACTCTACACTTTTTTCCAGGTAGAACTGATACCCTTCAGCAACTAGTAACTGACGTCCCTTTTGTGTCTTTAGCATACTATACACAGAATTCAAAGTACCAGGTGATATTCTTCCATACCCACTTCATCAACCTGCAGTAATAGTCACATTTCAAAAACACATACTTCAGTTTCTTATAGCAGCATTATAAGATGTTATTTAATAACAAGTTATCTGCATTGTGCTTCAATCCGTTTAGTAGATGTATAGTAATCCAAATTTTAATTTCCAAAAGATGCCAGTAAGAACACAAATGTAAATTTTAGTCAGTTGCCAGTAATAGTCCAAATTTTGATATTCCTTAGTTGCCCCTACAAACTTCTCACTGAATAGTAACTGTTACCCACAGCAATGTAACCCAGTTCCGCATTACACTATGCAACCATGAATTACGTTGCACAACGGTGTGCGAAATGAAGATCTGCGATATGCACACAATTACTCGACATTATGCGATTATACAGTACTGCGATGTATATTGTTCGAATAACATGTGCGATTTGCACTTGACATTTGCTCAATAGTAATTCGACCAATATCGTTTCAATATTATGGACTTACATGCTGTACTTTCGACCTTCTGGCTATTGCACAAGTTGTATTCTTTCAATTGACGGTATACCGGTATTTCAGTCTTCTAAACTAGACCCATTATGTATACATATACATATGTGTGTGTGTACATAGAGAGAGAGAAACAGTGAACAAAGTAATATGTATGTATGGGTTACCTACACATAGTCTAGCCATCATTTGATCGATGGTCAAAAGACTGATGACAAAATATCAACACAGTAAAAATATCTGAACACAAAATACTGACAAACTGATAAAAATATAAGATGTTAAGTTGTCAATCTCGCCTTCATTCTTGCTTGATGGGTTCGGAGCCAATCCTCGGCTCCGACTCGGCACTTGCTAAGCTCGAGAGTCACTTTTACCAGCTCGAGGCAGCCCCATATCCCATGATGCAAGGCGGTAAGTACCCAGATCTCGTTTGCCGCTTCGCTGATGAGGTCCTCCTTTTACCAGCTCCTGGTAAGTGAATTGTTACTTTACTATTTTAGCCCCTTTTTACAAAAAAACTTAAAATTATTAGTTTTAACTTAGTTTTAATCCCTTTCTGACAGAAATTTTCCCTGTCTCCTCATAACTTTTAGTCAAACTTTCACCCATCCCATCCCCCCCCTGTTAGGGTGTGTGTGTGTGTCTGTTATTGATACCTTTTGGTATATTTAATTTAATTTCTTGGACTGGTGTTGTGTGTGTGTGTTTTATCACCATGTCTAAAGAAAGGGTCTCAGGCTTTAAGAAGTGTGACTCGTGCTGTCAGAAGATGTCTCTGACAGACGGTCACACTTCTTGCCTTTACTGCCTGGGGCCTCTTCACCTGCAGGACTCCTGTGCTATATGTCATTCTTTTAGCCAGAGAGTCCTGCAGGAAAGAAGAAATAAATTGATTTTGAGGGGCCTTCTTAAGCCGGAGGGCTCTCCGGCTAAGTCGGCCCCATCTAAGACTTCTAAGTCTTCCAAGGCCCAGGCTTCTGTGTCCAAGCCTGTGGCCTCGGCTCCGACTCATTCAGAGTCGAGATCGGCTCCGGCTGGAGCCGATTCTGGATTACCTAAACCTTCGGCACCGGTGGCTATCGGTGCCGACTCTGGTTCGACCACTTCGGTGTCGGCTCCGATCGGTTCCGACCACCATGTGGCCCAGGCATCGGTGTCGGCTCCGACACCCTTACATTTATGGCCGTATCGGCTCCGGCTGGAGCCGATGCATCGAAGCTACCTGTCGGTGCCGATAAGTTGTCGGCTCCGACAGTTTCAGTGGTTTCATCGGCTCCGATGGTTCCTTCGAGGAAGAGGTCTAGGTCCGCTTCCTTGGAGCCGATACTTCGGCTCGGCCGCCTCTCCTCGGGCGGAGCCATCGGAGCCGATCTTCAAGGTCATCCAGGCTTTCTGACCATGATTGAGAGAGTGGTCAGTAGATTACTAAAGTCACAGGCACTGGCCCAAATGCTACATAGTCCGTCTCAGCAGGCGACTATTAGTCCACACCCATTGCAGTTCCTCCTTGACTCTACCTCAGAGTTTGGAGTTGGAGTCTTCGGAATAGTTTCTGCTATGGCTGAGGGACAGATACCCCTTCTGCTCCTTCAGCCTCTACTCTTATCTCCTCTTGAGACCTTCCTTAGAGGGATTCGGTGGCGGGCTTCCTGGTCTCCTCCGAGGGGGTGAGTGGCATCGGACCCTTGTCCGAGCCCGCTCTTCCCCTTGGAGCCTCGGCCTTGGTGAGCTCGGCTCCGACATCTGCCTCGGAGCCCTCCTTTCGGTGGGTCCTGGAGTTCCTAGTTCTTGGGCGGGTTCTCTCGGACCTTCCTGGGAGGGGCCTTCGAGGTGATGAAGAGTGTGCTGGCCACTGGTCTCAGCCAGCAGTCTGTTCCCTTAGCTCCTCCCTCTATGGTGCCTGTTGACATCTCTGCCACTTCTCTTGCTCCAGGACCCAGAGATCCTCTGCCTCAGGTTTCCCCACTGGGAATATCCCCCTCTTCCGAGGATTCTCCTGATTTGTCGGGGGATCCTCCGCGGAAGAGGACATGTAAGAGGAAACACGTAGACTCCCCCGAGTCTATCACTTCAGATACTGACTTAGATGAGTCAGAGGGATCCTCCTCTGAGGATGTCTCCTTCTCAGACATCCTAGAACTCCTTAGACAGAGGGGAAACTGGCCCACCAATAATCCCTCTGAGGATGAGTCAGTATACCTGGAGGCGTTTGGATCTCGGCCCTCCACCTCCTGGGTGTCTCCGCCTTTCGACACCCTTATGCAGGTTATTGCTCGAAAGGCGTGGGCTGCTCCTGACTCTGTAGAGCCTGTCCCTAGGAGGCCTTCTAAATTTATTACTGCCCCGTCGGACAAGCAATTCCTTACAAAAGGTGTCCCCGCTGATGCCATGGTGGTGGCGGCTGCCACCAAGAAGGAACTTGCAGATCCTTCCGTACCTGTCCATCCTCCTAATAAGGACTCTAGGACCATGGATAGATATGGTAAGCGGATGTTTTCTTCAGCGACCTTTGCTATCGTTCGCTGAACTACCTTTGTCACTTCACCAGACTCCAAAGGGATATCCTTAAGGAGCTAGGTGAAGTTGTGCAGGATCCTACAGCTGCGGGGGCTCAGGAAAAAATTGCTTTGCAGCTAGGAACCCTTAACTCCATTGCAAACTCCTCCATGCGGCTGATATCATATGCTGCTGATGGAGCGAGTAGGGCCGCAGGTACAGGTGTGGCTCTTAGACGCCAAGCCTGGATGCGGCTATGTAACTTTGCAGATCCCTTTAAGGCGTCCTTCACAAACTCTCCCTTTGATGGGTCAGCTTTGTTTGGCCCTCAAGTGAAGGAAACGTTGACCAGGTGTGAGCAGGACGGCAAAACTCTTTCTGCCATAGGAGTTCGTTTTTCCACCCCTTCTAGACCTTATCCCAAAGGGCAGAAGGGTGGCAAAATGTGGTTCCGCAAATCCCAAGGAGTCACGCCGGATTCACGTGGTCAGTTTACCCCTAGAGGTAGAGGGGGTAACAACAACAGACGCTCTAGAGGCAGAGGGGTCCACAAAACCAGGGAAACAGAGAGTCTCTCTGACAAGCCCTTTCAGCATCCCTGAGATGTTGCCCGGCTGTCCCTCCTTGGAGGCAGTCGGGGGAAGACTATCGCTGTACCCAGAAGCCTGGCATTCTCTCACTCAAGACAGATGGGTACAGTCGATCATATCCGAGGGTTACAAAATTCCTTTCGAGGAAAGTCCTTTCTATCCCTCAAATTCCCTTCCAGATGTACTAAGGGAAATTGCAGAGTTAGAAGTCTCAAAACTACTGCAAAAAAGAGCCATTCAGCCAGTTACAACAGACCATTCAGAGCCCGGAATCTACTCAAGGTTCTTTTGGTCCGCCAAAAGACGGGAGACTGGAGACCAATATTGGATCTGAGCAGACTCAACAAGTCTGTGAGGAAGACAAGATTCCGAATGGTCACTCTTCAGTCGATTCTGCCCTTCTTGCAGAAGGACAACTGGATGTGCTCAATAGATCTTCAGGATGCGTACTATCACATAAAAATTCACAGACGCTCCAGGAGATTTCTCCGCTTTCGGCTGGGGTCCAGTCATTTCCAGTTCAGAGCCCTGCCCTTTGGTCTCACTACAGCCCCCAGAGTGTTCACCAAATGCATGGCAGTGGTCACGGCTCACCTGAGACGTCAAGGATTCCAGGTGTTTCCGTATCTCGACGACTGGCTCCTGTCAGCCACCACCAGGCATCAGCTTGTTCAAGCCAGGGATTACACAATAAATCTTTGTTCTCATTTGGGCATCTCGATCAACTTCGAAAAGTCATCCTTATTGCACTGCCAGTCTATTACTTTCATAGGCGCAAACTTAAACACTGTTCGGATGTCAGCTACCCTTACAGACCAAAGAGTTTCAAACATTCAAAGTCATGTCAGGATCATTCTAGCCAACAAGAAAGTACAGGCCAGAATGGTTCTAAAGGTATTAGGTCTCATGGCTGCGGCCATTACTCTTCTTCCCCTGGCTCGCTTCTACATGCGCCTTCTTCAGTGGATGTTGTTCACTCAGTGGTCTTACCAACAACTTCCAATGCGTCACCAAATTCTGGTGACACAGGTTTGCAAAAATCATCTTGCTTGGTGGATCACTTCTCCCCAGATTCACCAAGGCAGACACTTTGTACCCCCATCCCCGGTAGCCACTGTAACCACGGATGCCTCCCTGATCGGATGGGGGGGGCATTATCAGGGCAGGATGGTTCATGGGACGTGGCAACCGTTCGAGTACCACCTGCACATAAATGTCCTAGAGATGAGAGCAGTGCTTTTAACGTTGCAAGCCCTCAACGACTTTCTTCCTGTAGGGACAATTGCAGTCCACACAGACAACATGTCTGTAGTTTGGTATATCAACAAACAAGGCGGAACCAAGTCCTACCCCTTGTGTCGAGAAGCGCTCAGACTTTGGCAATGGGCGATCTCCTCTCATCGGTTTCTGGTAGCAACGCACATCCCTGGGAAAACCAACATTTTAGCGGACAGATTGAACAGAGCTATTCTCATGCCTCACGAGTGGTCTCTCAAGCAATCTATAGTGGAAGAGATTTTTCTGGAATGGGGTCGCCCATGTTGCGATCTTTTTGCTACTCCCCAAAACAGCAAATGCCCAGACTTCTTCTCTCTCTTCCCTCTGTCTGGCCATCCCCCCAGAGACGCTCTGACCCAGGATTGGCCCAGGGACTTCTTTATGCCTTTCCTCCTTTTCCCCTGATCCCTCAAGTTATCCAGAAAGCAACCGTTTTGAGAGCCAAAATGATTCTCATTGCTCCTTATTGGCCTCGACAAATTTGGTTTCCGTTCCTCCATCGTCACCTTTTGGTGCAGCCGTGGCATCTGGACCCAGTGCCAGATCTTCTGATTCACCAATCCGGTCAGCTGCACCGGTCTATCCCTTCTCTCAACCTCACAGCATGGTTGCTCCACTTCCTTCCTTAGCCAGGCTTCCTTTGATCTCTAACCCTGTTAGAGACATCATAGTAGCTTCTTTAAAATCCTCTACCAGGAGGATTTATACAAGCAAATGGAAACGTTTCTCTTATTGGGCTAAAGCCAAGAATATTGATCCCTTCACTGCCCCAGTTCAGGCAGTTTTGGACTTCTTAGCAGAGATTTTTCATGCAGGCTCCTCTTCTTCCACAGTTAGAGTTCAATTGGCTGCTATCTCGAACTTTCATGTCGGGATCGCAGATCACAATATTATGTCCCATAGGCTTTGTAGAGCCTTCTTGAAAGGAATTTTCCTGCTAAAGCCTCCAATCAGGAATCCTCCTCCTCAATGGGATCTAAATTTAGTGCTGACATCCTTGATTCTTCGCCTTGAGCCAGCTGTTTCTTGCTCCCTAAAATTTCTTTCTTGGAAAACATTATTCCTAGTAGCTATTACATCGGCCAGGAGGGTGTCTGAACTTCATGCTCTCTCGGTTCGGCCCCCCTATTTGGTCTTTCACAAAGACAGAGTATCATTGAGAACTAATCCGACCTTTTTGCCTAAGGTCGCCTCAAAGACTAATTTGAATCAATCCATTGATCTCCTGTATTTTTCCAAACTATTCAAACAGATCGAACAAAACTACATTATCTTGATGTCCACCGCCAACTCAGATATTATTTGGACAGAACTAAACAATTTAGGAAATCCGATCAACTCTTTGTTTCCTATCACGGATAACAAAAAAGGCCTTCCTGTCTCTAAAGTGACCTTATCTAGATGGCTTTCTTCTGTCATCTCTGAAATTTATCTGCTCAGGGGAAAACAGCTGTGCTCAAAACCTAAAGCACATTCGACTAGGAGCTTAGCTACTTCTACAGCCTTTCAAGCTAGACTTCCTTTAGACACTATTTGTGCAGCGGCCACTTGGGCCACTCCTCATACTTTTGTTTCCCATTACAAATTGGACTTGGCCTCCAGGGACAGAGCCAGTTTTGGCTCTACAGTCCTCAAGAGTCTGTTCCATTGAGCCAACCAGGATAGAGGTGCTAAGTGCCCGGTCCCATCAAGCAAGAATGAAGGCGAGATTGACAACTTAACATTAAGAAGTTATGTACCTACCATAACGTTCCATGTTAGTTGTCTTCTCTCGCCTTCTTTCTTGCGACCCTCCCTCCTTCCCCAGGCCTGGACAGACCTTTTCTACAAGGAATTATTATGCTGAAGACCATTCAGAGCTGGTCCTTCTTCCATCCTGTAGGCTTTCTTTCTTCCTTTGGGAAGTGTTTATGCTTGGTGCTATTGCCCTTTGTCATCAAACGAGATCTGGGTACTTACCGCCTTGCATCATGGGATATGGGGCTGCCTCGAGCTGGTAAAAGTGACTCTCGAGCTTAGCAAGTGCCGAGTCGGAGCCGAGGATCGGCTCCGAACCCATCAAGCAAGAAAGAAGGCGAGAGAAGACAACTAACATGGAACGTTATGGTAGGTACATAACTTCTTATTATACTAAGGAAGGTTTATGCTGTATATATATATATATATATATATATATAAAATTAGTAGGGGTGTGATATATATATATATATATATATATATATATATATATATATAAAATTAGTAGGGGTGTGTGTGCAGGGATCTTGCCCCCCCCCCCCATTGCAAAACATTTTGATTTTGGTATATTTTTTTAATGGTTTTCTATGAGGCTAAATTTTGTTAGTTTTTCAGTGTTTCTACAGTGATGCAAGCCCCACATCCCTTGCTAATTATATATACCATCTCCAAGGTTGAATAGCAGTAAGTAAAGGGAATAAACCCATCTCTAGTATAACTTCATTTTGTCAGTATTTTGTGTTTAGATATTTTGCGGTTTTGCTATAGTTTAGATATTTTGCTGTCAGTCTTTTGACAGCCTGTCAAACGCTGGCTACATTTTGTATGGGTAACCCATGTATATGTGTATGCAGTAACAGTGTCATTTGTATTTGCTACAGACAATCAGCAGTACAAGTACAAAAGCTGATAAAAATTATGACTTTTTACATCATTGTTCTTCTGAGACTTGCAGACTACATACCTTACGTAGTTTGAATTTCTATGACTAGTAAGTGGCCTAGAGCAGAAACATACAAGACTTTTTACTTACACTAATGTAATTCTTATTTCTTATTTTTGTCTTACAGGAAAACACGGCACGTAAACATTTTGTTGTTTATGGGTTATATGACAAAAGGCAACCTAGCGATTGTGACACAGTGGTGTGAAGGAAGCAGTTTATACAAACATTTGCACGTGCATGAAACCAAGTATGAAATGCATCAGTTAATAGAAATTGCCAGACAAACGGCACAAGGAATGGAGTAAGTACAGCTGATTTTTTTTGTTCACGCTATCATTGTTTGTGGATGCTTGTGCATTTTTGTCATTGATAGGCTGTTATTGGTGAAGAATAGGACATCTGGTAAGTGATGACATCATGATTAGTGATGGGAGCAGTATTTTACAGTGATAGAAAATAAGATGTAGACATATACGTATTTTGTTTTCCAGGTAATTTTCAGATGCAACCAAGATGTATGTCTGAAACAAAAAATGTTCATTATTTCCACTGCCTCAGTGGCATGTTCTTCGTGTTTCACTGTTGCAGTCATTATATTTGGGTTATCTGCTTGCAGTAGCCCTCGGTCAGCCTGATTAACAAAGTCTTGGGTCCTGCGTCGGTTGCTGTCCCTTCTTCCATGACATCAAGTCATCAGAGGTATAAAACATGCAGCCGACGCCATTACATTTGTCTTTCTTGCCTTGCGGGTGCCCGAAGCAGAAGCAGTTCGCAAGTGCCGGTCAGCCAACTCCTGAAATTTTCGTTTTTGAGTTTCAGAACCAAAGTCTTCAATTAAAGTTAAGTACCCCATTGGGGAAACTTTTAATTGCATTACTTGTGGAAAGCAAATACCTCACAAAGATTTTCATTCGTACTGTATTTCTTGCCTAGGCCCTGACCATGACCATACCTTGCTGTCGGTTTTGTGCTTTATTCAATCAGCGCACTATCAGTTGTCTATATATTTTCACCTTTAAATATTTTAGTTCTCGGTTTAGTTATCCAGAAATGTCGTCTATTAGCCATCCGACTACCGGGATTCTGAAAAAACACAAAGATAAAGACAGAGACAGGCCACCAAGGTCCAAAGCTGCCGACGATGCTTCTCCTAAGCCAGTCGCCAGTTCGCCAGTACTCAGGCGCTTTCGCAGCCCCTGATACCCGCTACTTCTGACTCGCAGGCCTCTACTGAGACCCATTCGGAGTCCGGTATGCAGTGAGATGCTTCAACTGTGGAACCTGTGGATGTCTCTACCTTGGATGGGTCCGGAGCCGCTGTGCAGGCACCGGCTTCTGAGGGTGTATTCAGGCCTACGGACTTACATATTAAACCGACGCCTCCTTCTGCATTAAGGCCAAAATCTCGAACCATGCCTAAGAAAACGACGCCTAGGCTGCATGCTCAGGCCTCTATGCCTAAAAAACAAATAAGAATGGCTGAAGATCTTATAACTCTAATCAGGGGAAGCCAACCTCCCCCTTCTAAGAGACCTAGGACTGAAGTTGTTTCTGAATCTTCTGGCCAGGATTCTGATTTTTCTGATTCTTCTGATGATCTGGATTTGCCCTTATCTACTTATGTGGATTCTGGTGCAGAGGATTCTATTCCCTCTGCTTCTCCTCCAGAGGATTTTTCTTTTGGTGAGACCTTACATACTCTAAGGGAGTATTTCCACTGGGAAAGCCAGGATTTTTCTGATTCAAAAAAGAGGCTTAGGGATTTCTTACTCCTGCCTCAGCATAGACCTTTAGCTATACCTCCTGTACTAGACATTGTTGATGATGCCTTTTCAGAATCTAGTTTGGCTCCTGATTCTTTGCCTCCTGCTCCCAGAAAACCTGACAGATATTACAGCGTTCCTGATTCGCATAAGTTCCTTTTAAAAAATCCTATTGCAGATCCAGAGACTATTTCACAGGGACCCAAAGGCATTAAGGCTTCTACTGCTAAAAATCCTAACCCCTCTGATAGAGACTCCAGGGCGCTGGATAGATGGGGTAAGAAAGTTTACACTTCTGCAACCTTGGCCATTAGGGCTTTAAACTGCCAATTTCATATGTTAAAGTATCAGCAACATGTTATTGGATTGCTTAAACAGAAAATGATGTTGATTCCTGACTGTGCTGAAAATAAAGAATTACAGGATTTAATGCATTATGCTGAACAGATTGGAAAACATACTTTGCAATGTGGATTTGATTTTTTAGAGGGGACTCATTACCCAGGACAAATGGGTTTTAAATATAGTGTCCCAAGGATACAGATTTCACTTCCACATGTTACCAACACCAAGCGGGTGGCCAGATCTACCCCCAAATCAGTGGGCAGAGGCCCAAAATCAAGTACTCTCTCTTAAACATGGGGGATGTTCATTTGGTACCAGAAGAGGAAAAGGGGCAAGGTTTCTATTCGAGACTTTTCCTGGTACCCAGAAAAGGCAATACATGTCCTATCCTGGACCTTTCTACTCTAAACACTTTTCTTGTGATTCCAAAATTCAAACTGCTGACTCTCCACCAGCTGCTTCCTAAGCTAGGAAAAGATGCATGGTTGGCAACACTAGATTTAAAAAAAGCATACCTGCACATCCCTATCAGGGAGTCATGCAGAAGATACCTACGCTTCAAAGCAGACTACATGCACTATCAGTTCTCTGCACTGCCCTTTGGCTTATCTACTGCACTCAGGGTATTTCACAAAGTGCCTAGCTCCAGTCATTGCATTTTGCAGGCAAAGAAATATTCAGATATACCCATACCTGGACGATTGTCTAATTCAGGCAGAAAGCCAGGACATTTTTTTTTTTAATCATCTGGCCTTTGTTCAAAGGGTACTAGCTTGTCTGGGGTTCACCATAAACAAAAATAAATCACACCTGGTACCCTGTCAACAAATTATATTCCTGGGAGCAAGCTTGAATACAACTTCCCAGATGGCTTTTCTCATGCCAGAGAAACAGATTAATTTAACAGCCTACTTCAAACAAGTGGCTACAAAAACCCAGCTATCTGCAAGGCAAATACTGCAAGCCTTAGGGTTCATGGCCTCCTGCATTCTTCTAATTCCATATGCAAGGCTGCAAATGAGGAAACTACAGTGGTATCTCAAAAGCCTATGGTGTCAACATTCACAGGATCTAGAAACAAGGATTCCTATCATACCTTGCCTATGCCTAGATTTCCTTTGGTGGGCAGAGGCCTGTCACCAAAACAGGGGACTACCATTCACATTACCACCTGCCGCCCAAATCTCAACAACATACGCATCAGACTATGCATGGGGGGGCTCACCTGGCAGGGAAGTGCATTCACGGCAAATGGAACCCAAGTCAAATGCGCCTACACATAAACCAAAGGGAAATGTTAGCTGTACAGAATGCTCTGACAGCCTTCAAAGGACCACATTCTTCCAGGACAACTAATGGTAAAGACAGACAGCACCACTGTCATGTGGTACATAAGCAGGGGGGTACACATTCTTACCCCCCTCTGCAGACTAGCCATGGCATTGTGGAACACAGCTTTGAGTTGAGCTACCAAGTGAATCTACAAGCTCAATTCCTGCCAGGAAAACTAAATACACTGGCAGACTGACTAAGCAGAAACCTCATGGACCCACACGAGTGGAAACTGGAACCAAGGATTTTCAACATGTTGACAAGCAAATGGGTGAGCCCAGATATAGACCTGTTTGCCTCCCCCCAGAACCATCAACTGGACAAGTTTTGCACAAGGATTCCCCACAAGCTAGCTTTGAAAGTGGATGCCCGATCCTTCAGCTGGAAAAACCTATCAGTTTATGCCTTTCCGCCTCTGCTCCCCAAGGTACTACTAAAGATCAAACAGGACAAGCCAAGGATGGTTTTAATTGCACCAGACTGGCCTCGCCAACACTGGTACCCACTCTTGCGCAGTGTGTCATGCTTGGCTCCATGGCACTTGCCTCAGACTCCTTCCCTGTTGTCTCAGCAGGAGAACCAGATTCTGCACCCTCAGCTGCAAACCCTGAACCTAGCAGCCTGGCTAATTACCTAATCTCTCCTTTACCATCCCTCAGTAAGTCTATGATGGATATCATTTTAGAGGCAAGGAGGTCTAGTACTAGAAAATCTTATGCTGCAAAATGGAAAATATTTTGTGCCTGGAACCATTCTCAAGGAATGAACGCAGCAGTGCCCAATTTACCTCAGATACTACAATACTTGACTGAGATGCTTCATAAGGGTCTGTCCTTTTCCTCCATCAAAATTCATGCCTTAGCCATTTCAGCTCATTATAGCACAGAGCCTCCCCTCTTCTCTCACCCACTGCTCAAACAGTTCCTCAGAGGGGCCAGAAATTTAAGGCCACCCAGAAGAGCTCCAACTCAAGCCTGGGATCTTAACTTTGTCTTGGAGAGCCTCACTCTTCCTCCTTTTGCGCCAGCTGCTACTGCAGATTTAAAATTTCTTTCCTGGAAAACAGCTTTCCTTCTAGCAATCACTTCTGCAGGAAGGGTATCTAAATTACAGGCCCTTATGGCAGTGGAACCTTTCATCATCTTTCATCCGGACAGGGTGTCCCTCAGAACCAAGCCCTCCTTCATGCCCAAGGTGGCATCCAGTGTAGCTCTCAATCAGTCCATTCATTTATCTACCTTGTTTCCTAACCCACAGAACAAAGGGGAACGGATACTGCACTCTTTAAATGTGCACAGACAGCTTAGATTCTACTTGGACAGGACTAAACCTCTTAAAGGAAATCTGAACAACTGCTGGTGGCATTTGCTACAGAGACAGAGGGGAAAGCTATTTCAAAACAAACCATTTCAAAATGGATAGGCCACTGCATTCATTTCTGCTATAAGCACAATGAAAAACCTATCCCACAGGGCATCAGACCCCATTCAACCAGGGCTGCATCTACCTCTACAGCCTTTGTCAGGGGCGTCCCTACTAGGGACATCCTAGAAGCTGCTACCTGGAGTTCTGTACATACTTTCACCAAGCATTATCATTTGCCAATTTTCTCTAAATCCAGAGCTGGTTTTGCCACTGCAGTCAAGCAGGGCCTTATAGATGGTCCTAATTCTATTTAAATTCCTCCTCCCAACCTTAGCTTTGGGAATCTACCCAAATGTAATGACTGCAACACTGAAACATGAAGAACATAGTACAGTTGTGTACATTTACCATAAATGTAGATGTTAGAGTGTATTCACTTTTGCAGTCTTGGTTACCCTCCCTCCAGCCCCCTTTCTTCTTTTGGCTATTCCCCTACTCTCACTTACTATGCTCAAAAAGCTTTTTGGTGTATTTGCTTTTTTGTTGGAGGTATATCCTTTTATTTATAGATTTATTTGCTTCTCATTAGGGGGCACCTGACATCTGGGGCAAGAAAAACTGATGTAATGGCGTCAGCTGCATGTTTTATACCCCCTGAAGACCTGACATCATGGAAGAAGGGACAGCAACCTACGCAGGACCCAGGACTTTGTTAATCAGACCGACTGAGGACTACTGCAAGCAGATAACCCAAATGTAATGACTGCAACAGTGAACACACTCGAGCATCTACTTTATGGTAAGTTTACACATCTGTACTTTATCTGCCAAGGTAACCAAGTACTGGCCAGATATCAAAAATTCAGACTCCCCTCCCTCTCTTAGCTAATTAGCTGAGCATATCCCAAGAGGGAGGCATTCTGCTGTCACAGGGAGCGAGTATTCAGCCTTTTTCTGCCATCCAAAGAAGAAAGTCCTCTGACTCTTCATAGGATCCTGTGCAGATTTTTCTGGCTTACTGCTCATATAAACCCCATTTGGGGATCTTCTACCTTTCATTTTGTTAGATTTATTTCAGTTTTTATGCTTATTTAAAAAAATATTCATTTTAATATTTTATTTGTGTGGCAGTGTTTATTTAGTGTATGTCTTTGACAAATGCTCGTTTTTACTGTTCCTATGGGAACTTTCAGTATTTTACCCTGAAGTGGAATGTTTTTGTACTGTCGACAGTAGAGGCAGTCCTGTGCATTTAGGAACCAGAGATTAATCCCACTTGTCTTTACTGTCCTTATTCTTTATTTTCATCTTTTGACAGACATATATATTATAGAACGTTGGATTTTTTCAGCATTTATATATTTACTATATGTATGACTCATCTGTATGTTTTTAATGTTAGATCACAGTTTTACTACAAATTAGTTATTTGAATGTACTTTTTACTTTGACAAGAAGAAAAAGTCTAAATTGATAAACCTTATTTTATGGCAGTTTAACATGGTCAAAATGTGTGGATCTAATTTTTAACAGTGGCTTGGCAGACTTGGCTGCACTGGGATTTGGACTTCGTATACTAGAAATTATTTAACTTCTGTCAGTTGTAAAAGAATTCTAAACATAGTATAAACTGCTTTTTGTGAGAGTAGCACAGTTTGGCAAAGCTTAGTTGTTTAGGGACATACTTATTACCGGAAACTTCCCTTGTGCTTATTGTGATACTTTATCCAGTATTGTCAGTTTGTTATTCTGGCATTCTCTTCATTGACTCTATGTATCCTAACTCTTGTAGTCCCCCAATCAAGTCTGGCTGCACTTAAAAGGAAAAAAACAAAATAAAAATATCCCTCAGCCTACAGTTAGCAATTCTATCTAGGCCACTGTTCAGCCCACAGACCACTTACCTTTTACCTTGTCTCCCTCTGCTGTAGCTTTGCTGGCCACAAGGGAACAGGGTTTAGACACATCCCCTGTGTCTGTTCCAGTACCTGGCATTAGTATGGGAGAACCAGACACATTAGGTACTGTAGTAGTCTGAGGCCACGAGACCCCTTACCAGAAATAATTCTTTGTCCACAGATATTTTATGTAGTAAAGTTTACAAGAGAAAGAAACCAAGGTGTTTATAAGGCTGATGTGATTTCCTTGGCTAAGATTGTTCTGCTTACTAATTCTGGTGGTTGTGTTCCTGTGCATGGCTCTAATGTTAGATTGGGTAGACCCCCCCCCCCCAGAGAGTGATGACAAATCTGATTAGGACTATGATGAATTCCTAGTTGACACTGAGTCCAGTCAAACAGATTCATTGGAAGATGAGCCTGAGCTTGTGCTCAGACAAGTGTTCACTTTCCTCAGATAATTGCTAAGTTTAATGATGTTTTTGCTTGGGAGCAATCGGTAACTGCTTCAGAGCTAGACATTGTAGATGACCTTATGGAGGAAGACGTACCCAATTCTGTAGCTATCACCTCCCCCCCTTACCAGCCTTGGAAGATGTTTATAAATCTGCCTGCAGAACATCAGTATCTATTCCAGCAGTCCCTAAAAAGCTAATAGAAAATGTGGGGTGTCCTCTGATATAACAGGTCACTCTTCTCATTTGACTGTTGATCTAGTTGTAGTATCCCCAGCTGCCTGCTGAAATAAAAAGTACTTGTCTTCCCAATAGAGGGAAAGTGGTTGCATCTTTGAGACACAAGGATGCCTCTTTATAGTAATCTAGCTTTTAAAATATTAAATTATCAAGGCCATATGTGGAAATTTATTTTGTAGTGTGTGTACACTTTGGATGATTTTTCTGCATCCTTACCTGCAGAGCAAATGTTTGAAATGAGTAAAGTTTTCTTATTTGACTCTGGTGAAACACACTTTGCAAGATGACTAAATGTGCACATGCAGTCTTGAGAAATGCTACATCTCCTGTTGTATTAAGGATCTATGCTTGGTTACATAATCAGAACCTCTGATGATTTAAAAGCCGAAATTTTGAATGAGACCTTTTAAGTTCTGAATTGGTGTGTGAGAGCCCTCTGTTACATGGGTTTTGTAACAGTGGGATGACAGAGGCAAATTAATGCATGGGGTATCTAGGATGTTTCATGTACCCAAGTTTCCCCCCAAAGAAGGCATCTTCCTTCAATGGGCAAAACAAAAATTCTAGCCAAACAAAAGTGAGGGATCCAAAAGGAAATTGTAGGAGAATAATTCTTCAAAACCAAACAAGAAGGGTTCCTTTCTGAAAAAGGATGAACCTCCCGCAAAGGAATGACTATACCAAGTCACAGAGCACTCCTACCCCCCACTCCCACCCTGACCTTCCTTCTCTTCTTACTTTTCCCTAGGCTCTCTGTCAACCCTGTAGCCTGGCTGAAATAGTTTGACAAATGGGTTCTGAAAATAGCTCAGAAAGGATACACTTGTCAGTAGACAGAAAATCCTCCCTCATTCAGGGGGAATTCCCCCACACCCACCTAACCAGACAGATCTGTTTCCTCCAGTGTTCCATCACATGGTAGAAGCAGGGGGCCATAAGACCAGTGCCTATGATGCACAACGACAAAGGATTTTACTCCAGAATCTTTTTGGTCCCCCCCAAAAAAGGGGGCACTCCTGGGACTAGTCTTGGATTTCTTCTTTCTAGACACCTTTGTAAAAGTTTCAAAATTCAAAATGCTTAACTTGCAGTCGGTCCTAGCATTGCTTCCAGACCACTATTTCATGATGACTCTAGATCTCAAGGAGACTTACCATATTCCTATTGGTCCCATTTTCAGGAATGTTTTGAGATTTGCTGTGTCTAGCTTACATTATCTGTTTTCTGCACTACCTTTTGGAATAGCTGATGCGCCTTGAGTGTTTATGAAGTTTCTGTCCCCAGTGGCTGCCTATTGCAGAACCCTAGGCATCCACATTTTTCCTCATTTAGGCAACTTAACTAATTTGTGCAGATTCTGTATCCAAGTGCTTGGAGTTCTTAGACAAGATCACATCCCTCCTTTCCCACCTGGGCTTCAAATTAAACTTTCAGAAGTCCTTCTTCACACTCTCTCAATGAATTGTTTTCATGGGATGCTGAAGAGATACAGTAAAAAGGAAGACATTTTCTTGGACTTCTCTCCTAGATGTGGCCTCAGCAAGAGTTCCTCAAAATTATGTACCTCATGAAATCTGTGATCCTCATGATACCACTCTCCAGACTACACAAGAAAAATCTGATGGTACATGAAGAATTGTTGGACCCAGCACCTTCATCCCTTGGATTTCCAGGTACTGGTACTGGGATTTGTTACATGAACTGCAGTGGTGGAGGGATCAACTGCCTCTGAATCCAGGGCTCCCTTTCTGTCTTCAGACCCCAGTCCATTCTGTCCAGATGGTCTCTTCAGATTTTGCATAGGGAGCAGTGTCTGTGGGAGTTCATGTGGAAGGCTTGTAGGATCCTCAGGACATGGCAAAGCACATAAACGTAAAATAGATGACAGTGATTCATGACTTGAAAGTTCAACACTGTTGTGATATTATACCTGAACAAGCAAGAGGATACAAGATTATGCCCTGTTTACCAGTTTGTTTTTTTTATTTGATATCCATTTACCGGGGAGGTCTGACTGGGCAGAGGAGGCCCGGGGAGAAAAGCTTCAAATACAAGTTAACAGGTACCCATTATTTACAAAGTAAACTATCCTCCTTTATAAAATCTGCAGAATACAACATACATAAAATAGTGAATATGCATATAGATTAAGGCATTTACACAATGGATAATGCATGAAAGAAAAAGCTGGAGAGGAAACAGGGAGGGGAATATTAAGTGTGGTTAGTGAGATGATATGAGAAACCTTAGGATCGATGAAAGAAAGAAGTTGTAGGATAGATGGTACAGTTAGCCCAGGTATGTGCAAGAGCAGCGCCAGGTGTTGGTTAAATGGACTTTAAGAAGTTCTTTAAACTTGAAAGGGTTTGTAGCATTTAGGATATGTTGAGGGATGTTGTTCCAGGCTCTGGAAGTTTGGTTAGAGTAAAGAGAATTCTTGTAACTAGTTATTAGATTTGGTGACTTTTAATAGGAATTTGTCAGATCATCTCCGGATTCTATTACTTGAGCAGGGTTGTAGAAGATTTTGAAGTGTTGGGCACTTAGGTTGGTACATGATGGTATGGGTGGTAGTGAGTTGAGTGAAGGATAAGAGATTGGGCAATTCTAGCCAGTTCAATTGGTGAAGAGCAGAACAATGGTGGGATCTGTATGATGACTTTGTGGCAAATCTGGCAATTATGTTGTAGCAGCCTTCGAGGTTAGGTCTGTTTTCTTGAGGTTGGGGAGAAGCACATTGAAGGGTAGATAGTAGGTTCCTAGCAGTAGGTTGTCTGGTGGAGTTGGTGAGTTATGGCTGGACTCTAGAGGGAGCCTAGTTTTATGTGGGCTTTTTTAATGGCTAGTGCTAAGTGTTTATCAAATATCAATCTGTTGTCAGTGGTGACTCCAAAGAGTTAGTGTGGGGGACAGGATCAATTTTGGTATTGTTTAATAAATAAATGAGAAAAGGAGATATATGTTCAGGTGATCTGTTATTTAAAAGTAGCATTAGTTTAGTTTTATTGCGATTGAGAATTAGTTGATAGAGAGCAAAGACTCAACAGGTGAGAAGGGTTGTTGGGATTTTTCTTGGAGTTGTGGAAGGGAAGGTGCCACACAAATGAGAGTGGAGTCATCTGCATATTGAACAATAGTGGCTAGGTGGGTGGCAGTGTGAAGCTAGTTGAAGATTGTAAAGAGGAGTGGTCCTAGGATTGAACCCTGTGGAACACCTATTCTGATGGGTAATAAGGAGGAGAGGTTACTTTGCCATTTTAAATCTCGTTGGTCAGATAGGTAGCTGTGGAACCATGAAAGGGCTTTGGTTTAGGGATGAGAGTTAATTGAGGAGTTTTTGTTGGGAAACCATATCAGATGCCTTGGACATATGCAGGAAGGTGGAGGATACAAGTTGTCTATTATTTGTATTTGGTTGATTGTGTTGGTGAAACTTATGAGGGCAGTTGTGGTACTATGACTTGGTTGGAAGCCACGTTGAACTAGTAATTCAGGAGTATATACATTTTCTAGAATTTTAAATAGTGGTGGTAATATGGTTATTGGCTTGTAGTTAGAGGTCTGTTGAGCATGTTCCTCGTGTTTCACTGTTGCAGTCATTACTCTTGGGTTATCCTGCTGGCAGGCTACCCGCAGTCAGCCTGAATTCCAAAGTCCTGGTCCGACATCTGTTGCTGTCACCTCTTCCCTGACGTCAGTGCGCCAGGGGTATAAAAGATGCAGCCGACGCCATTTTCTTCAGTCTTGCTGCACGGTGCCTGAAGCAGAAGCAAGTTCGCAAGTGCTGGTCGGCCGACTCCTGAGATTTTCCTGTTCGAATTTCAGATCCGAAGTCTTCATTTAAAGCGAAGTACCCCGTTGGGGAAACTTTTTTCTTGCTCCAAACAGATGTCAGAAAAAGTTAATAATTGTATTTCTTGTGGGAAGCAAATACCTCATAAGGACTTCTATTCTTATTGTATTCCTTGCCTAGGCCCTGATCACGACATTGCTAATTGCAGGTTTTGTGCTAGATTTAACCAACGCACTATTAAGCGTCGGTACGATTATGCATTTCATTACTTTGGCAGAAGATTTAATTACATGATGTCGTTGGATAGCCATCCGACTACCGCAATTCACAAGAAATGCAAGGAAAAGGACAGGCATCCGAGGTCCAAAACTGACGAGGCATCTTCTAAGCTAGTCGCCGGTTCTCAGTGAGGTGCTTTCGCAGCCCCTGATGCCCACTACCTCAGAGCCGCAGGCCACTTCCGACTCCCACGTGGAGCAGACTAGGCCGCTGGAAACTCAAGGTACTGGACACTTTGAAAATATTCCCTCAGATGGGTCCGGAGTCGCTGAGCAGGCATCGGCTTCTGAGGCTGTTTTCAGGCCTACACAGTTATATATAAAACTGACAGCTTCAAAGGCAAAGACTAAAGCACAACTAATGACAAAGAAACAAGTGCAGCAAGCCCATGGACAGGTCTCCATGCCTAAAAATCAGATGCTCAGAATGGCCGAAGACCTAATTAATTTGATCAGGGGTTCCCATCCCCCTCCTGATAAGAGGCCTAGGCAAGAGACAGAATATGAATCTTCAGATTAGGTTTCCATTTCCTCTGACTCCTCTTCTGAAACAGGAATACACTCTTCCTCCCTATGAGGATTCTGATGCTGAAGAATCTATCCCTTCAGCCTCTCCTCCTGAGGATTATTCTTTTGGGGAAACCCTGCATATCATGAGGGAGCACTTCCACTGGGAGAGCCAAGACTACTCAGAATCTAAGAAAAGGCTCAGAGACTTTCTTTTACTAGCTCAGCACAGGCCTCTTGCTATCCCTCTTGTTTTAGACATTGTAGATGATGTATTTTCAGAGTCCGGTCTGACTCTCTACACGCTGCACCTGTTAAGCCAGACAGATACTACAGGGTTCCAGATTCACATAAATTTCTTTATAAAATCCCTGCTGCTGACCCAGAAACTATTTCTCAGGGTCCCAAAGGGGTCAAGGCTTCCACTGCAAAAAACCCTATCCCCTCTGATAGGGATTCAAGAGCACCGGACAGATGGGGGAAAAAGGTTTACACTTCTGCTACCTTGGCTGTGAGGGCTTTAAATTGTCAGTTTCATATGCTTAAATATCAGCAATATTTACTGTCACTGCTTAAACGGAAAATGTTAAATTCTGAATGTGCAGAAAACAAGGAAATGCAGGGTTTATTGCATGCAACTGAACAAGTGGGAAAGCATACTTTGCAATGTGGTTTTGATTCTCTGGAGGCCTCTTGCAGGGCCGCTGTTACGGGTTCTGTCATTAGGAGGCATGCTTGGTTAAAGAAACAGAATCTACCTGATCATGTTAAAGCAACATTATTAGATGCTCCATTACAGCATGATACTTTGTTTGGTGTTAAAGCAGAAGTGGTGTTGAAGAAAATGGAGGACAAAGCAAAATCTATGCAGACAGTTAAGGATTTCTTACAGGTGTAGCCACACAGATTTAGCAGGAACTGGCCTACAAAGAATTGGTCCTTTCCAGTGTCAGACAGGCCACAAAGAGGCAGATACAGACGCCCCAGAGGCAGATCCTAGCCCCAAGGCTCATACAGGCCTAAACAATGGGGTGCTTCTACCTCCAAAAGCAGAGAAGACAAATCACAGCCATACAGGCAACAGTCCCAATGACTTTCCTCTGCCAGCACTAAGCACTTATCTTTTGGCAGCCCCCTTAGGGGGAAAACTAGCACTTTTTTCACAAAATTGGCACATGATCACCCAGGACAAATGGGTCTTGAATGTAGTGTCTCAGGGCTACAGGTTCCACATTCAGACCCTGCCAAGGGCAAAAGGTATGCCAGACCTGCCACACAATCAATGGGCAGAGGCACAAAAGCATGTTTCATCCCTCATGGTCCTGAGGGCCATTCAGCGAGTACCACAGCAAGAGCAGGGACAAAGATTTTACTTGAGACTTTTCTTGGTACCCAGAAAGGACAAAGCCTGGAGACCAGTACTGGACCTGTCTATTCTAAACACATTTCTGGACATTCCAAAATTCAAGATGTTGACTCTGCAGCAGCTTCTGCCCATGCTGGGCAAGAAGGCTTGGCTTGTAACTTTGGACCTAAAAGAGGCATACCTGCATGTCCCAATCAGACAATCTTGCAGAAGATACCTCAGATTCATAGCTGGCTCAATGCACTACCAATTCTCTGCACTGCCCTTTGGCTTATCTACTGCGCCCAGAGTCTTCACAAAATGCCTGGCACCAGTAATTGCATTTTGCAGACAGAGGAATTCAAATATATCCTTACTTGGACGACTGCCTTATTCAAGCAGAGAACAAGGAAATTCTACTAAAGCATCTGGTATTTGTAAAAATATTACTAATTTGCCTAGGGTACACAGTAAACGAAAATAAATCAAAACTAGTACCCTCTCAAGAGATAATATTCCTGGGTGCAAGCTTAAATACAACTGCCCAGATAGCTTATCTCACGCCGGACAAACAAAGGCAACTGACTTCTTACTTCAAAATGTTGGCAACAAAGACCCAGTTATCTGCAAGAAAAATTTTACAGGCTTTGGGCTTCATGGTATCCTGCATTCTGCTAATTCCATATGCCAGACTGCATATGAGGAAACTACAATGGTATCTAAAAAGTGTTTGGACTCAACATTACCACAGCCTGGAAACATTAATTACCCTCATTCCCTGCCTGCAATAGGAGTTTTGATGGTGGGCACAGGCCTGTCACCATAACAAGGGACAGCCATTCACTTTACCCACAGCCAGGTAGACACTAACAATGGATGCATCAGATTATGCTTGGGAGGCGCACATGGCAGGAAAATGTATTCAGGGCACATGGCCCGCAAGCCAGATGCATCTTCATATCAGTCAAAAAGAGATGCTATCTGTTCAGAATGCCCTGACAGCTTTCAAGGATCTGCTTCATCCAGGACAACTACTGATAAAGACGGACAATACTACAGTCGTGGTACATAAACAAGCAGGGAGGCACACATTCCTACCCCCTCTGCAGACAAGCCATGACTTTGTGGGACACAGCATTGACTTATCAAGTTCACCTGCAAGCACAATTCCTGCCAGGAAAGATAAATACTCTGGCAGATGAACTAAGCAGAAATCTCATGGATACCCACAAGTGGAAACTGGATCCACAAGTCTTCAGCATGATAACAAGGAAATGGGGATGCCCAGACATAGATCTATTTGCCTCCCCTCACAACTGCCAACTACAGAGATTCTGCACAAGGACTTATCACAAGCAAGCATGGAAAGTGGATGCCTTATCCTTAGCTGGAAAAACCTAACAGTATATGCCTTTCCTCCAATGCCTCTCCTCCCCAAGGTACTCCTAAAGGTCAGACAAGAGAAGCCAAAAATGATACTGATTGCCCCAGACTGGCCACACCAGCACTGGTACCCAATCCTAAAGAACTTGTCTCAAGGTCCAGCCTGGACACTGCCTCAAATTCCTCACTTACTGACCCAACAAAACAATCGGTTCCTGCACAGCCAGCTCAGGACCTTAAATCTGGCAGCATGGCAGATAATGTAGCCATTCAGAACACTCCTCTCTCCAAAGTTGTGATGGATGTTATTTTGGAGGCCAGGAGGCCCAGTACCAGAAAATCTTATGCGGAAAAATGGAAGAGATTCTGTGCTTGGAACCAGGCACAAGGAATTGACACGTTGGTACCAAATATTCCTCAGACTTTACAATACTTAACTGAGATGCTGGACAAAGGCCTATCCTTCTCATCAATTAAGATCCATGCGTCTGCCATTTCAGACTATTACAATATGGAACCACCTATCTTTTCTCATCCTTTAATAAGGCAGTACCTCAGAGGGGCCAAAAACATAAGACCTCCAAGGAGAGCACCAATACCTGCATGGGATCTCAATTATGTCTTGGAAAAACTCTCACTGCCTCAACAGCAGATATAAAATTCTTATCCTGGAAAACAGCTCTGCTCCTAGCAATAACCTCTGCAAGACGAGTCTCGGAGTTACAGGCACTCATGGCTGTGGAACCTTTTATCATTTTCCATCCAGACAGGGATGTTCTTCGTCTTCCATTGCTGCAGTCCTTACTATTGGGTATAGTCCGCATCCAGTCGGCCTCATATCCTCAGTCTTTATCCGATGCAGAAGCAGTTTTGCGAGTGCAGGTTGGCGTTGTTTCAGACCGAATCAGAGTTGGCTAAGTACCGTTGGGGAACATTTTGGTTTTTCTTGCCTCAGTATTTAACGGATGTCAGAAAAGTGAATAACTGTATTTCTTGTTACCATACATTATGTATACCTTGTTTAGGGCCTGACGTTGTTGGTTGCCGCTCTTGTGCTAAGTTTAACAAGCGCACTATTAAGAGGAGGTTAGACTGTGCCAGATTAGTGTTTGGGAAGCGTTGCAATTATAAAATGCCGTCGGATGCTCCTCAGTGGAGCCAGAGGTTTTGCCAGGAGTTTCTATAGAGTCTCAGGCAGAAACTTTACTGTTACAGGATGTACCCTCTCAGGAGGCAGGCCAGGCTGAGGGGCTTCTCAGGTAACTATTCTTCCCTCTCTTCCCAAAGTAGTTAGAGCCTCTCCTTCTGTTGCCAAAACTTCTTTTAGAGGTAGGCCAACTTCAGAAACATATGCTTAAAATGGCAGAAGATTTGATTACTATGATTAGAGGTTCTATGCCCTCCTGATAAGAGGGAACCAGAGTTTGACAGTTTTGAACAGGGTTCAGGGCTTCTGAATCTTCTGGAAGATTTGCAGGAGTATCCTCATTATTCTGATTCTGATGTGGATGATGCCCTCCTCCTGAGGATTTTTCATTTTCAGAGACTCTGCATTCCACGAGGAGCACTTTAAATGGGAAGGCCAGGATTACTCTGATTCCAGGAAGAGGCTTAGGGAATTCTTGTTTTACCCCAGCATAGGCCCTTAGCTATACCTCCTGTGTTGAATGTGGTGGAAGACAGAGGCTTCCCTGAACCCTGATTCTTTGCCTCCTGCTCCTGTTAAACCTGATAGGTACTATAGGGTGCCCGAAGCTCATAAGTATTTGTTTAAGGACCCAGAAACTGTTTCTCAGGGGCCTAAAGGTGTTAAGGCCTCTGTGGTTAAAATCCTGTTCCCACTGACAAAGAGGCAAGGGCGTTAGATAGGTGGGGTAAGAAAGTGTATACTTCTTCCACTCTAGCCATGAGGCGTTGAATTGTCAGTTTCACATGCTGAAATATCAAAATTATCTCCTTTCACAATTGAAATCTAAGGTGGATGCTTAAGGTATTGATTGTAAAGACTTGCTGGATTTAGTTTATGTGTCTGAACAAGTGGGCAAGCATTCTTTGCAATGTGGTTTTGATGCTGTGCAGGCCTCCTCGAGGGTGGCTGCCACTAGTTCTGTTCTTCAGGCATGCCTGGTTGAGGTTGGCTGAGCATGTTAAGACAAGGATTTTGGATGCTCCTTTACAGTCTGATGTGTTGTTTGGTTCACCTGTGGAAGCAGTTTTAAAGAAAATGGAGGACAAAGCTAAGTCTATGCAAACTGTTAAAGATTTTTGCAGGTACAGCGTTTAGTAGAAATTGGCCTGCTAAGGGTTGGACATATCCTGCTTATGATTCCCAGTCTAGGGGTAGGTCTAGGCGTGGTAGGGGCAGGGCTCCAGGTTCTTTAGGCCTAGAACAGGGAGTTCACCTGCTCAGACTTCTGGTGAGGGCAGGGGTCAGTCCTTTGTAAACAGACCCAATGACCTGCCTTTTCAACTGCCAGTAGATAAGGACAACTGTCTCTTTTCAAAGGTGGGAATTAATTACTCAAGACTGATGGGTGTTGGACATCATTCTGCCAGTCCCTGTGTCAGAAAGGGGCCTAGGATTTTATTCTCGCATGTTCCTAGTACCAGAGAAGGGGAACACGTGGAGACTGCTTTTGGATTTATCTCCTCAACACTTATCTGGACATTCCCAAGTTCAAGATGTTGGCGTTACAACAGCTTTGCTGGGCAAAGATCACTGGATGGTAACTTTAGATCTCAAGGAAGCTTACCTTCATGTGCATATCAGGCTAAGTTACAGGAAGTAAGATTCTCATTATCAGTTCTCTGCATTGCCCTTTGGCTTATCGTATTCACAAAGGTTCTGGCTCCAGTGATAGCTGAAATCTGTCCTTATTTAGACGACTGCCTGATTCTGGCTCAAGAAAAGGAAGACCTTCTACAGCATCTGGAATATCTTATAGCAGTGCTAAGATGCCTAGGGTATTCAAATAAAGTCCAGTCTAGTACCCTCTCAAGACATGTGCTTTCTGGGTGTGAGACTGAATACAGCAGCCCAGATGGCCTTTTAACCCCGGACAAACAAAGAGTCTGTCATTTACTTCCATCAACTATCTCATCAGTCCGTGCTGACTGCAGAGACAGTCCTTCAAGCATTAGGGTTCATGGCATCTTGTATTCTGGTGCTTCCCAATGCCAAACTGCATATGAGGAAGTTACAATGGTATCTCAAAAATGTCTGGACACAGCACTGCCAGGATTTAGACACTGTCATTCAAATAATACCTTGCCTTCAAAGAGTATTTTTGTGGTGGGCTCAGGAATGTCACCTAAACAAGGGACTCTCTGACAGATGCCTCAGACATTGCTTGGGAGCTCATCTAAATGTAAAGTGGATACAAGACAAGTGGCCTGCCAGACTACAGCATCTACATATCAACATAAAGGAGATGTTAGCAGTCCAGTTCGCATTGCTGGCTTTCAAGGAGTTACTTCTTCCAGGGCAGGTGTTGATTCTAACAGACAACACAACTGTCATGTGGTACTTCAACAAACAAGGGGGAACACATTCTTATCCTCTATGCAGGCATGCAATGATTTTATGGGATAACTCTTCAGGCAAGGTTTCTGCCAGGAGCACAGAACTCCTTAGCAGATGTGTTAAGCAGACAAATCATGGATCCCCACAAGTGGAAACTGGATCTTCATGTATTTCAGAAATTGACAGTGTCATGGGGAACTCCAGACATAGATCTGTGTTTTGCACAAAGGGGTTTCATCACACAGCTTGGAAAGTGGATGCTCTGTCTTTCAGTTGGACAAACCTTCATCTGTATGCCTTTCCACCTCTGCCTCTTCTTCCAAAGGTACTGTTAAAGGTCGGACAGGACAGGCCAAGGATGATTTTGATAGCTCCAGATTGGCCTCGGCAACACTGGTACCCTCTACTACGGAGTCTGGTAAAGAAGCCTCCATGGCCTTAACCTTTGATTCCACATCTGTTATCCCAGCAGGACGGTCATCTGCTCAATGTCAAGCTTCACTCTCTTCCTCTGACAGCCTGGCATATTCTGTGTTGAAACACAGCAGGTCTCAACTTCCTCAACAAGTTTTAAATGTGATTATGGAAGCTAGAAGACCTAGTACAAGGAAAGTGTGCAAAATGGAAGAGATTTTATTTTGGAGTAAAGCAAAGAATTTGGAGATTTCTGAGCCTAATTTGAGTATGGCTCTTCAATATCTTACTGAGTTACTGGACAAGGGTCTGTCCTTCTCTTCCATCAAGATTCATGCTGCAGCAATCTCAGCTCACTATGATTATGACCCACCATTGTTTTCGCATCCTTTGTTCAAGCAGTTTCTTAGAGGGAATATAAGACCCCAGAGCTCCTACTCCTGCTTGGGATCTCAATTTTGTGTTGGAAAACTTACTCTACAACCTTTGCTACTGCTGAATTGAAATATTTGTCATGGAAGACTGCTTTTTTGTTGGCTATTACTTCTGCAAGAAGGGTGTCTGAGTTGCAGGCCCTTATGGCAGTCGAGCCCTTTTGATTTTCCATAAGGATAGGGTATCATTTAATCCTTCCTTTATGCCTAAGGTGGTTTCTAGTGTGGCTTTAAACCAAACTATTCATTTGCCTACCTTTTATGCAGACCCCCAAAATAAAGGGAAAAGATTTTGCATACTTTAGATGTACACAGGCAATTGCGTTATTACTTAAGCAGGACTAAGGATTTTAGGCAGTCTCAGCAGTTGTTTGTTTCTTTTGCTTTGAGTCAAGCCTGTGTCAAAACAAACTATTTCTAGGTGGTTTGGTTTTTGCTTTGCATTTTGTAATTCCCATCAGGGCAAGGAGTTCCCAGCTGGGTTTAGGCCTCTTCCCACTAGGGCTACTGCCACTTCAACACCATTTCTACGGGGTGGCAACTAAGGATATTTTGGAAGCAGCTACTTGGAGTTCAGTGCATACTTTCTCTAAACATTATCACCTTCCTATCTACTCTAAGTCTAGGGCTGGTTTTGCCACAGCTGTTTTGCAAGGCATGTTGTCAGCTCCTGCTTCTTTATGATTTGCCAGCCTCCCTTACCTCTGCTTTGGGATTCTACCCAATAGTAAGGACTGCAGCAATGGAAGGTAAGAACATAGTACAGTTTTGTACCTACCATAAATGTAGATGTTCGAGGATTCCATTGCTGCAGTCTCCTTCCCCTCTGTGTTTAGGGGTGGTTGTGTAGGTGATTTACCTGCTTATATTTTTGTATATATTGTTCATGTTTTGGTGCAGGTATTTTGGGCCTTGTCTTTTTAGGGTCTTCTGACATCTGGGGCAAGAAAAGACTGAGGATATGACGCCGGTCATGCGCATTAGTACCCTGACGTACTGACGTCAGTCTAATGCGCCCTGACCGACGTCAGCCTTATACTCTGGTATTCGGGCCGACTGGATGCGGACTATACCCAATAGTAAGGACTGCAGCAATGGAATCCTCGAACATCTACATTTATGGTAGGTACAAAACTGTACTTTTCTGTGAGGACAAACCCGACATTTATGCCTAAGGTGGTGTCCAGTGTGGCCCTTAACCAAACCATTCACTTGCCTACCTTTTATCCAAACCCACAGAACAAGGGTGAGAGACTTCTGCATTCTTTGGACATGCACAGACAGCCACGTTTCTACTTGGACAGAACTAAAACTTTCAGAAAGACTGAGCAACTTTTAGTGGCATATGCTGCAGGATCACAAGGAAAGGCTATCTCAAAACAGACTATTTCAAAATGGATAGGCCATTGCATTCTTTTCTGCTATTCACAACATGGCAAATCAGTGCCTGAGAGCATTAGGCCACATTCAACTTGAGCAGCAGCCACTTCAGCAGCCTTCCTCAGAGTACCACCAACCAAAGACATCTTAGTGGCTGCAACTTGGAGTTCAGTGCACACTTTTACAAAGCACTACCACTTACCTCTCAACTCTAAATCCAGAGCAGGTTTTGCCACTGCAGTACTGCAGGGCCTCATAGCCTCTCCTAATCCTATTTAGCCCCAGCCACCCATCCTCAGCTTTGGGATTCAACCCAGAAGTAATGACTGCAACAGTGAAACACGATGAACATAGTACAGTTGTGTAGTTACCATAAATGTAGATGTTCGAGTGTATTCACTGTTGCAGTCCAGGTTCCCTCCCACCATCCCCCTTTCTTTTGCTGGGTCTTATCTGTACTTCTCTATTCCATACAACCTATGTGGTGTATTTGCTTGTAGATGAAGGAAATTTTTACCTTAGTGCATGCATGTTTATTGGCATAATTTATAGCCTACCCTATTGGGGGCACCTGACATCTGGGGCAAGAAAAACTGAAGAAAATGGCGTCGGCTGCATCTTTTATACCCCTGGCGCACTGACGTTAGGGAAGAGGCGACAGCAACCGACACTGGACCAGGACTTTGGAATTCAGGCCGACTGCGGGTAGCCTGCCAGCAGGATGACCAAAGTGTAATGACTGCAACAGTGAATACACTCTAACATCTACATTTATGGTAGGTACACAACTGTACTTTCCCCCTTTATGCAGTGGGATAGTGTAGGAAGTTTTCCAGAGCTTGGGGAAGATATTGTTCTGTGATCGATCAGTTGATCGAGATAGAGACAGGGTAAGAGACAGCATCAGCTGCTAGTTTCAGATATTGAGTAGGCAATTTGTCAGCTGTGATTGATATGGGTTTCAGTTTGAGCAATTTTTTTACGGTACTGATTTGGACAGGTTTTAGGGAGAAGGAAATGATAGTTGCTTCACCTTCTTTATGCATTGATATGGGAATATTGTTATTTTTGGCTAGAGATATTATGAAATTGATGAAATGCATATTAAATTGGGTAGCTATGCTATCTGTAGTACTTGGGTTTGGAATTGAGTATTTCCCAGGTTGTAATAGTTGTAAAGATGGCAGTGCTTGCCTTGGAAAGCTGACTGTACAACATTCTTTGACTCTTCAGGCCTGATTTCTTCCATCAGAGCAAAACACAGCAGCAGACAAAGTAGATCCTGGGCAGACCCTCATGAGTGGAAGCTTCATATAGAGGTTTTTCAGGACATAATCCAGATGTGAGGAAAACCTCAAGAAGATCTGTTCTCCCCCTTTCAAAACAGGCAACTAAAAACATTATTTTCAAGACAACCGTAGCCATTCTTGGAAGACAGGTGCTGTATTCATTCCCATGGTCAGGAATGTTCATGTATACATTTCCACTCTTTCCAATAATTTCCAAGGTACTTCTAAAGATTCTGAAAGAATTACCAAAGATCATTGTGGTAACCCCCTTTTGGCCTAGGCAAAGTTGGTTCTCCCTTTTAATGAAATTCACCAAGGGCAACTACCACAAGTTTTCTTACAAACTGGATCTGCTCACACAACATCCGGGGCAAATGGTACACCCCATTTTAGAGCAATTGCATCTGACAGCCTGGATGATTCTATTTTGACATCTTTTAGGCTCTTGCTCCATGAGGATGTGCAACAGGTATTTAAGGAGGCAAGAAAACCTGCAACTAGAAAATATTGCATTTTCAGGTGAAAGAGGTTTTCTAGGTGGTGTCTAGCCGATAATGGGGGTCCCAAAAGGATTTCAGCGACTCCTAGTTTTGAAATATTTGTGTGTGCTTCTTAGAGTTGCTTTGTCATATGCTTCTATCAAAGTGCATCCCACAGCCATCTCACCTTCTCTGCCCATGGATCCCCCTCTTTTATCTCTTTTTGTGATCAGTGTATAAAAGGAGTGCTGCATGTGAGACCCCCCCCCCCTCAAATGCAAATCTGTCCTCCATTGAATCTCAACTTTGTTTTTGAAAAATTAGCCTTACATCCTTTTGATCCTGCCTGTCAGTCTGATTTACGGTTCATTACTTGGAAGTCTGTTTTACTGATTGTTCTGATGACAAGGCTCTGAGCTGCAAGCTGTTATGGTGGGACACCCCTATCTGATTTTTTGCAAGGGCAAGGTTGTGTACTCACTAATCCATCATTCATGCCTAAAGTTGTTTCTGAATTTACCTTGAATCAAGCCATCCATCTCGCAGTGTTCTATCCTGATCCAAAAAACATGCACAGAGGCACTCTGGTACTACATTGATAGAACAAAGCCCTTTAGGAATGCTGAATAGCTGTTTGCCTGCTATATGGTAGCTAAGAAAGGGTAATCTGTCTTTGAGCAAACTATTGCACAGTGATTGTCCTCTACTGTTTTTTGTTCACTCCCACTGTCATAAATTTCTTCCAGGCAAAAAAACTAACTTACTTGACTAGGGGCTTATCCTGTTTGACGGCAGAAGGTTGTGGACTCTATAAGCATTCTAGAGGCAGCAACGTGTTCCTCTGTTCATACCTTCACAAAGCACTGCTAACTGGATGCTAGGACCATTCTGCAGGGACTCTCCTAGATCCTTATCCTTCCACCTACCAGGTACGGCAAGCTTCGGGAATCTACCCAAAATGCTACTGACGCAGTGGGAATGGTGAACATAGTCCAATTGTATAAGTCCTTTTTAACTGTTAAGTGTTCAAATTTCTCACGGTTTATTCTTGCTAGATGATTCTGGCTTCAGCTACTTTCCTCTCCCTCTTTAAGGAAGCAAAAAAGATTGAACACTCACTTCCTGTGATAGCTGAAGGCTTCCCTCTTAGGAAATGTCTGCCAATCAGCTGACCCAGGAAGAGAGTGTGAGGGGAGACTGAGCTTTTGGAAGCTTCCCAGTACTGGCTTACTTTGGCAGGTAACCCAAAATGTCACTGAGGTAGTGTGGAATTTGGTTAGCATTTGTACTTTCAGTACTGAGAACAAGACAATTTTCTGGAGAGCATAATAAGTTAGGTTGTCTTCATATAGTTTGGTACAACATAAAAATGGCTGAGGATGTTAACATGCAATATGATTGAACACCATAACTGCATAAGCTATTAGTTGGCATTTTTCTATGGTAGGGGAGAGAAAAATTGCCACACAGTGTGAAGGGTCATTGTGAGAAATTAAGTTTGTTTAATAGCAGAAGAGAGGATTTTCATCTGTGGTTGTAGTGACTGAGTGGGCATGTGAGAAGAACTATACCTCACTCTCTCCTGGTCTGTATGACAACTTTTACACTTTAGGCTCTTTTGGTGTATGCCAGATACTGCAAGCACCGAAGCCTGGAAATTCCAGAAAAGGAGGCATGCAAATTGAAAACATTTTTTCATGCTGTCACAATATTGACAGACTTTGAGATGGCTGATTTTATGATTATCATTTTCTGAACCAAAGGAAATGTAACATCCAGATCACTCAGCATTTCAAAACAAACAGCCTAAGCACTTACTGCTAAGACATTAAAACTTTGATTTAATTGTGGCAGTGTTATTTTAACCACACCATGTGCTTGCTCATAGGGGTACCGGAACAGCACACAAGTTATTGTTTTATGTACTGACACAAAAACTGACCAGTCTTCATGCAGGATATATGAAACTGTACAACATACTAACGTTTAGCTGTATATGGTAAGCAATCTGATGTTAGCCATGTCACACTTCTTCACTGTTGGGTTGTAGGATCCGACAGTGGATCCGAGCCAGCAATTTTGTAGACAGCTTCTAGGCTCGAGCCTCCTCCCACTCCCATTATCCCTTGCTGCCCTCTAACCCCCCAGATCTCATTTGCCATGCTCCGCTTCAGATTCTGTGGCTCGAGTCTCCAGTGGGGATAAGTAGTATTATTTTTCAATTGTCGTCTTCTATCTAGTGTTAGTGTTTAGTGCTTGCTGGTTGTATTGTTATTAATTTTTATCACTCCCTTCCTGTTTTACTCTGTTGCTGCTCTTCTGTGTTTTTTTGGCTCTTTATTGTTCCGGCTCCTCTTTTCTGGTAGTTTTACTGTTTTATACTATATATTTCATAGTGTGACCGGTTGTTTTTCTGGCTTTTGACTGTAGCTCTTCCTCCGGGTTCAGAGTTTACCATGCCCCTTAGGCTTTGGTGTGTTTTCTTGTACCCAGCATGTCTGAGAAGCCTGTTGGGTTGAAAGCATGCTCCTCATGCAGTCGGAAGATGCCTGTGTCCGATTTGCATGAGGAGTGCCTTTATTGTTTGGGCACTGACCACCTGGAAGTTGAGTGCGACATTTGTCGCATTCAACCCCAGGAATCTGGTCGAGTGCCAAAACAAAGTTCTCTTGAAAGGTTTAGCCCGAGAGGGGATCTGTTGGCCCAGTCCCTGGCCAAGTATGGACCCTCCGATCCTAAGAGGAAGGCCCGTTCTCTTCCCGAGGTCATCTTCGTCTAAGAAGCCCAGGCTGTCAGATACCAGGTCCTCTGATCTGACTCCAGCCTCGGCCCAGTCTGCTCCGATGTCCTTGGATCCTAGGTCCCGTGACTCTCAATGCAGGGCTTCAGCTCCGAGGCCCTTGGATCCGAGGTCAAGGGGATCTACTCCTGGATCCAAGGCCTCTGGAATGAGGCCTTCAGATCTGGCCAGATCCGGACCAGCCACGGATTTGGCTTCCATGGATCTGAGTCATGTGGGATCCAAGCGTTCTGATCCTCATTTGCCTTTGGATCTGATGCAGTCAGATCCAGGATCGGTGTCAGATCCCACACCTATTATTGAGGACGCTCTCTTGGCTTCTGACTTGGGGCAGTCCCCTTGTGCTTCCAAGCACAGAAGTTTATCTCCAGACAGGCAGGGGAGATCGGTGGGCTCCAGACATCCATCCCCAGGTAGGTCCTTCACCTCAACTAGGTCTTCCAGGAGCTTGCTCCCGACTGATATGAACAGGATGATGAGGTCCTTTCTCAAGATTCAGCTTGAGTTGGGGCTTCTTATGTCTTCTGCAAATCTGGCCAGGGGTCCATCTTCCTATTCCTTTGCTGACTTCTTATCCGAGTCGCCTGATTTTGGACCCTCCTGCCCTGAGTTGCATAGAGGAGGAGATGGAGGTCCCTTGAGGTTTCTGTGTCTCTACCCCATCAGAGTCCCTGACTGCCTCTGCTCGGCCTCCCCTGGGCAGATGAAGTCCTGGGCCAAATATGTCTCAGAGTCTTTGGGTGGGGGCTCCAGACCTGTCTCTTTGGACTGGCCCCTTCCCCTTGGCGCTTTGGCTCTTGACAGCTCTGGGCTGGTACTGTCCAGGGGCCAGGGGGCATTGGTTTGTTCTGATCCCTTTTCTCAGGCTGGCTTGCCTGCGGAAGGTGCAGATGGGGCATCTTCCAGCCCTTCAACCTTCCATAGACAGGATTTTCTCCTCCACAAGAGTTTCCTTCCCAGCTTCCCAGGGATCATCCCAACCCCCCAGAGCAGAATTTTCTCATCCTTTTCCCGGTCAGCCCTCCCTATCTAACCTTCAGGTGAGAGCCACCCCCCTTCGGGTCCTCCTTTCTTCTGAGTCCTCCCCTGAGCCCCCCACCCCTGGAGGTGGTGCTTTGGAAGAGATTGTGCAAGTGGAGGCACCTAGACTCCCCTGCGGAGTCTTTCATGGAGGATACGGACCTTGATGAAGGGGGCAGGTCCCCCAGGTCTGTATCCGAAGATGTTTTGTTTGGGGATATCTTAGAGATCCTTAACCTTAACAGTGGATGGTCTTCCCTGCCCCTGTCCTCCAAGGGGTCTGTGTTCCTGAAGGCTTTCGGGATGGGACCATCTACCTCCTGGGTTTCCTTCCCTGCTGATGAACTTATTGATTTTATCACCAACAGGGTGTGATGGAAGGAGCCGGATACTGTAGAGCATGCTCCCAAGCACACAGATAAATTTCTCAGCCCCCATTCAGACAAGCAGTTCTGGTCTAAGGGTGTGCCATTTGATGCTGTTGTGGTAGCTGCCGCCACTAAGAAAGAACTGGTAGAGCAGAGTACATCTGTTCATCCCCTAACCACAAGTCCCGGGCAATTGACAGACATGTAAAGTGGTCTTTGCCTCCGCTACCTTTGGACTGCGAGTGCTTAACTACTTGACACATTTCACCCTATTCCAGAAGGACTTGGTCAAGGAGCTTACCACATCCCTTTCTGAGTTGCTGCTTGCTGGTGTGCCATGTAAGTCAGGTGTTCCCCAAGCTGTCTACACTCCCTTTCCTAGCTAATTCCTCAATAAGGCTGATTGCCAATGCTGCAGACCTGTTCAGTGGCCAGTTCAAGCATTACTATTCAGCGTCAAGCCTGGCTGCGCCTTTACAGATTTGTGGAGCCCTTTAAGGCATACTTCACCAACATCCCCTTTGATGGCTCTACCCTTTTTGTCCTTTGGTCAAAGAAACACTCACCCACAGTGAGCAGGAAGGCAAGACCTTGTTGGCTGTGAGAATCAAATTTTCTATACCTCAGCATTCCTTCTCCAAGATGCAGCAAGGGGCCAGGTAAATATGGTTTTGCAAGTCGCAGTCGGACTTTCAAGATCAACCCTCATATAGAGGTTGGGGGAGAGGGTTCAGTGGCAGACGCCATACCAGAGGCAGAGGGATCTGCAAAAGCAGGGCTCCAGAGAACCTTTCTCTGAGAAGCCCCCCCAGTGCTCCTGAGGTGCTGCCTGACTGTCCGGCCCTGGAGGCAGTCAGGAGTCATTTGCCTCTGCACCCTTTGGCCTGGGCAAACATTACAAAAGATCACTGGGTGCTAAACATTATTTCCAGGGGCTGTTCCATTTCCTTTTCAGTCTCCTTCTCCAATCAGGAGATACCTCCCTGATGTTCCACTCCATTAGAAGGAGTTAGCTCAGAAAGAAGTGATCAGATTTCTTAAAAAAGAGCCATCCAAGAGGTCCCCCCAGGACAACGAGACTCCAGAACTTACTCTCGCTTTTTTTTTAGCGCCGAAGAAGACTGGAGACCTGTGTCCAATTTTGGACCTCAGCATGCTAAATTTCTCCATCAAGAAGTCCAAGTTTTGGATGGTCACTGTCTAGTCCATTGCGTCTCTTTGCACAGGGATGATTGGATGTGCTCTGTGGATCTCCAGGATGCGTACTATCATATAAGAATAGACAGGCGCTCCAGGAGACATCTCCCCTTTCACGTAGTGGCCAATTGTTATCTGTTCAGGATCCTGCCCTTTTGTCTTACCACAGCCCCCCATGTGTTCAAATGCAAAGCAGTGGTCGCAGCTCACCTTAGACTGCAGGGATTCCAGGTGTTTCCTTACATAGATGATTGGCTCCTCACAGCTCCCACCAAGCATCGGCTGGCCGCAGCCACTCAGTGTATGCTTCTTCTCATCATTCAGTTAGGGATTACAGTGAATCTCCCCAAATCAAATCTGATTCCATCCCAAAATTTGGAGTTCATCAGGATTCAGCTGGACACTGCAGCATAGATTGCAACACTCCCTCTCTGCCATGTACATCTCATCCGATCTTATGTCCAATGCCTTCTAGATCTGATGCGTCCCCAGGTCCACCTTATTCTCAGGGCCTTAGGGTCCATGGTGGCAGCAGTCTATCTGGTGCTGTTGGCCAGGTTCTACATGAGGGTTCTTCAGTGGACTCTAATGGTTCAGTGGCCTTCCCTGTCTCATACAATGACAATCCCAGTCCATTTCACTCCTGTGTGCAGGCGTCCTCTCCTTTGTAGGTTTCAGTGTCCCAGCCTCCTAGTAGGCAGCCCATTCTCTCTTCCTCCCCTCATTGCCACTGTGGCCTCAATGCTTCCCTTTTGGGGTGGGGGGCATTACCAGGGAATGACTGTCTAAGGCACATGGTCCTCCACAGAGACCAAACTGAACAAAAATGTACTGGAGATGAGGGCAGTCCTCCTCACATTGCAAGCTTTTCAGGACTGCCTCCCACTGGGTACCATTGCGGTTCACACGGACAACATGGCTGTTGTGTGGTACATCAACAGCAAGGGGGAATATGCTCTTATCTGCTTTGCCACGAGGCCATGGGAATGGGCGATATCCTCTCGGCGCTTTCTTCTTGCAACACACATTCCAGCAAGTCCAACATATTAGCAGACAGACACAGCTGAGTCCGCATGAGTAGTCCCTGAATCCTTCAGTGGTGAAAGAAATCTTCCTTTGCTGGGGTCAGCCGAGCTGCAGTCTTTTCGCTTCCCCTCTCAACCGCAAATGTAGCCGGTATTTCACCCTGATTCTCCCTGTCGGGAAGTTTGCCAGGGATGCTCTGGTTCACAGTTGGCCTCTGGGTCTCCTTTGCTCCTATCCTTTTGTATCTCATCCTCTGGGTCTCCTTTACTCCTATCCTTCTGTATCTCTCCTCCCTATTGTTCTTCAGAAAGCTAGACACCTTAAGGCCACCTTGATCCTCATCCACCCCCTTTTGGCCTTGGCAGGTGTGGTTTCCCCTCCTACGGTCTCATTTGAAGTACCCCCCTTGGGTACTAGATCCCCTTCCAGATCTGATTTCCCATCCCTCCCAGCTTCCGACCTCCAACCTTGAGACTTCATCTGACAGCATAGTTTGTCCACTTCTTGCATCAGTCCAGACTTGCTTCTCCCATCAAGAACATTATGCTGACCTCTCAGAAGTCATCTGCTAGGAAGGTATACGCTAATAAATGGAAAAGATTTTCTCTTTGAGCCAAGTGAAATCAGGAACCCTTTTCTGCTTCCATCCCAGACGTCATACTGTTCTTGTCTTCACTTTTTCAACAAGGAGCTAGCTTCTCTACTATCAAAGGGCAATTGGCGGCTATCTCCAACTTTCATGTTTGCTAGGCACCTGCTTTTTCCTCTCGCCTTTGTAAGGCATTTTTGAAGGGTATTTTTCTGCTCCAGCCTCCTGTCACGGATCCTTCCCCTCCTTGGGACCTTTCCTTTCTGCTGCATTCTCTTACAGAGTGTCCCTTTGAGCCTGCTGCTTTATGTGACATGAAATTATTGTCATGAAAGACCTTATTTCTGGTAGACATGACTTCAGCAAGAAGAGTTTCAGAGCTGCAGAGAGCTGCAGGCTCTTTCTATCAAGATCGCCTTATATGGTGTTTCATAAAGACAGAGTGGCTCTTCAAATTAATCCTTCCTTCATGCCTAATATAGCCACAGAAGCATATCTGAATCAGTCGATTCAGTTACCGGTTTTCTTCCCTAACTTTTCTAATAAAGGGTAATATCTGTTGCATACGATCTGACATTCATAGACAGTTGCGGTTCGAGTTGGATAGGACAAAAGGTTTCTGCAGATCTGACCAGATGTTAGTGGCATTCTGCCTTAACAGAAAGTGTCAGCCCGTCTTCAAAATTACTATTTCTTGTTGGATTTCAGTGTGCATCTTCTTTGCCTACTCTTAAAAAGGCTTGCCCTGTCCAATCAGAGCTCATTCCATTAGATCAATGGCTACATCGGCTGCCTTTGTGGTCCATCATTCTATAGATGAAATTTGTGCGGCAGCCATCTGGTCTACTACTCACACTTTTGTCAGTCATTACAAGCTTGACATTGCCTCCAGGAACAGGGCTTCCTTTGGCTCCACAGTTCAACATTGTCATCTGAAGTAGTTTACTTCATTTGGTCTTCAACCTGTGGGATACCGGATCCTTATCGGATCCGAGCCGGCTGTCTTACTAGCATCTGCTCCAAGCTCCTCTCCTTACCCATAATACACCTCCACTACCTTCCAACCCCCAGATCTCATTTGCCGCAGCTAGCTGAAGCATCACGATCTCCAGAGCTCAGAGTAGTAAGTGGGTATTAAAGTTTTTAGAAAGACTTTTTTTCTATACTAACTTCAGGATAGTGATAGTGTAGGGTCCCCTTTCTCTTCCCCATGCTTGGTGCATTGTGTGAACAAGCTTTAGTGTTTAGTTTATCGTAGTTAGTGAGTGTATTTGCTTCCCCTCCCCCCCTCAGTGTGTTCTGTGTGCGAGTGTGGTGAGTGTTTTTTTCAATGGGAAAATATTTTTTCTTCTTGTTTTCCTTCTTGTATAATGGTTGATAAGCCGGTGTTTAAAAGTTGCACTGAATGTGGCCATAAGTTGTCCCCAGCAGATGGCCAGACTCTTTGTGTAATGTGCTTGGGCGTGGCCCACCTGAGTACAGACTGCTATATTCGTGGGTTTTAACCTGCGTGCAGTCAAGGACAGGAAGACTAAGTTGGCCCTGAAAGGCCTTTTTCACACTTCTGAAGCGGTTGCCTCATCCTCTGCTTCGGTCACAGTGGCTGCTGTGGCCCCCTCTCCTTCTCTTGCCCTTGCTTCTCCTCCCTCCCAGGCTGGGACTCAACCTCCCATTTCAAAGCTTGCAGAAACGGAGCAAAAAAAGGGGCAGAGAAAAGGAGAGAGAGCCAAAGTCTAGAACAAAGAAATGCAAGAGGTCTCCAGACCTCCCTTCACCTGTTAAGACCCATAGGATCCACAACTCCCCTCGGCTCAGATCTCCAAGGTTTTCCTCAGAGCCGGAGGGGAGACGCTCTACATATAGGGCCTCGGTGCCCCGATCTGCAAGGTTGGCGTCCATGGCCTTATCGAGGTCCAACTCGGTCCTTATTGGAAATCAACATGGATAAAGTGATGAGGTTCAGTCATACTCAGATCCAGATGGAGGTCTTGACAGCCCCCTCTCTTTCAGGAGGGGGGAGCTCGCTTACTTTTTTCAACCGATTTCTCCTTCTCTGATCCGTCCACCGGGTTCAGAGTACTCAGATCCGAGGATGGCTTTAGTCAGGGGGTCGGCCCCAACGGTACCTGCTTCCTTGATGCCGATGGCTGCCTGGAGCATGTCGGATCCGACCAGCTTGGATCCGAGCCACTCTCGGAGCCGAAGCTTGGGTGTCGGATCCCAGGGAGTAGAACTTTTTTCATCAGCTCTGTCTTTGTCGGGCCAGGTTCCCTCCAGAGCTGCATCTACTTCGGGTCCGGCTCCGATTCTCTTGTTGGACCCGGGGAGACTGGCTTCCTTATTGGCTCCACAGGAGGTTCATTCTCCCTCGGCGTTCGACGTGGTAGAAAGGGTTCTCTCCAGTGGATCGAGACCCCTGACTATCCCCTCGGACTCCGCCCCGATCCCTCTCGGCTCTTTCTACGATTCCCATTATTTTACCAGAGGGACAGCCCGTACTCAAGGAGCCCCAGATGGTTCCTCCTGAGGAACAAGTGGCTTGTGAGTCCCCCCCCCCCCCAAGAGCCCCACTGGAGATGTGCCTCGCAAGCATACATGTAAGAGGAAGCACTTGGACTCCACCGAGTCCCTCACCGAGGATACGGACTTGGGTGATGGGGAAAGTTCCCCCAGGTCACCTCCCGAGGATGTCTCCTTTGGAGACATCATGGAAATCCTTCGCCGACAGGGAGGTTGGTCTGCCCCCAAACCTTCTGATTAGTCCGTATTCCAGGAGGCTTTCGGCACGGGCCCATCTACTTCCTGGGTGTCCCCTCCCACAGATCCCTTGGTGGACCTGGTCACCTCATGGGCATGGAAGAAGCCAGACACCATGGAACCAATTCCCAAGAGGCATGACAAGATTTTGAGTTCAACTTCAGATAGGCCAGCATGGAACAAGGGCTCCCCCATAGACGCTATGCTGGTAGCAGCAGCCACAAAGCAGGAACTAGCTCAGGAGAGTTCCTTCAGTTCATCCTCCTGACTGAGAGTCACAGATGATGGACCACTTAGGGAAGTGGATTTACACTTCAGCTACCTTTTCTATTAGGGAGCTAAACTACCTGGCCCATGTCATGAGACTCCAATGCGACCTGGTCAAGGAGCTGGCAGAGTATCCCCCTAAGTCCATGTCGCAGGAGGACAGGGACTCATCCATGAGGATGGCCACTTTGAAAGCAGTCTCCAACATGTCCATGCGACTCCTTCCTCATGCTACTGAAGGAGCGACTAGGGCAGCTGGGTCTGGCGTGTCCATGAGGTGCAACGCCTGGCTCAGACTGTCAATTTTCTGAACCTTTCAAGGCGTCCTTTGCCAATGCCCCTTATGACAGCTCAACTGTCTCTGGTAAGACCATCAAAGAGACTTTAGTCCAGAGTGAGAAAGACTGGAAGACACTGTCTGCCGTCGGGATCCACTTCTCGAACCCTCAAAGGTCCTTTTCCCGGAATCAGAGAGGGCAAAAGAAGATGTGGTTCTGGAAGTTACAGTATTCCCGGAACACTCGGGGCTCTTCTTCTTCCCCCAGAGGCAGAGGGGGACAGAATGGACGCCGGCCCAGAGGCAGAGGGGGTCCAAGGAATTTTGGGTCATGAGAACTTTTCTCGGACAGACCCAGACAGCAACCCTGGGGGGTGGCTCGACTGCTGTACTCTGGAGGCAGTCTGGGGACGATTGTCCTTGCACCTGGTGTAATGGGAGTTCATAACTTCAGACTGCTGGGTGCTTCAAATCATATCCAGCGGATACTCTATCCCCTTTGTGGGTCTCCCCAAATCTCCCAAACACCTCCCGGACATACCACCCATGCAAAGAGAGGCAGCAGCACAGGAAATTTCCAAGCTGCTAGTAAAACAAGCCATCGAAACTGTCCCCCAAGGTCAGTCCAGATCGGGCTTCTACTCCAGTTTTGTTTTGGTGCCAAAGAAAACTGGGGACTTAAGGCCCATTCTGGACCTATCTACCCTGAAGCTGTCAGTTGCCAAAGAAAAGTTCCGGATGGTCACACTACGGTCCATCATGCCATATCTGCAAGAGAGCGACAGGATGTGCTCTTTAGACTTCCAGGATGCTTACTATTACATAAAAATGCACACAAGCTCCAGGAGCTTCCTCTGCTTCCGGCTAGGAGTCAGTTATTACCAATTTCAAGCCCTACACTTTGGTCTCACCACAGCCCTCAGGGTGTTCACCAAAGTGATGGCGGTGGTAGTGTCTCATCTGAGGCTTCAGGGGATTCAGGTCTGTCCGTACCTGGACGATTGGCTCCTCAGTGCTCCCACCAGGCATCTACTCTCTCAAACCAGGGGTTATTTTTTAATCCTTGCCCTGCATTTGGGGATCACAATCAACGCATCCAAATCACTCCTAGATCCTGTCCAGGTGATAGACTACATTAGGGCAAGGATAAGATGCATTACAGTGCAAAGTCTTCCTGACCTCTGAGAGAGTACAAAACCTGAGGATGCATGTCTGTCTATTCTACCATTCTCATCTTCAACAGCGGAATCAGTGTTGAGGGCCTTGGGTTCAGTGGCAGTGACCATAACGCTTCTCCCGTGTGCCCGGTTACATTTGAGAATTCTACAGTGGACCCTAACTGTACAATGGTCCCTGTTGGAACTTTCATTGTCGTATCCAATACAACTCAGTCGAGTCTATCTGTCGTCCCTCAAATGGTGGATGTGTTCTCTGGACATTTTGGAGGCACGACCCTTTGTTCCAGCCCCTGCCCAAGCCACAGTGACCACGGACACCTCCCAACTCGGGTGGGGAGAGCATTGTTTGGGCAGGAGAGTCCAAGGCCTGTGGTCCCCAGCTTGCACATAAACGTTCTGGAGATGAAGACTGTCCTTTTAGTGTTGCAGGCCCCTTCATGCCTTTCTTCCTCCTCTGTGAACCATTGCAATTCAGTCAGACAACATGTCAGTGGTCTGCTTTATCAACAGACAGGGAGGGACCAGGTCTTGCCCCGTTCGCGAGGCCATGAGAGTGTGGCAATGGGCGATCTCCACCAGTTGTTTTCTCATCTCAACTCACATTCCGGGAAGGTCCAACATTCTAGCAGACAGGCTAAGTCGGACTATTCTGATGCCTTACAAGTGGTCTCTGAATCTTTCAGTAGCGGAGCAGATCTTCCTGGAATGGGGTCAGCCTTGCTGCAATCTCTTCATATCTCCTTCCAATTCGAAGTGCAGCGAGTTTTTTGCTCTGAACCCCCTGCCGGGGGAGTCCCCCACAGATGCTCTAGTCCATGCTTGGCCTCCCAATCTTCTGTATGCTTACCCTCCAGTACCATTTATTCCGAGGTTTCTACAGAAAGCATGTCAACAGGGATGCAAAGTGATCCTCATTGCCTCGTTCTGGCCTTACCATGTATGGTTTCCCTTCCTTTGGTCACACCTTCTGGCTCTTCCTTGGATCCCATTCAGGATCTGATTTCACACCCATCGGGGGTTCCTCATCCGAACCGGGACAGGTTGAAGCTCACAGCTTGGCTGCTTCAGTTCCCATGATTGCTAGGACTCCTGGATTATCCTCTTCAGTTAGGTCTATTTTGGTGGCTGCTCATAAGTCTTCTACCAGGAAGGTTTATGGCAGTAAATGGAAAAGTTTTTCTTTTTGTACCTCTCAAAGGAGTTTAGACCCCTTCACAGCTCCTATTTCTGCCATTCTTGATTTTTTAGCTGATATTTTTCAACACTGAACTAGTTCTTCTACTGTCACGGTTCAACTGGCTTCCATTTCTCATTTTCATGTAGGTGAAAATTCTGCCCCGTAGCCTCCTCCAGGCTGTCTAAAGCCTTTATCAAAGAGACTTTTCTGTTACGCTCCCTGGTCAAGGATCCTGTTTCCCCATGGGACCTTACTATGGTTCTTCAAGCTCTGGTCGCCCCGCCTTTTGAACCTGCTGCAACCACAGATCTAAAATTCTTGTCTTGGAAAACAGCATATGTGAAGTTGTTCTATCTCGCCGTATTGTTCTTACACGTGGGTTCGGAGCCGATCCCTCGGCTCCGAGTTGGCCGCTTTTCAAGCTCAAACTCTCAGAGAAGCTCGAGACCTAGTGTGTATCCCATGATGCTCTACTGTAAACCCCCAGATCTAGTTTGCCTCTGCAACGGATCTACAGACTTGTCGAGGCAAGCACGTGCCAGTGCTATTTTTTTCTATATTTAGCGATATTTTTCAAAAAATGTTCTGTTATAGTGTTAGCTAGTGTTTAATATTTACAGTTAGTTATATTTAGAGTGTAATTAGAATCCTTAGGATTACTTAGATTGTGTGTGTGTTCTTATCGGCTGTTTGTTAGGCCTATCTTAGTTTGTTTTGGGCATGACAGGGCTCTGTCAGCCCCTTTGAGTGTGCTTTTGTCTTAGAATTTACTTAGGATTACTTAGAATTAATAGATAGGTTAAAATTAGCTATTTATGTAGGGTGTGTATATATTTATATGTATAAAAAATATATACTGAATAATTTTTTTTTCTAAGTCTTAGTTCAGGGATCTGAACTGGTACATATATTCTTATATTTACACTTATAGTTACAAAGATTTTCCATTATAGCAAAACGTCTGAGAAGCAAAAGTCTGGTTTCAAAAGGTGTATGTGCAGTCAGAAAATGTCCGTTACGGACAACCACTTCACTTGTGTCTACTGTTTGGGTTCTGTTCATTTGCAGGAAGTGTGCTCCATCTGCCACTCCTTCAGCGCCAGAGTTCCCTTTGAGAGGCGCAGGAAGCTGGTAGATAGGGGACTCCTGAAGCCTGAGTTTCAGGCTGCTCTGGACAAGACTGACCTTTCTTCCAAGGCTTCGAAGGGGTAGAAGTTGTCCAAGGGGTCCTTGGAGCCTAAGTCTTCGGCTCCGAGCTCCTCTAGTGTGGTTTGATCATAGGCTCCACAGCCCTTGGAGCCGTGTATCGATCCCCTACCTCGGAGCCCAGTTGTGGATCCGGTGTTGGAGACTCCTCAGTCTCTGATTTCTTCAATTGGTGCTATCTTCAGCTCCTTCGACCCATCCCTCGACCCATTCTTCGAGACTATCTGATGTGGACCTGGATCGAGTGGTTAAGAGATTGCTAGAGAACCCGGCCCTGGCCAAAATGCTTTCCACTTCGAGCCACTCGGCTTCGAAGCCTGAAATTCCAACCCTACTTTCTTCTCCTCCTCCAAAGCCAGTCGAGCTCTCGGAGCCGGGGCAAACAGAACCGATGTCGGTAGAGCCCTCGGAGCCGAGGTTTGATCCACCTCCCTCGGCTCCGTCGACCTTGATCTCCTCGGTTCTGACCGGGCAGTCTCGGGGCCGACACTCCCTCGCTGGCTCCGGGGTGGAGAGTCGGACTGATACGTCGGTTCCGACCCTTCCCCTAGGGGCTTCGGCTCTGTCCTCGAGATTGGAGCACGGGGTCTCGGCTTGAGGAGGGTTGCCGGCCTCTTCAGAAGTGGTTGTCCGTAACGGACATTTTCTGACTGCACATACACCTTTTGAAACCAGACTTTTGCCATGAAGAAGGTCATGTCTGCCAAGACCACTACCTCCTCTGATCTTTCTTCCCCTCCCCCTAAATGGCCTCATTCTGTCTCTTCCACACAGGTCCCTACCAAGTGTCGAGACCCAGAGCCTCAGGTATCCCCATTGGGCAGCCCCTCCTCTACAGGGACTTCACCGGACGCTCCCAATGATGAAGTACCCAGGAAGAGGCTGTGCAAGAGGAGGCACCTGGATTCCCCATAGGAATGCCTGACATCGGATACCGACTTGGAGGAATCAGAAGGGTCCCCACGATCCCCCTCAGAGAATGTCTCATTTGCAGACATATTGGATATCTTAAGGCAAAGGGGTGATTGGCAGTCCCTTGCCCCTACTGAGGATGAGTCGGTACTCCTGAAGGCCTTTATGTCTCAACCATCCACCTCCTGGGTTACCCCCCCCTTCGATGAACTAATGGATCTGGTTGCTCGAAGGTCGTGGTAGTCCCCTGATTCAGTGGAACCGGTCCCTCGGGGGCCCAACAAGTTCATTACTTCCCCTACTGACAAAGCCTTTCTTACCAAGGGAGTCCCGGTTGATGCAATGGTGGTGGCGGCAGCCACCAAGAAAGAGATGTTGGAAACCTCTTTGTCTGTCCATCCTCCTAATAGGGATTCTAGGACGATAGACAGGTATGGGAAACACATATTTAGTTCTGTGGCATTTTCCATGAGATCACTCAACTACCTGACCCATTTTACCTGCCTTCAACGAGATCTCCTTAAAGAGCTGGGAGATACTCTACAGGGTAACACAGCTGATGCAGTTTCTGAGAAAGTCACTGCACAACTCAACACCCTCAACTCTATAGTCAACTCATCTATGCGGCTCATTTCTTATGCCGCCGATGGATCAAGTAGGGCGGCAGGCTCAGCGATAGCTCTTTGGAGACGGTCCTGGATGCGCCTTTGCTCCTTTGCGGACGCCTTCAAATCTTCCTTCGTCAGTACCCCATTCGATGGTTCCGCCTTGTTCGGGCCCAAAGTTAAGGAGACGCTTACTAGGTGTGAACAAGAGGGAAAAGACTCTGTCTGCTGTAGGAGTCCATTTCTCCACTCCAACTAGACCGTACCCCAAAGGGCAATGAAGTGGAAAAATGTGGTTCCAAAAACCCCAAGGAGCTTTCCAGAACACACCTACAGATACCCCCTCTAGGGGCAGAGGAGGGGGTAGAAACTGAAGATGCCGTCCAAATGGCAGAGGGGGTCCACAAAATCAGGGTGACAGGAAGCAGTTCTCTGGTAAGCCCTATCAGCGTTCCTGAAAGGAAGCCTGGCTGTCCTTCTCTGGAGGCGGTCGGGGGTCACTTGGCTTTATACCCAAACGCCTGGCTAAACATTACAACGGATTCTTGGGTAAAAAGCATCATTTCCAGAGGTTACTACATTCCCTTTACAAAACTCCCTCCCATGTGTACAAGTATTTCAGATGTTCCACCCAGTCTGCGAAAGCTAGCAGCTGTAGAGATTCAAAATCTGCTAGACAAAAAGAGTCATCCAGCCAGTCCCGGCAGACCAGATAGGATCCGGAACTTACTCAAGGTTCTTTTTAGTTCCGAAGAAAACAGGGGACTGGAGGCCCATATTAGACCTCAGCAAACTCAACACCTTCGTCAAGAAGGAAAAGTTCCGGATGGTCATGCTTCAATCGATACTTCCATTCCTTGAAACGGGCAATTGGATGTGCTCTATAGATCTCAAGGATGCTTACTACCACATCAAAATGACCAGATCATCCAGAGATCATTTGCGTTTCTGGCTGGGGGCCAGTCATTACCAATTCAGAGCCCTGCCCTTTGGTCTTACCACAGCCCCCAGAGTGTTCACCAAATGTATGGCAGTGGTCACGGCCCACCTGAGATGTTTAGGATTCCGGGTGTTTCCATATCTGGACGACTGGCTCCTCACCGCCACCTCCAGGCATCAACTAATCCAGGCAAGAGACTACACTTTCAACCTATGTTCCCAGTTGGGCCTAACCTAAAACTTTGAAAAATTGTCGTTATCACCCTCGCGGTGTATTACCTTTATAGGAGCAGAGCTAGACATCGTCAGTTCAAGGATCAGGTTGCCTCAAGCAAGAATCCTATCTCTAAGTAGTCAATTGTCCATTCTGTCGATCCAGAACAAAGCTCCTGCGTCCCAGATACTGAAGTTATTAGGCACAATGGCAGCCACGCTAATAGCAGTCCCGTTGGGGCGCATGCACATGCGGATATTCCAGTGGCTACTCTTCACACAATGGTCTTACCAACAACTGCCCTTGTCACATGAGATTCTATTAGCGAACCTTTGCAAGAAGGATCTCAATTGGTGGCTGAACAGCGACCGTATAGTAGTCGGACGTCCCCTTGTTCTCCCCCAACCCACAGCCACAGTGACCACGGATGCTTCCCTGATAGGGTGGGGGGGGGCTATTTCAGGGAAAGACTGTCCAAGGTACTTGGTCAGGCAAGGAATCACATTTGCATATAAATGTCCTGGAACTGAGAGAGGTGTTCCTGGTGTTGCAACACTTTCACGACTCTCTTCCTCCAGGGACAATTGCAATTCAGACGGACAACATGTCAGTAGTCTGGTACATCAACAAGCAAGGGGGAACCAGATCATATCCCCTGTGCCGAGAAGCCCTAAGAATTTGGCAGTGGACTACATCCACCAGACGTTTTCTAATAACAACGCACATTCCAGTGTCATCCAACGTGATAGCGGACAAACTGAGCAGGGCCATCCTGTTGCCTCATGAGTGGTCCCTCAAACAACAGGTGGCGGACAGGATTTTCCACAGATGGGGCCAGCCTTGCTGCGATCTGTTTGCATCTCCGATGAATGCCAAATGCAGCAGCTACTTTGCCCTTTATCCCCCACTGGGGAGCAACCCGAGGTACGCGCTCATACACGATTTGCCCCCGGGCCTCCTATATGCCTTCCCGTCAATTCCCAAATTCATACAGAAAGCCAAAAGTCTGGGAAGGACTGTGATTTTGATAGCCCCGTCTTGGCCTTGTCAGATTTGGTTCCCCTTCCTACAGAAATATCGAGTGGAAGAACCATGGACTTTGGACCCGGTGCCAGACCTTCTGACTCATTCGTCAGGAGTTCTTCATCCCTCCCTTATCTCCCTGAAACTGACAGCATGGCTGCTCCAATTCCCATATTAGCCAGGTCTCAAGATTTGTCTCCCGTGGTCCAACATATTATAGTTTCCTCTCATAAATTGTGAACCAGGAAACTATATAACAGCAAATGGAAACAATTTGTTCACTGGGCTTCTAACCATGACATTGACCCTTATATTGCCCCTATTCATACCATTTTAGAGTTCTTGTCTTCCTTGTTCTGTGAGGGTGCAGCTGCTGCCACCATAAGAATTCAATTGGCTGCAATTTCCAACTTTCATGTAGGGTTTAACGGGTCTAACATCATGTCCTACAGACTATGTAAAGCCTTTTTGAAAGGGACCCACCATCTCAGACCTCCTGTCAGACAACCTATCTCTCCCTGGAATTTGAATCTTGTTTTATCCCAATTGATGCTTGCCCCCTTCGAACCCACGTCATCCTGTGACTTGAAGTTTCTCTCCTGGAAAACTATATTTCTGGTAGCCATTACATCTGCGCGTAGGGTTTCCGAACTTCAGCTTTATCTTCCAAGCCCCCATATTTGATCCACCCTGACAGGGTGTCCCTTAGGACAAATCCTACCTTTCTTCCTAAGGTCTGTTCAGAAACTAACTTAAATCAGTCCATTGAGCTCCCAACCTTTTTTTAGACACCATACCAACAGACTGGAATATATGTTACACAAGCTTGATGTTCACAGACAATTGAGATTCTACTTGGACAGAACGAAATACTTCAGACAATCGGACCAACTCTTTGTTACGCAGAGAACAAGAAAGGTTCTGCGGTGTCAAAAATCACATTATCTAAATGGCTTTCTGACTGCATTAAATTCATTTACTCCTCCACTAACCAGCCATTACCGAATAATGTCAAAACCCATTCTACCCGGGCTGTTTCTACGTCATTAGCTCATGCAGCTCGTTTACCCTTGGATACCATTTGTGCAGCTGCCACGTGGTCAAAACCTCACACGTTTATCACTCATTACAAAGTGGACAGGGCCTCCAGGGACAGGGCTTCCTTTGGTTCCACTGTGCTCACGAATGTTCTCCCTTGAGCCACCCAGGGTTAGGGTGCTTGGGATGCCACCCACGTGTAAGAACAAAACGGCAAGATAGAACAACTTCACATAAAGAAGTTATGTCCTTACCATAACGTTCCATGTGAGTTGTTCATCTTGCCTTTTTGTTCTTACATTCCCTCCCACCTTCCCCCTCCTGTTGAGAAAGATGGTTGCCTTGGTGGATTGGTCGGTCTTGTCAGCCTGTCTTCTTAGGACAGACTGTGTTTTTCTCCTTTCTGCATCTATAGGTACCTAGATAGGTAGGTACTGTAGTTTTTCATACTTTTAGGCTGTCTTTGGGTGCAGCGTACTAGATCTGGGGGTTTACAGTAGAGCATCATGGGATATACACTAGGCCTCGAGCTTCTCTGAGAGTTTGAGCTTGAAAAGCGGCCGACTCGGAACCGAGGGATCGGCTCCGAACCCACGTGTAAGAACAAAAAGGCGAGATGAACAACTCACATGGAACATTATGGTAAGGACATAACTTCTTTTTCTGGTGGCTATTACCTCTGCAAAAAGGGTTTCAGAACTGCAGGCCTTGTCCGTCAAAGTTCCTTATATGATTTTCCACAAAGATAGGGTTTCCTTTCGGACCAATCCATCCTTTCTTCCCAAGGTGGCATCACCAGTTAATATCAATCAAACCATCAAGTTACCAGTTTTCTTTCCTAATGTTGCTAACAAGATGGAATACAAACTCCACCTGCTGGATGTTCATAGATAGTTACGATTATATTTACACAGGACAAACAATTTCCGTAAATCCGATCATTTGTTTGTATCCTTCCATAAATTTTTGGTTAAACCTATCTCCAAGGTAACTATTCCTAGGTGGATTTCTTCATGCATCCTTCAGGTCTATAAGAACAGAGGCATGTCTCCTCCGGGTCAGGTGAAAGCTCATTCCACTAGGTCCAATGCTACGTCTGCGGCCTTTTGGTCTAGAGTCTCTTTGGATGATATTTGTTCTGCAGCTACTTGGTCCTCATCTCATACATTTATTTCTCATTACAAATTGGATTTTCCAGAAAGAGAGCATCCTTTGGTTCCGCAGTGCTCCCTAATATCCTTCTATGAGGGCCACCCAGGAGTTTAGTTGCTGGGGACTCTGTCCCACAGGTTGAAGACCAAATGAAGTAAACTATTTCAGATAAAGAAGTTATGTACTCACCATTATGTTCCATCTGCGTAGTTCTACTTCATTTGTCTTCAACCGTCCCTCCCTCCTTCCCCCAGACCTTGTCATATGAACAGCTTACAGGCTGCAGTTATAGGTCACAAGTATTTTTTTCAGGTTGGGTTATCAGTAAAAGAGTCAGCAAACTCAGTCTGGGGGTTGGAAGGTAGTGGTGTGTATTATGGCTAAGGGGAGGAGCTTGGAGCACATGCTAGTAAGATTGCTGGCTGGGATCTGATACGGATCCGGTATCCCACAGGTTGAATACAAATGAAGTAGAACTACTCAGATGGAACATTATGGTGAGTACTTAACTTCTTTTTTCCTTGAGGCTGGGGACTCTGACCCAAGACTGAGGAATAGTGACATGGATAACATCAGATAAGGAGTTATGTATTTACAATAACTTGGCATCTGTGTTATCCTGTGTCACTGTTCGTCACTATCACCCCCCCCCCCCATCCTGTGGCACCTAAAGGAAGTGGAGATGTCCTGTCTCGCAGTCCGTCTTCCTTAGCTGCTTTCTGACTTAGGGCATACTCAATCTGAGGGGTTAGAGGGGGAAGCAAGGGATCATAGGAGTGGGAAGAACTCGAGCCTAGAAGCCGTCTACAGAGTTGCCGGCTCGGATCTGATATCGGAGCCTACGACCCAAGAGTGATGGATAGTGACCTAGGATAACACAGATGCCAAGTTATGGTAAGTACATAACTTTTTTTTTTATTAAACATCACTGGCAAATTGTGTTTGGGCCACTGGAAAAGGGGAAGATTGAGCTCTCTTCTCAGGGAGGAGGACGCAGTGTTGTTTTTTGCCTGGATTCTTGCAGTGAAAGCTGAGAGCTCTAGCTCCGGCAGAAAGAGATTGAAGGGTGCAGAAAGATCATCCGTAGTAGGGTGATGTACATGGCTGCAGGTGAACACAGACTGCCTTACCATTACTACCTGCCTCACATAGGGGGTGAGGTAAGCCAAAGAGAAAAGCTTTCCACTCCCTTACTATTGGGATAGTGTTGTAATAGAGACTGAGGAGTGGCACCAGGATATGTCAGATAGACAGTGGGGAGGAACCAAAAACTAATGTGTATACAAAAGTGTGCACATTTTTATTTAGTTTGTATGCTAGGGTAGAGCACTGATCAAATCTGACCGTACGAAGGGTCAGCCCAGGTTACACACACACAGTAACAACAGTAAAATAAAATTAAAGGTATAACTAAATTATACATACTTGTCCTTAATTCTTATTTGTTCTCCTACTTTCTATATCCTTTCAGTCTTCTAAAACAAAATTTGTATTCATCAACATACTCCTTGCCCTTCACCTTCTGTTGTTTTGGTTTTGTCTTGATTTACTGGAGCTTTCTTCCTTGGACCTCTGTTGAAAATGGATAGACTTGCTGTCCAGCCAGACCATCTTGGTAAGCAAATGCTGTAAATAAATGATAGGTTTAAAAAGATGTAGCATCAGTGAAATGATACAGGTGTTATAGATGTGATAAATGTAGCCCAGACAAAAGAACGAACATTGCACATTTGTGTATGAAGAGAAAATTTTGCTATGAAGAGGATAAAAATTATAGAATACTAAGAGCAGCTAATAACTGAAATAGTGCGTATTAGATGGATCATGTGGATTGGATTAGGGAAGCTGTGGGTATGAAGTTGTGTTGGTAAGGTTAGAAGTTTAAACAGCCAAGGTTTTCTGAAATGTGTGTAATAGTGCAACTGTGTGGGAGTTAGGCAGGGTAGCCAGACGTCCCTATTTGAGCAGCACTGTCCTGGGATCAGCAACCTGATGCCGAGTCCCGCACTGCCAGTTAAAATCCTGGTGAAACAGCCTCCGATTTGTTTTGTTCTTTTTTTGATTGGCCCATATGCCGGTGTACGAGCCAATCAGAAAATAACAAAACAGAGCTACTTCTGTTTAATGTGGAACTGCTTGATGTTCTGTATTAAAGACCTTTTTTGTCACTGCCTGTCCTGTAACAAATCTGGCATCCCTGGAGTTAGGTGACACGGCTTGTGTTCTGGCATGCCATTATGTTTTTCAGTTAGGTGGTATTTGAACTGATGTCTGAGCTGTTTGTAGTCTCTGATTTCAGTAAGATTAGATGCATTTCTTCCTTATTTTTCATGTCAGGGCAGTTGCAATCAAATGGTGCTTAAACGAAGTATTAGTTTAAGGGTGCGCACACTTATGCAACCAGCTTATTGTATGTTTTTTATTTTTATATTTTTTCCACTAACAGATTTTTTTTTCAATTGAATTGTACAGGTTATAAGTTGTATTAAAGGTGGGAAAAGTTTTTAAATGATTTATTGTGGTCTTATTTTTTTTTTATATCACAAAATCCTGGCATTTTAACAGGAATGTGTACACTTTTTATATCCACTGTATTTATGATGTTCTTCGTGTTTCACTGTTGCAGTCATTACATTTGGGTAATCTGCTGACAAGTTGCCCTCAGTCGGCCTGATTAACAAAGTCTTGGGTCCTGCGTCGGTTGCTGTCTCCTCTTCCATGACATCAGGTCGTCAGGGGTATAAAACATGCAGCCGACGCCATTTTAATCAGTCTTTCTTGCCGCGCGGTGCCCAAAGCAGAAGCAGTTTGCAAGTGCTGGTCGGCCGACTCCTGAAATTTTCGTTTTCGAGTTTCAGAACTGAAGTTTTCAAACTAAAGCTAAGTACACTGTTGGGGAAACTTTTTCTTGCTCCTTACCGATGCCAGTAAAAGTTAATAATTGCTTTACTTGTGGGAAGTAAATACCTCATAAGGATTTTCATTTGTACTGTATTCCTTGCCTAGGCCCTGATCACAACATGCCTTGCTGTCGGTTTTGTGCTAAATTTAACCAATGCACTATTAAGCGTCTGTATATTTTTGTTTCTAAATATTTTGGTTCAAGATTTAACTACCCTGAAATGTCATCGGTTAGCAATCCGACTTCCAGAGTTCACAAAAAATGCAAGGAAAAAGACAGACAGACCGTCAAGGTACAAAACCGGCAAAGCTTCTCCTAAGCCAGTCGCCGGTTCGCCTGTACTCAGTGAGGCGCTTTCGCAGCCCCTGATACCCGCTACTTTTGAGTCACAGGCCTCTACCGAGACCCATTTGGATGCCACGTGATTCGCAAAGTATTGAACCAGCGGATGTCTTTCCCTTGGATGGGTCTGGAGCCGCTGAGCAGGCACCCAGCTTTCTGAGGGTGTTTTCAGGCCTCAACATTTTTATATTAAACCGACACCAACAACAAAAACAAGGTCAAAAACGACTTCTATGTCTAAAAAAATGATGCATGAGCCACGTGCTCAGGCCCCTATGCCTAAAAAACAAATCAAAATGGCTGAAGATTTAATTACCTTGATCAGGGGTCCCCAACCACCTCCCCCCTGCTAAGAGGCCTAGGCAAGGCACTGATTATGAATCTTCAGATCAGGTTTCCATTTCTTCTGATCAGGAATTTTCTATTCCACCTTATGAGGATTCTGATGCAGAGGAATCCATCCCATCTGCATCTCCTCCTGAGGATTACTCTTTTGGAGAGACTTTGCATACTTTACGAGGCATTTTCACTGGGAGAGTCAGGACTTCTCTGAATCAAAAAAGAGTCTTAGGGATTTTCTTCTTCCTCAGCATAGGCCTTTGGCAATTCCTCCTGTATTAGACATTGTTGATGATGTCTTCTCGGAATCAAGCATGGCTCCTGATTCCCTGCCTCCTGCTTCTAGTAAGCCAGACAGATATTACAGGGTTCCTGACTCCCACAAATTTATTTTCAAAAATCCTGCTGCTGATCCTGAGACTATTTCTCAGGGTCCCAAGGGTGTTAAGGCTTCTACAGCCAAAAATCCTACCCCTTCTGATAGAGATTCCAGGGCGCTGGATAGATGGGGTCGGAAGGTTTATACGTCTGCAACCTTGGCAATCAGGGCTTTAGACTGCCAGTTTCATATGCTTAAATATCAACAGCATGTTATGGGCTTACTGAAACAGAAAATGATGCGGATTTCTGATTGTGTGGAAAATAGTGTTACAGGATTTATTGCATTCAGCAGAACAGGTTGGAAAGCATACTTTGCAATGTGGTTTTGATTCCTTGGAGGCCTCTTTCAGGGCTGCCATAATTGGATCTGTGATAAGGCATGCCTGGCTCAAGGAGCAAAATCTGCCTGATCATGTTAAAGCTAAATTATTGGATGTCTCCTTACAGTATGATACTCTGTTAGGTAATAAGGCAGAGGAGGTTTTAAAGAAAATGGAAGACAAAGCTAAATCTATGCAAACTGCAAAAGATTTCTTGCAAGTGCAGCCACCCAGGTTCAGTAGGCACTGGCCTACTAAGAATTGGTCCTTTCCTGTGTCCAACAGAGCTGCTCAGGGCAAATCCAGGCACTCCACGGGTTCCAGATATCAATCACAGGGATCTTACAGGTCAAAGCAATGGGGTGCCTCCACCTCCAAATCTGGAGGTAACAAAACACAACCCTACAGTAAACAGTCTCAATGACTTTCCTCTACCATCTCTAAGCACTTACCTTTTGGCAGCCCCCTTGGGGGGGAAACTAGCACTTCATGCTCAAAATTGGCAGTTAATTACCCAGGACAAGTGGGTATTAAACATAGTATCCCAGGGGTACAGATTTCGTTTCCACACTTTACCAATTACAAACGGATGACCAGATCTGCCACAAAACCAGTGGGCAGAGGCCCAGAAACAAGTCATGTCCCTCATGGATATGGGGTCTATTCAACCAGTACCAGAAAAGGAAAAAGGACAAGGATTTGTATTCAAGACTTTTCCTGGTACCCAGAAAAGACAAATCATGGTGTCCAGTACTGGACTATCAATTCTGAACACGTTCCTGGACATTCCAAAATGCTGACTTTACAACAGCTACTGCCTATTCTAGGCAAGAATGCCTGGTTGGTAACTCTAGACTTAAAAGAGGCATACCTGCATATCCCAATAAGGGAATCTTGCAAAAGATACATTTGCTTCAAAGCAGGCTTTTTGCATTACCAATTCTCTGCACTGCCCTTTGGTTTATCTACTGCGCCCAGAGTCTTTACAAAGTGCCTGGCACCAGTAGTTGCATTCTGCAGACAAAGAAACTTTCAAATTTATCCTTATCTGGGCGATTGTCTCAATCAGGCAGAGGACAAGGACACTCTTCTTCAACATCTGGCATTTGTAAAAAGGCTTCTAGCATGCCTAGGGTACACCATAAACGAAAATAATTCACAACTGGTACCCTCTCAAATAATTACATTCCTGGGTGCAAGCTTGAATACAACTGCCCAGATGGCTTACCTCACACCAGACAAACAAATGCAATTGACAACATACTTCAATCAAATGGCAACAAAAACCCAGTTATCTGCAAGACAAATTCTGCAGGCTTTGGGGTTTATGGCATCCTGCATTCTACTAATTCCATATGCGGGACTGCATACGAGGAAACTTCAATGGTACCTAAAAAGCTTATGGACTCAACATTGTCACAGCCTGGAAACAATGATTCCTCTCATTCCCTGCCTGCAACAAGAGTTTCTTTGGTGGGCAGAGACATGTCACCAAAAGAAGGGACTGTCACCAAAACCCTAACTACAGATGCATCAGACTATGCTTGGGGGGCCACCTGGCAGGGAGATGCATTCAGGGCAAATGGAGCCCAAACCAAATGCATCTACATATCAACCAGAAAGAAATGCTAGTTGTTCAGAATGCTCTGACTACCTTCAAGGGCTTACTTCATCTAGGACAACTACTGATAGACGGACAACACAGTTATGTAGTACATAAACAAGCAGGGGGTACCCATTCCTACCCCCGCTGCAGACTAGCCATGGCCTTGTGGAACACAGCCTTGACTTACCAAATACATCTTCAAGCTCAATTCCTGCCAGGAAAGCCAAAATACTGTGGCAGACGGCCTAAGCAGAAATCTTATGGACCCACACAAATAGAAACTGGATCCACAAATCTTCAGCATGTTAATACAGAAATGGGGAAGCCCAAACATAGATCTATTGCCTCTCCCCAAAACCATCAGTTGGACAAATTCTGCACAAGAACTCATCACAAAAAAGCATGGAAAGTGGATGCTCTATCCTTCAGCTGGAAAAAACTATTAGTCTATGTCTTTCCCCCTCTGCTTCTACTCTCCAAGGTCTTACTGAAAGTCAGACAGGAAAAAACAAAAATGATTCCAATTGCTCCGGACTGGCCTCGCCAACACTGGTGTCTGCTTCTAAGGAATATGTCACACCTTCCTCCGTAGTACTTGCCCCAGACACCTCACCTATTGTCTCAGCAGAACTATCAAATTCTGCTCACTCCGCTCCAAACTCTGAATCTTGCAGCATGGCTAATCAACTAAGTTTACCAACCACATCTCTCAGTAAACCTGTGATGGATGTCATTTTGGAAGCCAAAAGGCCTAGTATTAGAAAATCTTATGCTGATAAATGGAAGAGATTCTGTGCTTGGAACCAAGCGCAAGGAATAGACACAGCAAAGCCCAGTATTCCTCAGATTTTACAATACTTAACTGAGATGCTTGACAAGGGCCTGTCTTTTTCTTCAATAAAAATCCATGCGTCTGCCATCTTGGCTCACTACAACACAGAGCCTCCCCTCTTTTCTCATCCCTTGCTACAACAGTACCTCAGAGGGGCCAAAAATTTAATGTCACCCAGGAGAGCACCAACTCCTGCATGGGACCTCAATTTTGTGCTGGAAAAACTCACCCTGCCTCCTTTTGAACCAGCAGCTACTGCAGATATAAAATGGCTTTCTTGGAAGACAGCTTTTCTTTTGGCAGTCACTTCAGCTAGAAGGGTTTCAGAACTACAGGCTCTCACGGCAGTGGAGCCTTTCATTATTTTTTTACCCGGACAGGGTGGCCCTCAGGACCAATCCTTCTTTTATGCCTAAGGTGGTATCCAGTGTGGCTCTTAACCAGACCATTCACCTGCCAACTTTTTTCCCAAATCCACAGAACAAGGGGGAGCGGATTCTGCACTCATTAGATGTACACAGACAACTAAGATTCTACTTAAACAGGACAAAATCTCTAAGAAAGTCTGAGCAACTACTGGTAGCATTTGCTGCAGGATCAGAGGGGAAGGCTATATCAAAGCAGACTATTTCTAAATGGATAAGCCATTGCATTTGTTTCTGCTACTTGCCATGGTAAACCTGTGCCCAAGGGGATCAGTTCCCATTCCACCAGGGCTGCCTCTACTTCAGCAGCTTTTCTCAGAGGGGTCCCTACCAGCGACATTCCAGAAGCTGCTACTTGGAGCTCAGTTCATACGTTCACAAAGCATTATCATTTACCTCTCTTCTCTAAATCCAGGGCAGGCTTTGCCACTGCAGTCCTGCAGGGCCTTATAGCTGCTCCTAATGCCGTTTAGTTCCATCCTCCCATCCATAGCTTTGGGATTTTACCCAAATGTAATGACTGCAACATTGAAACACGAAGAACATAGTACAGTTGTGTACACTTACCATAAATGTAGATGTTTCAGTGTATTCACTGTTGCAGTCCGGATTACTCACCTGCCAGCCCCCTTTCTATACCTTTTCTTTCGTTCACTGTACTCAAAAGCCTTTGTGGTGTATTTGCTTTTAGTTGAAGGTAAATTTTATGTTTCTAAAGTGCATTTATATATTTACAGTTTATATATATATTTTTGCTCCCCATTTGGGGGGCACCTGACATCTGGGGCAAGAAAAACTGATTAAAATGGCGTCAGCTGCATGTTTTATACCCCTGATGACCTGACGTCATGGAAGAGGAAACCGCAACTGACGCGGGACCCAAGACTTTGTTATTCAGGCCGACTGTGGGCAACCTGCCAGCAGATTGCCCAAATGTAATGACTGCAACAGTGAATACACTCGAACATCTACATTTATGGTAAGTGTACACAACTGTACTTTTATACTACAAAACACCATCCTCAGGGAATTATTCTGTCAAAATAAATCACTTTTATTCACCACCAGATTTAATCATACTGCTCCCCTTCACCCCACCTTAGCCATGCTACTTCATAGGATGCCCTTCTGTTCCTATGTTGCAGTATTCTTAGTGTGGGATTCCCTGCCTCAGATGACCCAAATGTTGGCTCCTATACAGAAGCTTACGCCTGGTTGCTGTAGATTCAATTATATGTTTGATTATCCATGCTGTGACTACAAACTTTGGAACTCCCTGTCAATCACTACATTTAAAGCAAATTGAAAAATTAAGATGTTAAGTTGTCAATCTCGCCTTCATTCTTGCTTGATGGGTTCGGAGCCGATCCTCGGCTCCGACTCGGCACTTTGCTAAGCTCGAGAGTCACTTTTACCAGCTCGAGGCAGCCCCATATCCCATGATGCAATGCGGTAAGTACCCAGATCTCGTTTGCCGCTTCGCTGATGAGGTCCTCCTTTTACCAGCTCCTGGTAAGTGTTTAAATTTAAACTGCTTTTAGCCCCTTTTCACTTTTAAACTATTTTTTCTTAGAAATCTTTCAGTTTTAGTTAATTTTAAGCCCCTTTTTGACTAAAATTATCCTTCCTCCTTAATTTTTTAGTCAGGCCTTCCTTCCTTCCCCCTGTCAGAATGTGTGTGTGTGAGGTTTTTACTGCTTAAACTTTAATTTTAATTGTTTGTTTGGGACTGTGTGGTTCTGTTTTTGTGTCCACTATGTCCAAAGAGCAGAGGGTCTCAGGCTTTAAGAAGTGTGACTCGTGCTGTCAGAAGATGTCTCTGACAGACGGTCACACTTCTTGTTTATACTGCCTGGGACCTCTCCACCTGCAGGACCCCTGTGCAATATGTCATTCTTTTAGCCAGAGAGTCCTGCAGGAAAGGAGAAACAAACTTATTTTAAGGGGACTCCTTAAACCGGCGGGCTCCCCGGCCAAATCGGCTCCGGGAAAGCCTTCCAAGTCTAAGGCCCAGGCTTCTGTACCAAAGCCTTCGGCCTTGGCTCCGACTATGTCGGAGTCGAGATCGGCTCCGGCTGGAGCCGATCCTACCTTGGCTAAATCTTCGGCACCAATGGCTATCGGTGCCAATATTTCTTTGGTCACTTTGGTGTCGGTTCCGAGTACTGGCTACGACCACCATGTGGCCCAGGCTTCGGTGTCGGTGCCAACCGGCTCCGACACCGCTATTTCGATGCCTGCATCGGCTCCGGCTGGAGCCGATGCATCTAGATCTTCTCGGGCCGAAGTTATCGGCTCCGACTGGATCAGTGGGTTTGTCGGCTCCGATGGTTCCTTTGAGGAAGAGGTCCAGGTCCCCTTCTTTGGAACCGATTCTGTCGGCTCCGGCCTCACCTCTTCTTTCGGAACGGAGCCATCGGAGCCGATCATCTAGGTCGTCCAGGTTATCTGACCATGATTTAAAGAGGGTGGTAAGCAGATTATTAAAATCACAGGCACTGGCCCAGATGCTTCATAGTCCGTCTCAACAGACGACTATTAGTCCACACCCCCTTCAAGTTCCTCCTTCGACTCTACCACAGAGTTTGGAGCTGGAGTCTACGGGAATAGTTACGGCTATGGCTGAGGGGCAGATACCCCCTCCTTCTGCACCTTCAGCATCTACTCTTATCTCCTCCTCGAGACCTTCCTTGGAGGGATTCGGTGGTCAGGCTTCCCTGGTCTCCTCCGAGGGGGTGAGTGGCATCGGACCCTTGTCCGACCCCGCTCTTTCCCTTGGAGCTTCGGCCTTGGTGAGCTCGGCTCCGACATCTGCCTCGGAGCCTTCCCTTTCGGTGGGCCCGGGAGTCCCAGTTTCTTCGGAACGGGTTCTCTCGGATCTCCCTGGGAGGGGGGCCTTTGAGGTGATGAAGAGTGTGCTGGCCACTGGGCTCAGTCAGCAGTCTATTCCCTTAGCTCCTCCCTCTACAGTGCCTGTCGATATCTCTTCCATCTCTCTTGCTCCCAGACCTAGAGATCCACCGCCTCAGGTTTCCCCACTGGGAAGAACCCCCTCTTCCGAGGATTCTCCTGACCAGTCAGGAGATCCTCCGCGCAAGAGGACTTGTAAGAGGAAACACCTGGACTCCCCTGAGTCTACCACTTCAGATACCGACTTAGATGAGTCGGAGGGATCCCCAAGATCTCCCTCTGAGGATGTCTCCTTTTCAGACATCCTAGAACTTCTAAAACAGAGGGGAAACTGGCCCTCCATAAATCCCTCCGAGGATGAGTCGGTATACCTAGAGGCGTTTGGATCTCGACCCTCCACCTCCTGGGTGTCTCCATCTTTCGACCCCCTTATGGAGGTTATTGCTCGAAAGGCTTGGGCTGCTCCTGATTCTGTAGAGCCAGTTCCTAGGAGGCCGTCTAAATTTATTACAGCCCCTTCTGAAAAGCAATTCCTTACAAAAGGTGTCCCTGTTGATGCCATGGTGGTGGCGGCCGCCACTAAGAAGGAACTTGCAGATCCTTCCGTACCAGTCCATCCTCCTAATAAGGATTCTAGGACCATGGATAGGTATGGTAAGCGGATGTTCTCCTCAGCGACCTTTGCCATGCGTTCACTGAACTATTTATGTCACTTCACCAGACTCCAAAGGGACATCCTTAAGGAACTAGGTGAAGTAATGCAGGATCCTACGGCTGCAGGGGCTCAAGAAAAGATTGCTTCTCAGCTAGGAATCCTTAATTCTATAGCTAACTCCTCCATGCGACTGATCTCGTATGCAGCAGATGGAGCGAGTAGAGCCGCAGGTACAGGAGTGGCTCTTAGATGTCAATCCTGGATGCGGCTCTGCAATTTTGCAGATCCCTTTAAGGCATCCTTCACAAATTCTCCCTTTGATGGGTCAGCATTGTTTGGCCCTCAAGTGAAGGATACATTGACCAGGTGTGAGCAGGACGGCAAGAATCTTTCTGCCGTAGGGGTCCGTTTTTCTACCCCCTCTAGACCTTACCCCAAAGGTCAGAAGGGCGGAAAAATGTGGTTCCGTAAATCCCAGGGAGTCACGCCAGACGCACGTGGTCAGTTTACCCCTAGAGGCAGAGGGGGTAATAATAACAGACGCCGCTCTAGAGGCAGAGGGGGTCCACAAAACCAGGGAAGCAGAGAGCCTGTCTCTGACAAGCCCTTCCAGCATCCCTGAGATGTTGCCCGACTGTCCATCCTTGGAGGCAGTCGGGGGAAGACTAACGCTGTACCCAGAAGCCTGGCGTTCCCTCTCTCAAGACAAATGGGTACAGTCGATCATATCCGAGGGTTACAAGATTCCTTTCGAGGAAAGTCCTTTCACTCACAAAAATTCCCTTCCAGATGTGCCACCCGGTCTAAGGGAAATTGCAAAGTTAGAAGTATCAAAGCTTCTACAAAAAAGGGCCATTCAGCCAGTTACAACAGACCATTCCGAGCCCGGAATCTACTCAAGATTTTTTTGGTCCCCAAAAGACGGAGACTGGAGACCAATATTGGATCTCAGCAGACTCAACAAGTCTGTGAGAAAGACAAGATTCGAATGGTCACACTTCAATCAATTTTGCCCTTCCTAGAAAAGGACAACTGGATGTGCTCAATAGACCTTCAGGACGCGTACTATCACATAAAAATTCACAGACGCTCCAGAAGGTTTCTCCGCTTTCGGCTGGGGTCCAGTCATTTTCAATTCAGAGCCCTGCTCTTTGGTCTCACTACAGCCCCAGAGTGTTCACCAAATGTATGGCAGTGGTCACGGCTCACCTGAGACGTCAAGGATTCCAGGTGTTTCCGTATCTCGACGACTGGCTCCTTTCAGCCACCACCAGGCATCAACTTCTTCAAGCCAGGGATTACACCCTAAATCTCTGCACTCAATTAGGAATTTCGATCAACTACGAAAAATCCTCCTTATTGCCCTGCCAGTCTATTACTTTCATAGGCGCAAACTTAAACACTGTTTGGATGTCAGCAACCCTCACAGACCAAAGAATCTCAGATATCTAAAGTCACGTGAGGATCATCCTTGCCTGTAAAAAGGTGCAAGCCAGAATGGTTCTGAAGGTGTTGGGCCTCATGGCTGCGGCCATTACTCTTCTTCCCCTGGCCCGCTTCTACATGCGTCTTCTTCAATGGATGTTGTTCACCCAATGGTCTTACCAACAACTTCCCATGCGTCACCAAATCCTGGTGACACAAATTTGCAAGAATCATCTATCATGGTGGATTTCTTCTCCCCAGATTCATCAAGGCAGACCTTTGTATCCCGCCCGGTAGCCACAGTTACTACGGACGCCTCCCTGATCGGGTGGGGGGGTCATTATCAGGGCAGGATGGTTCATGGGACGTGGCAACCGTTCGAATACCACCTGCACATAAATGTCCTAGAGATGAGAGCAGTGCTTTTAACGTTGCAAGCCCTCAACGACTTTCTTCCCTTGGGAACAATTGCAGTTCATACAGACAACATGTCTGTAGTATGGTATATCAACAAACAGGGCGGAACCAAGTCCTACCCCTTGTGTCGAGAAGCTCTCAGACTTTGGCAATGGGCGATCTCCTCTCATTGGTTTCTGGTAGCAATGCATATCCCTGGGAAAACCAACTTTCTAGCGGACAGATTGAGCAGAGCTATTCTCATACCTCACGAGTGGTCTCTCAAACAATCTATAGTGGAGGAGATTTTTCTAGAATGGGGCCGCCCATGTTGCGATCTTTTTGCTACTCCCCAAAACAGCAAATGCCCAGACTTCTTTTCTCTCTTCCCACTGCCAGGCCATCCCCCCAGAGACGCTCTAACCCAGGATTGGCCCCAGGGACTTCTTTATGCCTTTCCTCCCTTTCCGTTGATTCCACAAGTACTCCAGAAAGCCACCGTTTTGAGAGCCAAAATGATTCTCATTGCTCCCTATTGGCCTCGACAAATTTGGTTTCCGTTCCTCCATCGTCACCTATTGGTGCAGCTGTGGCATCTGGACCCAGTACCAGACCTTCTGATTCACCAATCGGGTCAGCTGCATCGGTCTATTCCTTCTCTCAACCTCACAGCTTGGTTGCTCCACTTCCTTCCTTAGCCAGGCTTCCTATGATCTCTAATCCTGTTAGGGATATCATAGTGGCTTCCCTTAAATCCTCTACTAGAAGGATTTATACCAGCAAGTGGAAACGCTTCTCTTGTTGGGCAAAAGCTAAAAATATAGATCCCTTTACTGCCCCTGTTCAAGCAGTTTTGGATTTCTTAGCGGAAATCTTTCACTGGCTCTTCATCTTCCACGGTCAAAGTTCAGTTGGCTGCTGTCTCAATTTTCATGTCGGGTTTGCAGATCACAACATTATGTCCCACAGGCTTTGTAGAGCCTTTCTAAAGGAATTTTCTCCTGAAACCTCCAGTCAGGAGTCCTCCTCCTCAATGGGACCTAAATCTAGTGCTGACATCCTTAATTCTTCCTCCCTTCGAGCCAGCTGTTTCATGTTCCCTGAAATTTCTTTCATGGAAAACACTCTTCCTTGTTGCTATTACCTCGGCAAGGAGAGTGTCAGAACTTCATGCTCTCTCTGTTCGTCCCCTTATTTGGTTTTCCACAAAGACAGGGTATCCTTGAGAACTAATCCAACCTTTTTGCCTAAGGTGGCCTCGAAAAATAATTTGAACCAATCTATTGACCTCCCTGTATTTTTCCCTAATTACTCAAACAGATCGGAACAAAAATTACATTATCTTGATGTTCACCGCCAACTCAGATATTATTTGGACAGAACAAAACAATTCAGGAAATCCGATCAGCTCTTTCTTTCTTATGCTGAAAACAAGAAAGGCCTTCCTGTCTCCAATGACCTTATCTAGATGGCTTTCTTCCACCATCTCCGAAATCTATCAGCTCAGGGGAAAACAGCTGTGCTCAAAACCTAAAGCGCATTCAACCAGAAGCTTAGCCACTTCTACAGCTTTTCAGGCTAGACTTCCATTAGAACACTATTTGTGCAGCAGCCACTTGGGCCACTCCTCATACCTTTGTTTCTCATTACAAATTGGATTTGGCCTCCAGGGATAGAGCCAGTTTTGGCTCTACAGTTCTCAAGAGTCTGTTCCATTGAGCCACCCAGGATAGAGGTGCTAGGGACGCGGTCCCATCAAGCAAGAATGAAGGCGAGATTGACAACTTAACATTGAGAAGTTATGTACCTACCATAACGTTCCATGTTAGTTGTCTTCTCTCGCCTTCTTTCTTGCGACCCTCCCTCCTGCCCCCTGGCCTGGACAGACCTTTTTTTCTCCCTATATGGAAGAATGCTTCTTAAGACCAGATAATTCTGGTCTACCTTATAGCCCATCCTTTAGGCTTTTTGCCTTTCTTTGCTTCTGGGAAGTTTTTTGTGCTAGGCGTTATTGCCTATAGGTACCAAACGAGATCTGGGTACTTACCGCCTTGCATCATGGGATATGGGGCTGCCTCGAGCTGGTAAAAGTGACTCCCGAGCTTAGCAAAGTGCCGAGTCGGAGCCGAGGATCGGCTCCGAACCCATCAAGCAAGAAAGAAGGCGAGAGAAGACAACTAACATGGAACGTTATGGTAGGTACATAACTTCTCATTTTCAAACGTCAAGTTAAACAGTACCTAAATTACTCTTAGCTATACTTTTACTCAAACCCAGGGTAATACCTTAACCATAAGCACCAAAAACAACAGTTTAATTTACTACCTACTTTTTCACTGTATCTTAATGCTACTATACAATTTTCTGCCACCTAACCTTCATCCTTTTTAAAAGGACAAGTTTCTAATACCATTTCTGTCTTGAAAGTGTTTTCTAAGTATTAATCAACTTCTGTACTACTTTCATTTAATCATCATCTATTTACAGTGCATTCTGTCTTTTTCCTTCATCTTGCTTTTTGGCATCAAATCAAAATGCTCAGTTTTATTACTTGCAAATATCTACTACTCTACTGTAATGTAACTTTTGTTTAAATCCATTGTATGACAGTGTACGTTCCAGAGGCATAGCTGGCTCATCTAGCTGGCACCTGGAGCCATTCCTTTATCTGATGCCCCTCAACATTATTAGGAGTGAGCAAAAAAGAAAAAGGTCTTCAAGTCTGGTAGCTAATGCTTCTCTTTCTGCATCCTACCCCCAACATTCCACAGCTGAGGAGCAATTTAAAAAAAAAAAAAAAAAAAAGGTCTGATCTGGTACCTGGTGCTCCTGAATGCAGGAGCGAGACAGTCAAGTCCCATTTCTGAGCACTGCCCCTCCTTCCTCAGCTGAGGATAAAAAAAAAAAAAAGCTGTTGTTTTTCTTGCTACATGCAGTTGCTATAGTTTAAACACAAAACACTGGTTGCTTTTTATATGCATATATGTAAACCTCTCTGTTTAAGCTGTAGCAAACTGCATGCTACATTTGCAGCAAACAGTTGCTATAGCTTAGACCACGCTTAGAGTTTTACAGCTCTCGGTTTTGACCTCAAATGCAGTACAGTAGAGTCAGTTATCTGAAAGTTGATTATCCGAAAAATCAATTATCCGAACCAGACTTCCAAAGTTTTCAGGTAAAAAGAATCATAAAGTCTGAATATGTAAACATACGTATTCACTTGAGCATGTTTTTTGAGCTTGTAACCAGCTGTTGTGTGAAAAATTTTCTTTATTGTCCACAGGAATCGCTGAATGGTTAAAAATTGTATTCCTGCATGCAGGAAAAAAAAAACAAGATTTTAGAGATTATCAGGTTCAATTATATGTTTGATTATCCGAACTACCCTAGGTCCCAATTAGTTTGGATAATCGAGACTCTACTGTACCAACGTTTAAAATTTATGTACGGAGGTAATCGTGCCCCTATATTCATCCCTCATCAGGCCCATCATAGAATACAATGCCCCCTTTGGGATGTACCTTACCCGACACCTGCAGCAATTAGAAAGACCCCAAAAGTACCTCACCAGGAGAATCAAGGGACTCAAACAGATGCCATATGCTGCTCGGTTAAAAAAACTCCAGCTCTACTCAGTTGCATACCGCCTACTTCGAGGCGATCTATGCCTGACATATAAAGCTATGTCCAACCCAGAATTAATGGACATGCTCCACCTCAGTAAATCTAAATCCCTTAGAGCCACGCGCTCGAGGGACTTGAACCTCAGCACAGAAATAAATAGACCATGCTGGAGGGACAGATTCATAACCCAGAGGCTCCCTTCGCTCTGGAATAGAATTCCAGTTCATGTTAGGCAGAGCACCTCACTGACTCTCTTCAAGAAGAATCTTGATGAGTGGATGGGGGATCGTAGGTTTGTCCCGGGGATTACTTCGTGTCACTATTAGACAGAGGCACAGTAAACTAAACTTTACAAAGGGCACAGTATACTCAAATCAAGGGGTGGCGTAAGTGAAACACAATTGGGCTAGGCTTATAAATGCCCCAGGGCAGATAGCCTAGTATGAGCCTATGAACTAAAGAGCAGTCAGAATTGGCTGATTGTGTCAGCTAACACTTCGCACCCAGGTAGGCTGCTCCCCTTCACCCCACCTTAGCCATGCTACTTCATAGGATGCCCTTCTTAGTGTGAGATTCCCTGCCTCAGATGACCCAAATGTTGGCTCCTATACAAAAGCTTACGCCTGGTTGCTGTAGGTGCATGGGATGTCACATATAGGGCCATAAACCAGGGACCATAAATGTGACATCTGCATGCACAGACCTCAGAACTTTTCAGCCACAGTCGACCGTCATATCATTCACTTCACTCCTCTACTTTGAAGACGTCTAAAGCTAAGTACCCCGTTGGGAATTTTGTTTTACATTCTTGCTTGAGCTTGGTTTGCTGTACCCTACTATTAGCCAGTGTCCGCTAAGAAAGGTAAATGCCGATGTGGGTGCCAGATTCCATATAAGGATAAGCACGACTGTTGTGTTTTCTGCCTAGGCCGAGAACACAACCATACCTCTTGCCTTGTTTGTCAATTGTTTGTTTCTAAGACCCTCAGAAGCCATCTGGGCACCCTAAATCTATATTTAGAAAACCAGAGGCTAAAAAAACTAGCGCTCATGATGGATCCCAAGTCAGCCACCCCGGCCGAACCGCCATGGATAAAGGCCAAGATTCCAAAGCCTAGTACTTGCCTCTCTGCCATTGGAAGTCCCGCCAGCTTGCGATTTAGGAGTTGAGGGATGTCCGTTAGGGCCATCTACTTCGGCAACTCTCCTCGAGGAAGCCACTTCAGAAGTTACGGCGAGCACTTCCACAGAGACTGCTCAGACGTCAGTCCCTACTGATGTTGAGGGGAACCAGACAACACCGGATGACCTACCTGGATGCCATTACCTGAAGCCCCATCTCCTATTCAGGCCCCTGAAACCAGGCCTTCTCTTAAGACTACTCCTTTGAAAAGGAAGCAGAAAACTAAGTACCTACTTCCACCCACAGAGGGAGTTCTAGACTTACAATCATTCACCAACTCCATGATGCAGACCTTCATGGCCCTTAAGCCCATGGCCTCTTCCCCCTCCACCGTTCCTGTTCTCAGTCCTAGGCCTGCCTCAGCTGCTTCTCTCCTCCTTCCCACTACCCATGAAGGGGAAGAAGAAAAGGAGGCTTACTATTTATCTTGAGATGAATCCATTACTTATTCATCTCAAATTGCCTCCCCACTAGAATATTATTCCCCTGATGAAGACTCCATAAAAGTGGACTCTTCACCAGAGGATGTCACCTTTGGGGAGACCATCACAAAAATGAAGGAATACTTTAAATGGGACACCTCCCAAATGACTGAAACTCAAAACAGATAATTTGAGTTACTTCAAGTGGAATCCCCCTCCCCTTCACCCATCCCACCAGGTATTCCTGCCTACCTTGATGCAGTCTCTGCAGCATCTAAAAACCCAGACTCTCAACCCCCTTCCCCTAAGAGGCCTGGCCATTTCTATAAAGTACCAGATGAACACAAATTCCTGGTAATACCACAACTGGCAGACCCAGCAGTAATTGCTTTATCCCCTGACAAAGCAGTTGAGACTGATTCTTCATCGTCTCTTTTACCTACTGACAAATATAGTAAAAACATGGACAGGATAGGCAAGTAGATTTATGCCTCTTCCGCCCTAGACTTCAGAGCTGTCAACTACCAAACCCATATGATAAAATAAGCTTTGGATCTTGTATCCCAAGCTTCTACCCTCCTGTCATCCATACCTGACTGCCCTAGCAAAACAGAGGTAACATCAAAACTGTCCCTGGCTTCCCAGGTGGCCAGACATTCTGTTAGATGCAGTTGTGATGCAGCAGAGGCCTCTGCAAAGTCTGATGCTTCTGTATCTGTACTACGCAGATATTCATGGCTACTCCTTCAACCCTTACCAAAGGATTTAAAGTAAAAAATACTAGGTGCACCTCTGGACCACAACCTCCTGTTTGGTAAACAGTCTGCAGACCTCTTTAAAAACCTTCAGGAGAAAAGTAGAGAGTTTCAAGACATCAAGCACTTGGTGCTGTCTCCCATTCCTAAATATTGCAGAAATTATCCTGCTAAGACTATCTTTGTCAGGAGAACACCCTCCACTGCTACTCCATCCTCTTCCAGGCATAGGAAAGGAACCAGGAGGCAGACCACCTCTAGACCAGCAGCCTCACAGCCTATTCAAAGACAGCCCTTTCATGACAGAAATGGCTCCAACAATCCATAATCTAGCCTGCCTCTTCCACTGCCTCCCCCTTTGGAGATCCATCACCTCATACCGCTGGGTGCTGGCAGTAGTACAAGAGGGATATTTCCTCTGTTGGAAGGAAAAGCCCTTTTGCAAGGGGCATTCCACCCTACCCCAGAATCCACTACCTCTTATTCCTCAGGTCCTACAGGACCTTCTGAAACTTGGAACTATACAACCTGTCCCTCCAGGGTAGGAAGGAAAAGGCTTTTACTCCAGATTATTTCTTGTCCCCAAAAAAGATGGCCCTTTGAGGTCAATACTGGATCTGTTCTTTCTAAACATTCCTAAAAGTTCCATCATTCAGGATGTTATCCCTACTTACCCTTCTTCCACTACTGCCAGCTCAGGCCTTTATGGCGGCACTCTATCTAAAGAAGGCCTACCTCCATATCCCAATGAAACCCTCCCACAGAAAATACTTGTGTTTCACTGGGCTCTGTTCACACTTTCAATTTACAGGCTTGCTCTTTGCTTTATCTACTGCATCCAGAGTATTCACAAAATGCTTAGCTCCAGCTATAGCCTTTTACAGAACCAAAGGAGTTCAAATGTATCCCTACCTAGATGACATCCTCATTCTAGCAGAAAGAGAGGACACCCTACAAAACCATCTGCAGTTCAGCATTTCCCTGCTTTAGAGCCTGGGGTTCACCCTCAATATTCCAAAATCATCCCTAACCCCTCATCTTGGACAAAATCTTTCTGGGCTGCAGGATCAGAACAGACCTGATGCGGGCATTCCTCCCTCAGGACAAAGTTCTCACCTTCTCTACCCATTTCCAAGATCTAATGTAAGTACAGGAAATATTTGCAAGACAATTCTTATGGGTCCTAGGGCTGATGGCAGCCACCATCCCTATGCTGCCTTTGGCCAGAATGCATATGCAAAAACTGCAGTGGTACTTGAAGAATGTGTGGTCTCAACACAAGAACACTCTCTAGAGTTTCAGATTACACTCTTGCCCTGCCTCAAAGCAGAACTAAGGTGGTGGATTCAATAAATACAAATGAACCCAGGCCTTCCACTTCAACCACGCCCCCAACCCAGTACATGCATACAGATGCATCAGACCTAGGATGGGGGGGGGGGGGGGCTACCATGAAGGGCTTCATGGTACAGGAGACCTGGCATCCTACCCTCCAAAAGAAACATATCAAGGTGAGGGAAATTACAGCAGTGTTTTTGGCCCTGAAAGCTTTTCTCCCAGTCCTGCAACCAGGCCCCCTTCAAATCTTTACAGACAATACCACAGTCATGTGGTACCTCAGCAAACAAAGAGGGACCAAGTCCTACCTCCTTTGCCGGATAACAATCCAAATTTGGGACCTTGCCTCCAGAAACAACTTATCCCTGCAGGCAACGTGCATTCATTCCCAGGACAACCAACAAGCGGATGTTTTCATCAGAACATCCTCTGTACAGCACGAGTGGATGCTGAACAGGGACATTTTTCTAGACATTGTCCACTGGTGGGGCACACCTCAGGTAGATTGTTTTTGCCTCCCCCCGGAACAGACAGTTGAAGAAATTCTGCACCAAGGATCACTGTCCATTTGCCTGGAGGGGTAGCTGCCTTCAGCATTCCATAGAAGGGATGTTTTCTGTATGCATTTCCACCCTTCCCTCTCATTCAAAAAGTCCTCCTGAAGATCAGGAAGGACAAACCCAAAATCTTGCTGGTGACTACCTATTGACCAAGGCAGCACTGGTTCCCCCTACTACTCTCCTTAACCAAAGGCAATCACCACAAGTTACCCCACAAGGTGGTCCTACTCACACATCAGAAGGGATCTGATTCACCCTCACCTACAGATGTTAGGTCTAACACCCTGGGTGATGAGCTTTTAATTCCCTTCAGACACCACTACTCTGAGGATGTGTTTTCAGTCCTGAGGAAGGGCAGGAAACCAACTACAAGAAGATCCTACATGTCAAAATGGGAAAGATTCTCCAGGTGGTGTCTCCATAGGCACAGGGATCCCTTACAAGTGGATACCCCTCTAGACCTTAGGTATGTGAACGTATGAAGGCTTGCTTTTCATACTCTTCAGTGAAAGTCCTTCTATCTGCAATCTCTGCCTACTCACCACTAGAACCCCTCTCTACTAGCCAGGAACATCAGACCGCCAAGAAAGACCATCCCACCTCCTTGGGACCTAAACTTCATCCTGGAAAAATTCACACTGCCTCCATTCGAGCCAACCAGTGCTGCAATGCTCCACATATGCACGTGGAAGACTGTACTGCTTGTGGACTTTACCTCTGCTAGAAGGGTGTCAGAGTTACAAGCTCTCATGGCCTGCTCACCCTACACCATCTTCCACAAAGATAAGGGGACCCTGCGCACTAATCCTTCTTTCATGCCAAAGTTGGGCAAACTGTCCTTAAACCAATCCATTCAACTGCCCATCTTTTTCCCCTCTCCCATTAATGATAGTGGGAGGATACTCCATTCCTGGATGTGCACAGACAAATAAGGTTTTATTTAGACAAAACTAAGTCCATCAGAAAATCCATCCAACTCTTTGTATCCTTCCACCCCAGAGCCCTGGGCAAGGCAGTCTCCAAACAAACCATTTCCTGCTGGATCAGAAAATCTATCTGCTTCTGCTACTCCCACCACGTCAAGGACCTACTCCAGGGAGGAAGAGCTCATTCTATCAGGGTCGTGGCCTCCTCCAAGGCCTTCCTCAAAGGCTTGGACACAGCCTCCATTCTGGAGGCAGCCACCTGATCCATTATACACACTTTTACCAGACACTTCAAATTGGACCATGTCTCTAGAGCCAGGACAGGGTTTGCCAGGGCAATCCTGCAGGGCTTTCTAGAATTGGCTACCTCTTCCTCCACCCTTCCTTCCTAAGCTGTGGCACTATCCCACACTAAGAATACTGCAACTTAGGAATAGGACATAGAATAGTTGTGTAACATCTTACCATAACCATAGATGTTCTTTGTGTTTCACTGTTGCAGTCATTACATTTGGGTAATCTGCTGGCAGGTTGCCCTCAGTCGGCCAGAATAAGAAAGTCTTGGGTCCTGCGTCGGTTGTTGTCTCCTCTTCCATGACGTCAGGTCATCAGGGGTATAAAACATGCAGCCAACGCCATTTTAATCAGTCTTTCTTGCCGCTTGGTGCCCGAAGCAGAAGCAGTTCGTAAGTGCCGGTCGGCCGACTCCTGAAATTTTTGTTTTCGAGTTTCAGAACCAAAGTCTTCAAACTAAAGCTAAGTACTCCATTGGGGAAACTTTTTCTTGCTCCTTACCGATGTCAGTAAAAGTTAATAATTGTATTACTTGTGGGAAGCAAATACCTCATAAGGATTTTCATTTTGACTGAATTCCTTGCCTAGGCCCTGACCACAACGTGCCTTGCTGTCAGTTTTGTGTTAAATTTAACCAACGCACTATTAAGCGTCGGTATATTTTTGCTTCTAAATACTTTGGTTCAAGATTTAACTATCCTGAAATGTCGTCGGTTAGCAATCCAACTACTGGAATTCACAAAAAACGCAAAGAAAAAGACAGGGACAGACCGTCAAGGTCCAAAACCGACGACGAAGCTTCTCCTAAGCCAGACGCCGGTTCGCAGCCCCTGATGCCCGCTACCTTTGAGTCGCAGGCCTCTACCGAGACCCATTCGGAGTCCAGTATGCAACGAGATTTTTCAAGTATTGAACCCACGGATGTCTCTCCCTTGGATGAGTACGGAGCCGCTGAGCAGGCACCGGCTTCTGAGGGTGTTTTCAGGCCTAAAGATTTGTATATTAAACCAATGCCATCATCAAAAACAAGGCCAAAACCAACTTCTATGTCTAAAAAAACGACATATGAGCCACTTGCTCAGGCCCCTATGCCTAAAAAACAAATGATCAAAATGGCTGAGGATTTAATTACCTTGATCAGGGGTTCCCAACTCCCTCCTGCTAAGAGGCCTAGGCAAGGCACTGATTATGAATCTTCAATCAGGTTTCCATTTTTTTTGATTAGTCTTCTGATCAGGAATTTACTATTCCCCCCTTATGAGGACTCTGATGCAGAAGAATCCATCCCTTCTGCTTCTCCTGAGGATTTTTCGTTTGGAGAGACTTTGCATACCTTAAGGGAACATTTTCATTGGGAGAGTCAGGACTCTTCAGAATCCAAAAAGAGGCTTAGGGATTTTCTCCTTCTTCCTCAGCATAGTCCTTTGGCTATACCTCCTGTTTTAGACATTGTTGATGTCTTCTCAGAATCCAGCATTGCTCCTGATTCCCTGCCTCCGGCTTCTAGTAAGCCAGACAGATATTACAGGGTTCCTGACTCCCACAAGTTTCTTTTCAAAAATCCTACTGCTGACCTTGAAACTATTTCTCGGGGTCTCAAGGGTGTTAAGGCTTCTACTGCTAAAAATCCTACCCCTTCTGATAGAGACTCCAGGGCGCTGGATAGATAGAGTAAGAAGGTTTATACGTCTGCAACCCTGGCAATCAGGGCCTTAAACTGTCAATTTCATATGCTTAAATATCAACAGTATGTCATGGGCTTACTGAAACAGAAAATGTTTATTTCTGATTGTGTGGAAAATAGTGTTACAAGATTTATTGCATTCAGCTGAACAAGTTGAAAAGCATACTTTGCATTGTGGTTTTGATTCCTTGGAGGCCTCTTGCAGGGCCGCTGTAACTGGATCTGCGATAAGAAGTCATGCTTGGCTCAAGGAGCAAAATCTGCCTGATCATGTTAAAGCTAAATTGTTGGATGCTCCTTTACAGCAGGACAGTCTATTTGGAAATAAGGCAGAAGAAGTTTTGAAAAAGATGGAAGACAAAGCTAAATCTATGCAAACTGTAAAAGATTTCTTGCAAGTGCAGCCACCCAGGTTCAGTAGGCACTGGCCTACTAAGAATTGGTCCTTCCAGTACCCAACAGAGCCACTCAGGTCAAACCCAGACACTCCAAAGGCTCCAAGTTTCAGTCACAAGGATCTTACAGGACAAAACAGTGGAGTGCCTCCACCTCCAAATCAGGAAGTAGCAAAGCACCACCCTAAGGTAAACAGTCTCAATGACTTTCCTCTGCCATTTCCAAGCACTTATCTTTTGGCAGCCCCTTTCGGGGGAAAACTAGCACTTCATGGCATCTAATTACCCAGGACAAGTGGATCTTAAATATAGTATCCCAGGGGTACAGATTTCATTTCCACATGTTGCCAATTCCAAATGGATGGCCAGATCTGCCTCCAAATCAGTGGGCAGAGGCCCAGAAACAAGTCATGTCCCTCATGGATATGGGGGCTATTCAACCAGTACCAGAAAAGGAAAAAAGGACAAGGTTTTTATTCAAGACTTTTCCTGGTACCCAGAAAAGACAATTCATGGTGTCCAATTCTGGACTTATCCATTCTAAATACTTTCCTGGACATTCCAAAATTCAAGATGCTGACTCTACGACATCTACTTGCCTATGCTAGGCAAGAATGCCTGGTTGGTAACTCTAGACTTAAAAGAGGCTTACCTGCATATCCCACTCAGGGAATCTTGCAGAAGATACCGCCGCTTCTAAGCAGGCTATTTGCATTACCAGTTCTCTGCACTGCCCTTTGGCTTATCTACTGTGCGCAGGGTCTTCACAAAGTGCCTGGCACCAGTGATTGCATTTTGCAGACAAAGAAACATTCACATTTATCCTTATCTGGATGATTGTCTAATTCAGGCAGAGGACAAGGACACTCTTCTACAACATCTGGCATTTGTAAAAAGGCTTCTAACATGCCTAGGGTATACCATAAATTAAAAGAAATCACAACTGGTACCCTCTCAAATAATTACATTCCTGGGTGCAAGCTTGAATACAACTGCCCAGATGGCTTACCTCACGCCAGACAAACAAATTCAACTGATAACATACTTCAAACAAGTGGCCACAAAAACCCAGTTGTCTGCCAGACAAATTCTGCAGGCTTTGGGGTTCATGGCATCCTGCATTCTACTAATTCCATATGCAAGACTGCATATGAGGAAACTTCAGTGGTACCTAAAAAGCTTATGGAGTCAACATTGTCACAGCCTGGAAACAATGATTCCTCTCATTCCTTGCCTGCAACAGGAGTTCCTTTGGTGGGCAAAGGCCCGTCACCAAAACAAGGGACTGTCATTCATTCTACCTCCTGCCACCCAAACTCTGACTACAGATGCATCAGACTATGCTTGGGGGGCCCATCTGGCAGGGAGATGCATTCAGGGCAAATGGAGCCCAAATCAAATGCACCTACATATCAACCAGAAAGAAATGCTAGCTGTACAGAATGCTCTGACAGTTTTCAAGGACTTCCTTCATCCAAGACAACTACTGATAAAGGCAGACCACACCACAGTTATGTGGTACATAGAGAAGCAGGGGGGTACCCACTCCTACCCCCTTTGCAGACTAGCCATGGCCTTGTGGAACACAGCCTTGACTTACCAAATACATCTACAAGCTCAATTCCTGCCAGGAAAGCAAAATACTCTGGCAGACGACCTAAGCAGAAATCTTATGGACCCACACAAATGGAAACTGGATCCACAAATCTTCAGTATGTTGACACGAAAATGGGGGAGCCCAGACATAGATCTTTTTGCCTCTCCCCAAAACTATCAGACAAATTCTGCACAAGAATTCATCTCAAAAAAGCTTGGAAAGTGGATGATCTATCCTTCAGCTGGAAAAACCTGTCAGTCTATGCCTTTCCCCCCTCTGCCTCTGCTCTCCAAGGTTTTACTAAAAGTCAGACAGGAAATACCAAAAATGATTCTGATTGCTCCGGATTGGCCTCGCCAACACTGGTACCCACTTCTAAGGAATATTTCACTCCTTCCTCCGTGGTACTTGCCTCAGAAGCCTCATCTATTGTCTCAGCAGGACTATCAAATTCTGTACACTCGGCTCCAAACTGAATCTTGCAGCATGGCTAATCAACTAATTTCACCAATCACGTCTCTCAGTAAACCTGTGATGGATGTCATTTTGGAGGCTAGAAGGCCTAGTACTAGAAAATCTTATGCTGACAAATGGAAGAGATTCTGTGCTTGGAACCAAGCACAAGGAATAAACACAGCAATGCCCATTATTCCTCAGATATTTAACTGAGATGCTTCACAAGGGCCTGTCTTTTTCTTCTATAAAAATCCATGCCTCTGCCATCTCGGCTCATTACAACACAGAGCCTCCTCTCTTTCTCATCCCCTGCTAAAGCAGTACCTCAGAGGGGCCAAAAATTTGAGACCTCCCAGGAGAGCACCGACTCCTGCATGGGACCTCAATTTTGTGCTGGAAAAACTCACCTTACCTCCTTTTGAACCAGCTGTTACTGCAGACATAAAATTTCTTTCTTGGAAGACAGCCTTTCTTTTAGCAGTCACTTCAGCTTGAAGGATTTCAGAACTACAGGCTCTCATGGCAGTGGAGCCTTTCATTATCTTTTATCCGGACAGGGTGGCTCTCAGGACCAGTCCTTTTTTTATGCCTAAGTTGGTATCCAGTGTGGCTCTTAACCAGACCATTCATCTGCCAATCTTTTTCCCAAATCCGCAGAACAAGGTGAAGCGGATTCTGCATTCATTGGATGTACACAGACAACTAAGATCCTACTTAAATAGGACAAAATCTCTAAGAAAGTCTGAGCAACTACTGGTGGCATTTGCTACAGGGGCAGAGGGGAACGCTATATCAAAACAGACTATTTCAAAATGGATAAGCCATTGTATTCGTTTCTGCTGCATGCACCATGGTAAACCTGTCCCCAAGGGGATCAGATCCCATTCCACCAGGGCTGCATCTACTTCTGCAGCTTTTCTCAGAGGGGTTCCTACCAGAGACATTCTAGAAGCTGCTACTTGGAGCTCAGTTCATACATTCACAAAACATTACCGTTTACCTCTTTTCTAAATCCAGGGCAGGCTTTGCCACTCCTGTCCTGCAGGGCCTTATAGCTGCTCCTAATGCCATATAATTTCATCCTCCCATCCATAGCTTTGGGATTCTACCCAAATGTAATGACTGCAGCAGTGAAACACAAAGAACATAGTACAGTTGTGTACACTTACAATAAATGTAGATGTTCGAGTGTATTAACTGCTGCAGTCCGGGTTACACACCCGCCAGCCCCCTTTCTTCTCTATTATTATACCTCTTCTTTCCTTCAGTATGCTCAAAAGCCTTTGTGGTGTATTTGCTTTTAGTTGGAGGTACTTTTTTTTGTGTTCTAAAATACATGCATATATATATATGTATATATATATATATATATATATATATATATATTTTTTTTTTTTTTTTTGCTCCCCATTGGAGGGCACCTGACATCTGGGGCAAGAAAAACTGATTAAAATGGCGTCGGCTGCATGTTTTATACCCCTGACGTCATGGAAGAGGCAACAGCAACCGAAGCAGGACCCAAGACTTTGTTATTCAGGCCGACTGAGGGCAACCTGCCCGCAGATTACCCAAATGTGATGACTGCAACAGTGAATACACTCGAACATCTACATTTATGGTAAGTGTACACATCTGTACTATGTCCTTCTCTTAATGTTGCAGTAACCCACCCCCACCTTATCCCCCTTTATTCCTTTGGACCTGTCTAAAATGCACCCTGGGGCACTCCCTAGGCTAATGTTAGACTAGCCAACAAAATGGCACTTTGCACCTCTTGTGGACATCATTTGGCTCTCTTCAGGACTGTCCAACTGGGCATTTAAGTTCTGAGGTCTGTGCTTGCAGAAAGTTACATTTATGGCCCTGTGTGACATCCCATGCACCTACAGCATCCAGACTTCAGCTTTTGTATAGAAGCCGACATTCCGGTCGCCTGAGGTGTGGAATCCCACAGTAAGAATACTGCAATATGGAAGAGAAGGAGATCTATGGTTATGCTAAGATTTTACACGACTATTCTTTCATCAGAATTTTACAGCATTTGAATTGCGTTCATGTACTTTATTGAAAGTTTTTGTTTAATCCCATGTCTCTTTGCACTGCAGTTGTTATCCTGTGTAACTTTTATTCTTTGTATTAATGTAAATCATTGTATAATTTTTTTCTGGAGCTCTTCACCCTGGTCCTGTGCTGAAAAGTTTTATTTTGTTTTTCCTAAGCATACATTCCTGGTTGGCAAATGGATGTATTACTGTTGCTTCCTTAATTCTAAGTATCACTGTCCTGTAATTTATTTTGGCCATTGAGGCTTGCTTGGTGTGGGAGTACATCCTGATTACATATTTAAACAAAGAAGTCTAGCTTCTGAGTATCTCTATACCAGGAAAAGTAAGAACTGTTTTGCACTTAGTTAATCTCTGGTTTAAGTAAATGTTTTGCTTTTTTAGAAAAATCAGCTTTTTAAAACTAGCTAATAGGCCGCAGGATCAAACGCAGCTTCAGTGAGACTGTGGTTTGTGTTTACAGGCCTGGCTGCCTAGTTAGTATTTTTCCCCAGCTCTCCTTCCCTTTTGCTATTGTGATTTTAAACAGCCAGTGTCACTTCCCCTTATTGTAATTGGTCTACCAAAGTCCTTGTTTCTCCTTTTCATTGCTGCTAATGTTCTTCGTGTTTCACTGTTGCAGTCATCACATTTGGGTTATCTGCCTGCAGGTAGCCCTCAGCCGTCCTGAATAACAGAGTCTTCGGATTTCTGTGTCAGATGATGTTGCTTCTTCCATGACGTCAGGTCGTCAGGGGTATAAAACATGCAGCCGACGCCATTACATCAATCTTTCTTGCCGTGCGGTGCTCGAAGCAGAATCAGTTCACAAGTGCCGGTCGAATTTCCGACCCAAAGTCTTCAAAAAAGATAAGTACCCCGTTGGGGATCCTTGTTTCTTGCTCTAACCGGTGTCAGAAAAAATTAACAATTGTCTTGCCTGTGGAAAGCAAATACCCCATAGAGATTTTCATTCTTACTGCATCACCTGTTTAGGCCCAGACCATGACGTCCCTCACTGTCGGCTTTGTGCCTTGTTCAACGCCCGAACTATTCATCGTCAGGCTATTTTTGTAGCTAAATACTTTCGTTCTCGATCTCCATACTCTGAAATGACTTTAAGCCATCCAACTACTGATCTTCCGAAAAAATGTAAGGATAAAGACAGAGAGAGACCGCATAGGTTCAAAACTGCCGACGACTCTTCCGTTAAGCTAGTCGCCAGTCCGCCGGTACTCAGTAAGGCACTTTCGCAGCCCCTGATACCCGCTACTACAGATTCGCAGGCCTCTACTGAGACCCATTCGGAGTCATGTATGGCGCAAGATGCTTCTTCGACTATGGAACCTGCAGATGTCTCTACCTTGGATGGGTCTGGAGCCGCTGTGCAGGCACCGGCTTCTGAGGGTGTGTTCAGGCCTACAGACTTTCATAGTAAACCAACAGCATCGTTTCCAACTAGAAGTACCGAATTCCTCCGGCCTAAAACTCGCAGTATGCTTAGAAAAATGATGACCAAACCGATGACTCAGGCCCATGTGCCTCAAAAACAAATGCTTAGAATGGCTGAAGACCTCTTTACCTTAATTAGGGGAAGCCAGCCTTCCTCCTCTAAGAGACCTAGAACTGATTTTCTTTCTGATTCTTCTGATCAAGAATCTGATATCTCTGCTCCTTCTGATTACCAGGATTTGCCCTTATCTACTTATGAGGATTCTGATGCAGAGGATTCCATTCCGTCTTCTCCTCCAGAAGATTTTTCTTTTGGTGAAACTTTGCATACCCTTAGGGAGCATTTCCGCTGGGAAAGCCAGGACTATTCTGAGTCCCAAAAAGAGACTTGGGGAATTCTTACTCCTGCCTCAACACATGCCTCTAGCTATCCCTCCTGTTCTGGCTATTGTAGATGATTTTTTCTTGGACTCTAGCTTTACCCCAGACACTTTACTTCCAGCTCCCAGAAAACCTGACAGGAACTAGAGAGTACCTGACTCTCACAAATTCCTCTTTAAGAATCCTACTGCGGATCCAGAGACCATTTCCCAAGGACGAAAAGGCATTAAGACTACTGCTGTAAAAAACCCTACCCCTTTCTGATAGAGATTCTAGAGCCTTAGACAGATGGGGTAAGAAGGTTTACACTTCTGCTGCTTTGGCCATTAGGGCTTTAAATTGCCAATTTCATATGCTAAAGTATCAGCAGCATATTATGGGACTACTTAAACAAAAAATGATGTTTATTCCTGAATGTACTGAACACAAAAACTTGCAAGATTTAATGCATTCTGCAGAACAAGTTGGTAAACATACTTTGCAATGTGGTTTTGATGCTTTAGAAGTATCTTGCAGGGCTGCTGTCACTTGGTCTGTACTTAGAAGGCATGCTTGGCTTAAGGAACAAAACCTGCCAGATCATGTTAAAGCTAAATTACTGGATGCACCTTTAAACCAAGACCGCCCTTTTGGCAACAAAGCAGAGGAAGTCCTCAAAAAAGATTGAGGAAAAAGCTAAATGTATGCAGACTGTTAAAGATTTCCTATAAGTACAGCCTCCCAGATTCAGTAGGCATTGGCCTTCAAAGAACTGGTCCTTTCCAGTCCCTTCCAGGCCTTCAGTCCAAACCTTGGAACAGCAGACCACCAAGACTTCAGTCTTAGGCTATGCACAGATCTAAGCAGTGGGATGCTCCCATTTCCAAAGCAGGGAGTAGTAAGCCACCCCCCCTACGGAAAAATGGCACAATGACTTAACCGTAACCCTTCCAAGCCCTGCTCAACTACTTGCTCCCTTAAGAGGAAAGCTCACCCTGCATGAAAAAAATTGGGAACTCATTACCCAGGACAAATGGGTTTTAAACATAGTTTCTCGAGGATACAGATTCCACTTCCACGCACTACCAGCCCCAAATGGTTGGCCAGACCTCCCCCCAAATCAAAGGCAGAGGCCCAACAGCAGATTCTCTCCCTTCTCATTATCAGGGCTATTCAACCTGTCCCAGCAGAACTAAGGGGACAAGGTTTTTATTCAAGACTGTTTCTGGTACCCAGAAAAGAAAACTCCTGGTGTCCTATCCTGGACCTCTTATTCTCAACACCTTTCTGGTGGTTCCAAAATTCAAAATGCTGACTCTTCAACAGTTTCTTCCTATGCTAGCCAAGGATGCCTGGCTGGCAACCCAAGACTTAAAGAAAGCTTACTTGCACATCCCAATAACAGAATCCTGCAGACAATACCTACGTTTCAGGGCAGGCTCCATGCACTTTCAGTTCTTTGCACTTCCCTTTGGCTTATCTACTGCGCCCAGGGTGTTTACAAAGTGTCTAGCTCCAGCCATTGCATTGTGCAGGCAGAGAAATATTCAAATTTACCCATATCTGGAAGATTGTCTGATTCAGGCAGAAAGCCAGGACTTGCTATTACAACACCTAGCATTTGTAAAGAAACTTCTATCCTCACTGGGGTGTACACCATCAACGAAAAGAAATCTCACCTAGTACCCTGCCAACAGATTGTATTCCTGGGAGCAAGCTTGAACACAACTTCCCAGATGGCATTCCTCACTCCAGAGAAACAAGTTTATTTGACAACCTACTTCAAACTATTGGCCACAAAAACCCAGCTATCTGCAAGGAAAATATGCAAGCCCTGGGGTTCATGGCCTCTTGCATTCTGCTAATTCCATATGCAGGTCTGCATATGAGGAAACTCCAGTGGTATCTAAAAAGTTTAGGGTGTCAACATTCTCAGGACCTGGAAACAATTATTCCTATCATTCCTTGTCTAAGAACAGAGTTCTTTTGGTGGGCAGAGGCCTGCTACCACAACAAGGTACTCCCGTTCACTCTACCCCCTGCCACCCAAACCCCAACAACAGACTCATCATACTATGCATGGGTGGCTGACATGGCAGGGCAGTGCATTCAGGGCAAATGGAACCCGAGACAGATGCACCTGCATATCAACCAAAAAGAAATGTTAGCTGTACAGAATGCTCTGACAGCCTTCAAAGACCTTATTCTCCCAGGACAACTATTGGTAAGGACAGACAACACCACAGTTAAGTGGTACATAAACAAGCAGGGAGGAACCTACTCCTACCCTCTCTGCAGACTAGCCATGGCTCTGTGGAGCACAACCTTGAGCTACCAAGTGCACCTACAAGCTCAATTTCTGCCAAGCAAACTAAATTCACTGGCAGATGACCTAAGCAGAAATCTCATGGACCCACACGAATGGAAACTGGAACTCAAAATATTCAACCTCTTGAGGAACAAATGGGGGACCCCAGATGTAGACCTGTTTGCCTCCCCTCAGAACTACCAATTGAACAAATTCTGCACCAGAACTCCCCACAGTCAAGCTTGGAAAGTGGATGCCCTGTCCTTTACCTTGGAAAGCCTCTTGGTTTATGTCTTTCCCCCTCTGCCTCTCCTCTCGAAAGTTCTACTAAAGATCAAACAGGACAAGCCAAGAACAATACTGATTGCACCAGACTGACCATGCCAGCACAGGTGCCCCCTGTTGTGTAGTCTGACACTGCTACAACCATGGCACCTGCCTCAGACCCCTTCCCTGCTGTCCAAGCAGGCGGGCCAGATTCTACACCCTCAGCTTCAAACCCTGAACCTTGCAGCCTGGCTAATTCCATGAGCTCTCCTCTAGCATCCCTCAGTATGCAGGTGCGGGATGTCATTCTGGAGGCAAGGAAGCCTAGTACCAGAAAATCCTATGCTGGAAAGTGGAAAAGATACTGCTCCTGGAGCCAGGCTCAGGGGATGGCCACAGCGGTGCCCAGCTTACTTCATATTCTACAGTACTTAACAGAGATACTCCACAAGGGCCTACCCTTCTCATCAATTAAGATTCATGCCTCTGCCATTTCAGCACATTATAATACTGACCCACCCCTCTTCTCTCACCCCTTGTTAAAAGAATTCCTTAGAGGGGCCAGAAATTTAAGACCCCCCCCCCCCAGGAGAGCTCCCGCTCCAGCCTGGGACCTTAACTTTGTATTGAAAAAGCTCACTCTTCTCACCCCTTTGAGCCAGCTGCAACAGCAGAGTTGAAATTCCTTTCTTGGAAGAAACAGCCTTACTTCTAGGCATCACTTCAGCAAGAAGAGTGTCAGATTTACAAGCCCTCATGGCAGTGGAGCCCTTCATTATCTTCCATACAGACAGGGTTACCCTCAGGACTAATCCTTCCTTTATGCCCAAGGTGGTGTCTAGTGTGGCCCTAAACCAGTCCATTCATTGCCTACTTTTTTCCCCCAATCCACTGAACAGATGTGAACGGATACTGCACTCTCTGGACGTGCACAGACAAATTGGATTCTATTTGGACAGGACTAAGCCTCTCAGAAAATCTGACCAGCTGCTAGTTGGTTTTGCTGCAGGGGCAGAGGGGAAGGTCATTTCAAAGCAAACCATTCCCAAATGGATAGCTCATTGCATTCACTTCTGCTACAAGCACCATGGAAAACCTACCCTACAGGGGATAAGAACACATTCCACCAGGGCTGCATCTGTCTCTATGGCATTTCTCAGAGGAGTCCCTACCAGGGACATCCTGGAAGCTGCTATCTCAAGCTCTGTACATACCTTCATCAAGCATTACCACCTTGCCTATATTTTCCAAATCCAGAGCTGGATTTGCCACAGCAGTCTTACAGGGCTTAATAGCTGGCCCTAATGCTCTTTAACTACCTCCTCCCTTCCTTAGCTTTGGGAATCAACCCAAATGTGATGACTGCAACAGTGAAACATGAAGAACATAATACAGTTGTGTACACCTATCATAAATGTATATGTTCGAGTGAATTCACTGTTGCAGTCTTGGTTACCCTCACTCCAGCCCCCTGACTTCTTTTGCCTCTACCTTTCCTTCTTGTTTGGTATATAGATATTTTTTCTTGTGTATTTGCTTTTTGATAGGGGTGTACCATACCATATAATTGCTTCCTATTGTGGGGGCACCTGACATCTGGGGCAAGAAAAACTGATGTACTGGCGTCGGCTGCATGTTTTATACCCCTGACGACCTGACGTCATGGAAGAAGCGACAGCATCCGACACAGAAATCTGAAGACTCTGGTATTCAGGCTGGCTGAGGGCTACCTGCTGGCAGATAACCCAAATGTGATGACTGCAACAGTGAATACACTCGAACATCTACATTTATGGTAAGTGTACACAACTGTACTTTAGTTGTATAAAGTGTTGAAAGGAAAACTCCACCCTTTCCTGCAGTTTAACTCAATCCTAAGGCTTCTTTTCTCCCTACAGTATGGTTCTAGTGTATTGTGTAGGCTCCAGAAACCTGCTTGTAATTTTTATGACTTTCATTTCCTTGCATTGGAATCAAAGGAAGGGAAAGCCCACCTACTTTAACTTCTCACATACTTTGCAGAATAATGTGTCTCCGCCTGCATGACACATCATAGACATGGTTAAATCTGCAGTTTGCAGGTACTGCTGTCAGTCTTAGATGGAAAATTAATCCTGATAATGTCAGAAACACAGCAGCTGATGTAAAAAAAAAAAAAAAAAAAAAAAAAGCTGTGGAATTGTTTTCCACTTTTTTATTGCAGAGAGGAGGAGAACTAAAACAAAGCAATTAGATCAGTCAGGGGTTTAAAGGCAGGTGTCACTTCTGACAAATTTACATAAGCAGCAACACAGTATTGGAATGCTAAGCTTTTAAATGTTGGTTATTAGTCAGAAAAAGGTTTTTCTTGTAGTGTGTCAACACATTTACTATTTTCAAGCCCACCCCAGCAGGCCAGAACTGCAGAAAAAGAGAAATGGCAACCTTATCAACTAGATGCACTGATACTGTTCATAAAAAGGTATTTTATGCTTTTTTTGTGACATCCTTCCAGGGGGGGGGTGCATATATGTTACATATGCAGATCCATGGTAAGAGATTCCCACTGACTTTGAGATGGTCCTTACATTGTTAGAATGCATGAGCTAATTATCAATAAAAGTAAATGCATATACATTGCCTGTGTCTACATTTTCCCAGGTTTGTTTGTGTCTTTCGGCTTTTCCCGGTTAGGGGTCGCCACAGCGGAACTCCGGTCCGCTAATGGTTGGCAACTGATTTTTACGTACCGGCTTGCCAGGCCTGATGCACAACCTTCAACGAAGGTACGCACATTCACGCATGTCTCCACGCAGAAGACGTTCTAGCTGAGAATGAACTGGACAGCGTCTTACTTTGAGGCGACAACGCTACCGCAGCACCACCACCACGGGTTTTAAAAATCTTAGAGGATATAATATGTTAGCTGTCAAATAACTGTCCCCAAGAAACCATTGTTCTTGGAGACTTTTAACATAGACTGGTACTCCTGTTCCTCTGAACCCCCTGTATCATGTCAACCTTTACAGATTCACACAGGTCATATCCTCCCCCACTAGGATAACTAAACCCAACAAAAATAAAACTACCTTAGACTGGATACTTATTAATAGTCATCACCACATGTTCAAGGCAGGGACTCTACCTGACGATATAAGTGATCACTTTCTCACCTATATTATCAGACAAAAGGCTGACATCCCTCACCAACCTACTTATAAAACAACTAGGAACAAGAAAAACTTTAACCTCACTAATTTCCAAAATTAACTTAAACTGTGTAACTGGTCCGTTCTAAAACATCTACCACTTGAAGAAGCTGTAACATTCTTTAATAGCAAATTCCTAGCCAGTCTAGACGCCCATGCACCAGCACAATCTATTCAAACTAAATCAAAAGCTGCTCCATGGCTTTCAGCAGAAACCAGACAAACAATTTCACTCAGAAATAAAGCCTGGGACACTTGGCGAACCACCAAAGCCCTTTCTGATCAACTTAGATATAGGCAGCTAAGGAATGATGCAAAAAAATCTGTTATGACTGACAAAAAAAAATATTATTGCCACCTACAACAGAGACACCAAAATAAACCTCAACAATTTTTGTCAGGCATAAATAAACTTCTTCACCCAGGGCAATCCACCACCCCTACCCCCTCAACTTCTAATGGCAAGCCACCAGATGAGGTTGCCAGTAACTTCAATAGTTCATCACAGAAACTATTCAGCATCTAGCTTACCAGCTGTCCCACAGCTGCCCATACCCATTTACATCCAGTGCCCAAATTACCTTCAACAAGTCCCAAAATCATTTATCAGAAAATTAATTAAAACATTAAAGTCAGCTACCTTATCTGCATATCTACTCCCAGCAGAGTATTTACAAAAAGCAGCCAATGTTGTAGCATACCCAATATCCATCCTGATCTGTAGAACCATATCTGAAGCTTCCATCCCCTCCATCTGGAAGATATCCCATGTTATCCCACTCCATAAAGGAGGCAGCACCACTGAGCTCTCAAATTACAGACCCATAGCCATCCTGTCTCCAGTAGCCAAAAGTATGGAAAAATGTATACATAGACAACTCCTGAATCATCTTATCATGAACAAACTCCTGACAAACTGTCAACATGGGTTTAGATCACACCATAGTACCGCCACTGCCCTTCTTTCCTTCACCAATGTCATAAATCAAAACTGAAACAATAATAAACTTTCCTCACCCATCTTTTAGACCTTTCCAATGCCTTCGACTTGGTAAACTACAAACTACTTATACAAATACTGAAATCCATTTCCATAGACTCCCAAGCTATCCAGTGGTTCCAATCGTATCTGAGTGTAAGGCAACTAGCTGTCCTATGGAAGTATAACCTATCCACCCTTTTACCTATCACGCTGGAGTCCCCCAGGGCTCCATCTTAGGACCTGTGTTATTTTATATATACACACACACACACTATATATATGTGTATATATATATATATATATATATATATATATGTGTATATATATATATATATATATATATATATATATGTATGTGTGCACGCATGCCCAATAGGGGTACATAAAATTCGTTATTTATAATAAACTTAACACGACAGAGTTAAGCATCATTAATGTATGCATTCTAGTAAATGTTGCTTAATGTTTCACTTAATTCACTGTCACGCATTGGCTATGTTGCACGTACAATCTTTGTCAATTTCTTTATCAGTATTCTTTTTCTTTGTATTGCTAAGTACATTCATTACTTGTTATGTTTGCCAATGTAGCCTGAGTCGTGGCTGAAAAGGGTCCTGGGACCAGTTCACTTTCTTGGTTACCAAAGTATAAATATGAAATAGGAAAAAAAGGGTGGGTGAATATGACAGAAATAAAGAAGCAGTAAAGCACATTTTAATTCTGCATCATTCATAAGCGAGAGACTTCCCACTGAAGGCACTGCGAAGTAGCAGACAGACTTAGTTTGGAGTCCTACTACTTGTCACCTGCAAGGCCGGCCTTAGCCGAAATGGCGCCCAAGGCGAAGTAGTGCTCCGATGCCCCTTAAGCACCACCCACACCACAGTCATAAAACACCCCTATTTGAGCCACACTCTCACAGGGTCACTCCCCAAGAATGCCACTCCGGTCATTTCCTTAAAATATTTAAATGCATAGGAAGAATAACTACATTAAAAGGTATCTTTAAATACAACTACTTTGCATAGTATTTTCTACTTTAAATACGAGACCAGATCACAGTCACATAGGGCCCTAGGCAGGGTAATAGACTGACCCCCAGAGCAGCTGCTCCTGCAGCAACCCCCTCCTCCCAGCAGCAGCCCCATCTTCAGCCATTCCAGTGTTCCATTATTTGGTTATTTCTCACCAGTTACCATGCATACTGTTCTGTTATTTGCTTCTACAGTCATTACAGATATTGAACTAAAATAGCACAAACACAGGTAGCCATTTGCTAAACAATACAGTCTCGCAATGAAAACAGACTCAGCATAAGCAGTACACTTCTCTGCCCTTGAAACTCACATTCATTGAAATGGAAAAAATCATATTCATTGAACGGCATGAAAACCCACATTCATAGAAAATGCATCTGGCCAGTGAAGAATTAAGTTTACCTTTGGGCTGTTTTCAAAACAGACTCCTTGCACACATTTTTTAGGGCCATGCATCCGTGTATTTGTTCTTTAATTCACCTTCCTGATTGCATTGAATTATATTCCTTGTATAATACAGCACCACTTGTTAGAAAGTGTTTTAAATTTGTAGTTATAAACATTCTTTTAATAAGCAATGAAACAAAATGTATGAACCAGTAACTACCCATTTCAGAAATTTTCAACCATAAAAGGCCACTCAAGACTTCTGTCATTATAATCCACCAATATTACTCCATACTCAACTTCTGCAGATGTAAAATCATCTGAATTCCACATTAAAGAAATCCTTACCTAATGAAGAGGTTGCTACTGGCAAAACAACTTCACATATCAATGTTTCATCAACAAATTCAGTGCCTGCTTTCCTTGAAGAATTAATTGCCTATATTGCATTAAAAAATTGGTAAGTTGGTAATATTGCAATACGAAATGACCAACAAGTTCATAGTCACTAGGCATTCATACAAAGGACATACTCAGGAGTGTAGAACCCCTATCGCCCTTATAATGCACCAAATAATCAGCAATCATATGGGCAATGCAATATCAGCACTCCATCTATATCTGGGTACCTTGCCTATATTTTTCTTCAAATATCTTTGGACCTACTTTTTTGTATTGATTAATTTGGATTTCTCTTCTGCATAAATACTGCACCATATCAGATCTCTCTCTTTCAGATGTCTATTTCTTTTGTTATACCTTTCAAAAAATTCTGTATTTTATTCTTTATATTTTTGCACTTCCTCTGGAGTTTCTTTTTCCAAATGGTCCAAGGTTTCTTGGTCTATATAATGTTTTTCATGAATCTGTTATACTAATGAAAACAAATTTGCATTTGAAGCTTTTGACAGTTTATCTTGTGCAAGTATTTTAATTTCTTTTAATTTCTGTCTTGAATCTTTTTGTGTATTTTCTGTCCAGGAATTCTGGACTTTTTGCGTAATAGTAACAATATACAATTTATTTTTTATATTCAATAATCCACTCTGTCATTTTAATGGCTATTTTCTGACCTGTCAGATTTTGTGGACTACTACTTCCTTCTACAACAGGTGCCCCCCCGAGCATGGCCTAACTCCACTGTAGGAATTTTTCAGTGTCTTGAGGATTCGACACTGTCATTTTTCCACTCCTTGCATTAGTCCGCCTGCCAGGATTGGGCTTTTTTTTTTTTTAACATGGGACTTGTGCACCCAGGTGTTCTTTCTTATTTTTTGTAACGTGCTTCTGCCCATGATACATAGACTGCATATTACATAGCATGCATCAGGGTCGTCTTGCTGAGATTTTGTAAAACAAGGGTCCAACTCATGAAGCTGCTCACAAAGACTTGAGAACAAATTCAATTCCAGCAATACTGCTCTTCTTTGGTTGCTGATTTTATCATCTCTCTACTCGGAACCCATGTTATCCCTCTACTCAGACCCAAGACTGCTTGTAATGTAGTAGTCAGCAAAAAGAAACAGGAGTCAAAACTAAGCTGTTTCATGTCCCACTGCTGCTGCTTACTGGCTGGAACTGTCAGCTTTAATGCCAGACCTGAAGTTAACAGCACCTTCTAAGCATTACTAAGGTTGAGTCTCACACTAGCGTAGTATTGAAGCAGGATGTAACTTAACTGCATTTGGAGTGTAAGAGTGGCACTCTATGCACCACACTATTATGGATGCTGGAAGTGCAAAAGAGAAGTGCCCATATTCATTTTACTAACTGCAAGAAGAAATCTCACTGCTGTCTACAAAATGAAAAGCTTGAAATGGCATGTTAATGATAAAAAAACACCTGCCATTCTACCAAAATCATACACCTGATAAATTGATAAATGTGAAAAAGCAAATAGAAAGCTGCTCTCCTGTATGAAGGATACCCAAATGTAAAATCTTTTCAAATCTCTTGAAAATAAATACTCACTAATTGGCAGGCTCCAAACACAAACCACTCTTCTACATGGTAGCTCACCAATAACAGAAAATTAAAAACATGAGTTAAACAAACCTGAAGGTGTAAATATTCAAACACACAGTACCAATATTAATTCCACCAAAACCACATGCTACTGTAAGATTATAGTTTAAGACAGTTTTTCCTAAACTTCTTTCCAATTAAAGAAATCTATCCAAAATTTCCCCATCTTTACTGACAACAGAAGCATATCCTTAAGAAACTAATACAGCAAGTCTGTAAAAAAAGTGGAAGAGATATCTCTAAGTTACAACTGTGCATGCATGCATACCTTTAGTGTATGATATACATCTCTCATACGCACATCTTTTTAGCTACATAAAGACAAACTACGTGCTTATGCAGTGACATTATAGAACACTTGCACACCAATTTGATATGCCTGATATTAGTTAGCTCCCTTCCCAAAAACAGCACAATATATGTAAACTTGAAACTTCAATGGTTTTCCTTCTTGACTGCAGCACATTCTCATATGAAAAATACGTCGTCAAAACAGGTGCTACAACTGTTCTGCCAGTGAACTCCAGGTAGTTTCACTACGCAAGCACATTTCACTACCAGTACTCCAAAAATATATATTAAAAAAAAAAAAAAAAAATACCCCTTTGTATGCCCGCGGAATGTGCATGCACCTGGAGAGGAAAATGGCCTGAGAAGACAGAACGTCCATACAGAAAAAGCAAAGTACTGAGACATTTCATAATACCACGCTCCATCAGAATTGATCTTTTTAAATTCAGTTTCCATGTTCACAGTGATGCCTGTGCAGACGGAGCAATGTTGTTTATATCCTGGTCTCTACATATAGTTTATTTATTTTAATTAATTTACTAAAGTCTGAGTTATGTAAATTACTTGAAATATCCTTTCAAATTGTGGAGTTGAGGCAGCTGTGTGGGATGCAGTTATTTTATTTAGCATACTTGAAGATAAGTTATAGTGGTAAGAATTAGAGGAAATAAATATTAGGATGGCGTAAGAGAGTTAGAGGTACAGTTAAACACACAGCAGGGAAGGAAAGATAAAATCAACCAGTTAGGAAACCAAGGGGACCAAGCTATGACAGTATTGCTTTTATCTAAGGCTTTTGATACTGTTTTGTGTCAGCTACTACTTACATAGGTTAACTTTCCTACAAATCGGCAAGCCTCCTATTCATTGGGTACATAGCTGCATAGGAAATGAATCACAAGCAGTCCAAAAGCAGCAAATGTTAATCCTTCTTTAAATCTATTTTGGTTGGCAATCCATAGGGATACATTCTAGGCCTGCATATTAATACCTGGTAAGAAGCATTCCTAACTCTGGATAATGCAGTAGGTGCATGACTTGTATTATCATCCCTTCAGTTAATTATTTAACCAACTTCAAATTTCTGTACAAGGTGTTCTTAACATCAAGAAGTCCTTCACTGAATCTCAGCCTGTACTTTAATTCTAAAAAAAAAAAAAAAAACTAAACTCCTGTTCATCTCAGCCTTATCAGCAGTCACTAATTTTAATATCACATCAACAGATTGCACCGCTATATAATAAATAGCACAGAATAAATTAGAGTGTCAGTGTAAATGGGTAGTTTAAAGTTTGACAATTATATTGATTACACCTTACCACCATATAAGAAACTAGGTTCATTATATAATGTTAATGCCTGACTTGAAATGAATATGCACATCAGACAGTCAGCAGAACACTGCTTCATCCGAACCTTTTCTTTGTATCTGCAATGCTAATCCGGCTACTAAAAAATTCAAATCAGTTAAACTTGAGTAGAGCTGCAATAATATACTGCAGTGGTGGTGCTGTGGTAGCGTTGTCATCTCACAGCCAGATGTCAAATAATAAGAAGATTTAAAGAAGATTTTTATGGTGTTTCTTGTACTAATAAAGTGGAGGATTATTTGGCAGCCGATTTTGTCGTGGAGTTGCTTGTTCTTGGTTTAAGCTTTTTGTCCTTGTATTTCACAGCCAGATGTCCCGTTCGATTCTCAGCTAAAGCGTCTTGTGGAGACATGCGTAAAGGGGCGTACCTTCGTTGAAGGTTGTGCGTCAGGGCTGGTAACTCGGCCGGCACGTAAAAATCTTCTGCCAATCATTAGCGGACCGGAGTTCCGCTGTGGCGACCCCTAACCGGGAAAAAGCCGAAAGAAACATTAAGAAAAGTAAATTAATTAATTAAAATAAATAAACACAAATTGCGCCCTTTACGAGGCCGGCCTGCATGGTGCCCTAGGCGGTCGCCTATGCCTAAGGCCGGCCATGGTCACCTGTAAATGTACAACAAGGATCATTTACTGCAGTGGGAGTTTTCACACCTCAGCATGGGAGTGTGGGAGAAGGTCTGTCAATTTTTTAGAACTACAAAAAAATCCATTTACAAAGGCCTGCTATTTACATTTTTTCTTTTGCTGGAATTAGCTAACAGTTATTTATAGTATAGAACAAGCTCTGACAGACACATAAATAAGGCTCAGTCAGGGAAACTTAGAAGTAGCTCTGTTTCAGAAGGTGTGTTTAGATGACTGCTTCGCAGTCCTGCCATTCTATCCTAATGGCATGAGAAAACACCACTTCCTTATGTGCAACATGAACCATATAAAGAGGACTTAAAATGTATTCTGGGAAGAAGGAATGAAAGCAAGAAAACAAGACCACTTTACCAAGGCAGGCACCATCATCAACCATTTTGAGGGAAACACATTAAAATTGTACAAAAAAAATGTAAAAAAAAAAAGTAAAAAGCATTTGGAGTGATTTTTGAGGCGTTACAATAGCTCAGAAGACAGATACAGTAAAAAAAAAAAACATGTTTTGTGTGTTCTAAGGTAGAGTTTTCCTTTAAGTACTTCTTCCCTCTCACTGTTTTCCATAGATCATGCCTGTTCATCCAACCAGTTTTGCTTGAATAACTTTCCTCAATGTAAATTGTCTCTGGAAACTCCAAGTCTCATCTCATCTCTTGACTGCTGGGAATTAGTAGATCAAATTGGACTGTTCCTCCCTTTAGTCTTCTAAAGTTTGAGTCACCCAGCTACAAAAGAGAAGGAAACAAACTTTTTTTTTTACATTGTTTATCAACACTTGCTGTCACCTGTTTATTTATACAGTTTTTTCTTGTTAACAGATTTATTGTTGTTTTTGTGAAAAGGTTGTTTGCCCTGCAGTTTAACTAGTGCCGCAGTCTTGTGCCTATATTCTCAACAGTGAAAGTTTTGGGTTTATAGCAACATTTCTGAATTTTCCCTGCATGTGTTGTCCTTTTTTATAAAAAAAGCAGGTGCTCTGCATTTTTAATATATGTGCTGCTTACAGCATTGTGCCTAAAGCCACAGCAGTGAGAGTGTTAGGCTTGTAGCAAATAATGTGCATTTTTTACACAGTGGACTAACTTTTAGAGTAAGTATTTGAGGATTAACAGTATCCAACTGGTGGGAAGCTTGAAGTCTGGAGGTTTAGTACAGCAGTGCCACTGTTTCCATTACTTTCGTATCACATCAGCTGTGTTATATAATTGTTTATCATATTTGTCTGCATTTTAACACTGCAAAGTACATATGTTTTCCAGTGTCCTTACTGCTGGATTAATTACTTGAAAACTGCTGCAAAAGTATTGTCTTGGCTAGTTGTTGACCTGGTTTCTGTTAGCATTTCACTTTTAACCTTTGTGCATTTTTACATTAAGAAGACTTTGCATTACTCAACTAGTGGCAGTAGCAGATATCCTGGTCTGTCCAAGGGAACTGCACAGGAAAGCTTAAAGTGGCTTTGTTTTATTGGCCAGAGGGTTATTGGTGTTTAGCTGGACATTGTATAGATGCAAGCAGTTGGAAACTAAATTTTCCATATAAAACTGCATTTGAAACTGTACCCAGTAACATAGTTGCACAAAGAGCATCTAGTTTGTGCACCAAGGAGCACTGCCCCACAAATCTATTCCTCCATAGTTTGTTTTTTGCTTCTAGCCTCAGAAGCACCCAAGCTGTCCTGCTATTAAGCCCCTGTTGTTCCACACCATTGTAGATGTCCTTCCATATCATTGTTGCAGTATTCTTCACCTAAGGGATCTCCTGCCATTGATAACCCAATATATGACCAGTATACCAAACCTTCTAGGTCTTATAGACACCATAAGTCACACGTATCCTCCCTGCATAAGGCATAGGGCGTAAGGGTGACATATGGATGCAAGCACTCAGCATTTCTTTGCTGCCAGTCAGAATGCCATTGTCGAGCACTGGTCTGAACACCTTTCTTCTGTGCTGGTTACCAAGCTTTTTTTTCAGATAAGTGCCCTGTTAGGGTTTCTTCTCTCCTTTTTCTGGTTTTGTATGGTATTGAGTTAATGTCATATAGAAAGAGAAAATGTCAGTGTGTGTATGATGCAGACTTCCTATAAAGATAGTCATGACCAGTGTTTGTTTTCTTTAGGTGCTTCTTACAACCATATGCAGTACTTTACCTGCCAAGCGTTTGTGCATTGAACCCTCTTTAGCGGACTCTTATCCTTGTCTATATATAGAATTTAGGTTCATAGATTAGTACAGTCCTAGGCTAACTGCCCTTTTGGGCCATTTTAAGCCTAGCCAATTACTCCTTGTGAGACTCAAACCCTGAACCTTGTGTCTGTAAAGTAAACACCTTAAAGGGGCACTATCTCGTTTCAAGAATCAGTGATTTAAGCTGTTGTCTCAGGGTGCTGTGGCAGAATTCTCCTGTCCCAAGGGCCAGCCATCTGCCAAGAAGGTGGCCAAAAAGGTTAGGACTGATCTGGTTGCTGTCCAGCCTACCCTGATATCTCTCAGGAATCTAGTGAAGCCCCTGAAAACTGTTGGTACTTGCTTCGGATTCATCTGCCACAACCTTGTCAGATGATGGAATAAATTAGAATTCTTGCATGTTCTCAATGGCTTTTCCAACGTATGCACCTAATGTTGAGGGGAACCTCAGCTGATAATATCCAAGGAGGATTCCTCAGATTTTAGTCAGGAAGCAAATACCTACCACTGTTGAGTCTCATCAAGGGTATCACCCTCCAGAGGTTTTTCAGGTGGACATCTGCACAACAAGAAGCAGAAAACCAAGCATGTCTGCCTTGTTAAAGATCACCAGTGTGAATAGCAGGGTTTTACTAAGGGCTTGTTTATGCTTAAATGGTTGTGAAGCCTCCTTAAGGGGCGTTTTCCTTGCTCCCCCTTGGTCTTTAGCTGCTAAGAGGCCTCAGGAGTTGGAATACTCGGATGAGGACTTGGATTCTAGAGAAGAATCCTTGGCTTATTCTCAAATTCCTTCCCCTCTGGACTACAGTGCAGAGGAAGAGGATTCTTAGAATCCAGACTCCCCCTTGAATGAATTGTCTTTTGGGGATACTGTTGCCCACATGATGGACTATTTTAATTGAGGTTGCTCCCAGGTCTCTGACATTTAAAATAGGTACTATGAGCACCTACAAATTAAGTCTCCAAAACCATCAGCTGTCCCTCTTGTTCTGGCTACCCTTTTGGAAATTTTTCTGCAGCCTCTATAGCTCCTGTCGCTCAGCTTCCTGTGCCAAATTAACCTGATAGTTTCTGTAAGGTGCCTGAGGACTGCATGTTTCTGTACAAGTCCCTTCTGCTGATCTTTCAGTGGTATCAGTTTCTTCTGATGAACCCGCTAAGCTGTTGCCATTTACTAAGCTCCTTCCTTTGGGTAAGGATAGTCAGGCCATGGAAAGTTTATACTGCTTGACACCCTATTTTTTAAGGCCATTAATTACTAGACCCATATAACCAGGTATGTTTTGGTCCTCCTTTTCCATGTATCTAAGGTGGTATCTGATCTTCCTGATTCTGTTGGGAAGGATTCTGCCCTTTACCTGCTGGGGTCCAATTTTCAGGTTGCCCATCACTCAGCAAAATGCAGGTACTATGCAGCTGATGCCACTTCTAGGGCTGCTGCCCTTGGTTCAGTAATGAGGCATAATAAAAGTCTTTTTGGGACAGCTGCTGCTAAGTCCCTCCAGGATAAGGGTAAGACCTTGCAGGAACTCAGACATATTATCTGAAGTTGTTAATCTTCTTCCTATTCATCATTGATGGGTCGGCCTTATACCAAGCTTGCGTGCACCAAAAACTCTCAAGCTAAGCTGCTACCCACAATGCCCTTTGCTCAGTTACCTCAGATCTCATTTGCCGCACAGCCATATAGCAGCGTTTCACCGAGCTCTCCAGCTAAGTGCTTTTTTCATAAATATTTAATAGTTTGAAAAAGTTTTTTCTGCTTCATAACTTGTTCTTGTTGTTCTATATTGCTACTGCTCTACCCACAGGTATTTCTCTCTCTTACCATTGTTGGTAATTTCTTGGTTTTTCTAACTTTCTACCTTTTAAGGTATCTTGTTACCATTGTTGGTATTTGCTTTTTCTCTCCTCCATTTCCTCTCTGTCCCTTGTGTGCGAGAGTGTGTTTGGAATGTCTGAAAAGAAGGGAACTATGGGATTTAAACACTGCTCTTCTTGCAGTGGTAAACTGCCGAATAGTGACCTCCATGAGGAATGTGTTTACTGTTTGGGGGGGTTCCGCATTTATTGACGAAACCCCTGTGTGATATCTGTGCTAGTTTCAGAAAGCGGATGCTGAATGAACATCTTAACAAACTTATTTTAAAGGGCCTGCTTGCTTCACCTTTTTCGGAGGCCATTTCTGTGACAGAGGTCTCACCCCCTCCTGCTTCGGATAAGAAACGTCCTCAATCGGACCCTTCTTCAGCGGCCGGTGACAGAGGTAAAGGTCACAAGCACAAGGCCCATAAGTCATCATCTGAATACTGTTCTGCCTCCTCGGTGCAGACTACCACGCTCGGCGCCAATGAAGTTTACTGAGGTATCCTCGTCGGCACTCACCCCGGCACAGATAATTACGGCACCGCCTACATCTTAGATATCGACCAGTATTACGTCTTCAATACCGACCAGTATTTCCACTTCTTTATTGGCACCAACTTCGCCCATTTCCACCCCATTATTGGTTCTGACAACAACATCGGAACCGTTCCTATCATCCACTCCTATAGTGACTTCTGCTTCGAGCCCGTTCATGGCTCTGACTACCATTATTACCTGTTGCAAAATTGGAATTGTCGCTGCCGTTCTGCGACACACCACGGACCCGATACTCATCTAATTTGGACCCGTTTGCCGGACAAGCCTGCAGCCCATTTTTGCACCGGCCTGACTCCCCTTCAGGTGCATCGGTGAGATCTACCAAGAGCGTTTCCAAATTGGATGTGGTGTGACTTTTTGATCAGCTGCTGACTGCTAGGGGAATCTCAAATCCGCTTAGATACTATCCCACTCCTGGCTTTGGGTCTATTTCTCCAGCAACCCCTACTTACTCTTCTCCCTTGGACCCCTCGGTTCCAAGGCTCATCTATCCAACTTTTAATAGAGGAATTTCTTCCTTGGCACCGACAACAGCTCTGTATGAGGTTCCGAGATCCCTTTGGGTGCCGGTTCCATCGGAACCCAACCTTCCTGAATCTCATGCTTGGGGGGGTTGAGTCCCAGTCCCGGTGTCTGTTCCGACTGAACCACAGCCCTTCCACAACATAAAAACGTCATCTACAAAACGTACATACCAAAGTACTTGTCCTAAGAATGGATTGTTAATGGAAAGAATATTTTGCTCTTCCCAGCATACCAAATCTAAGTTGGCGTAGCTATTGGCACATGGAGTGCCCATATCCACGCCAACTTTCTGCAGAAAAAATTGATCTTGGAACATAACATTAACAGTCCATTCTTAGGACAAGTACTTTGGTATGTACGTTTTGTAGATGACGTTTTTATGTTGTGGAAGGGCTGTGGTTCAGATCTTGCATATTTCTTAGAATATCTGCATACTACTACTGATTTCTTGTGGTTTTCTTATCAGACTTCTGCCACAGAAATCAGTTTCCTTGATGTTAAAGTCATTAAGTCTCATTTGAATCACTTGAGTAGCAATATTTACTCTAAACCCACTAGAAAGAACACACTTTTGCATAAATCAAGTATGCATCCCAGACACATTCCTAGGAATGTGCTCAAGGGGCAGGTTTTTAGGACATTACGACTACGTGACAGAGATGAGGATGCAGTGATGGCACTCAATAGTTTAAAATCTGATTTTATGGATAGGGGTTATTTAAGTGTTGACATTGATCAGACTATCGCTGATGCTTGGAAATTGAGACATACCAGATGCAGATCCTATTTGAATCCAAATAATGTTGTTGATAGTATGGACAATAATACAACTGTAAGTAATGATTTTTAGAGTTGTATTTCAGTTTGCCAGTAATGTTAATCAGTAGACAGATGTTGTTAAGAGATACTGGCATCTATTACAACATGTTCCTGGTCTTACTGAAAAAATTGGTGAAAGTCCAACCTTTAGTTTCAGGAATAATAGATCACTTAAGCAGCATCTTTGCAATGGAGAATTACGTAATACTGCTCGTATTTCTACTCATTTGGGCACCTTCCCGTGCAGAAATTGTAGTGCTTGTCAATATATTTTTAGTAAAAATACGTACACTCACCCTACTAGACATTTCATGCTATGTTCCAATCAATATTCAGATTGTATGACTACTGATGTTGTTTATTTCTGTTTTTGCCAGCAATGTCCTGCTTTTTATGTAGGTAAAACTAACAGGTTGTTCAAAGACAGAATTTTGGAGCACATCAGAGATATCAAAAACAGTAAACAATCCAATGCATTAGCCAATCATGTTATGTGCACTGGTTATTCCCATTCTTTTAATTTTTTTGTTCTGCAACACATTTATAGAAATCCTAGGGGAGGTGATGTAGAAAACATTACAGAAAGTCATGAACAGAAGTGGATATTGAAACTAAATGCTGAAAAATATCCTGGTCTTAATGGCACTACTACTTTAATTCCGTTCTTAAAGGCTAGACGCCTTAAGCATTAATTTATGATGCTGTCCATATGAAGGGCTTGTGTAGTTTAAGTTGTTTTAGATATTTATATATTGTATTTCTATTTTTATATATATATATATATATATATATATATATATATATATATATATATATATCCTTTTTATTTATACTCCATATTGGTTTTACCTTTCTACTTTACTATATAAAACAGAGTTAAATGCTTTGTGGTTGCTAACCTAAAGTATGACATCATTAATTAACTATAATTGATATGTTAATTGATTTTATTTGCATCTATTTAAGCACTGAGTTGTACTTTAGTTATGTCTGATGAAGCAACGATAGTTGTGAAAGCGCTTACCATTTTGTTTCTTTGTTTTTATTAAAACGTTGTTGTGTGTTACCTCGGTGCATTGTATTTTTTCTACAGTTGGTTATTCCCCCAGTTCCCTCTGAGCCGCAGCTCTGAAAGTCCACCCCCACCCCCCCCCAGGACTCTGAGAGCACAAGGCACAGGAGAACCCTGTTCAGGACATTTCACTTTCCGAGTCTTCTTCGGATGTTCCCACCAAAGAACCCCCTCGGAAATGGGTGTGTAAGAGGAAATACACAGACTCCCCGGAGGAGTCACTCTTAGAGGATACGGACTACGATGATTGGGAAGGGTCCCCACGGTCACCCCCTGACAATGTCTCCTTCGGGGACATCATGCAAATCTTGTAACAGAGGGGTGACTGGAAGTCCTCAATCCCTTCCTCAGAGGAATCCTCATTCCTGCAGGCCTCTTTTGCTCTTGGCACTCTACTTCTTGGGTGACCCCTCCCTGCCGATGAGCTGGTTAAACTCATCGTGCAATGGGCTTGGAAGAACCCCAACTCCGTTGAAGCGATCCCCAGGAGATCAGACAAAGTACTCTCCCCTCCAGAGGATCAACCCCATTGGTCCAGAGGCTTGCCAGTGGATGCTATGATGGTGGCAGCTGCCACGAAAAAGGACCTTGCAGAAGAGAGTACTGCTGTTAACCCACACAACAGAGTCCCGGGCAGTGGACAGGTTAGGGAAGCGAGTCTTTGCATCATGGTTAGGTCTCTGAACTTTATATCACACTTTACAAGGCTGCAAAGGGATCTGATCTCTGAACTCTCCGGAACCCACGCGGGTCAAGTATCAGATGGAGCACAAGATAAGTTTGCTTCCCAACTTGCCACCCTAGAATCCATATCTAATTCATCCATGAGGTTGCTGTCACACGCAACCAAAGGAGCAGTTAGAGCTGCGGGTGCAGGTGTAGTCATAAGACGTCACGTTTGGATGCCCATCTGTGACCTCGCAGACTCCTTCAAGTCTTCCTTTCTAAATGCCCCTATCGAGCCCTCAGCTGTGAAGGTCAAGGATACACTAGCCAGGTGCAAGCAAGACAGGAAGACCTTGTCTGCCATTGGCCTACGCTTTTCCAAACCTCAACATTCATTCTCCAGGAACCAGAGAAGCAGAAAAATGTGGCACAAGAAGTCTCAAGGTCCTTTCCGAGACGCACATGGTGAGGACTCCTCCAAAGGCAGAGGGGATTCCAATAATGGAAGACTTCCCTTTCAGGGCAGAGGGGGTCCCCGGAACTAGGGCTCCAGAGATTCTTTATCAGGTAGACCATATCAGCGCTCCTGAGGCGCTGCCTGATTACTTTCCTCTGGAAGCAGTTGGGGAGCGTTTCTCTCTGCACCAAGATGCCTGGCTATCCATTACGAATGATCAGTGGGTGCAGGGAATCATTACCAGAGGCTACTATATTCCACTAATATCTTATCCAAGACCTCCAAAATCCCTTCCCGATATTCCACACAGTCAAAGGGAGGAGGCAGCTTCTGAGATACGAAAGCTACTTTAAGAACGAGCCATCCAGAAGGTCCCCATAGATTAGTGCAGATCAGGGTTCTACTCTGTTCATTTTGGTGCCAAAGAAAACAGTGGACTGGAGGCCCATTCTGTATCTCAGTCATCTAAACAAATCAGTAGTTCAGACCAAGTTACCATATCAAGATGGACAAGCACTCCAGGAGCCTCCTTCGCTTCCGGCTGGGAGCCAATCACTACCAATTCAGAGCCCCTGCCTTTTGGTCTCTCGATGGCTCCCAGTGTGTTCACGAAATGTCTTGCAGTCGTAACAGCTCATCTGAGGTTTCAGGGATTCCAGGTGTTTCCGTATCTAGACGATTGGCTCCTCTCTGCCCCCATCAAACGTCTCTTGGTCAGGGCCCTCTGCTACACCTTGGCCCTAGTGGAGTCATTAGGCACCACCGTACACTGGCAGAAATCAAACCTTCATCCATCACAACAGCTGGAATTCATAGGGGCGGTATTAAACACGCAGTCAAACCTAATCTCTCTTCCTCCCCACAGCCTTCAGAGACTCAGGGCACAAGTTCAGGTGATACTCTGCCAAAGCAAGGTGTCTGCAAGGGAGATTGTCCAAGCCTTAGGATCTATGGCCGCAGTCATTCCCATAATTCCCTTAACCAGACTACACATGAGATTACTACAATGGCTCCTTCAGGCCCAGTGGATACCCAATCTCCACCCCCCGAGCTCAAAGATTGTCATCAACATTTGCAAACAAGATCTCCCCTGGTGGATGCGTACAGATGAAATTCTTTGGTGTCGTTCCTTCCAGGTTCCACAGCCCAGTGCCACGGTGACCACGGATGCTTCCCTGATGGGGTGGGGGGCCACTTCCAGGGAAAGTCAGTCCAAGGCACGTGGTCTGATATAGATGTCAATTTGCATATCAGTGTCCTGGAGTTAAGAGCGGTGCTGTTGGCGTTGCAAGTTTTCATCCACTTCTTCCATCCGGAACAATTGCTGTCCAGTCGGACAACATGTCTGTGGTCTGGTACATAAACAGGGAGGGACCAAGTCTTGCCCCCTTTGTCGCAAAGCCATGAGAATCTGGCAGTAGGCGATAGCTTCCAACCGCTTCCTGATCACAACACACATCCTGGGGAGCTCCAACGTGATTGCGGACAGACTGAGCAGATGCATACTTCATCTGCACAAGTGTTCTCTCTCAACCTGAGTGTGGCGACGGAAATTTTCAGTCGCTGGGGCCAGCCATGCTGCGACCTTTTCAACTCCACTTTAAATGCAATATGCAGCAGCTACTTTGCCCTCTTTCCCCCTCTTGGGGAGTCAGAGAGAGACGCTCTGGTCCACTATTGGCCCACGGGTCTCCTTTATGCTTACCCTCCGGTTCCCCTCTTTCTGCGGAAGACGATTCTGTTGAGTAGCAAAGTGATCCTCATTGCTCCATTTTGGCCTCGTCAGGTGTGGTTTCCCTTCCTCCGACCTCATCTGTTATGACCTCCTTGAATCCTAGACACTCGTCAGGACGTAATTTCTGACCCACAAGGGCGGACTCCTCTGAATCTGTCCACCCTCAAGCTGACAGCTTGGTTTCTCCACTTCCGTTAGTTGCCAGGCAAGAAACCCTTTTTTCACCTGTCCGGGATATTATTTTGGCTTCTCATAAACCATCCACCAGAAAACTTTACAAGGATAAATGGAAAATATTCTCTATTTGATCACGTAATCAGGAGCTAGACTCGTTTTCAGTCCCCGTAGCTACTATTCTTCATTATTGGGCTGAGCTGTTTGACAAAGGTGCCTCGGCTTCTACCATCCGAGTCCATCTAGCAGCTATTTCCAACTTCCATAATGGGTCTGAAGGAGTACCACTTATCTCCTCTTGTCTTTGCAAGACCTTCCTCAAGGGTATTTTTCACAGCAGGCCCTCCATCAGACAGCCGGTGGAGGCATAGAATTTATCCTGGGTTCTGCAGGCTTTTTCTTTGCCCTCGTTTGAGCCAGCTGCCACCTGTGATCTAAAATTCTTATCTTGGAAATCCTTATTCCTGGTGGCTATAACTTCAGCAAGATGAATTTCGGAATTACAAGCGGTGTGTATAAAGAGCCCTTATCTGATCTTTCATAAGGACAGAGTATCACTTCGAACTAACCCATCCTTCCTCCCCAAAGTGGTTTCTGACTTTTCCATTAACCAGTCCATTGAGCTCCCTGTGTTTTTCCCAAATTATTCGAACAAGGGAGAATACTGCCTACATTCCCTGGATGTTCATAGACGACTACGCTTTTATCTGGACAGAACTAAATCTTTCCGCAAGTCAGACCAGCTTTATGTTTCCTTTGCAGGCCCTAGAGTAGGAGGTGCAGTATCAAAAGTTACTTTGTCTAAATGGCTCAGGGATTGCATTTCCTTCGCATATTCACTTATGGAGGGATCTAAGCTGGGCCAAATCAAAGCACACTCAACTAGGGCTATTGCAGCATCTGTTGCCTTCCACTCTAGGGCCTCCATGGATGACATTTGTGCAGCTGCCATTTGGGCTAAGCCCACACTTTTATCAAGCATTGCAAATTGGATCTGATCTCCAGGGGAAGAGCGGCCTTTGGCTCAATGGTTCTCAGGAATGTTCTTCCATAAGGGACACCCAGGTTCTCCAAGTAGCTGGGGACTCGGTCCCATCAGTGATGAATAGCAAGAAGATTAACAATTTCAGATAAAGAAGTTATGTCTTACCATAATGTTCCATCTGAGTTGTTGATCTTCTTCCAGTCATCACATCCTCCCACTGACCCCCTCCTGAGGTTCCTGGCGAATCTTCTGGGTCTTCGTGGTGTATTAGGGTTTCTGCGCAGAGATGGCCTCTGGCTTATTCTTTCTCTATATGTTGCATGCAAATTCGATCTGAGGTAACTGAGCAAAGGGCATTGTGGGTAGCAGCTTAGCTTGAGTTTTTGGTGCACGCAAGCTTCGTATAAGGCCGACTCTGTTCCGAGGGCTCGGAACTGAACCCATCAGTGATGACTGGAAGAAGATCATCAACTCTGATGGAACGTTATGGGAAAGCATAATTTTTTTTTCTCTATTCCCGCATTCCAGAGGAATTATCCTTCTAAGTCTGACTTTGATCATAGACTGACCCCCCCCCCCCCCTTCAAAAGGTAAGACTGGGTTCTAGGAGTGTTCCTCCTGCCAAGTCTACTGAGACATCTCCTTCCCAGAAACCTTCTTTTCAGAAGAAGCCTGGTTCTATTTAACGGTTCACTGCCCCTTCCCATCGGCCAGGTCCCCATGTCTCTCTCTGCCTTTCTTTATCTCTTCCAAGTTGTCACTGAATAACTTCAGCTTTTTGGGTGTGTTTGATTATCCGTCAGGGATATTTCATGGTTTGGAAATCCCTTCCTTTTTTTTGAGGCATTCCCCAACCTCCTTGAAAACAGTTTCCTCATTTTCCAGAAGTTTTGCAGTCCCTTTTGAATTAAGGCACTGTTCATACCATTCCACCCACCCAGGTGGGGAAGGGGTTTTACTCCAGAATGTTTTTGATTCCTCGGAAGGAGGGTACAGGGAGACTAATTCTGGATCTTTCTCTGCTCAGTACCTTTCTGAAGATTCCTTCTTATCAGATGTTGTCCCTTCAGACCTTGTTTCCTCCTGTTCTTCCCTAGGCCTTCATGGTGTCTCTATTTCTCAGGGATGCATACCTTCACATCTCCATCCACCTTTGGTTCAGGAAATGTTTATATTTCTCTGTTCCTTCCTCTTGAGAGGTCTCATACTCAGCCCTCATTTCAACCTCTGATTTTTGCATTATTGGTTCATCTAAATAGCTAGTTAAAGCTTCTTCTGTTTTTTCCTATCCTTTTATTTGAATTGATATATTCCTTCAGTGTTTCATTTTTTAATCACTTCTGAGTAGATTTGATGTTTCTTCTGTTGTACCAAAGCTGAAACTTGAGCTGCGTTTTGGTGAACAGCAGGATTCTTCCCAGCTGGTTTCTCTTTTCACCATTTCTAGTTGATTTTCTTTCATGTTCTCTAAATTTCTTTGCTGGCATCCAGGCAGTGTACATACTAGCCAGTAACCAAATTTTACTCAAGCTGACAATACCCATGGATCTTATTTCTCAGTTTCTTTTTTCACAGTGGGAGAGCTGAAATTAAGCCTTGAAAGTGTGCATCCATCTTATATGTCCTAAACCATCTTCGTGTTATGTTTCTATATGAAAATGGGGCTGTGTTTAACAGCTCTGCAGTCTGTGGTGCCATTTCTGGTGTCTGTTTGGCCCTGAAGTACTTAATTCCTTGATCACTCATCTGCTGAGTTTCTTTGATATCTTCCTGTTAGAGTAAACCTCTTTGCACCTTTTTGCTTAATTTTTCTTTCCAGCCTTGAATAGTGTATCCTGCTACTTTTTTACCATCTGACATTGTTTTCAGTATAGTATGTCCCTTTAACTTACTGCAATATCTAGATGTTATTATTGAAACCAAAACATCATGATCTGGGGACTTCAAAGGTGGCCCTACAATGAGCAGTAGGGTGATTATTGCACTCCCAGTTTGAAAACAAAAGAAATTGTTAAATAAAGCCAATATGATTGTGGTTTGTCATAATGGTTAAGGTTGTTGCTTCACAGATACAAGGTACAGAGTCTGATTCTGACTTCTTCTTGTTGGATAGGTTTGTAATAACCAAATACAAAAAAGAAAGAAAGAATTTGGAGTTTGCAGTTTTAATTTCTTTAGTTCGAGAAGGTTTGTAATAATCTGCAGATTAATAGTCTAATGTTTACCTATGAACCTGTTTTTGGGATGCATGGCTAGGCTTAAAAACACCCTACTGGTTGTTAACTAATAGGTTCAGATGTGTGTACTAGGCTATCAGTCTGAATAAAACTGTGAGGTACTGGCTTGTAATTACAATGCCTAGATGCCAGCACAGTAGACCTTTAGAGAAGGTGCAAGAAAATCAGTCTGAAAAGCAAAAGAAGAAACTCTGGATGGGAAGAACCTTGCAGCTGTTCAGCAAAAATCAGTTCAAGTTTCATCTTTAGTTCAGGAGATGGCTTCCTGTAATTTGGTAGAAGAAGTAAATGCACTCTGAGGTGTTTAAAATAAGTAGGACACTGGAATAATATATGGAGTCAAATGACAGAATGCTGGGAAAATAGAATTTTTAAGTGGCTGTTCAGATGAACTGATAAAAATACAGAAATCAGAGCCTGAAATGAAAGGAAGGCTGGCTGAACAAGCGGCTTCTCAAGAATTACTGTTTCAAAAAAAGCGTAGAGTTAGAAGACAGAACATACAGAGATAACTTGATGGATTTCCTGGTTTACTGGAGAAACCTGACTAACATTTCACAGCGAGATTTGTTAGTTGAGAGAGCACATCATGTTTATGTTCAAAATCTGAAGGCAAGAAAGCAGACAGGACTTACACTGATAAAATGCAAACATGCCAGCAAAAAGAGCGGCTCTTGGCAGTAGAACAAGTATTAAATAATAGGAATACAAGATGGTTTGCTAAAAATATTATTCACTGTACTCCTGGCAGAAGAGAAGCTTATGCATTCCAGCAATTAGAGGATGTTCAGAGCCAGTAGGAGATTTAAATCCATCTGTCTTTAGAATATTTTTTCAGGAGGTTAAGTACTTTTTTGCATGCAGAACAGGCTAAGGAAGAAATAGCTTAACCAAAAAAGAGCTGAAGGGCACCGTGCTTTTCAGGTTTTTGACAGTACCAAAGCTTATAGATAATACCAGTAAAACCTTTTGATTTTTAAAGAAAAATGCTTGGGTGACAGAAAAAAAAGCACAGGAGATGCCCAGAATAATCAGGATTACCTTGACTTGAACAAGAGATCAATGTTGGGATATTGAGATAAATAGAGAAGACCACCAGCAACAATGTGAAATGGATGAATAAACGAGGGAACTGTAAAGCATCAGTCCCGTCAGTCTGAATGCCATTCTGCTGTGCTGGTCACCAATCATTTTTTTCAGCCAAGTGTACTGTTGGGATTTCTTCTCTTGTCTTCATTTTTCTCAAGATTCCTTCCTTTCAGATGTTATCTCTTCAGACATTGTTTCCTCTCCTACTTCCTCAGGACTTTCTGATGTCTCTGGATTTCAAAGATGTATACCATCACATCTTCATCCATCCTTTTTTCTGGAAAATTTTGATATGAAGTTCAATCCCGCCGTTTATTCTTACACATGGGTACGGAGCCAAGTCAGCCACTTTACTAGCTAAAGATCTCAGAGTTGCTGGAGGCCAGGCCCCTATCCCATGATGCTTTCTGTCCTACTCCAGATCTAGTTTGCCGCTGCAACTGATTGCAAGGTCATCGGAGAGCTCGGGCCAGTAGAATTTTCTTACAAAGCTTTTGACAAACTTTTTGCCATATTTCTTTAGATAATTGAAGTAGTTTGTTGTAGTTTCTTTTTGTTATAACTTTTAGGCAAGTTAGCCTTTAGAATCATTTAAATGTAATTTGTTAGAGCGGTTGCTGTTAGGCCTTCGCTGTTTTTTGGTTACCCCTATTCTTTATACATTTGTATATGTGTATATATATATATATATATATATATATATATATGAGTGTGCTAGTTAGGTGTGTTTGCTAGTTAGATCATACATTTATATTCCTTAGTTGTACAGGGATCGGACATTTAGGACTTTGATATTTACTGTGTGCAGTGTTAGTGCAGTAACTGTGTTTTAGGTTAGAGTTACTGTATTTTGCAGAGTAAATTGAAGGTTGTTCAGGGATCAGGCAACTTCTATAGCATGCTTGCGTATTCTGTTTTTTGCTGTAACATGGCTGATCATAGGGAGAAGCAAAAATCTGGCTTCAAGAAGTGCCCAAAATGCCGGCAGAAGATGTCCATTATGGACGCACATGTAAATTGTGTTTATTGTTTGGGGCCTGTTCACCTCCAGGAGGATTGCCCTATCTGCCACTCCTTCAGCAGTAGAGTTTTATTAGAGAGGAGAAGGTAGCTGTAGATAGATGCTTGTTGAAGCCAGATTTTCAAGAGACCTTGGATAAGGCTGACCAGACCTCCAAGTCCTCGAAGGGGTCAAAGTCTTCAAAGGTGTCTATGGAGCCCAGGTCATCTGCTCCAAGCCTTTCTGTGAAGGTGCAGTCGCCAGTTCCGCATTCTTCGGAGCCGTGCACCGAGCAGGTGTATCGGAGCCGGTCCCCAGTCTTAGAACCGGTCTCAGAAACTCTGAAGTCACCCATCCTTCAATCACTGGCATCTTCGGTTCCTTCGACCCATTCTTCGAGGACCCTTTCCAATGTGGATGTGCACCGGGTGGTGCAGAGGCTTCTGGAGAACCCAGCACTGGCTGAATTGCTATCGGCTTCGACCCAACAGGGTTCAAAGCCTGAGACCGTCCCACTGGATTGTGACCAGTCCTCCCCCAAGCTGAGCAGGTCCTTTGGAGCCGGAGGAGGATCTGATGGTTGTGGAGCCCTCGGAGCCGAAGCCTGTTCCAGTGCCTTTGGCTCCATCAATCCTGACTTCAGTTCCATTGGAAGAGTCTTGGAGCCGACACTCTCTCATCGGTTCCTGGGGGGAAGAGTCGAACTGATGCATCAGTTCCGACCCTTCCTGTCGGTGCTTTGGCGGGGATGAGCTCGGCTCCGTCCTCTGGTTTGAATCCCACTGTCTTGGCACCGGGGAAGTTGTTGTCTTCTTCGGAACTGCCAGCTTCCTCGGGTCGGAGCAGTGGTGCCTTCGACGCCATGAGGAGGGTTATGTCGTCTAAGACACACACATTGTCAGGTCCTTCCTCTTCCTCCCCTAAAGTGCCACATTCTCTCTCTACATCGCAGGACCCTGTGAAGCGTCGAGACCCAGAGCCTCAGGTAACCCCATTGGGTGGTCCTTGCTCTACTGAGACCTCACCAGAAGCCTCCACTGATGAGGTCCCCAGGAAGAGATTATGCAAGAGGAGGCATTTAGATTCCCCTCAGGAATCTTTGACATCAGACACCGACTTAGAGGAATTGGAAAGGTCCCCATGGTCCTCCTCGGAGGATATCTCCTTTGCGGATATCCTGGAAGTCCTAAAGCAGAGGGGTGACTGGCAGTTCTTTAGCCCTACTGAGGATGAGTCGATGCTCCTGAAGGCCTTTGGGTCTCAACCTTCCACCTCCTGGGTGACTCCGCCCTTCGAGTTGATGGAATTGGTTGCTCGAAGGGTGTGGGAGTCTCCTGATTCTATGGAACCGGTCCCTCGAAGGCCCAGTAGATTTATCACCTCCCCCAACACAAGATATTCCTCACTAAGGGAGTCCCCATTGATGCCATGGTGGTGGTGGCGGCCACCAAGAGAGAGATGTCAGAAACGTCTTCCACTGTCCATCCTCCTAATAGGGATTCTAGGACGATGGAAAGATACGGGACGTGCATCTTTAGTTCTGCGACATTTGCCATGCGATCGCTTAACTGTTTGACTCATTTCACCTGTCTTCAAAGAGATCTCCTGAATGAGCTTGGAGATACTCTGCAGGGTAATCAAAGTGACAGCACAACTTAATACCCTTAACTCCATTGTACACTCGTCCATGTGGCTCATTTCCTATGCAGCCGATGGTTCAAGTCGGGCAGCAGGTTCAGCGATAGCTCTTCAGAGACAATCCTGGATGCGCTTATGCTCCTTTGTGGAAGCCTTCAAGTCTTCCTTTGTCAGCACCCCATTTGATGGCTCTTCTCTGTTTGGGCCCAAAGTCAAAAAGACTCTCACTAGGTGTGAGCAGGAGGGAAAGACTCTAAGTGCCGTAGGAGTCCATTTTTCCACCCCTACCAGACCATACCCCAAAGGGCAGAAAGGTGGAAAATGTGGTTCCGAAAGTCCCAAGGAGCTTTCCAGAGCACACGTAGTGAACTCGCCTCCTGGGGCAGAGGAGGGGGCAATAATGGAAGATGCCGCCCTAGCGGCAGAGGGGGTCCACAGAACCAGGGTGACAGGGATAGGTTCATAGGATCAGTTCCTTGGTAAGCCCTATCAGCGCTCCTGAAAGGAGGCCCGACTGTCCTACTCTGGAGGCAGTCGGGGTATGCTTGCCTTTGTATCCAGATGCATGGCTAGGAATTAGAACAGATTCTTGGGTACAAAGCATCATTACCAGTGGATACATCATCCCATTTTTAGAAAATTCACCTGTTGGCAAAAAAATCCCAGACGTTCCACCCAGTCTCAGGGATTAAGCAGCCATAGAAATCCAGAGGCTGCAGGAAAAGTCATCCAGCCAGTCCCAGCAGATCAGATAGGATCTGGAACTTACTCCAGAGATTCTTTTTAGTTCCAAAAAAGACAGGGAACTGGAAGCCCATCTTCGATCTCAGCAGACTCAACACATTTGTAAAGAAGTAGTTCCGAGTGGTCATGCTTCAGTCTATCCTCCCATTTCTCAGAGTCGGTGATTGGATGTGCTCTATAAATCTCAAGGATGTGTACTACCACATCAAAATGACCAGGCCATCCAGAGATCATCTGCGTTTCTGGCTGGGAGCCAGTCACTACCAATTCTGAGCGCTGCCCTTTGGACTCTCAACAGCCCCCAGAGTGTTTACCAAATGCATGGCAGTGGTTACTCCTCACTTGAGACATGTAGGATTCCGAATGTTTCTGTATCTGGACAACTGGCCCCTTACCACCGCCTCCAGGCATCAACTAATTCTGCCCAGGGATCATACACTCAATCTCTGCTATCAGTTAGGCATCACTATTAATTTCAAAAAGTCTGCGTTGTCGCCATTACAGCGTATCTCCTTTACCAGAGCAGAACTAGACGCTACCACTGCCACAATAAGATTTCCCCTGGACAGAATAGCCAGTCTCTGAAAACAGGTCTCGGACATTCCGCAGAGAAGAAAGGTACCGGCCCATCAAGTACTGAAACTCCTAGGCACCGTGGCAGCTATGCTCATAGCAGTTCCTCTGGGACGTATGCACATGAGCATTCTTCAGTGGTTACTATTCACCCAGTGGTCGTACCAATATCTTCCTATGTCATTCTTAATCATGATTAATGACTCTTGCAAGAAGGATCTTCGCTAGTGGTTGACCAGCCAACAAGTTACAGTGGGTCCACCATTTGTTCCCTCCCCCCCCCCCCCATCAGCCACGGTGACCACGGATGCTTCTCTGATAGGGTGGGATGGCTTTTTCAGGGAAGAACAGCACAAGGCACCTGGTCAGCGACAGTCACAGTTGCACATCAGTGTTCTGGAGCTGAGAGCGATGCAGCACTTCCACGACTCTTTGCCTCTAGGGACAGTTGCGATACAGACGGACAACATGTCTGTAGTCTGGTACATCAACAATCAAGAGGGAACCTAGTCTCATCCCCTGTGTCGAGTGGCCTTGAGAATTTGGTAGTGGGCTGTGTCCACTGGGCACTTTCTGATAGCAACGCATATCCTGGGGAAATCCAACGTGATAGCGGACAAATTGAGCAGAGCCATTCTGCTACCACACGAGTGGTCTCTCAAAAACGAAGTTGCAGAGAAGATTTTCCACAGATGGGACCAGCCTTGCTGCGACCTGTTTGCATCCCTTATGAATGCCAAATGCAGAAGCTACTTTGCCCTGAATCCCCCACCAGAGGACAGCCCAAAGGACTCGCTCGTACATGATTGGCCCCCGGGACTCCTGTATGCCTTTCCACCTTATACCCCTGGTTCCAAAATTCTTGCAGAAAGCCAAAACCCTCAGAAGGACTTTAATTTTGATAGCCCCTCTTTGGCCTCGTCAGATTTCGTTCCCCTTCCTCCAACTCTATCAACTGGAGGAACCTCTGATCCTGGACCCAGTTCCAGACATACTGACATATTCGTCAGGGGCCCTCCATCCCTCCCTTCATTCCCTCAGACTGACAGCTTGGCTGCTCCAATTCCCTACCTAGCCAGGTCACACAATTTTTCTTCGGAAGTACAGCACATTCTTGTATCTTCGCATAAGGCTTCCACCAGAAAGTTGTATGCTAGTAAATGGAAGCGATTTTCTTTTGGGGCCTCTCAGAATAACATTGATCCTTTTGTGGCCCCGATTGCTAGTATCCTGGAATTCCTCTCTAGGCTTTTTCACGAAGATGCTGCGGCTGCCACTATTACAGTCCAGTTGGCTGCCATCTCGAATTTTCACCTTGGAACTGAAGGTTCTAACTTAATGTTTCCCAGAATATGTCTGGCCTTCCTTAAGGGCACCATTCATCTTAGGCCTCCTGTTAGTCAGCCGTTTACTCCCTGGAATCTAAATTTTGTGCTGTCCTGTGTTATTCTTCCCCCCTTTGAACCTGCATCATCCTGTCAGTTGAAGTTTCTTTCCTGGACGACTATTTTCTTGGTGGTCATTACTTCAGCAAGCAGGGTATCAGAGCTTCAAGCCCTTTCTGTCAAACCACCATATTTGGTGTTCCATCCAGACAGGGTATCTCTGAGGACTAATCCTTCAGTTTTTCCAAAAGTGTGTTCAGAGACCAATCTGAACCAAACTGTTGAACTTCCTACCTTTTTCAGTAATCATTCTAATCAGTTAGAATACATGTTGCATAAACTTGATGTCCACAGACAAGTGAGATTCTGTTTGGACAGGACAAAGAAATTTAGAAGATCTGACCAACTGTTTGTATCTTATGCTGATGCTAAGAAAGGATTACTCATTTCTAAAGTTACCCTTTCCAAGTGGTTAACTGACTGCATCAAAGTTATCTACTGTTCAGCAAACCAAACATTAGAACATGGTGTGAAGGCTCATTCAACTAGAGCTGTCTCCACGTATTCAACTTATATGGCTCGTTTACCTTTGGACACTGTATGTGCAGCTGCCACTTGGTCTAAGCCTCATACATTTTTCACTCATTACAAAGTGGACAGGGTCTCCTTTGATTCCACTGTCCTCAGGAATATACTCCTGTGAGCCACCCAGGATTAGTAAGAGTAAACGGTGAGATTGTACAACTTCACATAAAGATGTTATGTACTTACCATAATGGTCCATGTGAGTTGTTCATCTCGCATTTATTCTTACATTCCCACCCACCTTTCCCCCTCCAGGGTCTCGAAGAACGGGTAGACTTGGGGTCTGGTAGTCTTATTCTGGGATTTCTTACTCCAGCTGGAGGATTTGGTGATTTATACTTGCACATGCCGAGTTCAGCAAACTAGATCTGTGGTAGGACATAGAGCATCATGGGATAGGGGCCTGGCCTCGAGCTACTCTGATATCTTTAGCTAGTAAAGCGGCCGACTCGGTGTCGATGGCTCAGCTCCGTACCCATGTGTAAGAGTAAAGGCGAGATGAACAACTCACATAGAACGTTATGGTAAGTACATAACTTCTTTTTTCTCTGTCTCTTCCTTGCATTTTCAGTTCTGTGCTTTGCCCTTTGGTCTCTCTACTTGCCACAAGGGTGTTCACCAAATGTCTTGCTCCTGTCATTGCCTTTTGCAGTCTTCAAGGTATTCAGATTTTTCCCTGTCTAGATGATCTGCTTATTCAAATCTCTTCTCCCAGCAGTCTGCTTCAGGATCTCCAGTTTACTCTTTGCCTATTACACAGTCTGGGGTTCACCATAAACTTCCAGAAATCAGTTCTGATGCCTTCCCAGGATCATGTTTTCTTTGGTTGCAGGCTTCAGATGGTTCCCATGTTGATATCACATCCTGCCCCCAGAGCTCTATCTCTGATGATCTTTTTTCAGGCCCTTCTTCCTCTGTCATCTCACAGCCAAAGAATGTCTCTGGGTTCTGGGGTTCATGGCTAACACCATTTCCATGCTCCCTCTTGCTAGGCTACATATGAGGACATTTCAGCAGTACCTCAAGTTGGTGTGGCTTCAACTTTGCCACCCCCTGGAGTTCCCATTTCCTTTTCTTCCTTGGCTCAAAGTTGAGCTTCACTGGTGGATTCATCAACTTTTTTTCAATCCAGGGCACCCTTTTCAAGCTCCAGCTCCCACCCAGGAGCTTTTTGCAGACACCTCAGACAGGGGCTGGTGTGCTTCTTGTGACCCCCTAATGGTCCAGGGTCTCTGACCCTCTCATCAGAGGTCAGACCATAACAACATAAAAGAGATATGAAGGCTCTGCTTCTGGATCTGCAAGTTTTTCTTTCTCTCTTTCATGCTGGACCCCTAAAAGTTTGCACAGGCAATACCACAGTGATGTGGTATGTCAACAGGCTGGAGTGTGGGGGGCACAAGTTCTTATCTTCTTTGTAGGCTAGCTTTTCAGGTCTGAGATCTAGCTGTCGAGTATCAAGTGACACTTCAGGCAGTTTGCATTCCCTTAGCATACAGTCTCATGACAGGCTCTCTGAGCAGGTCCAGAACATAGGATCACGAATGAGTGCATCACAGAGATATGTTCCTGGACATTGTCCGTCAGTGGTGTATTCCTCAGGGAGATCTTTTTGCCTACCCTCTGAACTATCAACTTCCTCTGTTCTGTTTCAGAGTCCCAAGTCCTCTGACTTGGAAAGTGGACACCCTGACCCTGTCTTTTCCTTGGAAGGGGATGTGTATGCTTTCTTGACCTTTCCTGTTATTTTTGGTTCTGTATAGGATCAGGCAAGACTCTCCCAAAATCCTGCTAGTAACGCCCTTTTGACCGAGCCAGCATTAGTTCCCCCTTCTTTCTCACTTGACCAGGGGCAGTCATCACAAGTTACCTCACCGGGTGGATCTTCTCCCACAAGACATCCCCATCTGCCCACTCTTCAAATGACATTGTGGGTCATAGGGTTTTGATCCGTTTAGGCACCTCTTTTCTGAGGATATGCTCTGGGTTCTGCAGGAGGTCAGGAAACACACTACCAGAATAATCCTATATGTCCAAATGGAAAATATTTTCTGTTTGGTGCTTTTCCATCAGGATCCCCTATTCTGGTTCTTATTTGTGTGATCTGCTCCATGCTGGGTTGGCATATGCTTCAGTTAAAACGCACCTGTCAGCAGTTTCTGCTCGTCTGCCCTTGAATCCTCCTCTGACCTTTAAGTTTAAGGTCAAGCAATTCCTTAAAGGCATGCTTCATGTCAGGCCTCCCAGGAACCCCAGTCTGCCTTCTTGTGACCTCAGTTTTATACTTGAGAAATTGACACAGGCTTCTTTTGAGGCTGCTTCTTCAGCCTCCTTTACAGCATTGAAACTGGAAGACTTTTCTGCTTTTGACTCCTGCTTCAGCCAAGAAAGCTTCTGATTTTCAGGCTCTCACGGCTATTACTGCTTTTTTAGTTTTTCGTAGAAGCAAGGCACCTCTTCATACTAATCATCCTTTTATGCTCAAGGTGATCAATGAGTTATCCCTTATTCAGTATGTTCAACATCTTTCCTTTTCTCCTTCTCTGCAATCTGTCTGTCTCTGAGAAGGTTCCTTCACACCTTGGATCTGCAGAGACAACTCAGATATTATTTTACTGTTGTACCCCAATTTATCCTAACTGTGTACTCCACTGCGTGTCCGCTAGCAGCCTACCCTTAATCTCCTTCCTACTCCCTTGCCCATTTCTGGGTATTTCCCTTGCAGTCTTTTATAATTTACCACTAGGGGCCATGTGTTGCTTCATTCCCTGTTCATTCATTTCACATTTAGCAGTGTAAGCACCACACCCCCTTAGTTTTCCTGCGTTTAGTTTACCTTTTTGCATCTGGCCCAGAGTCTTTCCCTGTATCAGCCACCTTCAAGCTTACTCCCTTGCTAGGTTGTCTTCTCCACACCACTGATTGTTTCTTTTTTCTGGCAAGTCTCCCTCCTCCTTCTCACCTCTACCCGCTCCATTCGCCCTGTGGGCTCACTCTGCTCCCCTACCCAACCCCCAAATCTCACCCACCCCAATACAGCTACATTTATCATACCCATAACTCCTCCCACCCCCTTCTTCACTCAATTTACCAATCAGTACTCCAGCTCCTCCCATCACTTACCTAATCTAGTTAACTCCACGAATGGTATGTCTAATACTGTAACATACTATTTTAGCCTCATACTAATCTCTTCTCTACTTACAACCCTCTCCTATTTCACCTACTTCCCAACCCCCTCCCCCACATTATCTTCACATTACACAGCAACCGTCATACATACTAATCAACCCTCTTTCTCTTCTATAGCCCATGAGCTGTACACTTCTGAAACAATCCTCTAACTTAAATTCACAGTCTTTACCCATCCTAGCTCATCCTCATATCCCCCTCTCTCTCCCCCTGTCCTACTAAATTCACCACATATTATCATCCATTCTCATCTTCCATATAAAAACATTATCACTCTCGTACTTGACAGTCTCTCTCTCTCTCCAGTGACATCCACCCTAACCCTGGCCCTATCAACATCCCACCCAACACGGGCCTTCACATACCTTATTCTCCTACCCCCAAAAGCTTTTGTTTCATTTCATTTAATGCCCAAAGCCTCAAAAATAAAATTCCCAACCTTCATGTCTGGCTATCCCACAATTAGCCTGATATTATTGCCATCACAGAGACCTGGCTCAAACAAAGTATAAAAGATAAAATTCTCCCAACAGGCTACCAAATGCTATGCTCAGATAGACCCAACAAAAAGGTGGCAGAGTAACAATACTGTACTCCACATCCTAAACTGCTACTCCCTACACCACTTCCACTCCTAAATTTGCCAATTCCAAACTGTCCATTGCCCTCCTCAGACTTAAACATAACTCCATATGTATAGCTGCCCTCTACATTCCACCAGGTAACAACATCCCCATACTTGAAGACATACTGTCCTGGTTTTCAGCTAACATCAAAAATGAAACATTTATTCTATCCAAACGCTCCAGGGATCTAAACATTGTCATCACAATAAACAAAACATGCTGGAGGGATAGGTTCCTGACCCAGAGACTCCCCAGACACTGGAATAAACTGCCCATACATGTCAAGCAGAGCGCCTCTTTGGCCCTCTTCAAAAGGAACCTTGATGATTGGATGGGAGAAAGGAAATTCACCCTGTGGATCACATCAGTCGCCCTGCTAGACAGGGGTCCAGGGAAGTAAATAGTGTGGGAAGAAATAGACAGGGCATTGTTATGGCTAGGCTTGTATAGGCCCTAGGGCCGATAGCCTAGTACCAACCTATGAACCTATGATTGGTCTTAGCTATCCCCACAGTTGATAATTGTATATTAGCCCTAGTGAGAACATAAATTGGGCAACAACTAACTCTGCAGCCCCTTCTCTGCATATTAACCTTTACAATTTTAGCCAACTAATCAACTCTCCCACCAGACTGAACAAAGATGGTACCATCATAGACTGGATCTTAATGTCCCATCCAAACCTAATTTCAGATACTGGCATCCTTCCTGATTCCCTCAGTGACCATCGGCCTGTATTTGTTGACCGTCACACCCCCCCTCAAAAGCATAATCACTATATTCAAACTCGGAATCTCTCTAATTTCAACCCATAAACATTCATAGACTGTCTAAAAATAACAGTTTGGTCACCCTTAAAAACATTGCCTCTTGACAGTGCCATTGAATATTTTAATAGCACTTTCCTCCACCTTCTTAACAACCTTGCTCCACTAAAAACTAAAAGAGTTAAAGCTTTCACGTCTCCTTGGTTAACTAAAGAAACTAAACAAACCATGCGCCTAAGAGAGAAAAAATGGAAAATATCCAAAAACATAAATCACCCTGTGTCCTAATTGAATTTAAATAACTCCGTAACAGTAAAAAAATTACTAATCAGGGACCGTAAATCATACTATACTAAACTATATTCTGACCACTTATCCAACCCTAGAAAATTCTGGAGGTCCATCTCATCCCTCCTTCACCCTGGCAACAAGGATAACCCATCCCCAAACCTAAATTATACTAATCATGAAACTCCCTCTCTTCAATAACTTCTTAATTAGCTCCATAGTTAAACTAACTACCACCTTCTCTCACTCCTTTTCATCCCTGCACCCCTCAACCAATCCCCCCACATCCCCTTCCAGTCTTGACTTCCCCTACCCCAGTTTTCAATTTCTTTCCAGTCTCCACAAGTAAGATAAAAAACTTCTCCAACTGAAACCATGGTCTCCTGCCCCTGATGCCTTACTTCCATCTTTCCTCCTGTCTTTAGATAGCATTGCCTACCACATGATAAACAGATCTATCCAAGAATCATATGCCCCCTCCCTCTGGAAACCTGCTTATATCATCCCACTCCATAAAAGAGGCAAAAACACTGATACTTATAACTTTCGGCCCATAGCCATCCTTTCCCCACTATCAGAAATCATGGAGAAATGTATCCAATCCCAACTGCTATCTTATCTGGCCCAAAATAACCTGCTAACCCCACCACAACACAGTTTCAGTTCGGGCCATAGTACCATTACTGCCCTACTCTCATTTCTACACTCTAGTACCTGCAATCAACTGAATTACTAGCTGAGTTAAGTACAAACTTACAGTGTTAAATATTGTACTGCATTTTATTTTTCTGTGTATTTAATTGCTTCATTGGTCTGTCTGTCTCTATAGTTATTTATTTTTCTATTTAATTGTTTCATATAATACTGTGGTCTCTCTCTCTCTCTCTGCTGTTAGTGGGGGCTATTTTGTTTCACTTAATTGATATTCAGTGTTAAACTCTTAGCCTAGAGGGTTTCTCTGTATTTATAAGTGTTAAGTCACATATCTTTGAATTTATTACTACTCAAAATCTGAGTTGTTTGGATTCTGCTACATACCTTCAATCAACTGCATTACTAGCTGAGTTGAGTGCAAACTTGCAGTGTTAAAGATTGTACTGCATTTTATTTTTCTGTCTATTTAATTGTTTCATTGAATATTGTGGTCTGTGTCTCTCTCTAATTTATTTTTCTATTTAATTGTTTCATAGAATACTGCGGTCTCTCTCTGTCTCTGCAGTTAGTTTCTCACTCGCCCTCCCTGTTCTTGTTGTAGTATTAATCTTGGTGGCTTTGAAGTAGCCTGCCCCTCCTGTAAATTTGTGTTTGCACAGTCCTCCTGGGTCTATCTCATTTGCTCACTCAACCAAGTACAATGAGATCATATTTTGACTTCAGACACTCCTACCAGTCCCATCTGTTCAGCTCTGTCCCAGTCAAGTGTCACTAACTCATTCTACCTAATACAGAGAGAACATTTGTGAAGGGCAAGCCACTTGGGTCCCTAATTTTGAATTATCTTCTGTTTCTTCTTTCTCCCTTTCCACTTTCCCCCCAAAAATAAATAAATAAATAATTTTTCTAAGCTTGTTTCCTGCCTTTCCTGTAACTAGTTTAGTCCAGATACAGATTTGCTGTAACCAGGACTGTTGTAAGCTACTGAGCCCCCAAAGCCTTTCTGTGTTGGAGGGAAGCCTTCTAGTTCATCAGTGGGAGTGGTAAGCACTAGGTAGCCTAGCAACAAGAGTGGTTTCTGGCCCAGAAATTGTAGTTTATTGGACGTTTGGGCAGTTTTTCCATCTCTTTCAACTTTCTGGTTTAAAAGCCAGCATTTGCGCTTGTTTCCCACCTTTCAGGTAACACGTCTTGTCCAGATACAGATTTTCTGTATCCAGGACTGTTTGTAAACTTCATAGGTTGGTACTAGGTTATCAGCCCTAGGGCCTATACAAGCCTAGTCATAACAATTCCCTGGCTATTTCTTCCCACACTATGTACTTCCCTGGACCCCTGTCTAGCAGGGCGACTGACGTGATCCCCGGGGTGAAATTCCTTTCTCCCATCCAATCGTCAAGGTCTCTTTTTGAAGAGGGCCAAAGAAGCACTCTGCTTGACATGTATGTGCAGTCTGTTCCAGAGTCTGGGGAGTCTCTGGGTCAGGAACCTATCCCTCCAACATGTTTTGTTTATTGTGATGACAAGGTTTAGATCCCTGGAGCATGTGGCTCTGAGGGATTGGGATTTCTTTAAGTGTAGCATGTCCAACAGCTCTGGGTTTGACATGGCCTTGTATGTTAACCAGAGATTGCCTCTGAGTAGACGATATGTGACAGAGTATGGCTGGAGTTTTTTAAGGCGGTCAGCGTAGGGCATCTGCTTTAGGCCTGTGATTATTTTAGTGAGGTATTTCTGCGGCCTTTCCAGTTGTTGCAGATGTCTTGAGAGGTACATACCAAATGTGGCATTGTATTCTATAATGGGTCTAATGAGGGATGAGTACAGTGGGACAATGACCTCCTTTTTTCTGGATGTTACTGTATCTTTTTTGTCTGTTTGTACAAAAGAAGCAAAAAAACCAAAAAAAAATCTTTGTTTTCCCGCCTTTACTGAACTAGAATAGTCCAGTCTTCAGATTTTGCTGATCTCTGGGCTGTGTCATAGTTCCTGTGTTGTCCATATCCTTATTTGGATAGGAGGAAGCTTCTTTGTTCACCAGTGGGAGTGGGGAGCACTGAGCAGCCTATTTGTCCCTAAAGGAGTGGTTCCAGCCCAGCAACTTGTAGTTTATTGGCCGTTTTGGGCCATTTCCTAGCTCTTTCTAACCCCCTGCTATAAAGCCCACTTTAGCACGCTTTTGTACTTGTATACAACTCAGCACAGCTCCTCGTGGTGTCCTGCAGAGTTCTACAAGCAGCAGAGAGTGGAAGAGTGACTTTCCTTTGATTTATAAGTATTTTTCTGGCTTTCTATTTTTTGAATGCTGTATTTTGACTATTTCACCTAAAAGTGTATTTTTATTACTTAACTAGCTCTGCAAGTTGATTTACTGTATTTCTGTTTGCTTCTGAATTGTTTTGCACTTTAAAAAGATTGTTTTTGCTTAATTTAACTGGTAGGCTACACACTCAAGTGCGCTAGCCGATTTAAAGCATTTACTGGTTGTTACTGTATCTTTTTTTTGTCTGTTTGTAAAAAAAAAAAAAAGCAAAAAAAACAAAAAAAAATCTTTTGTTTTCCCGCCTTTACTGAACTAGAATAGTCCAGTCTTCAGATTTTGCTGATCTCTGGGCTGTGTCATAGTTCCTGTGTTGTCCATATCCTTATTTTGATAGGAGGAAGCTTCTTTGTTCACCAGTGGGAGTGGGGAGCACTGAGCCGCCTATTTGTCCCTAAAGGAGTGGTTCCAGCCCAGCAACTTGTAGTTTATTGGCCATTTTGGGCCATTTCCTAGCTCTTTCTAACCCCCTGCTATAAAGCCCACTTTAGCGTGACTTTGCGCGAAGTTGCGCATAGCGCAGCATCGGGCAGTGCCGGTTAATCAGGTTTAAACTATTTCTGGCTCCGCTAAGACTCCTCTTCAGTTTTTCCCTTAGAACTGCTCTACTTTCAATCTAAACAGTCGATTCTCTATCTGAAAAGCCCAGCACTTGCTCCTAAAGCATTTTTACACAGGTAAAGCACTCTTAAACAAAAAGAAAGCACTACATCCACCTACAATCCCCTTGAGTACCCATTTCCCTATAGGTCCTTTCTGACTCAGTTACACAGCAATCCCTTACACTATTCTAGCATGTTGAAGGGTCAATTACTGGTGTCCTCTCCAGTTCAGCTGGTGAAGCTGGGAATCTTGAGGCAATGTTACAACTGCCTCATGTACACAGACAACCCTCTCCTCCACCCAACAAATACAAATATATGTGAGAGGTGCAACTATATAGCCAAACTGGAGGCTGAGCTCTCTCGACTCAGTACTGGCAAAACCAGTCAGGAGGAGAAGGTAACCACACACACCACAAACCCAGTCTCACATAGACCTATCAGAACTGCAAACCAAACACATAAACACACAAAAACATACTCAGAGGCTCTAATTAAAAATCTACCAAAACAACAGTGGCCTTCAAAGCAGACATCCAAGCAACCACTACCTCAAAACATAGCACATGCAGCACATAGTTCACAAAGTCATTGTGCCAAACAGTCACAGCCCTTAAGGCCAAACAACATGCCTGATACACTTGTAATAGGTGACTGCATAGTCAAGACACACTGACGTCCCGCTCACCAGACTGAACAAGGAAAAGGTTACAGTAAGCTGCCTGTCGGGCGCTAGAATCCACCACATAACACAAGCACTCAGGTCACTCCAAAGCAAGTACAAATATGACTCAGTCATTGTCCATGCCGGTGTGAATGACCTGAGACGTACCTCCCTGGACTACATGAAAAGAGACATAGAGGAGCTCTCTGGTTATGTAGCCCAGGCCGGTATGACCCTGACCCTGAGCAGCATCTTACCCTCACCAAGAATGATGCCACAGTACAAAGACAAAATGATCAGCTTTAACAATTGGCTCAATTACTGGTGTCATTCTAAGGGGATCCAATGTCTGTCTACTTGGGATGACATGCTTGACAAGCCATGCTGCTTCGCAAGGGATGGCTTGCACCTGTCACCCCTGGGCTTCCGGATATTGGCCAAGGCTCTTGCCACCCCCATAGTGCCTTTTTTAGGCAAGGCTCAAAAGACAAACCCACCTCCCTAGAAAACACAAGTGGAAAAAAACTAAGGGTAATGCTGCTCAACGCCAGAAGTCTAAACCACAAGATGCACACTCTCGAAGTCCTCCTCAGTATGGAGAACATCGATATCTGTGCAGTGACTGAAACCTGGTTCAAGGCTCCTGAGAGCACCCCAGCACTACCAGGTTATACCTCGTATCATGCTTTTCGGCCCCAAAACTTGGACCAAACCACAAAAGGAGGGGGGAGTATCCATATTCATCAAAGATACCCACACCTCCAGGTTAGTGGCAACGCACGAAGCATCAGAGACCATCCATGTGCAACTAACCATAGGCAAACTGCCCTACAGTTTGTAGCATGCTACAGACCACCCTCTCAAACTCAGGAACCCCACTCAGCCTTCCTGAAGACACTGGAGAGTATGAATGTCTCTCCAAATACCATCATATTGGGAGACTTCAACTACCCAAACATAGACTGGGAGCATTACTCAAGCCCCAACACCCTAGCCCAAAGGTTCCTAGAATTCATAAACTCAAATGCGATGGAACAACTAGTCACCACTCCCACAAGAGGAGATAATATACTAGACCTGATCATCACAAACATGAGGACACAGTGCTCCACACCAGAAGTATACCCCTCATTTTTGAGATCAGACTATAAATTAATCTCACTGGAAATCCACATCCCGCCCCCACCCCCAGCACAAAAGACCACAGTGAAGAATTTCACAAAAGCTGACTTCACACTTCTTAAGACTAAAGTGGTATCCTTCAAGGCCCCTGGGCCAGTGGAAACCACAGCCCACACCGCTGAATCCTTTATAAACGCTTTCTACAGACACCTTCAAGAATGCATGGATCATGCAATCCCAAATAAAACCAAGACCCATTCCCCCAAAGGCAGGCGTCCTGTCTGGTGGACCCCAGCCATTAACAAGCTTTACAACAGGAGGAGGAAGCTACTACATGACAGAGCAAAATCCCCAAAAGGGAAGGCATCTCTGATCAGTACTAGCAAAAAAACTACGATCACTCATAAAATCATCCAAGGCCAACTTTGACAGAAAAATCGCAAAAGACACTAAAGACAATCACAAGGCCTTCTTTAGTTATGTTAGAAACCTGGGTGGAAACTCCCAGATATGCTCAGAGTTAGTCCAAAATGACAGCAAATACACTGAACCCGCACACATTGCCAACATACTGGCAGACAGGTTCAGTGCAAATTTCTCCCCCCCAAAAGGAGAAATATCTATCCCAGCAGAGTGTAGCCTCCCTGACATCTCAGATGCCCAGGTGAGAGCCGCCCTCTCCAAAGCTAAAAACACAGCATCAATGGGACCAGACAGTGTCCCGGGTTGCGTGCTACATGAACTCCAAGAGGAACTAAACCCGCACATAAGGCTGCTGTTTAATCTTAGCCTTACTACAGGATACATACCCAAAGAATGGCGTACAGCAACAGTGGTCCCACTCCACAAAGGAGGTGCTTCTACGGACCCTGGAAATTACCGCCCCATAAGCTTGACGAGCCTGGTCTGCAAAGCTATGGAGAGGATCATTATGGAACTCATAAACAAAGACATTGGGGACCTAAAGACACTGGATCCTACCCAATTCGGCTTTGTCAAGGGCAGATCCTGCCTTTTGAACCTGGTCGACTTTTTTGAAATCGTCACTAAGGCCATTGATGAGGGTAAGGCAGTTCACGCAGCCTACCTTGATCTTGCAAAGGCCTTCGACACAATACCCCACTCGGGCATCATAGACAAGCTCACCAGCTTAAATGTAAACCCATATGTCATAAGATGGGTTGCAAACTGGCTAAAGGACAGAACCCACAAGGTCAGAATTGCTGGAGCCATGTCAGACTCTAAGCCTGTCAAGCGGTGTCGCACAGGGCTCAGTCCTGGGACCCCTCTTGTTCGGCATTTATTTTTCCGAGGTGCAAGCAAACATAGGAGGATTGTGGCTGACAAAGTTCGCAGATGACTGCAAACTGGGTGCCATAATTGATACTCCAGCGGACACAAGCATCCTTCAGAAAGGCCTCATAGAAACGGATAACTGGTGCCAGAGCCATGACCTTAAACTGAATGCCAAAAAATGTATAGTCATTCCCTTTGGGAAAAACAAAGTACCCACAAATTGCCACATAGGTGGTAATCCATTTAGTACGGAAGAAGTAATCGGGGACCTAGGGACCCAAGTTGACAGTAACCTCTCATTTGACACTCACATTGCCAAGGTGGTTAGGAAGACCTCCTATATTACCCACCTTATCATGAAAGGATTCACATCTAGATCAAGCATTATGCCCCTATACTCTTCCCTTATCAGGCCCATAATTGAGTACAATGCCCCATTTGGGATGTACCTTACCTGACACCTGCAGCAGTTAGAAAGACCCCACTCTGGAACAGAATCCCAGTCCATGTTAGGCAGAGCCCCTCACTGACTCTCTTCAAGAGAAATCTTGACGAGTGGATGGGAGATCGTAGGTTTACCCCCGGGGTCATCTCTGTGTCACTACTAGACAGAGGCACAGTAAACTAAACCCTAAATGGGCATAGTATTCTCATTCCAAGGGGTGGCGAAAGCCACACACACTTTGGCTAGGCTTATAAATGCCCTAGGGCAGATAGCCTAGTATGAACCTATGAAAAGCCCTTAGTGATGAGGTGTGCCACATAGAAGGATTTCCTGACTGTTGTGGCAATGTGGTTATCGAAGGTGAGACCACTGTCCACCTGTGTCCGTAAGTCTCATCACACTTTCGGTGTTTAGTGTACTGCCACCTATGTGGTAATTCATGGGTACATGTTTTTTTCCCAACAGGGATAACTGTACATTTCTTGGCATTGAGCTTGAGCCCATGGCTCTGGCACCAAGCATCTGTTTCTGTAAGGCCCTTTTGTAGAGTATCCACATAATTTGGGGATTCAGTAATGGCTCCTAGTTTGCAGTCATCTGCGGACTGTGTTAGCCAGAGTCCCTTAGTGTTGGCCTGTACTTCAGAGAAGTAGATGCCAAACAAGAGTGGTCCCAAGACTGAACCCTGAGGTACTCCACTTGTCTGGAGCTGGATTTGGAGTTGGCTACTTTTACAGTGTGTGTTCTGTCAGTAAGCCAGTTGGGATCCCATTGGGTGATGTAGGGATTAATGCCCAGCTTAGTAAGTTTATCTATGATTCCAGAGTGGGGGGTGGTGTCAAAGGCCTTGGCAAGGTCTAGATAGGCTGTGTGGACCACCTTACCCTTGTCCATGGCTCTGGAGACTGATTAGAAGAAGTCAGTCATTCAGGAGACAAGATTGGCCCTTCACGAACCCAAACTGGGTGGGGGTCCAGTGTTTGAAGGTTGCCAATGTCTTTGTTTATAAGTTCCATGATAATACGCTCCATGGCCTTGCAGATAAGTCTCATCAGACTGATGGGACTGTAGTTTCCGGGATTCAAGGTGGATCCCCCCTTGTGGAGCGGGATAACTGTAGCTCTGCGCTACTCAGTGGGCAAGAAACCTGAGGAGAGGCTATGATTAAACATGACACTTAGGTGAGGGCCAGTTCATATTGTAGTTCATGTAGTACACAGCCGGGTTGTCATCTGATCCCATGGTAAGTATTCTTAGCTTTGGAGAGTGAGTTTTTTACCTGTGTGGCCATTATTACCAGAATTTGGCAATCTTCCGGTATTGAGATGGGCCGTTTAGGGGGTGAGAGGAGGGTGAAGTTGGCACTGAATCGATCTGCCAGGATATTGACAATATCCTTGGGATCAGTATATTTAATGCCATTCTGTTTTAGCTCAGAGCAGATCTGAGCATTGCCATTTAGATTCTTGACATAGTTATAGAATGCCTTGTGGTTATCTTTGGAATCTTTGGCAATTTTATTTTCGTAACTAGCTTTGGAGGATTTTGTGAGGGATCTCAGTTTCTTACTGAGGCTGGTAAGGGAGTTTTTTGCATCCTGGGATTTTCCTCTTTTCTGCAACAGTTTCTTCCTTTTGTTGTAAAGTTTGTTTATGGCAGGGGACCACCAGATTGGCTACCTTTTTTTTGGAGGAGAGCATCTTGCTTCTATTTGGGATGGCACGATTCATGCATGAGTGGATGTGCTCGTACAGTGCCTTAGTGTAGGATTCAGCAGTTGAACTTTCAGTTCCTGTCTGCATGGGTATCATGAAGTTTGTCACTTCTGACTTGAGTAGCATGAAGTTGACTTTGGAGAAGTTTTTTATGGAGGTTTCCTTACTTGGGGGTGGGATGTGGACATTAAGGGTGATTAGCTTATGGTCAGACCTGACTAACGAAGGAGTGACCATAGGTGTGGAGCATCGATTTCCCATGTTGGTAATGACCAGGTCTAGGATATTGGAGCCCCGGGTGGGACTATGGATTAGTTGATCCAGGGCATTGGAATTTGAGTTCCAAGAACCGTTGGGCAAAGGTATTTGTACACGAGTAGCTTTCCCAGTTAATGGCAGGGTAGTTAAAATCACCGAGTATTAGGGTGTTTGGTTCTATTTTAATATTTTCTAGTATGTTTAGAAAGGTGTAGTGAGAATCTTGGGGCATGGTGGGGGATCTGTAGCAAGCAGTCTTACCTGGAGAATTTCAGACGCATTGTGTTAGGCAACTAGCCTGGTGGTGTGAATATCCTTGGTGAATATGAACACTCCTCCACCTTTAGTGTTTCGGTCCTGGTTTGGTGGCCAAAAAGTGTGATAAGAGTTGTAGCCTGGTATTGCAGGGCTGCTCTCTGGAGCTTTAAACCAGGTCTCAGTTACTGTACAGATATCAATGTTCTCCATTTTTAGTAGTGCCTCGAGAGAGTGTATTTTGAGGTTTAGACTTATAGCACTGAGTAGCATTACCTTCAGATTTTGCATGCTTGTACCTGTTACGGTGGTGGTTTTGTCCTTTGAACTTTGCCTAAAAAAGGCACTATAGGGGTGGCAAGAGCCTTAGCCAGTAACCTGAATCCCAGGGGCGACAGGTGCAGACCATCTCTGGCAAAGCATCGTGGTCTGTCGATCATGTCATCCCAGGCAGACAGATACTGGATCCCCTTTGAATGACACCAGAAGCTTAGCCAATTGTTGAAGTCAATCATTTTGTCCTTATGTTGTGGTATCATTCTGGGCGAAGGCAGGATGCTACTCAGGGCTAGGGTCATACCTACCTTGGCCACATGATCCCGAGAGCTCTTCCATGTCTCTCTTCATGTAGTCCAAGGAGGTACGTCTCAAGTCATTCACTCCAACATGGACAATGACAGAGTCATATTTGTACTTGTGAAGTGACTTGAGTGCATGCGCTATGTGGCGGATCCTGGCACCCGCCAGGCAGCTGACACTAATTTTCTCCTTGTTCAACCTGGTGAGTGAGACAGTGTGCCGGACTATCGAGTCACCTATGACTAAAGTGTTAGGTACGTTGTCTTGCCTTAGGGGCTGTTGCTGGGTGGCACACTGGTGTTGTGAGCTATGTGACACGGTTGTGACTGGTGTTTGTTTGCGTTTCAGCTTCAGAGGTCCTCGTTGCTTAGGCAGGTTACAGTTAAGGGCCTCCGCATATGTGGATTTAGTGTTGCTATATTTGGGTGTTGGTGGTGTGGGTTTAGAAGGGTTATGTGTTGCTTGAAGTGTAGTGTGGGTGTTAACCTTCTCCTCTTGACTGTCTAGCACAGTCTTGGGTGGAGAGAGCTTTGCTTCCAGTTTGGCTATGCAAGTGCATCTCTCACTTCTGAGCCCCCAAGCCTTTCTGTGTTGGAGGGAGAAGCAAAGCTTATCAGTGGGACTGGTAAGCACTAGGCAGCCTGTCTACCACAAGATCCAGGTACAGATTCTTAGTTTTAGCACTTGAATTTGCTTATTCGTGCTCAGCATTTTGTTCAGAACTTGTTAGCACTAAATAAGCTACAAATGACTACAGCTCTCAACCTTCCTCTTTACCTAGAGGAAAACAGTTTTTGTACTTACTTTCTTCACTTGCTTAGAGAAAAACAGCTCTTATACTCACTTTCCTCACTTGTTTAGAAGAAAGTAGTTTTTTATTCAAGCACATCCAAGGGTCAGCTCTCATTGTTTTCTCCAATCTAATGAATCTGGGCAGCTTGAGGCAATGTAGCAATTGCCTCATGTACACAGACAACCCCCTCTCCTCCTATCACCCAACCCACAACCTGTGAGACATGCACTTGTGTAGCCAAACTGGAGGTAAAGCTCTCTCCAACCAAGACTGAACTTGACAGTCAAGAGGAGAAGGTAAACACTTGCACCACACCACACTCATCACACACAAAAACATTTGCAGAGGCTCTCAGTAATAATATGCTCAAGCAACAGAGACCTCCAAAGCAGAAATGCAAGCAACCTCCTCCCCTCAACACAACCCATATGACACACAGCCCACACACTCAGTGTGCCAATAAACCACAGCCCATAAGGCAAACCAACGTACCTAACACAGTAGTCATAGGTGACTCTATAGTCGGGCACACCAATGTCCCATTTACCAGACTAAACAAGGAGAAGGTTGTTGTCAGCTGCCAGGATCCACCACATAACCCACGCACTCAGGTCACTCCACAACAAGTACAAATATGACTCTGTCATTGTCCATGTTGGTGTGAACGACCTAAGACGTACCTCCCTGGACTACATGAAAAGAGACATCGAAGAGCTCTCCGATCTTGTAGCCCAGGCAGGTATGACCCTAGCCCTGAGTAGCATCCTGCAATCGCCCAGAATGATACAGCAGTACAACGACAAAATGATTGACTTCAACAATTGGCTAAGCTTCTGGTGTCATTCTAAGGGGATCCAGTATCTGTCTGCCTGGGACGACATGGTTGACAGACCACGATGCATCGTCAGAGATGGCTTGCACCTGTCGCCCCTGGGCCTCCAGATACTGGCTAAGGCTCTTGCTGCCCCTATAGTGCCTTCTTTAGGCAAGGTTCAAATGACAAATTCACCAACGTACCAGAAACAGGAAGGCAAAAACTGAGGGTAATGCTACTCAATACTAGAAGTCTAAATTTCAAAATGCAGTCACTCAAGGCTCTCCTTAAAATGGAGAACATCTGTATCTGTGCAGTGACTGAGACCTGGTTCAAGGCTCTAGAGAGCACCCCTGCATTACCAGGCTATAACTCATACCACACTTTTCGGCCATCTAACCTAGACCAGAACACCGAAGGCTAAGGTGTGTCCATATTCATTAAGGATATCCACATCTCCAGGCTAGTTGCGCAGCATAATACATCCGAGGTTATCCAAGTGCAACTAACTCTGGGCAAAACTGCAATCCAAATTGTAGCTTGCTACAGATCCCCCACCATGCCCCAGGATTCCCACTCCTCTTTTCTTGATATACTGGAAAATTATTAGGGTTCAACCAAACACCCTAATGGGCGATTTCAACTACCCCACCATTAACTGGGAAAACGACTCTTGTATCAACACCTTTGCTCAACGCTTTCTGGAATTCATAAATTTCAATGCTCTGGATCAACTTATCCACACCCCCACCAGGGGCAACAATATCCTAGACCTAGTCATTACCAACATGAGTGACCAGTGTTCCACACCTGAAATCAACTCCTCGTTGGTCAGATCCGACCATAAACTAATCGCCATAGATATCCGCATCCCGCCCCCACCCACCATTAAGGAAACCAAGGTAAAAAATTTTTCCAAAGCCAACTTCATGCTTCTTAAGACAGAAATGGCGAACTTCATGTCACCCATGCAGATGGGGACAATACAGTTACAACTGCTGAATCCTACACAAATGCACTCTATAAGCACTTACATGAGTGCATGGATCGTGCTATCCCAAACAGAACCAAGATGCTATCCTCCAAAAAAAGGAAGCCAATCTGGTGGTCCCCTGCCATAAACAAACTCTACAACAAAAGGAAGAAACTGTTGCAAAAGAGAGTAAATTCCCATGAATGGAGGAGCTCCCTGGTCAGCCTCAGTAAGAAGCTGAGATCCCTTATAAGATCCTCCAAAGCTAGCTACGAAAACAAAATCACCACTGATTCTAAGGGCAACCACAAAGCGTTCTATAGCTATGTCAAGAATCTTAATGGCAACACCCAGATCTGCTCTGAGTTACAGCACAATGGCATGAAAATTACAGAACCAACTGATATTGCCAACATCCTGGCAAATAGGTTCATTGCTAACTTTACCCCCCCTCTCACCCTCTAAAGGGCCCATATCTATACAGGAAGAATGCAGAGTCCCTGTAATCACATCTATGCAAGTAAAAGCTGCACACTCTAAAACCAAAAACACAGCATCCATGGGACCGGACAACATCCCAGGCTGCGTTTTAAATGAACTTCAGAACGAACTGGCTCCCCACCTAAGCACCATGTTCAATCATAGTCTCAGGTCAGGCTTTGTACCCACTGAATGGTGCACAGCAACAGTTATCCCACTCCACAAAGGGGGAGCCACCCCTAATTCTGGAAACTATTGCCCTATTAGCCTGACGAGCCTGGTCTGCAAGGCTATGGAATGTATCATCATGGAACTCATAAACAAAGACATCGGTAACTTCTAAACTCTGGACCCCACCCAGTTCGGGTTTGTGAAAGGCAGATCATGACTTCTGAACCTGATGGACTTCTTTGAGACAGTCACCAAAGCTGTCGATTAGGGTAAGGTGGTTCACACAGCCTATCTTGACCTTTGCAAGGCTTTTGACACCATCCCCCATTCTGGAATTATAGCTAAACTCACTAAACTAGGTATAAATCCCTACGTCACAAGATGGGTTGCCAACTGGCTCACTGGAAGAACCCACACAGTAAAAGTTGCAGACTCCAAATCTGACTTCAAACCAGTCACAAGTGAAGCACCACAGGGTTCAGTCCTGGGACCTCTCTTGTTTGGTATCTATTTCTCGGAAATACAGGCTAACACAGAAGGCCTCTGCCTAATGAAGTTCGCAGATGACTGCAAACTAGGAGGCTATAGTCGAGTCCCAAAATGATGTGGACATCCTGCAGAAGGGCCACACTGAGACAGATGCCTGGTGTCAGAGGCATGGCCTCAAGCTCAATGCCAAAAGTGCATTGTCATCCCCTTTGGTAAAAATTCTGTACCCATGAAGTACCACATAGACGGCAGTCTACTTGACACCAAATGTGTGATGAGACCTTGGGACCCAGGTGGACAGTAATCTCTCCTCTGATAATCACATCGCCACAGTAGTCAGGAAGTCTTATGTGGCACACGTCATAAAAAGGGTTCTTATCCAGGAAAAAAAGAGGTCATTGTTCCCCTCTACTTGGCACTCATTAGACCCATTATAGAGTACAATGGCCCTTTTGGAATGTACCTCACAAGACATCTGCAGCAGCTGGAAAGGCCACAGAAATACCTCACAAAGAGGATTACTGGCCTCAAACAGATGCCCTACACTGACCGTCTCAAAAAACTCCAGCTTTACTCTGTAGCATATTGCCTACTCTGAGGAGATCTCTGCCTAACATATAAAGCTATGTTAAACCCAGAGCTGTTGGACATGCTACACCTAAAGAAATCCCAATCCCTCTGAGCTACATGCTCTAGGGACCTAAACCTTGTCACCACAATAAACAGGACATGCATGCTGGAGGGATAGATTTCTGTCCCAGAGACTTCCTATACTCTGGAACAAGCTACTCATCTGTGTCGAGCAAAGTTCCTCATTAGCACTCTTCAAGAAAAATCTTGATGAGTGGATGGATAAGAAGAAATACACACCGGGGATCACTTCTGTGGCACTGCTCAACAGGGGCACAGGAAGTTAACTTTCTTGGGTGGCGTAAGCCAGGTAACCTTGTTGGCTAGGCTTACTTAGACCCTTGGTCCGATAGCCTAGTACCTACCTATGAACCTATTAAACTTGCTCATGACACCGGTAAAATTGTCTCCAGACTGTTCCTTGATCTCTCTAAAGCTTTTGATACTGTTTCCCACCCCTTACTCTTATCCTAACTATCCTGTCTCAACCTTTCCCATCCAGTTGTTACCTGGTTCTCTAGCTACCTGTCTGATAGGCAACAAGCCCTAAAATGGAACAACTCATTCTCTTCATTTCTACATACCCCAACCAGTTTTCCCCAAGGTTCTGTCCTTGGCCGCCTCCTCTTTAACATTTTCATAAACAACTTCCACCAGTCTCTCTCTGATTCCACACTAATGCAATATGCAGATGACCCGACTATCATCTGTTCAGCAGACACTTCCTCTTACCTTGACAAAACTCAGCCTTCTCAAATACCGAATCTTGGATGCACAATAATCACCTCGCCATAAATGCCAATAAAACAAAGCTAATGCTCTTCACCCCATCCAAAATCACCAATTTAGACAAAAACTCTTCCATAGTAACTGCCCAGAACAACACCCCCATAGAAAGTGTCACATACCAAACTGCTAGGTGTCATAATCCACGAAAATTTAAAGTTTGACATACACATTCAAACTAACATGAAAAACCCTCCAAAAACTAGGTCTCTTGTACAGACACAATCGGTACCTCTGTCCTGCTACCAGACAAACATTTACCTCTACTTACCTCCTACCATCTCTTATGTATGGTGCTCCATTATTTACTAATCTCCAGCTTGGCTTACAAGCCAAGCTGGAAACCTGCTACAACAAGCTCTCTAGATTTGCCACTAACTCCAGAAACTTCTCACAACTGCCTTTCTCTGCACTCTCTTCAATAGCTTGAACTTCCTAACTACCTCAAACTTCTTAAACTCACTACTGCCCACAAGCTTATATTCCAGCCCTCTAGTTGTCCCTGTCTACCTCCTTAACCCCATAAATTCCCAACCGCTCACTAACATTTGAATACCACAATCTTCTAAAAATATACAAACCTATTCGACCCCAGGACACGTATGATTATATTACTCCTTAGCTAAATTATGGAATTCTCTTCCTGCCTCCCTCCGAAATATTCAAAGACTCTCTAACTTCAAATCTCTTCTCCAGTCTTACCTTTTTTCAAAATGGGTATGCTCCTGTTTCCCCACTGCACAACTCCTTATACCAACACCAAAGCACTACACCCTGTACTTAGTTCTGTACTGCTTATCTACTTACATGCCTATTTCCTCTAAAATAACCCTTGTTAACTACATCTGACTTTTCTCTACATCCAACTTTTCTCTCAAAAAAAAAAAAAAACTTTTTTGTGAGTACTGTAAATATTAGTTAGGTACATGTATCACTTGCTTATTCCTTTTAACTATGCATTTCATTAATGTATGTTACAACTGCTTGTAAATTCAACTATTGTATAATTGTTTCAGTATCTGTGGAGCATTTCTTCCCGGGCCTCCATTGAAAACGGGCTCTTCCAGGCCCAGTGGACCACCCCAGTCATCAAACTAAAATAAATAGATAAAATATAAATGTAGGTAAAATTAAAGATATGTTGTCATTTTCCTTCATTCCTCAATGAATGGGTTCGGATCCAACCCTCTGATCCGGTTCTGCCACTTTCTTTAGATTGTAGGATCTGACTCTCAAGCTCTTCCCATACCCATAATGTCCCAGATCATGGTATTGCCTCAAATCTCATCTGAAACTCTTAAAGATCTGTTGGGATTATGACTGCTCGAGCTCTAGTAGGGTGTTCATGAGTGAACTAAGAATATTTTTCAATATATTTCAGTATTTTTGTCTTTCTTGTTGCATCTAGATATATATATCTTTAATCTTCCATACCATTATATATATATATATGTCAAAATTCTGATGCCCACAGGGAGGGAGTGTACTGTTTGGGACCTGTGCATTTGGACACCACTTGCTCCATTTGTGCGGCTTTTAATGTAAGGGCTATTTATGATCATAGCAATAAGTTAAAGGGCATCTTCAACCTTCGGCTCCCTTTGCTAGTGTACATCTTCTTCAGGGGCACAACCCCCCTCTCAGAAGACTAAAGAGGTTAAGGATCATAGAAAGTGTTCCTCCTTCAGGTCTCCTCAGCCTGTACCTTCCTCTCAGCCTCTTGAAAAGGTACCTAAAACATCAGATCTGATACCTGTTGGCACCAAGTCTCCTTGGCTCCATTCACCAAGATTTTCCCTGGAGCCGGCCTCTCCTAGACTAAGGTTTCCCTTCCTTCAGGAGACCCCAAAAAAGTCATCCAGACCACCTTCAGCTTAGGTCCTCACATCATGGTGAGGAGGTTCCTCAGAACACAGATCTAGATGGGGGTTCTGTCAGTTTTGCTTCCCATCGGATCTGTGAGCCTGAAGCCTTCCTTCCAACCTATACATGCTCCTTCTCCTATCCGACCAGCTGCTTCAGACATCTCAGATCCTAGTACTTCAACAGTTGAACCATCTGATCCGAAGGTTTTGGCATCCTCGACTCTGACTTCCCTGACCTGATTGACTTTGACTCTGTTGGAGCATGATGGCTCTCAGAGCCAAAGCATTGGCATCAGATCCAAGGGGTTGAACTCGACTCTGAAATTTTTGGAGCCATTACTTCTTCGTGGAGCTTTAGCATCGGACAGCTTGGCTCCAACTCCCCTTTGGATCTGAGGATTTTGGAGCTGTGGAAGTTGTCTCATTAGAAAGTTTTGGCTGTGGTAGGGTTGCCCTCAGTGTCTCCTGGGTTCTTAACCTTCAAGGTGGTGGAGGAGGGTATTGTCTATACCTAGACTGGTTTCAACTGTTCCTTCTATGGGTCCATGCCCCCAACCTTCTTTGGATCCTGTGTCTGAGTTCTCTCATCCTATGCCTCAGGAAGAGCCAACCTAGATGAGCTTGTAAGCAGATTCCAGTAGGGAACTTGCTGTCTCTTTTGACACTTCTCCAGAGCGTCCCACTGAGGAGCTCCCTCGGAAGAGGTCTTGCAAGAGGAGGCATCTGGATTTCCCACAGGAATTCCTCACAGAGGACAGTGATTTTGATAAAGGGGATGGGTCCCCAAGATCTCTACCTGAGGGTTGTTTGTTCAAGGACATATTAGAAATCTTTCACCAAAAAGGTAGTTGGTCTGCCCAAAACCCTTCCCAAGAAGAATCAGTGTTCCTGAAAGCCTTCGGGGCTGGACCATTTAGTTCTTGGGTTACCCTACCTGCGGTTGAGCTGCTAGACCTGGTCTCCTACAGAGCATGGAAGGAACCAAACTCCATAAAGCCAATCTCTTACTGCCCCGTCAGACAGGTTATATTGGACTAAAGGGTGTTCCTGTAAATGTCATGGTCATTGCAGCAGCTACTAATAAGTAGTTGACTGAACAGAGCTACTCTGTCCATCCCCCTAACAGGGTGTCTAGGGTGTTGGACAGGTTTAGGAAGTGAGTGTATGCATCAGAGACCTTCACTTTACAGTCGCTGAATTATTTGGTGCTTTCACAAGGTTACAGAGGGACTTAATTAAGGCACTCTGTAACTCTTCCCCCAGGATCCATGTATGTAGAAGAGCAGAAGTCTTCCTCCTCATGATTGGCCACCCTACAATCCTTACAACGTATTCATGAGGTTAGTCTCACATGCAGCTTGAAGGTCCCTCACAGGCTGCCGGTTCAGGCATAGCCATTAAAAGACATGCGTGGATACGATTGTGTGATTTCACAGAGGACTTTAAGGTGCCATTCATCCAATGTTCTCTTTGATGGATCTACCTTATTTGAACCAACGGTTAGCGAGATGCTTTCCTGCAGTGATAAGGAAGGAAAGAGCCTCTCTGCCATGGGAATTCACTTTTCTACCCTGCAAAGAACCTTTTCCAGGGATCAGCAAGGTGGTAAGAAAGCGTGGTTCAGGAAATCCCAAGGACCTTTCAAGGAATCACGTGGAGATTTTTTCTCCCAGCAGCAGAGGGACAAATAACTATAATGGGAGACACCACCTTCATAGCAGAGGGGGTCCACAGAATCAAGGGTCTCAGGATTCTTTGATATAGGTTCATAGGTAGGTACTAGGCTATCGGCCCTGGGGCCTATACAAGCCCAGCCAAAAAGGTACCCTGGCTTCTGCCACCCAAGAAAATTATTTTCCTGTGCCACTGTCGAGCAGAGCCACAGAGGTTATCCCCGGGGTGAATTTCCTATTTCCCATCCAATCATCAAGATTTTTCTTGAAGAGTGCTAATGAGGAGCTTTGCTTGATATAGGTTTCTCGGACAGTACCTGACTTGTCCCTCTTTGGAGGCAGTCTGTGGGAGGGGGGCACTTATCCTTGCACCCAAAAGCCTGGACAGCCATCACACAAGATTCTTGGGTGCAAAGGATTATATCCAGAGGATACTTCATTCCCTTTTCCCAAGTTCCTCCACAGAAAAAAGTCTCCCCGATGTTCCACCCAATCAGAGGGAATAAGCTACTCTAGAAATTCAAAAGCTGCTGGACAAGAGAGTCATCCAGGAGGTCCCCCCCCCCCCAGACCAAAGAGGATCCAGAATTTACTCAAGGGTGCTATTCGTATTTCACTGTTGCAGTCATTACATTTGGGTAATCTGCTGGCAGGTTGCCCTCATTCGGCCTGATTAACAAAGTCTTGGGTTCTGTGTTGGTTGCTGTCCCTTCTTCCGTGATGTCAGGTCGTCAGGGGGATAAAATATGCAGCCTATGCCATTACATTAGTCTTTCTTGCCACATGGTGCCCAAAGCAGAAGCAGTTCGCAAGTGCCGGTTGGCCGACTCCTGAAATTTTCTTTTTCAAGTTTCAGAACCTAAGTCTTCAACTAAAAAGCCAAGTACCCGGTTCGGGAAACTTTTTCTTTCTCCTTACCGATGTCAGTAAAAATTAATAATTGTATTACTTGTGGGAAGCAAATACCTCATAAGGATTTCCATTTGTACTGTATTCCTTGCCTAGGCCCTGACCACAACGTACCTTGTTGTCGGTTTTGTGCTTTATTTAATCAGCGCACTATCTGTCGTCTGTACATTTTTGCATCAAAATGTTTTGGTTCTCGGTTTAATTATCCAGAAATTACTTCGGTTAGCAATCCGACTACCGGAATACCAAAAAAATGCAAAGAAAAAGACAGAGACGGGCCGTTGAGGTCCAAACCTGCCAACGACGCTTCTCTCAAGCCAGTCGCCAGTTCACCGGTACTCAGTGAGGTGCTTTCGCAGCCCTTGATACCTGCTACTTCTGATTGGCAGGCCTCTACTGAGACCCATTCGGAGTCTGGTATGCCGCGAGATGCTTCACCTATGGAACCCGCGGATGTCTGTACCTTAGATGGATCCAGAGCCGCTGTGCAGGCACTGGCTTCTGAGGGTGTATTCAGGCCTACAGATTTGTATATTAAACCGACACCACCTTCAATATTAAGGCCAAAATCTCGCTCTGTGTCTAAAAAAACGATGCCCAGGCCACATGTTCAGGCCCTTGCACCTAAAAAAAAATGATCAAAATGGCTGCAGATTTAATTACTTTAATCAGGTGTAGTCAAACCCCCCCCCCCTTTCTAAGAGGCCTAGGGCTAAACTTGACTATGAATCTTCTGAACAGGACTCTGTTTCTTCTGACTCTTCTAATGAACAGGATTTGTCCATACCTACTTATGAGGACTGTGATGCAGAGGATTCCATTCATTCTGCTTCTCCTCTGAGGATTTTTCTTTTGGGGAAACTTTACATACCTTAAGGGAGCATTTCCACTGGGAAAGTCAGGATTTTTCTGAATCCAAAAAGAGGCTTAGGGATTTTCTTCTTCTCAGCATAGGCCTTTGGCTATACCTCCTGTACTAGACATTGTTGATGTGTTTTCAGAATCCAGTATGGCCCCTGATTCTCTGCTTCCGGCCCCTTGTAAGCCAGACAGATACTACAGGGTTCCTGACTCCCACAAATTCCTTTTCAAAAATCCTGTTGCGGACCCTGAAACCATTTCTCAGGGGCCTAAGGGTATTAAGGCTTCTACTGCTAAAAATCCTACCCCTTCTGATAGAGACACCAGGGAGCTGGATAGATGGGGTAAAAAGTTTTATACTTCTGCAACCTTAGCAATCAGGGCTTTCAACTGTCAATTCCATATGCTAAAGTATCAGCAGCATATCATGGGACTGCTTAAACAGAAAATGATGATCATTTCTGTGTGGAAAATAAAGATTTACAGGATTTATTGCATTCAGCTGAACAAGTTGGAAAACATACTTTGCAATGTGGTTTTGATTCTTTGGAGGCCTTTTGCAGGGCTGCTGTTACTGGGTCTGTGCTTAGAAGGCATGCTTGGCTTAAGGAGCAATCTCTGCCTAATCATGTTGAAGCAAAATTGTTGGATGCTCCTTTGCAGCAGGACCGTTTGTTTGGCAATAAGGCTGAAGAAGTTCTAAAAAAGATGGAAGATAAAGCTAAATCTATGCAAACTGTGAAAGATTTCTTACAGGTGCAACCTCCAAGATTTAGTAGGCACTGGCCTACTAAGAATTGGTCCTTTCCATTTCTTTCCAGAGCCACTCAAGCCAAACCCAGACATTCCAGAATTACCAGGTTTCACTCCCAAGGGACTTTCAGAACTAAGCAATGGGGTGCCTTCTCTTCCAAATCTGGAAACAACAAGACACCTCCCTATGGTAAACAGTCTCAATGACTTTCCTTTAAAATTACCAAGCACTTGTCTTTTAGCCGCCCCTTTTGGTTGTTCCACAGTTAGTCCTTCTTCCAGCCACAAAAAGGAAGAGTTAAGCTAACAGTCTTTTGCCATAACTGCAAGGCAGCAGTTACATTCAGCCACAAGTGGATGAGACTGCTGTGGCCCTTAGTTGAACCTCAGACCACTCATGTTTTACCCATGATTCCTGTGGTATCGCACCTATAGCCAATACAGACCAAGGATTAGCCACGTCCTCTGTGGTTTGTTGGGGTCCCTGCAGTGGGCAAGGGAGCACCACTCGTCAACCCTGGGAGAGGGAACAGGAAAGGCTTCCCTGTTTAAGAATGTTGTAATCATCCCTGGGGAAGCTACTGCTGCCATTAAAAAAAAACTTTTGGCCCCTTTTATCCTGTTTAAAAAAAAAAAAAAAAAAACAGAAAACTAAGCATATGTCTGCTGCTTCTCAAATTTCCTTAGACAGAAGTAGTTTATGGGGTCTGTTCGGTGTTTAATTCAGTCTATTGATACTTGTAAACCAATTTCTTGGAAAAGAAATAGAGATACCTCCTTTATAGGTTTGAAGGTTCATAGGAGGTTACTAGGCTAATAGCCCTAGGGCCTTTACAAGCCTAGCCATGTTATTATACCCATGTTACCTAATTCACCTTGGTTAGATGGTTGTTATTCACAGAGCGAGTCTGTGATCAGCACAGACTTCCCCTGTCCATGAGGGACATATGTGCCACCCTCTGGGTGAATTTACGGTCTCCCTTCCAATTGTCTAGGTTGCACTAGAATAGGGTTATCGAGGAGTTCTGCTTTATGTGAATTGGAAGTTTATTCCAGAGGAGCAGCAATCTCTGGGAGATGTAGCTATCTCTCCAGCATGTTCTGTTTGTCACAGGTTAGGTTGAGATCCCTGGAGTGGGTGACTCTTGTCCAATTTGATTTGCAGATGTGCTACATTTCCATTAGGGGCAGGGGCAGAGAGTGCTCTGTAAGCCAGGCAGAAGTCACCTATCAGCAGCCTGTAGGATACAGAATGCAGTGACGGGTTTTCAGTCTTTCCATGTAGTTTGTTTTGGAGACCATGAAATTTATTGGTGAGAAACCTCTGTGGTCTCTCCAGCTGCTGCAGGTGTCTGGTGAGGTACATGTAAAAGGGAGTGTTGTGCTGTATTAGTGGTTTGATGGTGGTGGAGTACAGAGGTGTTACAACATCCTTAGTCTTGGATGTGATGCCCTCATTTATGAGATGTGCAACGTAGAAGGCTTTCCTTACCACTGTGGACATTCCTGTGATCAAAGTTTAGATTACTATCAACATGTGTTCCCAAATCTCTCACCACTGGGTTTGAGCTTAGGGGGTGCTGTCAGTATTGTAATTTGCAGGGACTTCCTATTTGCCAGAGGGGATGATAATGCACTTTTGCATTTAGTTTTAGTCTGTGGCTTTGGCACCAATCATTTGTCTGTGTTAGCCCCTTTTGTAGTATGTTAACATCGTTTGTAGACTCAATGATTGCACCCAGCTTGCAATCATCAGCGAACTTGGTAAGCCACAGGCTATCTACTTTCGCCACGACTTCTGAGAAATAGATTCCAAACAGTAGAGGGCCCAGCTCCGATCCTTGTGGTACACCACTGTTAATTGGTCTGCTGGTAGAAGTGGAATCCCCAACTTTGACAGTTTGCAGTCTGTCAGTCAGCCATTTGGCTACCCATCTAGTGACACATGGGTTAATCGTCAGCTGGGAGAGTTTCTCAATGATACCTGCATAGGAGATTGTGTCAAAAGCTTTGGCTAAGTCAAGAATAGGCAGTATGTACTGTTTTGCCTTCATCCAGGGCTTTGGTGACATTCTCACAGAAGTCCACCAGGGTCAGTAGGCATGATCTACCCTTAACAAATCCAAACTGGGTCAGGTCAAGAGTTTGAAGATCACCTATGTCCTTGTTAAGGTCCTTGATTCTTTCCATAGCCTTGCAGATAAGGCCTGTTAGGCTTATGGGTCTGTAGTTCCCAGGGTCTGTTGATGGACCCCATCTTGTGCAAGGAGATCACTGTTGCTGATGTTCTTCGTCTTTCACTGTTGCAGTCATCACCTGTGGTTTAGCCCTGCTGTGGTAGCCCTCAGTCACTCCGAAAACCATAGTCAATGTTTTTGTGTGCTGGCTGCCGTCGCCTGTAGTCTGACGTCGGGTCAGTGCTTAAAGTAAGGCAGCCGACGTCATTACATCAGTCTTTCTTGACGTGGAGCCCGTAGCAGAAGCAGTTAGCATGAGTACCCGGTCGGTCGCTACCAGAAGTTGAATTTCAGCAAAAAACGTCTAAAGCTAAGTACCCCGTTGGGGACCCTTTTTTTTTTTTTTTGCTCTAACCGATGTCCAAAAAAGTTAATTGTCTCGCTTGTGGAAAGCAGATACCACACCGAGACTTTTATTCCTACTGCATCACTTGTTTAGGCCTAGACCATGACGTCAAACAAAAGACAAAATCAGCTCCAATTCAGGAACCCACTAGTAAAAAATAAATGAACAACCATCGACCACACGACAAGTAGAGCCCAACAAAAAGGCACAGACCAGGAACCTAAAGCAGAAAATGTTTAATCCAATAAAAGCACACCGACTGAGCACTTTCACCAGTAATACTGGCTTCTTCAGAGTCGTTTACAAACACACCCAGCTTAACTTCCTTTAAATACACACTAAAATCCAATTAATCAATTAAACCATTCATCAATTATCATGATTTTGAGGTTCATTTAATATTTTTCCTTTTTTCTCTTCATTCTTACTTCACATACATACAATCCTAACATAAAATGTTTTAAAATGTTATACATTTTCATAAAAAAGAAAAAAATCTTATAAGTCAAATTGTAATAACTTCTTACACACTACTACTCAATGTTGACCATACCTAGACAAATGTTTATACTACAATATATATGATATATAAAACTAATGTTTTTAAAGTGTATATAGTGGTATTTTTGAAATAATATTGTTGATACATAAATGTTGTTGAAACATATAAGCCCCAATACATCACCTTTGGTTATTGTAAAAATCAATAATAATAATAATGATAATAATAATTATTGTAATTTGTTTTTTGTGTATATATGCAAATAATAATAAATAATTTGCAATAAATTTTATTGAAAAATTTCTAATGTAGCCAACAAAATTTAACTTCATTAATTTTCTCTATCACAAGTGTACCAATTCTTGTCTATAGTTAGTATAGTGTTTGTCTCAAATAATTTGTGCCTTATATTTCAGCACAGGCTTTAAGGAAATACATTCATTAAGCCCTGGAAATTTCGTGGCATTTAATCTTATCTGCCACTCCATTTCACGTAAGGCTACACTGTTGTTGATGTCACAATTAATATTTGATTTCACTCTGTCAGCTATAAAAAATAAAAACTTTTTAAATTCATGACAGTCCTTAGAGTGTAAATAAAGAGCATTGTGTTCGTCCTTCCTTCTAATAGAACTACAATGTTCCCTTATTCTTTCTTTTAGACATCTCGTCGTCATGCCCACGTAAAATGCCTCACACGTCATACAAGAAGCTACATAGACACAATTTCTAGTGATGCAATTACATACACCAGGGCAGGCAATGGTACGTTTAAAGCCAGCAACACTCAAATATGTCCCCTCAGCAATGTATCTACATATTTTACATCTACCACATTTGTTCATAATTGATCTTTTGTATCCATAACTAGTCTTTTCTAGTATGTCCTTTAGGTTATAACCCCTAGCATAAGTTATGGCTGGTACTTTACCCAGTATTGCTCTTGTGTCTCTATTCAAAAAATGTTCCCAAAGACTCCTAAAGTTGGCACACAATTCAGATGCTTTGTCATTGTATTTAAGTATGAATCTTGGAGCACTTTCACCTAAACTAGTGTTTGTCCGCTCATTGTCAAAATCCTCTACCAGTGTCTTATCACTTCTATTTTTCAAAATTGGTACAAATTTATTCCTTCTCTTCCTGTATACCTCCTTTTTAATCTTCGTTAACATTCCTATAGGATAACCCCTTTCCAAGAACATACCTATAAGTGTGTAAATCTCTGCCCTGAATGTACCATCACCACTAATTAGTCTTGATAACCGGACCATTTGGCCCTTGACCAAACCTCTCCTTTGATGCATCGGGTGACAACTTGTAAAGTGTAGCATTGAATTGGCGTAACTCGGTTTCCTATATATAGTACTAGTTAACTCAATTCCATTTTTCAAAATTTTAATGTCTAAGTAGTTGGCAACATTTTTGTTCCAATTGTAAGTGAACTTAAGAAAATTAGATGTCTCATTTAAATATGAAACAAAGTCCACAGCACTTTGTTCATCACCCTTCCATAAAATTAACAAGTCATCCAGGAATCTATTGTACAAAATGATGTTGTCATAATGTCTAGATCCAAAAATGTGTTCCTTTTCCCATGCCAATAAAACCAGATTTGCAAAAACCGGGGCACAACGTGCCCCCATTGCTACTCCAGTTAGTTGTTGGTACATTTCACCTTCAAATGAAATGTAGTTGTTCTTTAAAATGAACTCCATCAAGTCATGACAGAGCTCTAATCTTCCTACATCAAAACTCGGGCTAGTCAACAAACTATCATAAAATAGTTCAAGACCTTGTTGGTGTGGAATCACTGAGAATAAGTTAATGACATCAATTGTCAAAAAAACTAAAACTGTTCTTATCCACATAGTCTACTTCTCTTAGTCTTTCAAGACAATGCCATGAATCCTTCAGGATGTGGCCTGCATCCACTAATGCTTTCTTGCATTGTCTGTCAACCATGACGTCCCTCGATGCCGGTTCTGTGACCTCTTTAATGCGAGAGCCATTCACCATAGAGCTCTTTTTGTAGACAGTTATTTTCTTATTCCATCTTCGAATTCTGATATGACATCCGTCAGCCAGCAGTCTGTCGACATTCCAATAAAACGAAGAGGTAAAGATAGAGACATGCCACACAAGACCAAGCCTTCTGACGACACTACCACTAAGCAAGTCGGCAGTTCTCTGGAATTCAGTGAGGTGCTTTTGCAGCCCTTGATGCCTGACTCGCTCTCTATGCAGGCCTCTGCCGAGACCCTTTCCGGAGTCTGGTATGCCGCAAAAATCCACTTTGTCTTCCAAGTCTTTGGCTGTCTCTGCCTTGGCTGGGTCCGGAGCTGCGACTCAGGCACTGGCTTCTGAAGAGGCTTTTCGCACTACCGATTCTAGACAAAAACAGACATATTTGCATCTGACTACCGCTTCTCGGAGACCGACAGATTCTCTCAGGCCTAGAAGCCAGGCCACTCCTAGGAAATCTGCTTCTAGCCACCATCTTGCTACTGCTCCCTCACCCCAAGCTCAAATGCTTAAAATGACAGAGGATCTCATCTTCCTTATCCGAGGTACTCAGACCCCCACTCCAAAAAGGAAAAAGGGCATCCTTCTCCAGAAATTGACAGACCAAGAGTCTGCGTCCACTGAATATTCTACTTTTGAAGAGGAACAACATCCCTTAACTGTTTGAGGATTCGGATACAGAGGAATCCATCCCTTCTGCCCCCCCCCCCCCCCCCCCCAGAGGACCTCACCTTTGGGAAAACCCTTCACTCCCTCAGGGAACATTTTCAATGGGAATCTCAAAATTTCCCACAGTCAAAGAAACGACTTAGAGAGTTTCTGGACCTGCCCCAGCACATACTTCTAGCCATCTTGCCTATTTTGGAAGTGGTGAAATGTTTTCCATGAATCCAGCTTTTAGTCCCTGATGCCCTGCTTCCTGCTCCAACAAAACCAGGTACTACGGAGTACCAGATTCTCACAAATACCTGTACAAGAATCCTGCTGCAGACTCTGAGGTCATTATACAGGGACTCAAAGGAGCTAAAAATAGTTCTGCCAAAAATCCTCTTCCTTCTGAGAAAGACTCCAGAGCTCTGGCAGATGAGATAAGAAAGTATACACCTCTGCAACCTTAGCTATCGAAGCACTCAGTTTTCAGATGTTCATCGTGTTTCACTGTTGCAGTCATTGCACTTGGGTTATCCGCCGGCAGGCTACCCGCAGTCGGCCCGAGTTCCAAAGTCTTGGTCCAGCGTCGGTTGCTGTCACCTCTTCCCTGACGTCAGTGCGCCAGGGGTATAAAAGATGCAACCGACGCCATTTTCTCCACTCTTTCTTGCCACGCGGTGCCCAAAGCAAAAGCAGTTCACAAGTGCCGGTCGGCCGACTCCTGAGATTTAGTTTCAGAACCGAAGTCTTCAATAAAGCTAAGTACCCCATTGTGGAAACTTTTTCTTGCTCCAGACCGATGTCAGTAAAAGTTAATAATTGTATTTCTTGTGGGAAGCAAATACCTCATAAGGACTTTCACTCTTACTGTATTCCTTGCCTAGGCCCTGACCACAACGTTACTAGTTGTCGGTTTTGTGCTAGATTCAACAAACGCACTATTAAACGTCGGTTTGATTTTGCTTTACATTACTTTGGCCGAAGGTTTAATTACATAATGCCGTCGAAACAACCGACGACCGAAATTTATAAAAAATGCAAAGATAAAGAAAAGGACAGGCATCCGAGGTCCAAAACAGACGACAAAGCCTCTTCTAGGCCATTCGCCGGTTCTCATTGAGGCGCTTTCGCAGCCCCTGACACCCGCTACCTCAGAGCCACAGGCCGTATCCGACAGCCATGTGGAGACACCGAGGCCTGTGGAAACTCAAGGTATTGGGCCTACGGAAACTATTCTCTCACATGGGTCCGGAGCCGCTGAGCAGGCATTGGCTTCTGAGGGTGTTTTCAGACCTTCACAGCTTACAATTAAGCCCACTACAGCAGCCAAGGCAAAGTTAAAAACACCATTAAAGCCAAGGAAACAAGTACAGCATTCTACTGAACAGTCATCCATGCCGAAGAAACAGATGCTTAAAATGGCTGAAGACCTAATTACTTTAATCAGGGGTTCCCATCCCCCTCCTGACAAAAGGCCTAGGCAAGACACTGACTATGATTCCTCTGACCAGGTTTCTATTTCCTCTGATTCCTCTTCTGATCAGGGATACTCTCTCCCTCCCTATGAGGACTCTGATGCAGAAGAGTCTATACCTTCAGCCTCTCCGCCTGAGGATTATTCTTTTGGGGAAGCCTTGCACACCATGAGGGAGCATTTTCATTGGGAGAGCCAGGATTATTCAGAATCCAAGAAAAGGCTCAGAGACTTTCTTTTATTGCCCCAGCACAGGCCCCTGGCTATTCCCCCTGTGCTTGATATTGTTGATGATGTTTTCTCTGAATCCAGTCTGACACCTGATTTTTTACCCCCTGCACCAGTCAAGCCAGGCAGGTATTACAGGGTTCCTGACTCTCATAAATTTCTTTACAAAAACCCTGCTGCAGATCCAGAAACAATTTCTCAGGGTTCTAAAGGGGTTAAGGCTTCCACTGCTAAAAATCATGTTCCCTCAGATAGAGATTCTAGAGCTCTGGACAGATGGGGGAAAAAAGTTTACACTTCTGCTACTTTAGCTGTAAGGGCTTTAAATTGCCAGTTTCACATGCTTAAATATCAACAGTATCTCATGTCATTGTTAAAGCAGAAAATGGTTTCAATCTCAAAGTCCTGACAGTAAGGAAATGCAGGATTTATTGCATTCAGCTGAACAAGTGGGAAAGCATACGTTACAATGTGGTTTTGATTCATTAGAGGCTTTTTGTAGAGCCGCAGTTACAGGCTCTGTTATTAGAAGGCATGCTTGGTTGAAAGAACAAAGTTTACCTGACCTTGTTAAAGTAAAATTATTGGATGCTCCACTACAGCATGATACTTTGTTTGGTGTTAAGGCAGAAGAGGTGTTAAAGAAAATGGAGGATAAAGCAAACTCAATGCAGACAGTAAAGGATTTCTTACAGGTTCAACCACCTAGGTTTAGCAGAAACTGGCCTTCAAAAAATTGGTCCTTTCCGGTGTCAGACAGGCCACAAAGAGGCAGATACAGACGCCCAAGAGGCAGATCTCAGCCCCAAGGCTCCTTCAGACCTAAACAATGGGGTGCTTCAGCCCCCAAAGGAGGGGACGACAAATCACAACCTTATAGGAAACAGTCCCAATGACTTCCCTCTACAGATGCCAAGCACTTAGCTTTTGGCAGCACCCCTAGGGGGAAAGCTAGCACTTCTCTCAAAAAATTGGCACATAATCACCCAGGACAAATGGGTACTGAATATTGTTTCTCAGGTTTACAGGTTCCACTTTCACACGCTTCCAAAATCAAGAGGTATGCCAGACCTGCCTCAAAACTAATGGGCAGAGGCACAAAAACAAATTGCTGCTCTCATGGACATGGGAGCTATTCAAAGAGTACCACAGCAAGAACAGGGGCAAGGATTTTACTCAAGATTTTTCTTAGTAACCAGAAAGGACAAAGCCTGGAGACCAATAGTGGACCTGTGAATCCTAAATACTTTCCTGGATGTTCCAAAATTCAAAATGTTAACACTACAGCAGCTTCTACCCATGCTGGGCAAGAAGGCTTGGCTAGTTACTTTGGACCTCAAGGAGGCATACCTGCATGTCCCAATCAGACAGACTTGCAGAAAATATCGCAGATTCATAGCAGGCTCAATGCATTACCAATTCTCTGCACTGCCCTTTGGCTTATCTTCTGCGCCCCGGGTCTTCACAAAATTCCTGGCACTAGTAATTGCATTTTGCAGACAAAAAGGAATTCAAATATATCCCTACTTGGACGACTGCCTTATTCAAGCAGAGAGCAAGGACATTCTACTAAAGCATCTGGCATTTGTAAAAAGATTACTAATTTGCCTACGGTACACAGTAAACGAAAAGATATCAAGACTAGTGCCCTCTCAAGAGATAATATTCCTGGGTGCAAGCTTAAATTCAACTGCCCAGATGGCTTATCTCACGCCAGACAAAGTCAACTGACTCAATACTTTCAACTGATGGCAACAAAGACCCAGCTCCCTGCAAGAAAAATTCTGCAGGCCCTGAGCTTCATGGCGTCCTGCATTTTACTAATTCCATATGCAAGACTGCATATGAGGAAACTACAATGGTATGTAAAAAGTGTTTGGACTCAACATTGTCACAGCCTGGAGACAGTCATAACCTTAATTCCCTGCCTACAACAGGAGTTTCGATGGTGGTCCCAGGCCTGTCACCACCACAAGGAACAGCCTTTCACCTTACCCCCAGCCAGGCAGACAATAACAACGAATGCATTGGATTATGCCTGGGGGGCACATATGGCAGGAAAATGTATTCAGGGCTCGTGGCCCAAGGAGCAAATGCATCTTCACATCAATCAGAAAGAGATGCTAGCTGTACAGAATGCCCTGACAGCTTTCAAGGACCTACTACATACAGGACATTTACTAATAAAGACAGACAATACCATAGTTATGTGGTATATAAACAAGCAAGGGGGCACACATTCCTACCCCCTATGCAGGCAAGCCATGACCTTGTGGAACACAGCACTAACCTATCAGGTATATCTGCAGGCACTCTGCCAGGAGCAAAAAATACACTGGCAGACGAACTAAGCAGAAATCGCATGGACCCTCACAAATGGAAACTAAATCCACAGTTGTTCAGCATGATAACAAGGAAATGGGGACGCCCATCTGGGGCAAGAAAAACTGAAGAAAATGGCGTCAGTTGCGTATTTTATACCCCTGGTGCACTGACTTCAGGGAAGAGGGGACAGCAACCTACGCCGGACCAAGACTTTGGAACTCGGGCCGACTGCGGGTAGCCTGCCGGCGGATAACCCAAGTGTAATGACTGCAACAGTGAATACACTCTAACATCTACATTTATGGTAGGTACACAACTGTACTTTTCCATATGTTAAAATATCAACAGCACACTTTGGAACAATTAAAACAGAATATTGCTGCGTCTCCTGATGGTAACAACTCAAAAGAGCTGTCAAAATTACTTCACTCTGCTTGTCAAGTGGCCAAACACACTTTACAATGTGGATATGGTGCCCTAGAAGCCTCTAGTAGGGCAGCAGTGACAGGATCTGTTATTAGAAGACATGCATGGCTGAAGGAACAACCTTTCCCTGATCATGTCAAGTCTAAACTTATTGATGCACCCCTACATAAGGGACGCCTGTTTGGGGGAGAAAGAAACAGAAGAGGTGCTTAAAAAGATGGAAGATAAAGCAAAATCTGTGCGAACAGTAAAAAATTTCTTTCAAGTTCAGCCTCCCAGATTCAGCAGGAACTTTCCCTCTAAGCACTGGGCCTTCCCTGCACCTAGCAGATAGGGCCAAGTTAAGCCCCCCAGGGACAGGACATCCTGGCCCCTATCCCAGGGCCAGCAAAGAAACAAACAATGGATCACTTCCATCTCTAAGACAGGGAGTTCTGAGCCAAGCTTCTATGGCAAGCACTCACAATGACTCTCCCTCCCCCATCTGCCCGATTTTTCTCATTAAAAACTAGGAGAAAGGCTCACCCTCTTCAAGGACAATTGGGTCTCTATTACCAAGGACCAGTGGGTCTTAAAAGTCATTTGTCAGGGATACAGATTCTCCTTCAACGAACTCCCTACTCCAAGAGGGTACCCAGACTTCCCCCAAACCAGTGGGCAGAGGCATTAAAACAGGTCCAGACTCTAATATCCCAGGGGGCAGTAGAACCTGTCCCTCCAGATCAAACAGGAAAAGGTTTTTACTTCAGACACTTCCTTGTTTCCAGAAAGAGGCACTTGATGCACCCAAACTGAACACCTCCTTGGTGGTCCCCAGATTCAAAATGCTAACCTCGCAGCAGCTCCTGCCTATGCTCACACAAAATGCATGGCTTGTGACACTAGACCTAAAGGATGCCTACCTCCACATCCCCATCAGGGAATCATGCAAAAAATTCCTGCACTTCAGAGCAGGCTATCAACACTTTCAGTTCTCTATGCTGCCCTTTGGCTTATCTACTGCTCCAAGAGTATTCATTAAATGCTTGGCTCAGGCTATAGCATTCTGCAGACAGAGAAATATACACATTTACCCTTACCTGGGATGACTGCCTCATTCAGGCAGATTGCAAAGAAAAGTTGCTCCAGGACCTTCTCTTTGTCAAAACACACTCCTAACTTCTCTAGGGTTCACCATCAACGAGAAAAAAATCAAAGCAAAACCCCACCAGCAAAATTGTTTTCCTAGGAGCTGTGCTAGACACAGCAACCCAAATGGCCTTCCTATCCCCAGAAAAACAGAGCTTCCTGCCTATTTCACCCAGATGGCTTCCAGAAGTCATCTCACTGCGTGGAAGTTTCTGCAAGCCCTGGAATACATGGTATCTTGTATCCTTCTCATCTGTCTCGCCAGGCTTCACATGAGAAAACTTAAGTGGTACTTAAAGAACCTTTGGTGTCAGCCACTTTCCCTCTGATCCTTTGTATAAGGGCGAAATTTCTGTGGTGGGCAGAGGCCTGTGCCATGAACAAGGGTCTTCCCTTCATTCTCCGCCCTTCTGGCCAGACCATCACCATCAACGCCTCAGACATTGCATGGGGCGCTCACCTAGCAGGCAGGTGTACCCAAGGCCTTTGGAATTCCCAGCAACTTCACTTGCACATCAACCAGAAAGAAATGATTACAGTGCAAAGACTCTGACTTCCTTCCAACCCCATCTCAGGCCAGGGGTCTTCCTTATAAAAACAGACACCACAATAATGTGGTACATCAGCAAGCAGGGAGGCACCCAATCTTACACCCTGTGCAGATGAGCCATGAGTCTCTGGCTTACAGCCACCTCCATGGGGCTACACCTAATTGGCCAATACTTACAAGGGATCAACAACACCCTGGCCGACCACCTAAACAGAAACTTACTGGACCCCTACGAATGGCAGCTCCACAGAGATATCTTTCTGCAAATCTCCCAGGAGTGGGGGATCCCAGAAGTGGACCTCTTTGCCTCACACCTCAACCACCAGCTGCACAAGTTCTGTACCAGGGAGTATCATCTCCTAGCATGGAAGGTGAATGCCTTGATCTTCCTCTGGTGCTCCCTCTTTGTGTACACATACCCTCCTCTGCCCCTTATTCCCAAGGTTCTGATCAGAGTAAGAGAGGAGAGGCCAAAGGCCATCCTCTTTGCTCCAGATTGGCCCAGACAGCACTGGTACCCCTTATTATGCAGTCTGACCTTATAGCCCCCAAAGCTGCTTCCCCTAATGTCAGACCTCTTGACCCAGGAGAAAGGAAAGGTACTGCACCCAGACCTACAGACTCTCAAACTTTCAGCATGGCTTATTCACTAAAAACTGGCAAGGAGTCCCTGTTAAGCAAACAGGTCCTGGACATCATCAGAGTCCAGAAGGCCCAGCACAAGAAAATCATATGCAGAAAAATGGAAAAGACTCTGCTCCTGGAAACAAGCAAAAGGGGGCAGTACCTCCCAACCTTCATCCCTCTCATCCTGGACTATGTAGCAGAGTTGCTCAATAGTGGCCTTTCTTTCTCCTATATTAAAATCCATGCCTCGGCCATTTCTGCCCATTATAATTCAGACTCACCCCTCTTCTCTCATCCTTTGCTTTAGCAATTCCTAAGAGAGGCTTCTAATATCAGGCCTCCCAGAAGGCCTCCAACGTCACCCTGGGACCTGAATTGTGTGTCAGAGAAACTAACCTTACCTCCTTTCAAACCTGCTGCTTCAACAGAATTGAAATAACTCTCTTTCAAGACTGCCTTCCTACTAGCTATCACCTCAGCCAGAAGGTCTTGGAAGTTCAAGCTCTCATGGCTGTCGAGCCCTTCATAATTTTTCATGGAGACAGAGACTCCCTGAGGACTAACCCCTCCTTTATGCCCAAAGTGGTATCTGATGTGACCCTTAACCAGGCCATACACCTTCCTACCTTCTTTCCCAACCCTCAAAACAAGGGGAATGAATTCTACACTCACTAGACATGCACAGACAACACAAATACTATCTGGACCGTACTAAGTCATTCAGAAAAACAGACCCGTTTCTTGTAAGCTTTGCCCCAGGAGCAGAGGGAGGCCCATCTCCAAACAAACCATTTCCAAATAGATTTCACACTATCCATTTTTGCTGCACACTACATGGGAAACCCATCCTAGGTCTATCCATACCCACTCTACTAGGGCAACCTCAACTTCCAGTGCCTTCCTCAGAATAGTACCTATCAGGGACATCTTGGAAATGGCCTCCTGGACCTCTCTCCATAACTTTACAAATAATTACCACTTACCTCTCTTTTCCAAGTCTAGGGCAGGGTTTGCCTCTGCAATTCTGCAGGGCCTCCTGACCAACACCTAGGACTCAACCTATCCTTCCACCCTTCTCCTCAGCTGTGGGAATCTTCCCACAGGGGATGACTGCAACAGTGAATCACGAAGAACATAGTACAGTTGTGTCCACTTACCATAAATGTAGATGTTTGAGTGTATTCATTGTTGTAGTTTTGGTTTTCCTCCCTCCATCCGCCATTTAACATCTTCTCCTAGGAGGATACAAGCTTCCCAAGGTGGCTTTTAGCCACCAGGACCACTTTTCTCTCTCCCTTTTTGCTTCTGGCAGGTTAGAGCAAGAAAAACTGATGTAATTACGGCTGCATTGCTTTATAGCACTGTTGACCTGACGGCAGATGGCGCACAAAAACATTGACTCTGGTATTCGGGCCAACCGAGGGCTACCACAGCAGGGATAACCCACAGGTGATGACTGCAACAGTGAAATACACTCTAACATCTACTTCTGAAGTAGTTAACTTCATTTGATCATCAGCCTGTGGGTTTCAGATACGATACGGATCTGAACCGGCAGCTTCCCAAGCTAAAGATCTGAGCTCCAAGCTCCTCTCCCTTGCCCATACTGCACTGCAACCTCCTTCCAACACTCAGATCTCATTTGCCGCAGCTTCGGCAAGACATAATCTCTGCGCTCCAGGCAGGCAGAGTGGGATTTCTGATCTGACTTTAACTGTGTGCTTTGTCAGTTTGTGTGCGAGTGGTTTAGTTTTTCCCTGTGTTCTCCCTCGGGTTTACCATAAAAAAAAAAAAAAAAAAGTTTAAAGTTGTAAACTTTACCCTAGTGTAGGCCTCCCCTTCCCTCCCTTGGGGTGTGTGTGCATGCGCGTGTTGCTAGTTAGCCTTGGCTAGTTGTAGATTGGATATGTCGGATTCTCAAAAGCCGACCTTTTCTAAATGCACAGTGTGTGGCCATAAGCAGTCGCCGGCCGATAGTCACAGTCTGTGCGTGGTATGTTTAGGAATCCCCACCTTACTTCGGGCTGCAAGATCTGTGCAGCCTTCAACCCTTGGGCTCTGCAGGATCACATAGTCAAGTTGATTCTGGCTGGTCTTCTCCCAGCAGAATCGTCGGCTTCTTCTCCAGCCACGGCTATGGCTGTACAAGCTTCTGGTCTTCCTCCCCTGTCCAGGTCTCACACTCCCACTTCAAAACAGGGCGATAAAGAGGCCAGGAAGGAAAAGCACATAGACAGGGAATGAGAAAAAAAGAGAGAGAGAGACAAGGAGAGGGGTCGCAAGAGACCAGCGGACTCGGATCCGTCGGGCCCTCCTGCCGAAGTGGTCTCCACGCCTGAAAAAGTTCCTAGGCTGTCTTCCCCTCGGCTCCATTCTCCAAGATTCTCCCTGGAGGAGGAGGCTCGGCCCGCATCGAGGTCGTCCTCACATCTGCCCTCCTGGCCGGTGTCAGTGGCTTCCTCCAGTTCCATGAGAAGCCTCTCTGAAGCTGACATGGACTGGATGATAAGGTTCTTGCAGACTCAGTTGCAGATGGGAGTGTTACTGGCTCCCCCTCCCGCCGGAGTGGGTAGTTCATTTCCGATGTTCACCCCGATAGCTCCTTCTTCGATCCATCCCAGGGTTTCGGAGTCCCTGGATCCAAGGAGCCCCGAAGTCAGGGGGTTGGTGCCGATGGTTCCTCCAACCTCGTCGCTGGCCATGCTCTCGAGTTTGTTGTACCCTATGTCTGATCGAAGCTCTCAGAGCTGAGATCTGGGCATTGGACCCAAGGTGATGTGTGTTGTTGGCTCCAATGTGGTCGGGACATACCATCCTTCTGGGTCCGGCTGTTCCGGGCTCGGCTCCGAACCCCTCATCGGATCCGAGGGGCACTGCTATTTGTTCCCACCAGTTTCAAGGAAGCCAGTTCCCGTTTGGCCTTCGTTGTGGAGTGGGTACTCTCAGGAGGATCGAAACCCCTCACTCTTTTCTCTGAGTCCGCCCCTGCTCCCTCACAATTAAGTATGTCTTCTGTCATCCAGTCCTCTCAGGGACAGCCTGTGTCTGATACGCCCCAGACGGTTCCCTCGAGGAATACGAAACTATGAGCCCTCCCTGGAGAGTCCCCCCGTGGAGGTCCCTCGCAAATGCCAGTGCAAGAGGAGGCACATGGACTCCCTGAGTCCCTCACTGTGGATACCAACTTGGAGGAAGGGGAAGGGTCCCCCCAGATGTCCCCCCGAAGACGTCTCCTTCGGAGACATAATGGAAATTCTCCACCAGAGTGGAGGCTGGTCCGCCCAAAAGCCTTCTTCGGACGAGGCATCCGACACAGGCCCATCTACCTCTTGGGTGCCCCCCCCCCCGGCTGATCCTCTGGTGGACCTCATTACCACCAGAGCTTGGAGGGAACCGGACACTGTAGAGCCAATATTAAAATGGCCAGATAACATGATGAGCCCTCCTACTGACAAGCCTGCATGGAGTTGAGGGTTCCCCAGTTGATGCCATGGTGGTGGTGGCGGCGGCCACCAAAATGGAACTGGCCCAGGAAAGTTCCTCGGTCCATCCTCCAGACAAAGGAGTGTAGGGCAGTGGATCATCTCAGAAAGCAGATGTATGCTTCAGCTACTTTTGCCATAAGGGCACTGAAATATATGGGAATGTAGACTTCAGAGCGACCTCGTGAAAGAGTATGCAGAGTCTCCCCCAGAGTCCATTTCAGCCGAGGATAAACGGTCATTCTCTGCTCGTATGCCCACTGTTAAGTCGGTTGGTAATACGTCCATGCGTTTACTCTCTCACGCCACTGAGGGAGCTGCTATGGTGGCTGGGTACGGTATTGCCATGAGGCGTCATGCCTGGATCCGGCTTGGCGATTCTTCGGAACCTTTCAAGGTGACCTTCGCGAATGCCCAATTTGACGTTTCAACCCTGTTCGGGAAGATCGTCCAAGACACGCTAGTCCAGAGTGAGAAGGATGGGAAGATGCTGTTGGCCGTTGGGATCCACTTCTCCAACCCTCAAAGGTCCTTTTCCAGGAACCAGCAAGGGCAGAAGAAGTTGTGGTTCTGGAAGTCTCAGCATTCCCGAAATGCTGCAGACTCCTTTTCCCCTAGAGGCAGAGGGGGGGATAAGGTGGACACCGGCCCAGAGGCAGAGGGGGACCAAAGAACTTTGAGTTATGGGAACCTTTTTCAGATCAACCCACGCAGCATCCCTGAGGGGTTGCCCGACTGCTCCACTCTGTAGGCAGTCGGGGGGGGGGAGCATTTTTCAAAGCACCTAGCTCAATGGGAGTCCATAACATCAGGCCGCTGGGTGCTTCGAATAATATCCAGAGGTTATTCCATACCCTTCATAAACAGTCCCTTAACCACAAGGCACCTCCCGGAAGTCCCACCCGTTCAAAGGGAGGTGGCAGCTTTGGAAATAGAAAAGCTGCTAGGCAAAAGAGCAATCCAGCCGGTTCCCCCAGATCAGGCATCTATTCCAGGTTCTTTTTGGTGCCTAAAAAGACATGGGACTTGAGGCCGATTCTCCACCTATCCACAATGACCTGTCCCTTGCCAAGGAGAAGTTCCGGATGGTCACATTGCAATCCATCCTGCCGTTCTTGCAGGAGGAAGACTGGATGTGCTCTGTAGACCTCAAGGATGAGTACTACCATATCCTGATGGACAGGCGATCCTGGAGGATGTCCTTCAAGGATGCATCTGCAGTCCTAACAAATGGGTTGTCCTGCCTCAGGCAGCCCTTCGGTCGGCCGGATTCCAAAGTCTGGGTCTGGCCTCGGCTGATGTCGCACTTCACCCGACGTCATAGCTGCAGTTGTTCGGGTATAAAGGCATCAGCCGACGCCATTTTCCTCAGTCTTTCTTGCCGCGTGGCGCCCGAAGCAGAAGCTGTTCGCAAGTGCCGGTCGGTCAGAACCAGAGAAGATTGCTACTACCGAAGACTTCTAAAAAGCTAAGTACCCCGTTGGGGACTCTTTCTTGCCTCAGCCGATGTCAGAAAAAGTCAATAACTGTTTAACTTGTGGGAAACAAATACCTCATAAAGATTTCCACTCTTACTGCCTACCTTGTTTAGGCCCAGACCATGACGTAGCAGCTTGTCTAGCCTGTGCTTCTTTCAACCGACGGACACTTAGACGTCGGTCGGAATTTGCTGAGGAGTTTTTCGGCTCCGCTTTTGCTTACAACATGCCGTCGGAAACTCCGACTTCACAATTAGCTAAAAAGCGCAAGGAAAAGGACTGACACTCGCGGTCCGCGGTTTCGGCCGAAACCGCGGTTAAGTCAACCGCGAGTGTCTCGGTTTCGGCTGAAACAGAGTCCACGGTTCTTCCTTCGACCGAAAGCTTGCCTCCCACCGAGGCCTCATCCAGCATGGCTGAATCTGCTACTGAAATTCCACCTGCTTTTACAGGTTCACAGGATTTATCTGATACTATCCCTTTAGATATATCCACTCCTGCACTTGGAGCTGCTAGGCCCCCTGCATCCATGTCGATTAAGGCTTTTGCCAGAGCTAAAGCAGCAAAATCAACCAAGACTATGCCTGCTAAGACCCCCTCTCACAGGCCTAGCTCTAGTACTCAAATGCTTAGTCTAGCAGAGGATCTCATTTCTTTGATCAGGGGATCCCAACCTCACCCTGACAGGGCCTCTCACCCACCTCCAGAGAAGAGGCCTAGAGCAGAGCCCCCTGAGCCAGTTTCTTCAGATTACTCCTCTGATGATTCAGAAAATACAAACCCTCCAGAAGGCCCTTATTCTCCCTATGAGGACTCTGATGCAGAAGACTCCATTCCTTCTGCCTCTCCTCCTGAGGAATTTTCTTTTGGGGAAACCTTGCATGCTATGAGGGAACAATTTCAATGGCAGGGCCAGGATTTTTCAGACTCTAGGAAAAGGCTTAGGACCTTTTTGCATTTACCACAGCATAGGCCTTTAGCCATTCCTCCAGTACTTACTGTTGTGGATGATGCATTTAATGATGCTTGTACTGCTCCTGATTCACTTCCTCCGGCCCCTGCTAAGCCCGACAGGTACTACAGGGTTCGGACACACATTATCATTTGTATAAGGCTCCTTTTGCAGATCCTGAAACTATTTCACAGGGACCCAAGGCTGTAGCAGCTACCTCTGCCAAAACCCCTCCCTCTGAAAGGGAATCTAGGGCCTTAGAGAGATGGGGTAAAAAAGTTTATACTTCTGCTACTCTTTCGGCTAGGGCCTTAAACTGTCAATTCCACATGATTCAGTATCAGGAATTTATGTTAGATCAGTTAACTAAAAACTATCCTCGCCTGAACCATTAGACAAAAAGTCTCTTCAGGAAATGGTACATAACATTCAGCAGGTCAGTAATCATTCCTTAAAATGCGGCTGTGATGCACTGGAGGCCTCCTTTAGATCAGCTATGACTGGTACAGTGATCAGAAGGCATGCATGGTTAAAAGAGCAGTCCTTACCAGACCATGTAAAATCAAAGCTCCTAGATGCTCCCATGGATAAGCACAATTTGTTTGGCTCCCCTGCACAGCAGGTGCTGAAGAAGGTGGAAGAGAAAGCAAAATCTGTCCAGACAGTCAAGGATTTCTTACAGGTCCAGCCTCCAAGGTTTAGTAGGAACTGGCCTTCCAAGAATTGGTCCTTTCCAGACACCACCAGAGCACAGAGAGGCAGGAATAGGCCCAAGAGGCAGGGGTCAATCCAGAGGTGCCTACAGGGACGTCAGTGGCAGCCCAACAACCAGCGAAGTACTGCCACAGATCCAGCCACTACCACTTCCACAGGACAATCACAGTGACTTGGCTCTGAGACCGCCTACCAGGGAACAACTGGAAGCACCCTTAGGCGGAAAGCTAGCCTTATTTTCAGTAAACTGGCATTACATCACAGGAGACAAATGGATTTTACAGACAATAGACGAAGGTTACAGGTTTCACTTCCATTCTCTACCAAGGAAGAGAGGAATGCCAAACCTACCTCCAAATCAAAAGACAAAAGCTCTAGAACAAATAGACCACTTAATAAGGATGAGAGCTATAGAAAGGGTACTGTCTATGGAACAAGGGCAAGGATTTTACTCCAGACTTTTCCTGGTGCCAAGAAAAGAAAACCAATGGAGACCTATTCTCGACCTGTCCGCTCTGAACACATATCTCATTGTTCCAAAATTCAAGATGCTGACCCTACAGCAGCTTCTTCCCATGCTGGGAAAGGAGTCTTGGCTGGTAACTCTAGATCTCAAGGAGGCATACCTGCACGTCCCCATACGACCAAATTGCAGAAGATACCTCAGATTTCTTGCAGGATCAGAGCATTATCAATTCTCAGCATTGCCCTTTGGCTTATCTACTGCGCCCAGAGTATTCACGAAATGCCTGGCATCAGTAATTGCTCATTGCAGGCTTCAGGGAATTCAAGTTTACCCTTACCTGGACGACTGCCTGTTACAAGCGGACAACAAAAACAAATTAGCAAAAGATTTGAAAAAGGTCATTCATCTGCTGCAAGCCCTGGGATACACAGTCAATATAAAAAAGTCAAGGATGATACCATCCCAAAGGATAACTTTCTTGGGTGCAGAATTGGACACATCAAATCAAATGGCATCCCTCACAGCAGAAAAGCAGAAGCACCTTCCTCTCTATTTCATGGCATTAACAACGCAGAACCAGCTAACAGCAAGGAAAGTCCTGCAAGCCCTGGGTTACATGGCATCCTGCATAATATTGATTCCACATGCCAGACTACATATGAGAAAGTTACAATGGTACCTAAGGAATTTATGGTCTCAGCACAAGCAGAGCCTAGAAACCCAAATTCCAATAATTCCATGCCTGAAGCAAGAATTCCAATGGTGGGCTCAGGCCTGTCAGTTGAACAAAGGACTGCCCTTCCACAGCCCTCAACCAAGCCAGACTATCACCACGGACGCCTCAGACCTCGGTTGGGGGGCACACATGCTGGACAAGTGCATACAAGACTTATGGACTCAAGACCAGCTGAACCTACACATAAATCAAAAGGAGATGCTGGCAGTAAAACTGGCAATTCAGACATTCAGACCGTTTCTCCAACAGGGTCAATTGCTGATAAGGACGGACAACACCACAGTTATGTGGTACATCAACAAACAGGGAGGCACACATTCATACCCTCTATGCCGGATGGCAATGGACCTCTGGAATGTGGTCAACATTCAGCTCCAGGCCAAATTTGTACCAGGAAAAGAAAATATACTAGCAGCCACGGATGCCCACGAATGGATGCTGCATCCAGACATCTTCAAATCCATTACAAGGAAATGGGGACTACCAGAAATAGACTTATTCGCATCCCCACACAACCACCAATTGAAAAAATTCTGCACAAGGACATACCACCCACTTGCTTGGAAGGTGGACTCCCTATCTTTCAGTTGGGAAAACCTGACAGCATATGCATTCCCACCTCTTCCTTTGATGCACAAGGTGCTATTGAAGATCAAAGAAGACCGCCCAAGGATCATCCTGATAGCTCCAGACTGGCCGAGGCAGCATTGGTACCCATTACTGAGGAGTATGTCTCGGGAACAAATATGGCCTTTGCCCCTAGTTCCCTTATTGCTAACACAGAACAATTTCAAAACCCTGCATCCAAACTTGAAAACGCTGCAGCTAGCTGCCTGGAACATTGCATAAGACAAAATAACCCAGATTTATCTCAAAGGGTTAAAGACATTATCTTGGAGGCTCGCAGACCCTCAACAAGGAAAACTTATTCAGCAAAATGGAAAAGATATCTCATTTGGAGTGCAGCAAAAGGAGAAAATGTGTCACTGGTAAACATAGCTAACATCCTAGAATACTTGGCAGAACTTTTCCACAATGGCCTGTCCTATTCTTCCATTAAGATTCATGCATCAGCTATTTCAGCAGAATGCAACATGGACCCTCCAGTCTTCTCTCATCCTCTACTCAGGCAGTTTCTGAGAGGAATTAAAAATGTAAAGCCACCAAGGAAGCCACCATCGCCCGCATGGGACTTGAACTTTGTGCTGGAAAAGTTGACACTCCCTCCTTTTGAACCAGCAGCAACAGCAGAATTACAGTACTTATCATGGAAAACTGCTTTCCTACTGGCAATCACTTCAGCAAGAAGGGTTTCTGAATTACAGGCATTAATGGCAGTACAGCCCTTCCTTATCTTCCATCAAGATAGAGTGTCCATGAGAACTAATCCTACTTTTATGCCAAAGGTGGTCTCCAGGGTATCTTTAAACCAAGCTATCCACCTACCTACGTTCTTCCCCAACCCGCAGAACAGGGGAGAAAGATTATTACATACCTTGGATGTACATAGGCAATTGCGCTACTACCTGGACAGAACCAAGAGCAATAGAAAAACTGACCAGCTACTGGTAGCATATGCAACAGGAATGGAAGGAAAAGCAATTTCAAAGCAGACAATCTCGAAGTGGATAGGAAATTGCATTAGATTTTGTTACTCTTACCATGGGAAGACAACTCCAGAAAACATCAGACCTCACTCCACAAGGGCTACAGCCACTACTACAGCTTTTTTACGAGGAGTGGCTACCAAAGACATTTTAGAGGCTGCTACTTGGAGCTCCGTGCAAACATTTGCCAAGCATTATAATCTACCCTTATACTCCAGATCCCGAGCAGGTTTTGCCACTGCTGTTTTGCAAGGGATCTTAACTACACCATAATCTTATTAGTACCTCCTCCCCCAGTTTGGCTATGGTATTCTACCCATTTGTTAGGACTGCAGATGCATCCTTGAAGGACATAGTACAGTTTTGTACCTACCATAAATGTAGATGTCTGAGAGGTATGCATCTGCAGTCAGGATTACCCTCCCTCCTTCCCCTCTGTGGTACTCCTAGGGTATTTTCCCATCTAGTAGCTAGCTGGGGGAATGTATTATGGTGTATTTGTTTGTATATATGTATATACATGTTTATTTTTATTTGCTCTCTGTTATTTGGAAACTTTTACATTTATCCAAATTTAGCCTTCCTAGAGGGCACCTGGCATCTGGGGCAAGAAACACTGAGGAAAATGGCATCGGCTGATGCCTTTATACCCGAAGAACTGCAGCTATGACGTCGGGTGAAGTGCGACATCAGCCGAGGCCAGACCCAGACTTTGGAATCCGGCCGACCGAAGGGCTGCCTGAGGCAGGACAACCCATTTGTTAGGACTGCAGATGCATACCTCTCGGACATCTACATTTATGGTAGGTACAAAACTGTACTTTTCTTCGCTTTCGGCTAGGAGCCAGTCACTACCAGTTCAGGGTCCTACCCTTCAATCTCACCACATCCCCCCACGGTGTTTACCAAGGTCATGGCAGTTGTAGCAGCCCACCTGAGGCTTCAGGGCATTCAGGTCTTCCTGTACGTGGACAATTGGCTCCTCACCGCCCCCACCAGGCATTAACCTATGCAAGCCAGAAATTCCTTCCTTCAGTTATCAAACCTAATGTGTATTACAATAAACCTTACGAAGTCCTCTCTTAAGCCTGTTCAGATTCTGGACTTCATAGGGGCAAGAATAGATTTTCTTCAGGCCAGGATATTTTTGACCCCAGACAGACTTCGGAACCTGACCCTTCATGTCTTGGCGCTTCTTCAGATGCCTTCACCCCTAGCAGAGTTAGTCCAGAGAGCCTTAGGGTCCATGGCAGCAGCTATAAATCTGGTTCCTTGTGCATGTCTGCATATGAGAGTGTTTCAGTGGACATTACAAGTTCAGTAGTCTCTGTTATACCAGCCACTAGACTTCCCGATTCCTCTAAGCAAGGTGCGCAAAGCTTCTCTTATGTGGTGGCTTCAGTCCCAGGATCTGCGAGTAGGACACCCCTTTGTTACGCTTCCGCCCCAAGCCACGATGATCACGGACACCTCCCGTCTAGGTTGGGGGGGGGGGCATTGCTCGGGCAGAACTGTCCAAGGCATGTGGACTCCAAACGAGATTGTACTGCATATCAATGTTCTGGAGATGAGAGCAGTCCTTTTAGCGTTGCAGGCCCTTCATGCTTCTCTTCCTCTGGGAACTATTGCGATTCAGTCAGACAATATATCAGTGGTCTGGTATATCAACAGACAGGGGGGAACCAGGTCCTACCCACTTTGTCGAGAGGCCATGAGAGTGTGGGAATGGGTGATCCATCTCCACCAACCGTTTTCTGATAGCAACGTACATCCCGGGTCGGTCCAACATTTTGGCGGACAAACTGAGCAGGACTATCCTTTTGCCTTACAAATGGTCTCTGAACTCTTATGTAGCGGAACAGATCGTCCTCAAGTGGGTTCAGCCTTGCTGCGATCTCATCACATCGTTGCCCAACACAAAGTGCAGCGAGTTTTTCGCTCTGATTCCCCCACGGTGGGGACACCCCCAGAGACGCTCTTGTCCATGCTTGGCCACCTTGTCTTCTTTATGCTTCTACTCATGACAAAATTTTTACAGATAGCTCGGCGGTCGGGGAGCAGGATTATCATCATAGCCCCATTCTGGCCTCTTTAGATTTGGTTTCCCTGCCTATGGTCTCATCTAGTAGCTCTGCCATGGATATTGGATCCCATTCCGGATCTCATTCGTCATCCCTCAGGAATTCCTCCTCCGAATCTGGACAGCCTCAAGCTTACTGCTTGGTTGCTCCAGTTCCATTAATTGCCAGGACTCCTGGTATCTCTTCCCCCGTTAAGTCCATTCTGGTGGCAACACACAAGTCCTCTACCAGGAAGGTGTACCGTAGTAAATGGAAGCATTTTCCATTTGGTCTTCTCAGAGAATTTGGATCCTTTTACTGCTCCTGTTCCAGCGGTATTAGATTTTTTGTCTCAAATTTTCCAGCAGGGGGCCAGCTCTTCCACGGTGAACGTTCACCTGGCTGCTATATCCCATTTTCATGTAGAAGAAAATTCAGGTTCTATAGCTGCTGCCAGAATTTGTAAGACCTTCATCAAAGGTACTTTTTTACTGAGACCTCCTATTAAGCATCCTTCTCCTCCGTGGGATTTGATCTTGGTTCTTCAGGCCTAAGTTGCGCCTCCATTCGAACCCGCAGCATCAGTCGATTTGAAATTCTTGTCGTGGAAGACAGCTTTTCTGGTGGCTATCACTTTGGCCTGAAGAGTGTCAGAGCTTCAAGCCTTGTGTATGAAACCCCCGTACTTGTTTTTTTCATAAGGATAGGGTGTCTCTCAGGACTAACCCTTCTTTCCTTCCTAAAGTTGCTTCGGAGTCAAACATTAGTCAGTCTATTAATATCCCAGTATTGGTCCCTAACTTTCAAAATAAAGGGGAATACAAGCTTCATTTGCTGGACGTTCACAAACAGTTACGCTTTTACTTACATAGGTCCAAACCCTTCCGTAAGTCTGATCATCTTTTTGTTTCCTTTGCCAAACCCTTTTTGGGGAGAACAGTTTCAGAGGTGACTCTTGCTAGATGGATCTCTCTCTATATTTTACAGGCATACAAGGAACATGGATTATCAGAACCAGCCAGGATTTATGCTCATTCTACTCGTTCTATAGCTACTTCTGCTGCATTTTTGTCCAGAGTTTCCCTGGATGACATTTTTTCAGTGGCTACCTGGGCTTCCTCTCACACTTTTATTACTCATTATAAGTTGGACATGGTGTCTAGAGGGAAAGGCTTCTTTTGGTTCTGCAGTGCTCCGGAATATCCTTCCTTAAGGGCCTCCCAAGATTTTTGGTAGCTGGGGGCTCTGTCCCACAGGTTGTTGATCAAATGAAGTTAACTACTTCAGATAAAGAAGTTATGTACTCACCGTAACGTTCCATCTGAGTAGTTAGACTTCAGTTGGCAGCAAACTTCCCTCCCTCCTTCCCCCTGACCTTGGTGGTTTGTCTGTTTTTGGGCTCAGTGTCCTGGGTTTGGTGAGCCTAGTCAGGTTATTTATCTTGGGTCGATGTGTGTCATGCTGTGGGGGGCAAACTCGATCTGAGGATTGGAAGGAGGTTGCAGTGTAGTATGGGTAAGGGGGAGGAGCTTGGAGCTCAGATCTTTAGCTTGAGAAGCTGCCAGCTCAGATCCGAAACCCACAGATTGCTGACAAATGAAGTCTAACTACTCAGATGGAACGTTATTGTGAGTACATAACTTCTTTATTTATGGTAAGTGTACACAACTGTACTTTCTCCACTCTGCTGGAACAAAGCCAGTGCTCAAGCTGAGGTTGAAAACAGTGCAAAGTAGTTTTAGATTGTTTAGTAAGCTGCCTGGGATGTTATCTGGTTCCATAGAGGCCGTGTTTTCCACCTTGGAGAGTGCAGATATGACCTGCTCTTTGGAGATCTTAGGTAGAGGATTGGTGTCAGGTATGCTTTGGGGTATGGCTATTGGGGACGGGTGGGGTGAAGTTTGCACCAAATTTGTTAGTTAGGAGGTTGACAATTTTCTCAGGTTCAGTATGAGAGGTACCATCCACTATAAGTTTGGCACATAGTTGGGTATTCCCTTTTAGATTCTGGACATAGCTAAAGAATGCCGTATAATTATCCTTAGCTGGGGATGCTAATTTAGCTTCAGAGAACTTTACAAGATATCTTATTTGCTTGTTCAAGCTGTGGAGGTTATTCTTTTGCTGAGTAACATCCCTCTTGTTCTTAGACATCATTTTCTTCCTTTTGTTATGTAACTTATTTATATTTGAAGTTCACCAGGATGGCTTGTTTTTTTTGGGGATGGCATGTTTTTTTTGATCAGGTCAGGTACAGCTGAATCTGTGCAGTTGTTTAGGTGGTTATACAGGGCATTTGTTATACAGGGCATTTGTGTACTCCTCTGCATAGGAGTCATTGTTGTTGGTGGTAACAGGGTGTTTGAAACTTTTTATACCATTGCCAGTAGGCTGCAATTTGATTTTGAGAAATTTTTCAGTTTTTATGCTCCTGTGGGGGTGTCAGGACTGATAGTTAGTTCAAACAAGGAATCCAAGAAGGAAGCTGAGACAACTCAAACACTTGGACCACGGGAAAACAATAAGTCCACGTAAAAACTTAATTTCTGTCGATTCCGATGTATTAATAATCCTTAAAATACAAGTTAACCTAGGTTTCGTCTTACATTCAAAGACTTCTTCAGAACAAATCATTATTAACCACACTCCCCTTTATATATGCATAAATTTTAATTATCTAATTACACACAATCATTTAATAAAAACAGACTCACTCTTTATCATAAAAATAACACATTAATTTTTACCTCTTGTAAAAATATATATGTAAAATATTACCCTACTAATAAACAATAACTTAACTTCATATGCAAACAATTAAAATACATTCATAATTTAATATTTAATATTAATTAATTACTGTTTTAGTTTAATATATTTGGAACCAACTTCAATATTCAAATACACTCTTATATGGTCTGACCTTAATGAGGGGGGGGTGACATACAGGGGTTAGTCCAGTGACATCCCCCCATGTTGGTGAGTACTGAGTCTAGGACATTTGAGACCCTTGTGGGGGTGCAGACTAGCTGTTCAGAACAATTGTATTGACAAAGTCCAGAAAACTCAGGGCAAGCGTGTTTGTGCTCATGTATGTCACCCAGTTGATGGAAGGATAGTTGAAATCACCCATGACCAAAATGTTTGGCTGTATAGTGAATGACTAGTAAGTCCAGATAGGCGGTTTGCTTCTATTGGCTCATGGTGGGGTACCTGTTGCTAGCAATGATGTGGTAGGATGCTTTACCTATAATTAGTTGGACCTGGAGTAGCTCGAGAGAGTCATACTGTTTAACTAGTCTAGAGGTGTGTTTGGCTTTAATGAAGATGGATAACATCAATTGCGTGGATGCACCTGTACTGAAGAGATTCAGGATTCTGAATCTGGACAAGGAGGATGCAGGGACAGATGCAGGGTTTTCTTCTCAGATTTGTAAGTTAGGCTAAGAGGAGAGTTTAGTTTCTGACTTTTCCTGGGGGGGGGGGGTGTCTTTTTCCGAGACTTTTTCTACAATGTGCCATTGTTTTCAGTGGGAGAAGACTGAGGTTTCTCAGTCCCTTATAAAATACTACGAGCTGTTGCAAAATAAATTTGCAGAACCTGCACCCATTCCCCCATTTCTGTCAGCTTTGGATGATGTGTGTATTACTGCCTGGAATTCTCCTGATAGTCCGCCAGGTGCCCCTAAAAAGAAAGGTAAGGATGTATAAAGTTCCTCAGTCTTTGAAGTTGTTATATACACTTCTGAAACATGATCCAGAAGCTATACTTTAGTTGATCCTGCTGTTGCTAAACACTTATTTAATTCCAATTCTACACTTTCTGATAAGGATGGAAATACTGTTGATAAGTATGGGGGAAAGTTTATGCTTCTGCAACTTTGATTTTCAGAATTTTGAATTCTTAGGCTACTATATTAAGGTTTATTCTGACTAATTGTGGAAGTATGAGGAATGTTTTGTCTGCAGTTTCTTCTTGTGAGGGAATAGCTGCTTTAAATTTAATTTCCTCTATTGAACTCACTAGTCATTGTTTAAAATGTGTGTGCATGATTGTTGATACTTCAATGGCTATGGCCACTAGTACTGTTTTGCAGAGGTTTGTATCGCTGCATTCTCAGGACCCTCCCAGATGATGATAAAATAAGATTATAAATTCTCCTTTGGATTGAGGTTTTGTTTTTGACCCTCTGTTGCAGAGGTGAAAGATGAAAAGGGTAAGCTTGAACAGGAACTCTCTAAGATTTTTCATCCCTACTTTTCCAGATTTTCCAAAGGATTCTCCAACTCTTCATCCAGTTTTGTTAAGAAACCAAATAAACAGTCTCAACAAAATGCTGGTTAATAGACATTTAAGAAGAAATGGCAATGGAGTTTCCAAGAAGAGTCCTGGAAACTTCCAAAATAGACAGTCCAGCAAGTCAGAATGACTATAGAAATTTTGTTCCCCCTCTCCCACCATGGCCACTCCTTTTTTTGCCCTTCTTTACAGAAGGTCTCAATTTTCATTTTTCTTTTTGGCAACAGATAGCTTCACACAAATCGTTTCTGAAAAAAATCATCAAGGTTACAGATGTCAGTGGGAAGAAATTCCTCCTTTCCAGGGTTAATTCCTTATCTGCCAGACCACACATTCCTGTTTCCTTTCCACCTGTCCTTCATTGCATGCTGTCCCAGGGAGTGATAGAGCCAGTTCCCCCCTACCAGGTAGGGAAGGAGTTTTATTCAGGGATGATTTTAGTGTCAAAGAAAGAAAATGCTGGAGACCAATTCTACATCTTTGTTTCCACAACCTGTTTGTGATGGCACCCAAGTTCAAAATGATGTCACTTCACAACCCGTTCTTCCTCATTCAAGTTTCTTTGTAACATTAGATTTAAAACATGCTGATAACATTTCGTATTCATTCAGATTTCAGTTGTTTAAGGGTTTGTGTGTTTAGAACACGTTATCAGTTCTCTGCCTTACCCTTTGTCCTATCCAGTGCACCGAGTGTTCATAAAGTGCCTAACTCCAGTTATGGCTCTCTGCAAGCTACATGGTATCCACAATTTTCCATATTTAGATGATTTTCTTATATTTGCAGAGTATTTTTCAGTGTGTCAGGAATTTCTTTTGGGTGTGAGATGTGTTACAGAAGCCGGGATTCCAAGAGAACATTCAAAAGTCTTGATTCCTTCTCACATGATTGTGTTTCTGAGATGACAACTAGAAACCACAGATTAAAGAGCATTTCTTCAACAGGAAAAATAGATCTGTTTCCAGGGGTTTCCACTCAGAATTTGATCACTGCAAGGGAATACCTCATAATTTTGGGTCCGATTGCTTCTTTGATGCTCATGATACCCCTGTCAAGACTCCACACGAGAACGATGCAGTAACATCTGAAGTCTGTCTGGTCCCACCAGCAACACTCTGTCTTTTCAGATCCCAGTGCTGGGGGTTGTCAGAGGAGAAATCACTTTATGGAGACAACAAATATCCCTAAATACACATATTCCCTTGTCCCTCCCTATTTCAAAGTAGTCAGTCACTACCGACACCTCAGACTTTTCTTGAGGGGGCAGTTTCAGGAGAGAGAGAAAAGTGCAGGATGTGTGGGACACCAAGGACAGATGCAAGTACATAAATATAAGAGAGAGGCTTGCCCTGATCAAGACACTCAACTCTCTGAATCATTTTTGGCCCCTGGGACCACTGCAAGCTGTTACAGACAATACCACAGTCATGTGGTTCAACAGCAAGCAAGGGGGAACCAGATCATATCTGTCTGCAGACCAGCCATGTTAGCTTGGGATATAGCTTCTCAATCTCACTCTACAGGCATCCTTTCATTCAGTCAGAGTCAAATTGTGCAGTAGACAAGCCGAGCAGGACAAGGGAAGACCCTTATGAATGGAAACTAGATCAGGGGGTCTGCCAAGATTTGATCCATCTGTGTGGAATTATTCAAGTAGACCTCTTTTCCTTCTCTCTGAACAATCATCTGGCAAGATTCTGCTCTGGGACCCCATTCGACAAGGCCTAAAAGACCAGTGCCTTTTGTTGTACTTGGACAGGAATGTTCTTTTAGATTTTCCACCCTTTCCATTAATATCTACAGTACTACTTCAGATTATGAAGGAATGCCACAGGGTCATTGTGTGAATCCCTTCTGACCCAGGCAACCATGGATGTTCTTCGTGTTTCACTGTTGCAATCATCACACTTGGGTTATCTGCCTGTAGGTAGCCCTCAGTCGGCCCAAATACCAGAGTCTTGGGATTTCCCCGTCGGATGCTGTCGCCTTTTCCATGACGTCAGGGGTATAAAACCTGCAGCCGACACCATTACATCAGCCTTTCTTGCCACGTGGGAGCCCGAAGTAGAAGTAGTTCGCAAGTGCCGGTCGGCCGCTACCTGAAATTTCGTTTTTTGAGTTTCAGACCTGAAGTCTTCTAGAGCTAAGTACCCTGTTGAGGATCCCTTTTTCTTGCTCTAAGCGATGTCAGAAAAAGTTAACAATTGTCTTACCTGTGAAAAGCAAATACCTCACAGAGATTTTCATTCTTACTGCGTCATCTATTTAGGACCAGACCATGACATTTCTCGCTCTAGGTTTTGTGCCTTGTTTAATGCCCGAACTATTAGTTGTTGGGCTATCTTCGTCGCTAAATTCTTTCCTTCTCGTTCTCCGTATTCCAAAATGGCTTCGATAAGCCATACGACTACCAATCTTCTGAAAAGACGTAAGGATAAAGACAGAGACCGCATCGGTCCAAAACTGCCGACGACGCTTCCGTTAAGCTAGTTGCCAGTCCGCCGGTACTCAGTGAGGCGTTTTCCCAGCCCCTGATACCCGCTTCTACAGATTTGCTGGCCTCTGCTGAGACCCATTCAGAGTCAGATGCTTCTTTGACTATGGAACTTGCGGATTTCTCTACCTTGGATAGGTCCGGAGCCGCTGTGCAGGCACCGGCTTCTGATGGTGTATTCTGACCTTCTGATCGCATTAAACCGACAGCTTCGTTTTTGACCAAAACTACCGAGTTTCTCAAGCCCAGAGTTTGCTCTACGCATAGAAAACAGATTACCAAAGCGCATGCTCAAGCCCCCTTGCCACAGAAACAAATGCTTAGAATGGCTGAAGACCTTATAACGTTAACTAGGGGAAGCCAGCCTTATCCCCCTAAAAGATAAAGAATTTATTTTTCCTTCTGATTCTACAGACCATGAGTCTGATTACTCTGATCCCTCTGATTACCAGGATGTATACTTGTCTACTTATGAGGATTCAGATGCAGAGGATTCCATACCCTCTGCCTCTCCTCCAGAGAACTTTTCTTTTGGTGAAATCTTACATACTTTAAGAGAGCATTTCCACTGGGAATGCCAGGACTACCCTCAGTCCAAAAAGAGACTCAGCAAATTTTTAGACTTGCCTCAGCACAGGCCTCTGGCTATACCCCCTGTCCTGGATATTGTAGATGTCTTCATGGAATTCAGTCTTACTCCTGATACTTTGCCACCAGCTCCTAGAAAGCCTGACAGGTACTACAGAATACCCGACTCTCACATATTTCCCTTTAAGAATCCCACTGCGGATCCAGAGACTATTTCCCAGGGACCTAAAGGCATTAAGGCTACTACAGCCAAAAACCCTACCCCTTCGGACAGGGATTCTAGAGCTTTAGACAGATGGGGTAAGAAGGTATATACCTCTGCAACTCTTGCCTGTCAGGGCTTTGAATTGCCAGTTTCACATGCTGAAGCACCAGCAGCATATTATGGAACTAATTAAGCAAAAAATGTTTTTGCTTCCTAATTGTACAGAAAATAAAGATTTACAAGAGTTAATGCATTCTGCAAACCAAGTTAGTAAACCTACTTTGCAGTATGGTTTTGATGCCTTAGAAGCATCTTGCAGGGCTGCTGTCACTGGGTCTGTACTGAGAAGGCATGCTTGGTTGAAGGAGCAAATCTTGCTAGACCATGTCAAAGCAAGATTACTAGATGCTCCATTAAACCAGGAAAGTTTGTTTGGCGCAAAAGCAGAAGTTGTTCTTAAAAAGATAGAGGAAAAAGCTAAATCTATGCAAACTATTAAAGATTTCTTACAGGTGCAGCCACCTGGATTCAGTAGGCATTGGCCTTCTAAAAACTGGTCCTTTCCAGTCCCTCCCAGACATTCTCAGTCCATACCCAGGGGCAACAGGCCACCAAGACTACAGTCTCAGGGTATGCAGAGAGCTAAACAATGGAGTACTCCCTCCTCTAAAACAGGGAGTGGTAAGCCACCCCCTTATGGAAAAAGTTCACAATGACTTGTCTATCTTGCTTCCCAGCAAGGCCCAAGTACTTGCACCCCTAGGAGGAAAACTTGCCCTGCATGCAAAAAACTGGATGTCCATTATCCAGGACCGATGGGTCCTAAACATTGTATCCCAGGGATACAGATTCCACTTCCACTCACTGCCAACCCCAAGCAGGTTGCCAGACCCACCTCCAAACCAGTGGGCAGAGGGTCAAAAGCAAGTACTTTCTCTTCTTTGTATCAGGGCTATTCAGCCTGTGCCAGTAGAGCAAAGGGGACAGGGTTTCTACTCCAGACTGTTCCTGGTGCCCAGAAAAGAGGGCTCTTGTGCCCTATCCTAGATCTGTCAATTCTCAACACTTTCTGGGTGGTCCCTAAATTCAAAATGCTGACTCTGCAACAGCTTCTTCCTATGCTAGCCAAGGACGACTGGCTAGTCACTCTGGACCTAAAAGAAGCTTATCTACACATCCCCATAAGGGAATATTGCAGGGAATATCTACGTTTCAGGGCAGGCTCTGTGCGCCATCAGTTCTCTGCACTTCCCTTTGGCTTATCTATTGCACCAGGGTATTCACAAAATGCCTGGCTCCAGCCATGGCATACTACAGGCAGGGAAATATTCAGATTTACCCATACTTGGACGATTGCCTGATTCAGGCAGACAGTCAGGAATTGCTACTTCAGCACCTGGCATTTGTAAAGAAACTTCTAACCTCTCTGGGGTACACCATTAACGAACAGAAATCACAACTGGTCCCCAGCCAAAAGATTGTATTCCTGGGAACACAACTTCCCAGATGGCATTCCTAACACCAGAAAAACAGGTTTATTTGACAAACTACTTCAAAGTAATGGCCACCAAAACCCAGCTATCTGCAAGAAAAATACTGCAAGTCCTAGGGTTCATGGCTTCATGCAATCTACTAATTCGAGATGCAAGACTGCATATGAGGACACTTCAGTGGTACTTAAGTCTGTGGTGTCAACATTCTCAGGACCTGGAAACATTGATTCCTATCATTCCTTGTCTAAGGGCAGAGCTCCTTTGGTGGGCAGGGGCATGCAACCACAACAAGAGACTTTCTTTCACTCAACCCCTCGGCGTCCAAACCCTGACAACAGACTCATCAGACTGTGTGTGGGGGGCTCAGATGGCAGGCAAATGCATTCAAGGCAAATGGAGCCCAGGACAAATTTCCCTGCATATCAATCAAAAAGAAATGTTAGCTGTACAGAATGCTCTGACAGCCTTCAAATACCTTATCCTTCCAGGACAACTCCTGATAAAGATAGACAACACCACAGTTGTGTCGTACATAAACAAGCAAAGGGGAACTTATTCCTACGCACTCTGCAGGTTAGCCATGGCCCTGTGGAACACAGCCTTGAGCAACCAGGTGCACCTGCAAGCTCAATTCCTGCCAGGCAAGCAAATTCACTGGCAGACGACTTAAGAAGAAATCTACTGGACCCACACGAGTGGAAGCTGGAACCCAACTCATTCAAATTTCTAATCCACAGGTGGGGGACTCCAGAGGTGGACTGCTTTGCCTCCTCCCAAAACCATCAATTGAGCAAATTTTGCACCAGAAATCCCCACAGCCAAGCGTGGAAAGTGGATGCCCCATCTTTTAGATGGGAAAACTTCTCAATTTATGCCTTTCCCCCTCTTCCCCCTCTCAAAAGTGCTACTCAAGATCAAACAGGAAAGGCCAAGAACAATCCTTATTGCCCCAGACTGGCCACGCCAGCACTGGTACCCACTCTGCAGTCTCAAAGCAGTGCCACCCTGGCACCTACATCAGACCCCCCCTCCCTGCTGTCCCAGCAGGAGGGACAGATTTTGCATCCACAGCTGCAAACCTTGAACCTTGCAGCCTGGCCTATCCCCTGAATACACCACCAGCAACCCTCAGCAAACAGGTGATGGATGTCATCCTTGAGGCCAGAAGACCTAGTACTAGGAAATACTATTCAGAAAAATGGAAAAGAGATTGTTCTTGGAGCCAGTCTCAAGGAAAGGACACAGCTGTGCCCATCTTATCTCAGATCCTGGATTACCTAGCAGAGCTACTCCACAAAGGCCTGTCCTTCTCCTCTATTAAAATTCATGCCTCTGCCATCGTAGTTCATTACAATATTGAGCCACCTCTATTTTCTCATCCTCTCATCAAACAGTTTCTGAGAGAAGCTAACAATTTAAGGCCCCCGAGGAGAGCCCCCACCCCTGCCTGGGACCTTAACTTTGTACTAGAGAAGCTCACGCTTCCACCTTTTGAGTCTGCTGCTGCAACAGAGTTAAAATTCCTCTCTTGGAAAACAGCCTTACTTCTAGCCATCACTTCAACAAGAAGGGTGTCTGAGTTGCAGGTACTAATGGCTGTGGAACCCTTCATCATTTTCCATGCGGACAGGGTTTCCCTCAGGACTAACCCATCATTTATGCCCACTGTGGTATCCAGTGTGGCTTTAAACCAATCCATCCATTTATCAACTTTTTTTTCCTAATCCTCAGATTAAAGGGGAAAGGATTCTGCCCTCCTTGGACATGCACAGACAGCTCAGGTTCTACCTTAACAGAACTAAACCTTTCAGAAAATCTGACCAGCTGCTAGTCAGCTTTGCTACAGGGGCAGAGGGCAAAGCCATTTCAAAGCAAACCATTTTCAAATGGATATCACAGTGTATCCATTTCTGCTACAAACACCATGGAAAACCTACTCCACAGGGGATCAGAACTCATTCCACTAGAGCTCCCTCAACCTCTACAGCTTTTCGCAGGGGAGTCCCTAACAGGGACATCCTGGAAGTTGCAACCTGGAGTTTTGTACACACCTTTACCAAGCATTACCACTTACCTATTTTTTTCTAAATCCAGAGCTGGATTTGCTACAGCAGTCTTACAAGGCCTAATAGCCAGCCCCAATACTTCTTGACTGCCTCCACCCTTCCTCAGCTTTGGGAATCAACCCAAGTGTGATGACTGCAAAAGTAAAACGCGAAGAACATAGTACAGTTGTGTACACTTACCATAAATGTAGATGTTCGAGTGTATTCACTGTTGCAGTCCTGGTTACCCTCCCTCCCTCCAGCCCCTTGACTTTTCTATTCTTTCTATCTATCCTCTTTTTGGCAGTGGTATTTACTTTTTACTGGAGGTATTCCACACCATGTAATTGCTTCCTATTTTGGGGGCTCCTGACATCTGGGGCAAGAAAAACTGATGTAATGGTGTCGGCTGCATGTTTTATACCCCTGATGACCTGACGTTATGGAAGAGGCATCAGCATCCGACGTGGAAATCCCAAAACTCTGGTTTTCGGGCCGACTGAGGGCTACCTGCAGGCAGATAAACCCAAGTGTGATAACAGCAACAGTGAATACGCTTGAATATCTACATTTATGGAAAGTGTACACAACTGTACTTTCTCCCTCCTTTTGGGAATGACCAGGAGTAATTACCCAAGCTTCCTCACAGACTGTATTTATTCACACAGTTACATACACCCTACACTTAACTTCATTTGACTGCCTGGATGATAGGGTCTTCACTCCCTTTAGGCACCTGTTTACTTAGGACGTGCAGCAAGTGTTAATGAAGGCAAGAAAAGCCATATATTAACAAATGGATGAGTTGGTGCGAATAAAATAACCAGCACCCATTCAGAGCCAGTTGTTCTCTGGTTTTATAATATTTGTGTCAGTTACTATCTTATGGCCTTTCTTATAACTCTGTCAAGATGTATCGGCCAGTTCAGCATGTCTGTCTATGGATCCTCCTCTCTTAGTGCATTCTCATGTCAAAATTTTTTTGAAAGGGGTTTTGCATGAGAGGATTCCAAGAAAACATAGTCTCTTCCTTGGGATCTTAGCTTTGTGATAAGCTGGCACTTGTTCTGTTTCAGCCAGCTAACCTGGCTGACGAAGTTGTTAACATGGAAAATAGTTTTACTGATTGCTCTGACCTCTGCAAGGAGAATATCTGAGTTACAAGCTCTTATGGGTGAGTCAGTCCTATCTCGTTTTCCACAGGGACAGAGTTTCTTTGAGAACTAATCCTCTTTTTATACCAAAAGTGGTATCTGAGTTTGCTTTAGTCCAAACTGTCAATCTCAAATTTTTCTTTTCTGAACCCAAAAATGAGGGATAAAGGCTACTCCATACCTTGGATGTCCACAGACAACTCCAGTACTATCTTGACAGAACTGAATCTTTAAGGTCTTCAAGTCAGTTGTTAATTTTGTGTGAGGGCAAGAACCGCCTGTGTCAAAACAGACAAATCATTTCCAAATGGTTGTCCAAGGCTATTGCCTTTTGTTGTACTCATCACAATAAAACTGCTCCAGGAAGGGTCAAGACCCACTTTGCCAAGACCTTGGCTTCATCTGTGGCTTTATGGAAATGCATGGATTCTTGAAGTTTTCAAGAAGCTGCAGCTCGGTCATCTGGTACATACTTTTACAAAGCATGATTCCATCTCTCATTCTAGATCAGGCTTTTCAAGGACCTATATAGGTACCTATATAGTTAAGGCTACTGCAGCAGTGATCAGTATAATGAACATAGTACAATTGTACAAGTAAACTTGCCATAACAGTAGATGTTCAAATGATCACTGCCGCAGCATATGCTGCCTCCTTCCACCCCCTTTTTTGTGTTGTTTATGCCAGGATGTGGCTATTTATTTTTTGTTCTTCCTAGCAGTGCTCAGCCTCCCTCTCTTTATTGGTAGGAAAGCTCTGAAAGACTTGGCATCCAAACCTCTTTTTTATTCAGCTCTGCTCGAGCTGCCTGACACTTGGGCACTTGGAGGGTACTCTGGAGACAGCTACCTTCATTATGTGGTCCAATAAATATCTTTTTAGAAGAGTATTTTAACAGTAAGCTATTTTCATTTTAGGACTTTTTGTTGCTTATTTTATGGGTATCTTCCAAGGTTTCAGTAATTTTTCCAAATGTACAAAATAAGTCACATCTCTAAGACTGTTAGTATTCTTCAAGTGATCATCCGAAGAGAATATGTGGACCAGAAAGCACTTCAAAATCTGATTAAACTGCCACAGGTGTGCAACATCAAAGTATGACAAAAGGGATAATCATATCCTGTGGATGTTAACACTGTAAAGTTTTGGCACACCATTACTCTGGCACACTTTAATGATGACAACTCAGATATGCTTGTCATAAGATCTGGAATGCAATGGAAATTCATTATGCGAGTCAAGCACATGTTACAACTTTTAAACAATATGGTCAACACTTGAATCTGTTACAGCTTACAGGCAAAATGTATCCACTGCTAAACAAGAAAACAAGTACTACTCATTCACAATAACCTCTAACCACTTTAGTAACAATATAAATGAAATTAAGCACAAATACACAAAAGTAACTCTAAGTGCACTTTGCCACACGGCGTGCCCATCTATGCAGATACTCCTATGCATGATTCTGTATCCATGCCTACTACAGTTGCTCATTCTCCATACTTGCAGCAAAGCACTTGAAACAAAGTGTGTCATGACAACAAACATGTTAAAAATGGGAGAAAAAAAACTTCAAATAAGTTCATTATACTACTGCAATTAACCATTATTGCTCAGTGGGAATGCTACACGATTTCGCCTGAGTACACAAAAGTACCGGGTATGGGAGAAGTCCAACATTAATATACCACTTAATTACTTTTGTCTGCTTCTAAAGCTACCCAATTACAGTAGTGTTGGTTTACATCAGTCATGTCATAAATGGGGGAAACGCTGTTATCGTAAATCTGTTTATCACTAAAATACTACATTAATCGGACTTAATGACCTTGTCCAGAGACTCACTATCAGCCATGGCTCAGGCCAACAAACAATACAAAACGTATAAAGAATTCCACATATGAGTAGGGTACACTAGGACTAAAACAAGGCTCCTTACTGAAATGGTTGGCACCTGAAATGCTGAATGCTGACCCACTGAAAAAAAGATGGAGAAGATTGAATATGAATATCGCTCTTGCCCTTTAATCTTTGTTTGGCAGGGGGAAATTCCTCCTGCAGCCTCCAATTTAAGGGGCAAGCCTCTCACAGCTGACCCAAAATTTTTATCTATGCTAGGTTTTTGTGATATAAAAATGAGACCACAATAAATAATTTCAAAACTTTTCCCACCTTTACTGTGTCCTATAAATCATTTCAGAACTTTTCCCACCCTTAATGCGACCTATAACATGTACAGTTCAATTGAAAAACAAAGAAATCTGTTGGAGGGAAAAATATAAAAAATAAAAAACGTACAATAAGCTGGTTGCATAAGGGTGCACACCCTTAAACTTAATACTTTGTTGAAGCACCTTTTGATTTAATTACAGCATTCAGTCTTCTTGGGTACACACCTGCCATCAGTTAAAGAGACTCTGTTTAACCCCAAATAAAGTTCAGCTGTCCTAGTAGGATTTCCCTGACTTTTACTCAGTTGCCTGCTACAGCAAATGGCATGGGTTCGCATAGAGTTTACAAAGCATCAAAGGGATGTCATTGTTGAAAGGTATCAGTCAAGGGAAGGGTACAAAAAAAATTCCACAGCATTGGATATACCATGGAACACAGTGAAGGCAGTCATCAAAAAGTGGAGAAAATGTGGGACAACAGTGACGTTGCAAAGAACTGGATGTCCCTCCAAAACTGATGAAAAGACAAGATGAAAACTGGTCAGGGAGTCTGCCAAGAGACCTACAGCAACATTGAAGGAGCTGCAGGAATTTTTGGCAAGTAGTGGTTCTGTACTACGTGACAACAATCTCCCATATTCTCCATATGATTGGACTATGGGGTAGAGTTGCAAGACGGAAGCCTTTTTTTTTTTACACAGAAAAACATCCAGGCCTGGCTAAAATTTGCAAAACAATACATCACGTCTCCCAAAAGCATGTGGGAAAATGTGTTATGGTCTGATGAGACCAATATTGAACTTTTTGGCCACAATTCCAAAAGGTACGTTTGGTGCAAAAAGAACACTTCTCATCACCAAAAGAACACCGTCTCCACGGTGAAGCATGGTGGTGGCAGGATCATGCTTTGGGGTTGCTTTTCTTCAGCTGGAACTGGGCTTTAGTCAGGGTGGAGGGAATTGTGAACAGTTCCAAATACCAGTCACTTTTGGCCCAAAACCTTCAGGCGTCTGCTAGAAAGCTGAAGATAAAGAGGAATTTCACCTTTCAACATGACAGTGATCCCAAGCATACATCCAGATCAACAAACTAATGGCTTCACCAGAAGAAAATTTAAGTTTTGGAATGGTCCAGCCAGAGCCTAGATCTAAATCCAATAGAAAATCTGTGGGGTGACTTGAAGAGGGCTGTGCACAAGAGATGTGCTCACGATCTGACATATTTGGAGCGCTTTTGCAAGGAAGAGTGAGCAAATATTGCCAAGTCAAGATGTGTCATGCTGATAGACTTCTACCCAAGAAGACTCAATGCTGTAATTAAATCAAAAGGTGCTTCAACAAAGTATTAGTTTAAGGGTGTGCACACTTATGCAACCAGCTTATTGTACGTTTTTTTTTTAAACACTCCACTATTTAAAAAAGAACTGAAGACGCATTTATTCAACTCCAGAACCTGTCCCTGCTATAACCCTACTTAGCTCTCCCCTCCCCCACACTTACATCACTCTCAGCAGATCCTACAGACTCTCTTGACTCTCCCCCATCGTTCAGCAACAAAGAATTTAATTTTGAAAAAAAAAATATTTTTTTAATTTATTTTCTCTCTCTAATTATAATCTTCACATGTAGTTGTTTACTTCTATTGCTTACTATTATTGTTTGTAATACTTATTTTTCTTGTACTGTAATCATATATTGTATTTTCTGGAGCTTTTCTCCTTGGGTCTCCACTGAAAATGGGACAAAATCCCAGTTGGACTAGCCCGGTTAACAAATGTCAATAAATAAATAAATAACTGTCTTTATGTGCATTAGTTCCCACAGTACAATAGTGGAGGAAAAATGTAGTTGTGTAAGTAAACCTACCATAACAGCAGATGTTCCAATGATCACTGCTGCAAAAGCCTTAGCTCTATGGGCTATATCCTGCCAAGTATATACCAGCTGACCAAATTCCAAAGCTTCAGGGCACCTTCCAAATGTGCAAACTGTCAGGCAGCTTAAGCTGGGCTGACTTAAAGACTAGTTCAAACACTGAACCTTAAAATGCTTTACTGCTGCCGAAGAGTATTCATGTCTGAGGCTTTTGAAGATCTACTGTCTGCTTGTGCTGTTCAGTTGCTGGGCAAATAAGTCCCCGTTTGGGGGAAAACTTCCATTCTGTTATCTTTGTTAATTACTAATGTAAGTGTGTTCAATCTCGCCGTTTGTTCTTACACACGGGTTCGGAGCCGATCCTCGGCTCCGAGTCGGCCGAATTGCAAAGCTCTGAATCTCAGAGAAGCTCGAGACCAGCCCATATCCCACAATCCTCCCTGCCATTACTCAGATCTAGTTTGCCGCTGCAACAGATCGGATCGAGGAGAGCTCGGACCAGATAGAAACTTGAGTTTTTGTTGAGTCTTCAGATAAGAATTCAAATTTTTTTTCTTCTTAATACTTCAATATAGTTACTAGTTACTGTAGAAGTGCTGTGTGTGTGATATATATTTATATTTCCCCCCTTTTTCTTATTCAGGCACCCTTGTGGCCTAACCCTCTTTTTCTTGGGTGTGGTATTTTTTGTGAGAGTTTTATATTATAACTGTTTAGTAAGAAGAAGAAGAATTATACATATATTGCTAGGATAGTTATTTTTTTCTTTTTACCTATTATTATAGTGATCTTCATTGTTACAGTGCAATGTCAGAAAAAGCCAAATCTGGTTTTAAAAGATGTCAGTGTGGGCAGAAAATGTCCATTACTGACAATCATGCTTCCTGTGTCTACTGTCTTGGCCCTCTCCATCTCCAAGAGGATTGCTCTATTTGTCATTCCTTTAGTGGGAGGGTCATGACAGATAGACGCAGGAAGGTTATTGACAGAGGATTGTTGAAGCCGACCTTTCAAGAGGCTTTGGACAAGTCTGATCAGGCTTCTAAATCCTCGAAGGGGTCGAAGATGTCGGAGCCCATGTCATCGGCTCCGAGTTCATCTTCTCGGGTTCGTTCGCCGGTTCCACAGATCTCGGGGCCGAGCGTCGAACATTTATCTTTTACTGAGCCCCAGATCTTGGAACCGGTGTCGGAACTGCCACCACCGTCCATTCTTCGGTCGGTGCCATCTTCGGCTCCTTCGACCCGTTCTTCCAGACCGTTGTCTGACACAGATGTGGATCGTGTCGTGCAGAAACTCATGGAGAATACAGCCCTTTCCAGGTTAATTGCAGTTTCCTCCCAGTTGGTGTCGAAACTAGAAGGCCTCCCCATATCTCCAACTGGTCCTCCTTCGAGACCCATCCAGATCTCTGAGCTGGGAGAAGAGGACCTGATGATAGTGGAGCCCTCGGTGCCGAAGCCGTCCATTGCACGATCGACACCTTTGACTTTGACTCCTTCGGAACCGTTAGGGGAGTCGCGGAGCCGACGGTCTTTGCTCGGTTCCGGGACCGAGAGTCGTACCGACCTGTCGGTGCCAACTCTCTCTCTCGGGGCCTCAGCACAGACTGGTTCGGCTCTGTCCTCGGGGTGGGAGCCCACGGCACCTGGTTCTGGGATGCTTCCGTGTTCTTCGGAACCGGGGGAGCCCTTAGCCAGGGGTTCTGGGGCCTTTGACCTTATGAGGAAGGTATTGTCTGCACAGACAACCACATCATCAGGGGAATCTTCTCCTTCCCCAAAAGGGCCACTTTGTTTCTGCCCCCACGATCCATCCCAAGCGTCAAGCCCAATTGCCTCAGCCACCCACAGAGGGTTCCCCCTGTTCCTTGGAGGCCTCACCAGAAGCCCCCTCTGATGAGGTCCCAAGGAAACGGTTGTGCAAGAGAAGGCACATAGATTCCCCACAGGAATCTCTAACGTCTGACACCGACTTGGATGAGGCAGAGGGTTCCCCCAAATCACCCTCGGAGGATGTGTCATTTGCAGACATCCTGGAGATCTTGAAACAGAGGGGTGATTGGCAGTCCCTAGCCCCCTCTGAGGACGAGTCGGTGCTGCTGAAGGCTTTTGGGGCTCAACCTTCTACCTCCTGGGTGACCCCGCCCTTCGATGAATTAATGGATTTGATTGCTCGAAGGGCGTGGGAGACACCTGACACAGTGGAGCCAGTACCTAGGAAACCAAACAAGTTCATCACTGCCCCCCAAGATGAATCTTATCTCACCAAGGGAGTCCCTGTCGATGCTATGGTGGTGGCGGCAGCCACGAAAAAGGAGATGTCCGAGTCTTCCTCATCTGTTCATCCTCTTAATAAGGATTCTAGGACTATGGACAGATATGGGAAGCGCATTTTTAGTTCAGCGACTTTTTCCATGCATTCGCTAAACTACCTGACCCATTTCACACGATTACAGAGGGATCTCATCAAGGAGCTGACAGATACCCTCCAGGGTAACACAGATGCTGCTGTTTCAGATAAGGTTACAGCACAACTTAACACCCTCACATCCATAGTAAACTCATCCATGAGGCTCATCTCGTATGCAGCCGAGGGATCGAGTAGAGCTGCAGCTTCAGCGATTGCTCTTCGAAGACGATCATGGATGCGGCTGTGCTCCTTTGCGGAAGACTTCAAGTCTTCCTTTGCTAATGCCCCTTTTGATGGTGCTACACTTTTCGGGCCCAAGGCTAAGGAGACTCTCACTCGGTGCGAGCAAGAGGGAAAGACCCTGTCTGCTGTCGGGGTCCGTTTTTCCGCTCCTACTAGACTGTACCCCAAAGGGCAATGAGGCGGAAAAATGTGGTTCCGTAAGAATCAGGGATCTTTCCAAACCGCACAGAGTGATACCCCCTCCAGAGGCAGAGGAGGGGGTAGAAATGGAAGATGTTGCCCCGGCGGCAGAGGGGGTCCGCATAACCAAGTCGACAGGGATTCCGTCCCTGGGAAGCCTTTCCAGCACTCCTGAAGGGAGGCCCGGTTGTACTGCTCTGGAGGCAGTCGGGGGTCGCTTAGCTTTATAACCACTGGCCTGGCTAAACATTACTTCAGATTCTTGGATAAAAAGCATTATAACCAGAGGATACAAAATCCCCTTCTTTTCAACACCACCTCTACAAAGGAAATTTCCAGACATGCCACCCCGTCTGCAAAAACTAGCAGCTGTAGAAATTTCAAAGCTGCTCGAAAACAGAGTCATCCAACCAGTCCCGGCGGACCAAAGAGGATTCGGAACTTACTCAAGGTTCTTTTTAGTTCCAAAAAAGACAGGGGACTGGAGACCGATCTTAGATCTCAGCCATGTCAACAACTTCGTGAAGAAGGAAAAGTTCCGAATGGTCACGCTTCAATCGATCCTTCCATTCTTACAGAAGGACGATTGAATGTGCTCTATAGATCTCAAAGACGCGTACTACCACATCAAAATGGCCAGACCGTCCAGAGATCACCTGCGCTTCCGACTGGGGACCAGTCACTTTCAGTTTTGAGCTCTGCCCTTTGGACTCACCTCAGGCCCCCAGGGTGTTCACCAAATGCATGGCAGTAGCTGCGGCTCACTTCAGACGACAAGGATTCCGGGTGTTTCCCTATCTGGATGACTGGCTCCTCACCGCCACCACTGAGCGACGACTATTGCAAGCCAGAGACTACACAATCAGCCTTTGTTCCCACTTAGGGATATCCATAAACTTCGAAAAGTCTTGTTTATCGCCCTCACAGTGTATTTCCTTCATCGGAGCAGATCTAAATACACGATCAACACTACTAAAACTCCCCCCAGTAAGAGCTTCAACGCTCAAACAGCAGGTCCTACTTCTTCTAGCCAGCAAGAAAGCCCCGGCCAAACTGGTGTTAAAAGTGTTGGGACTGATGGCAGCCGCATTAATTGCAGTCCCTATGGGAAGATTACACATGAGGATTCTTCAATGGCTGCTTTTTGCGCAGTGGTCGTTCCAACTACCACCCCTAACGCACGAGATCAGGATAACAGAATCTTGCAGACGGGACCTCTCATGGTGGGTGTGCAACCAGAACCTCACTGTGGGTCGTCCGTTCATTCTACCCATCCCAACAGCTACAATAACCACGGACGCTTCCCTGATAGGGTGGGGGGGCCTTTTTCAGCGAAGAACAGTCCAAGGAGAATGGTCCAGCACGGAGTACACTCTACATATAAATGTTCTGGAGTTGAGGGCGGTGTTCCTAGCGTTGCAACACTTCCATCCCCTCTTACCTCTATGGACAGTAGCAGTTCAGACAGACAACATGTCGGTAGTCTGGTACATAAACAAGCAAGGGGGAACCAGGTCTTACCCGTTATGCAGAGAGGCCATGAGAATTTGGCAATGGGCAGAGTCCACGGGTCGCTTTCTGATAGCGATGCACATCCCGGGGTCATCCAACGTCATTGCGGACAGGTTGAGCAGAGCCATCCTGTTACCTCATGAGTGGTCCCTGAATTCACAGACGGTGGAAAAGATCTTCCGCAAGTGGGTCCAGCCTTGTTGTGATCTGTTTGCTTCCCCATTGAATGCAAAATGCAGAAGCTACTTTGCCCTTCTACCCCCTCTGGGGGATGTCCCCAGGGACTCACTGATACACAATTGGCCCCCGGGTCTCCTATATGCATTCCCACCAACTCCATTGATTCCCAGATTTCTACAGAAAGCCAGGAGCCTGGAAAGGACTATAATACTCATAGCCCCGTTCTGGCCTCGTCAAATATGGTTTCCCTTTCTTCGAGCTCATCAAATAGAGGAACCATGGATTCTGGACCCAGTGCCAGACCTGCTGACACACTCGTCGGGAGTTCCTCACCCGTCTCTACAATCCCTCAAACTAGCAGCTTGGCTGCTCTGCTTCCCTGCCTAGCCAGGTCTCATCTTCTCCCTCCATCAGTTCAACACATCCTGGTTGCTTCTCATAAAGCCTCTACTACTAAGCTCTATACGAGTAAGTGGAAACGCTTTGTATATTGGGCATCTAGTCAAACCTTAGATCCCTTGGTAGCTCCTTTACATAACATTTTAGAATTTTTATCCATCCTTTTTCACGAAGGAGCTTCTACTTCCACTCTAAGAGTACAGTTGGCGGCCATTTCAAACTTCCATATTCGTGAAGGAGGTTCTTCAATTATGTCTCACAGGCTTTGCAAAGCCTTTTTGAAAGGAACCTTCCATCTTAGACCGCCTGTCAGAAAACCTTTCTTTCCATGGAGCCTGAATTTGGTACTGTCGCAACTCATGTTGCCACCTTTTGAACCTGCTTTGTCATGCCTCCTAAAGTTCTTATCGTGGAAGACGCTGTTTCTCGTCACCGTGACCTCAGCTCGTAGGGTCTCAGAGCTGCAGGCATTATCGGTTAGACCACCTTACCTGATATTCCACCCAGACAGGGTTTCTTTACGTACAAATCCATCTTTCCTTCCAAAAATGTGTTCAGTTACGAATATTAACCAGTCTATAGAACTCCCTACCTTCTTCAAAAAACATACTAACAAACTGGAGTATATGTTGCACAAGTTAGATGTCCACAGGCAGCTAAGATTTTATTTAGACAGGACCAAAGCTTTCAGAAAAACGGATCAACTCTTCGTTGCTTTTGCAGACAATAAAAAGGGCATGGCAATTACTAAACGTACACTATCTAAATGGCTTGCTGACTGTATAACATTTGTATACTCTAAATCAAACCAATCCTTACCAAATAAACCTAAGGCCCATTCTGCTAGATCCGTTTCCACCTCCTTAGCTCATGCGGCTCGCTTGCCTTTGGACACTATTTGTGCAGCAGCCACGTGGTCTAAACCACATACTTTCATCACTCATTATAGAGTGGACAAGGTCTCCAAGGATAGGACATCATTTGGTTCCACTGTGCTTAGGAACGTTCTTCCATGAGTCACTCGGGGTCACGGAGCTAGGGACGCTACCCGTGTGTAAGAACAAACGGCGAGATTGAACACTCTTACATAAAGAAGTTATGTCCTTACCATATCTTTCCATGTAGAGTGTTCATCTCGCCTTTGTTCTTACATTCCCTCCCTTCCCACCCCATGTGTTTGGAAGAACTGGTAGGATTAGAGTCTGATCGACGTGTCTTGACCCTTTGCGGGGTATATGGTCCCGTGTGTCATGGGATATATGTTTAGACCATTAGTTATTGCTATGGTGAGAGAGTGTCTCTGAATGGCTGAAGAGAGTGTATGCTTCTAGCACCGCTGGTGTTGGATCCTTGGTCTGGTTTGCTTGCAAACTAGATCTGAGTAATGGCAGGGAGGATTGTGGGATATGGACTGGTCTCGAGCTTCTCTGAGATTCAGAGCTTTGCAATTCGGCCGACTCGGAGCCGAGGATCGGCTCCGAACCCGTGTGTAAGAACAAAGGCGAGATGAACACTCTACATGGAACGTTATGGTAAGGACATAACTTCTTTTCTTCCTCAGGAAAGTTGTGTGTTTTAAAGGACTGTCAGAAGACTGTATTGTACTTTTAAACGAGAGTCCTTTTTTTCCCTTTCATTTTAAAAAGTAAGTGTTTAAAAAAACATTTTTATGTGAATAAATTGTGTATGTTTTACTTTTGGGTGTTGGAAAGTGTTACAAAAAGCTTTTTATTGTGTTTTTGTGTGAAAAAGTGCTTTTTAAAGACCGTACATTTTTACCAGCTTTTGTTGCTCGTTTTCCCCATGAAAAAGGCACTAATCAGTCCTCCTTCCAGCCAAAAAAGAAAAAGTTAATCAAACAGCCTTTGCCACTACAACAAGCTAACAATTTTCCAAACCCACTCATCTTTGACCCCCAGATCCCTTTGGCGTGTATGCACTATGGACTGGCGGTTTGTCACATCCTCTGCGGCTGTTTGGGTCCCCTCAGTGTGTAGGGAAGAGAAAATGCTATTTTGTATTGTGCTATCCCTGGGGAAGCTACTGCTGCCATTTTATAACACTGTTAGCCCCATCTTTTCTGTCAAAAAGCAACTGAAAAATAGACGTATTTAATTCTCTTCAAATTTACTTAGACTAGATTAGTTTACTGGGTCTGCTTCAGGGTTTTATTCAGCTTTTAATCCTTATTTGTTGTTTTCTGGTAAAAGAAAGAATGATACCTCTTTCCTGAAGAGATTCAAGACTGAATCGGTGAGGAAGATGAAGGGACAGATGCAAATTTTCTCCTCAGTTTTATGATTCAGACTTGGAGGAGATTTCAGTTTCTGATTCTCCCTTTGGGGTTCCTTTGTCTTTGAGACTATTTGCAGAATGTGAAAGTGTTTTCAGTGGGAGTACAGTGAGGTTTCTTATTTCCTCCGAAAATGTTATGAGCTCTTATAAAAGGAATTTCCTTTCACCATTTCCAACAGTTCGGTCAGCTTTGGAAGATATCTGTATGTGTCTGCCTGTATTTTTCTTCATAGCCAGCCTGCTGACTGTAAAAACAGCAGATAGAATGTATAAAGTTCTTCCCAAACATGACCCGGCAGCTATAGCTTTGGTTGTTCTTACTGCTGCTAAACTGTTAACCTACTCTTTCTGATAAGGATCTGAAGATTATTGATGAGTCTGAGAAAACAGTGCATGCTTCTGCAACTTTGATTTTTCAGGATTTTGAATTGTCAGGCTCACGTTTTGTTTTTTTTCTGACTAATTTTGAAAATATGAGGAATGTTAGGTCTGCAGTTTGTTCTTGTGAGTAAACATCTGTTTTAATTTGTTTAGGTTCTTTTGTTGTACTAGTAGTCACTGCTGTCTGTTTGCAGTGTGTATATAACTCTGTTGGCAATCTTACCAGGGCTCTGGTCTCTGTTACTTTTTTGAGGAAGTTTGCCTGGCTTCATTTTCAGAATCTCACAATAGAATGTGAATAATGAGATTTTATTTTCTCTTTTGGATAGAGATTCACTTTTTAGTTTCTTTTCTGCAGAGGTGAACAAAAAGTGTAAGGAAAGGAGCACGTTAAATCAGAGAATCTCTAGTCTAATTTTCTGCCATCCTTTTTCTAAATTTTCACCTACCCTGGCAGCAGTCCCTATTCCCTTCCAGAAAGTCTAAATCTCCATTTTTCTCTTTGACAACAGATAGTTTCAGACAAGCTGGTTCTGAAGATCATTCATCAAGGTTATAGATGGCAGTAAGAGGATATTCCACCTTACCAGATAGTTATTGCTCTTCCACTAGATCAGACTCTGTTTCCACTTGTCCTTCATTACATGCTGTTCCAGGGAGTGGTAGAGCAAGATGTTCTTAGTGTTTCACTGTTGCAGTCATTACACTTGGGTTATCCTGCTGGCAGGCTACCCTCAGTCGGCCTGAATTCCGAAGTCTAGGTCCGGCGTCAGTTGCTGTCGCCTCTTCCCTGATGTCAGTGCGCCAGGGGTATAAAAGATGCAGCCGACACCATTTTCTTCAGTCTTTCTTGCCACGCGGTGCCCGAAGCAGAAGCAGTTCGCAAGTGCCGGTCGGCCGACTCCTGAGATATTCATGTTTGAATTTCAGATCCTAAGTCTTCATTAAAAGCTAACTCCATTGGGGAAAACTTTTTTCTTGCTCCAGACCGATGTCAGAAAAAGTTAATAATTGTATTTCTTGTGGGAAGCAAATACCTCATAAGGATTTTCATTCTTACTGTATTCCTTGCCTAGGCCCTGACCACGACGTTGCTTGTTGTCGGTTTTGTGCTAGATTTAACCAGCGCACTATACAGCGCCGGTACGATTTTGCTTTTCACTATTTTGGCAGAAGATTTAATTGCATGATGCCGTCGGATAGCCAACTGACTACTGCAATTCACAAGAAACGCAACAAGGACTTATCACCTCTCACTAAAGCGGTGACGGATGTCATTTTGGAGGCCAGGAGGCCTAGTACTAGAAAATCTTATGCTGGAAAAATGGGAGAGAGAGTCTGTGCCTGGAACCAGGCACAAGGAATTGAGTCAGCAGTACCAAATATTCCTCAGATTTTGCAATACTTAACTGAGATGCTGGACAAAGGCCTATCCTTTTCATCAATTAAAATTCATGCCTCTGCCATTTCGGCTCATTACAATACAGAGCCACCAATCTTTTCTCATCCTTTGTTAAGGCAATACCTCAGAGGAGCCAAAAACTTAAGGCCTCCAAGGAGATCACCAATACCTGCATGGGACCTCAATTATGTGTTGGAAAAACTCACTCTGCCCCCTTTTGAGCCAGCCGCTACAGCTGATATAAAGTTTCTATCTTGGAAAACAGCTCTGCTCCTAGCAATAACCTCTGCAAGACGAGTTCAGAGCTACAGGCACTCATGGCTGTGGAAACTTTTATAATTTTTTATTCAGACAGGGTTTCTCTGAGGACAAACCCGACATTTATGCCTAAGGTAGTGTCCAGTGTGGCCCTTAACCAAACTATTCAACTGCCTACTTTTTACCCAAACCCACAGAATAAGGGGGAGAGAATTCTGCATTATCTGGACATACACAGACGGCTATGCTTGTACTTGAACAGAACCAAAGCTTTCAGAAAGACTGAGCAACTACTAGTGGCTTATGCTGCAGGATCACAAGGAAAGGCTATCTCAAAGCAGACCATTTCAAAGTGAATAGGCCACTGCATTAGTTTCTGCTATTCACAACATGGCAAGCCAGTGCCTAAGGGCATTAGGCCACATTCACCAGAGCAGCAACCATGTCAGCATCCTTCCTCAGGGGAGTACCAACCAAAGACAATTTAGAAGCTGCTACCTGGAGTTCAGTGCACACCTTTACAAAGCACTATCATTTACCACTCTACTCTAAATCCAGGGCAGGTTTTCCCACTGCAGTTCTGCAGGGCCTCATAGCCGCTCCTAATGCTTTTTTGCTCCAGCCTCCCAACCATAGCTTTGGGATTCATAATGACTGCAACAGTGAAACACGAAGAACATAGTACAGTTTTGTACGCTTACCATAAATGTAGATGTTCGAGTGTATTCACTGTTGCAGTCCAGGTTACCCACCCACCATCCCCCATCTCTTTTTGCTGGAACTTAGCTGCACTTCTCTAATCTATACAACCTGTGTGGTGTATTTGCTTGTAGATGAAGGTATTATATATTTTGGTGCATGCATGTTTTATTGGCATACTTTTAGCCTTCCCTTTTGGGGGCACCTGACATTTGGGGTAAGAAAAACTGAAGAAAATGGCGTTGGCTGCATCTTTAATACCCCTGGCGCACTGACGTCAGGGAAGAAGCGACAGCAACCAACGCCAGACCTAGACTTTGGAATTCAGGCCGACTGAGGGTAGCCTGCCAGCAGGATAACCCAAGTGTAATGACTGCAACAGTGAATACACTCGAACATCTACATTTATGGTAAGTGTACACAACTGTACTTTCCTCCTCCCCAAGTTGGGAAAGGTTTTTGTTCAAGGATGTTTTAGTGTCAAAGAGAGAAGATGGAGCTCAGTTCTGGGTCGGTCTTTGTAGATATGTTTGTGATATTGCGTAACTTTAAAATTATGAGGCTTCACAATCTGTTACCTCTTCTTCATTCAAGTTTCTTAAACAATAAGTGAGAAGGTCACTGAAAAAACAGTCAGTAAAAATAAAATGAAAACTCCAGCAAAGCAAGAGCTTCCACTGAGTGACCTCCTAAACATTTTGTATCAGAGGCACATGGGATATATGCAAATTATCCTTAAGGATCATTTGCATATATCCTATGTGCATCTGATGTAAGAGGTTTAGGAGGTCACTCGTGGAAGTTCTAGCTTTGCTGGAGTTTTCATTTTGTTTTTACTCATTCAAGTTTCTTGGTAATTATGCATTTAAAATATGCTTATCTCATTCCTTTTCGTCCAGACTTCAGGTGTTTTTTTAGGGTTTGTGTGTCTAGATCACTTTATCAGTTCTCTGCTTTATCCTTTGGACTACCCACAGCATCAGGAGTGTTCTGTAAGAGACTTGCTTCGGTTTTAGCTTGTTGCAGGATAGAGAGGGTATTCATTTTCTTTTTTTCTTCCATACTTAAGTGACTTGCTTATCTTTGCAGACTCTTTCAAAGTGTTAGGAATTTCTTACTTGGGTGAGAGATGTCTTACACATTCAGAAGTCCTTTTTGACTCCTTTACACAGGATTATGTTCTGGACATCTCAGTTAAAAGAGCTTTTCTTCCACAGGAAAAAAAATGGATCATACCTAGATCTATTTCTGAGGTTTCCCACTCATACTACAGTCGCTGTAAGGGAATACTTTAGGACTTTTGGTCTCGCGGGATCTGTGATTCTCATGGTAAACCCTGGCAAGACTCCACATGAAAAGATGCAGTGGTGTCTGAATTCTCTTTGGTCCCATCATCAACATCCCTTGTCTTTTCAAATCCCAGTGCTGGGGTTTGCCAGTCGAAAAATTGCTTGGTAAAGACATCAGATATTCCTAAATTAGTCTTCCCTGTTCCAAACTAATGACTCATCACAGACATCTCAGACTTTGCTTGGGGAGCAGTTTCAGGAGGTATAATAGTGTGTGGTGAGTAATACACATGGGACAAATGCAAACACGTGAAAAAGCACATAAAATAGATGCTTCTTCTGATAAAGGCACTCAACCCACTGAATCGTCATTAGTCCCCAAGACCTCAAGTTGTTTCAGGAGATACTACAGTCCTGTGGTACATCTTCAAGCAGAGTGAACAGATTGGACCCCTTTTGCAGATTAGCCTTATTAGCTTGGGATATAGCTTCACAGCATAGTCTCACTCTATCGGCATCCTTCATTCTATCAGAGCTATACTGTGTGCCAAACAAGCTGAACAGGACAGGGTAAGTCCCTCATTTATGTAAACTAGATTAGATTGAGGCGTCTTTCAAGATTTGTTCCATCTGTGGGAGCTCTTCTAGTAGACCCATTTGTCTCCTCTATAAATAATCAGTTGGCAAGATTTTGCTCCAGGACTCCATGCTAGAATGCATGGAAGACAGATGCATTTTTCTTTTTCCTTGACAGGAATGTTTTTATTTGCTTTTCCACCCTTTCCACTGATATCTGAGGTGCTTCTAAGGATTTAGGCAGAATCCCCCAAGATCTTTGTGGTAGCTCCTTTTCTTGCTCAGACAACAGTGGATGTTCTTCGTGTTTCACTGTTGCAGTCATTACATTTGGGTTCTCCTGCTGGCAGGTTGCCCTCAATCGGCCTGAATTCCAAAGTCTTGGGTCCTGCGTCGGTTGATGTCTCCCCTTCCTTTACGTCAGGTCATCGGGGGTAGAAAAGATGCAGCCGACGACATTTTCTTCAGTCTTTCTTGCCGCGAGGTGCCTGAAGCAGAAGCAGTTCGCAAGTGCCGGTTGGCCGACTCCTGAGATTTTCGTGTTCGAATTTCAGATCCGAAGTCTTCTTTAAAAGCGAAGTACCCCTTTGGGGACACTTTTTTCTTGCTCCAGTCCGATGTCAGAAAAAGTTAATAATTGTATTTCTTGTGGGAAGCAAATACCTCTTAAGGACTTTCATTCTTACTGTATTCCTTGCCTAGGCCCTGACCACAACGTAGCTAGTTGTCGGTTTTGTGCTAGATTTAACCAACGCACTATTAAGCGTCGGTACGATTTTGCATTAAGCTATTTTGGCCGAAGATTTAATTATACAATGTCGTTGGATAGCCATCCGACAACTGGAGTTCACAAAAAACGCAAAGAAAAAGAAAAAGACAGGCTACCGAGGTCCAAAACCGATGACGAGGCTTCTCCTAAGCCAGTTGCCGGTTCTCAGTGAGGCGCTTTCGCAGCCCCTGATGCCTGCTACTTTAGAGTCGCAGGCTGCTACCGACACCCAGGTGGAGTAGGCAAGGCCGCTAGAAGCTCAGAGTATTGGAGCCTCGGAGACTATTCCCTCAGATGGGTCCGGAGCCGCTGAGCAGGCATCGGCTTCTGAGGGTGTATTCAGACCTAAACAATTATACATTAAAACGACTTCAGCTTCAAAGGCAAAGACTAAAACACCTTTAAAGACAAAGAAACAAGTTCAACGGTCTCATGGACAGGCCTCCATGCCAAAAAAAACAGATGTACAAAATGGCCAAAAATGGCCAAAGACTTAATTAGCTTGATCAGGGGTTCCCATCCCCCTCCTGATAAGAGGCCTAGGCAAGAGACAGACTATGAATCTTCAGATCAAGTTTCCATTTCTTCTGATTCCTCTTCTGATCAGGAATATTCTCTACCTCCATATGAGGATTCTGATGTTGAAGAATCTATTCCTTCAGCTTCTCCTCCTGAGGACTACTCTTTTGGGGAAACCTTGCATACCATGAGGGAGCATTTCCACTGGGAGAGCCAAGATTTTTCAGAATCTAAGAAAAGGCTCAGAGACTTCCTTTTACTACCTCAACACAAACCTGTAGCTGTTCCACCTGTGTTAGACATGTTTTCAGAGTCTAGTCTGACCCCTGACTCCTTACCTCCAGCTCCTGTTAAGCCGGACAGATACTACAGGGTTCCTGACTCTCACAAATTCCTTTTCAAAAACCCTGCTGCAGACCCAGAAACTATTTCTGAGGATCCCAAGGGGGTCAAGGCTTCCACTGCAAAAAACCCTACCCCCTCTGACAGAGATTCTAGGGCACTAGACAGATGGGAAAAAAAGATTTACACATCTGCTACCTTGGCTATAAGGGCCTTAAATTGCCAGTTTCATATGCTCAAATATCAGCAATATATCATGACACTGCTTAAACAGAAAATGTTGATAAATTCTGAATGTGCAGAAAACAAAGAAATGCAGGATTTATTGCATGCAGCTGAACAAGTTGGAAAGCATACTTTGCAATGTGGTTTTGATTCTCTAGAGGCCTCCTGCAGGGCTGCTGTTACGGGCTCTGTCATTAGGAGGCATGCTTGGTTAAAGGAACAAAATCTGCCTGGTCACGTCAAAGCAAAATTATTAGATGCTCCATTACAGCATGATACCCTGTTTGATGTTAAGGCAGAAGAGGTGTTAAAGAAAATTTAGGACAAAGCTAAATCTCTGCAAACGGTCAAGGAATTCTTACAGGTACAGCCTCCTAGGTTTAGCAGACACTGGCCTACAAAGAATTGGTCCTTTCCAGTGTCAGACAGACCTCGGGCAGATCCAGATGCCCTAGAGGCAGATCCCAGCCACAAGGTTCGTACAGGTCTAAGCAATGGGGTGCTTCTACCTCCAAAAGCGGAGAGGACAAATAACCATACAGGAAACAGTCCCAATGACTTCCCCCTGCCTGTACTTACCTTCTGGTAGCACCCTTAGGGGGAAAACTAGCACTTTTATTTCGAAATTAGCACATTATTACCCAGGACAAATGGGTTCTAGACATAGTGTCACAAGGCTACAAGTTTCACTTCCATACCCTGCCAAGGACAAACGGTTGGCCAGACCTGCCAAAAAATCAATGGGCCAGAGGCTCAAAAACAAGTTGCATCTCTCATGCACATGGGGGCTATTCAACAAGTGCCACAGCAAGAGCAGGGACAAGGATTTTACTCAAGACTGCTCTTGGTACCCAGAAAGGACAAAGCAATGGAGACCAATTCTGGACCTATCTATTCTAAACACTTACCTGGATATACCCAAATTCAAAATATTGACCTTGCAGCAGCTTCTGCCCATGCTGGGCAGCAAGGTTTGGCTCGTGACTTTAGACCTAAAAGAGGCATACCTGCATGTCCCAATCAGACAATCATGCAGAAGATACCTCAGATTCAAGGCTGGCTCAAAGCATTACCAATTCTCTGCACTGCCCTTTGGCTTATCTACTGCGCCCAGGGTCTTCAAAAAGTGCCTGGCACCAGTAATTGCTTTCTGCAGACAAAGAGGAATACAAATATATCCTTACTTGCATGACTGCCTCATTCAAGCAGAGAACAAGGACATTCTACTACAGCATCTGGCATTCGTGAAGAAACTTTTAACATGACCAGGGTACACAGTCAACGAAAAGAAATCAAAACTATTACCCTCACAAGAGATAATATTCCTGGGTGCAAGCTTAAATACAACTGCCCAGATGGCTTATCTCACGTCAGACAAACAAAGGCAACTGACTACCTATTTCAAGGAAATGGCAGCAAAGACCCAGTTATCTGCAAGAAAAATTCTGCAGGCATTGGGCTTCACGGCATCCTGCATCCTACTAATTCCATATGCAAGACTGCATATGAGGAAACTTCAGTGGTACCTAAAATGTATCTGGACGCAACATTGCCACAGCCTGGAAACAATGATTTCTCTCATTCCCTGCCTGCAACAGGGGTTTCGATGGTGGGCAAAGGCTTGTCACCAAAACAAGGGACAGCCATTCTCAATACCCCCAGCCAGGCAGAACCTTACGACGGATGCATCAGATTATGCCTGGGGGGCCCACATGGCAGGAAGAGGTATTCAGGGCATCTGGTCCGCAAACCAAATGCATCTACATATCAATCAAAAGGAGATGCTAGCTGTTCAAAATGCCCTGATAGCCTTCAAGGACTTAATTCATCCGGGACAACTTCTGATAGACAACACCACGGTCATGTGGTACATAAACAAGCAGGGGGGGCACTCACTCTTACCCCATTTGCAGACTAGCCATGGCTTTATGGGACACTGCATTGACGTACCAAGTTCATCTGCAGGCACAATTCCTGCCAGGAAAGGAAAATATTCTGGCAGATGAACTAAACAGAAACCTCATGAATCCCCACAAGTGGCACCTGGATCCACAAGTCTTCAGCATGATAAAGAAATGGGGACGCCCGGACATAGATCTGTTTGCCTCCCCTCACAACAATCAACTAAACAGATTCTGCACAAGGACTTATCACAGACAAGCATGGAAAGTGGACGCCTTATCTTTCAGCTGGACAAACCTATCAGTATATGCCTTTCCTCCCCAAAGTACTCCTAAAGGTCAGACAGGAGAAGCCAAAAATTATTCTGATTGCCCCAGACTGGCCACGCCAGTACTGGTATCCAATCTTAAGGAACTTGTCTCAATGCCCGGCCTGGACCTTACCTCAAATACCTCATCTACTGTCCCAACAAAACAATCAGATTCTGCACAGCCATCTCAGGACCCTAAACCTGGCAGCATGGCGGATAATATAGCCATATAAAGCACACCTCTTAGTAAAGCTGTGATGGATGTCATTTTAGAAGCCAGAAGGCCTAGTACTAGAAAATCTTATGCTGGAAAATGGAAGAGATTTTGTGCTTGGAACCAAGCTCAAGGAATTGATACAGCTGTCCAAAATATTCCTCAGATTTTGCAATACTTAACTGAGATGCTGGACAAAGGCCTATCTTTCTCATCAATTAAAATTCATGCCTTTGCCATTTCGGCTCATTACAATACAGAGCCACCACTCTTTTCTCATCCTTTATTAAGGCAGTACCTCAGAGGAGCCAAAAATTTAAGGCTTCCAAGGAGAACACCAACACCTGCATGGGACCTCAATTATGTCTTGGAAAAACTCACCTTACCTCCTTTTGATCCAGCTGCTACTGCAGATGTAAAGATTTTATCTTGGAAAACAGCTCTGCTCCTAGCAATAACTTCTGCAAGACGAGAGTCAGAGCTACAGGCTCTCATGGCTGTGGTACCCTTTATCATTTTTTATCCGGACAGGGTCTCTCTGAGGACAAACCCAACATTTATGCCTAAGGTAGTATCCAGTTTATCCCTTAACCAAACTATTCATTTGCCAACTTTTTATCCAAATCCACAGAACAAGGGGGAGAAAATTCTGCATTCCTTGGACATACACAGACAACTTGGGTTCTACTTGGATAAAACTAAAGTTTTCAGAAAGACAGAACAATTACTAGTGGCATATGCTACAGGATCACAAGGAAAGGCCATCTCCAAGCAGACTATTTCAAAGTGGATAGGTCATTGCATTCGTGTCTGCTACTCTCAGCATGGCAAACCTGTGCCTAAGGACATTAGGCCACATTCAACCAGAGCTGCAGCCACTTCTGCAGCCTTTCTCAGGGGAGTACCAACCAAAGGCATTTTAGAGGCTGCTACTTGGAGTTCAGTGCATACCTTTACAAAACATTACAATCTGCCACTTTACTCTAAATCCAGGGCAGGCTTTGCCACTGCAGTTCTGCAGGGCCTCTAATGCTATTTAGTTCCATCCTCCCATCCATAGCTTTGGGAATCTACCCAAATGTAATGACTGCAACAGTGAAACACGAAGAACATAGTACAGTTGTGTACACTTGCCATAAATGTAGATGTTCGAGTGTATTCACTGTTGCAGTCCAGGTTATCCACACACCACCCCCCTTATTTTTGCTGGAACTTATCTTTCCTTCTCTGATCTATACAACCTATGTAGTGTATTTGCTTATAGATGAAGGTAAAGTTTATTTTGATGCATGCATGTGTTACTTACATATATTTAGCATACCCTTTTGGGGGCACCTGACATCTTTGGCAAGAAAAACTGAAGAAAATGGCGTTGGATGCATCTTTTATACACCTGACGTCAGGGAAGGGGCGACAGCAACCGACGCAGGACCCAAGACTTTGGAATTCAGGCCGACTGAGGGCAACCTGCCAGCAGGATAACCCAAATGTAATGACTGCAACAGTGAATACACTCGAACATCTACATTTATGGTAAGTGTACACAACTGTACTTTCTCTTTTCCTTTAGAAATAGCCAGGGGCAATTACCACAAGCTTGGGCAATTACCACAAGCTTTCTTACAGAATGGATCTACTCACACAATGTAAGGGGTGTTTGATACACCCAGAACCCCAATCAACTTAAACTGACTGCCTGGATGATGGTCTTACTTTTCTTTAAACAACTTTTTCTGAGAACGTATAGCAGGTACTAATGGAGGCAAGAAATCTTGTTGCTAGAAAATCATACATTCTCAAATGAAAACTGTTTTCTTGGTGCCAACAACATAACCAGCACCCATTCAGGGCTAATTGTTCTCTAGTTTTACAGTATTTGTGTGAATTACTTTCCTATGACCTTTTTTACTCTTCCATCAAGAATCATTTATTGGCTGTTTCAGCATGTCTGCTCATGGAGCCTCCACTTTCAAGACTTTTTGGTGTCAAAATGTTTTTGAAAGTGGTTTCGCTTAAGAGGCCTCCAGGAAAACTGGTGGCTCCTCCTTGGGATCTTAATTTTGTGTTAGAGGAGCTAACACTTGATCCATTATTTGGCTGACTTGAGGTTCTTAATATGGAAAACGGTTACACTGATTGCACTGACCTCTGTAAGAAGATTATCTGATTTGCAAGTTCTTACGGTGAGTCAAGCTTATCTAATTTTCCACAGAGACAGGGTTTCTATGAGAACCAGTCCATCTTTTATGCCTAAAGTGTTATCCGAGTTTACTTTAAGCCAAGCTGTCCATTCCCCCATTTTCTTTACTGATCTTAAAATGAGGGAAAAGGATACTCCATACTTTGAATGTCCACTGACAACTGAGGTACTATCTTGACAGAACAAAATCTTTCAGATGATCTGGTCTCCTGTTCTTTTGTTTCCAAATGGTTGTCTAAGGACATTGCCTCTTTTTATACTTATCACAACAGAATTTTTCCAGGCAGGGTCAAGGTTCATTCTAACAAGACCTCATCAATGGCTTTTTGGAAAGGGTTGGATTCTAGAAGTAGTCTAGAAGCTGCAACTTGATCCTCTTTACATGCTCTTACATAGCACTAAAAACTTGATCCCTCCTCTAGGGCTAGATCAGGCTTTGCAAGGACCATTCTCCATGGGCTCCTGGACGCTTCTCCTTCTACCTCCCAAATCTAGCAAGCTATGATAATCCACCCATATAGATAAGGCTACAACAACAGTTGATCAATATGATGAACATAGTACAGTTTTGTAAGTAATCTTACCATAACAGTAAATGTTCAAATGATCACTGCTGCAGTAGCCACTCCCTCCCTCCATCTGTGTGTTTTTTTATGCCAGGATGTAGACTTCTATTTATTTTTTTTGCTTCCTAGCATTGCCCTGTCAGGGCTCTGCCTCCCTATGTCTGTTGGCAGGAAAGCTGTAAAGGGCTTGGAGCTCAAACTTGTCTTTTAGCAGCTCAGCTGAAGCTGCCTGACAGTTTGGGCACTTGGAATGTGTCTTGAAGCTTTAGAAGTTGTCTTGGTGTTATGTTCTTGGTAAGATATAACCCATGTAGATAAGGCTACTACAGCAGTGATCATTTGAGCATCTACTGTTATGGTAAATTTACTTACACATCTGTACTTTGTGTTGTGGAACATTTTAAGACCATTTTAATTCTTTACATGATATAAAATTAATGAAGGGAAAATGGATGTTATTGTGATAAATTTATCTACACAGACATGAATTGGATCCGAAATACCTATATTTATAGGGACTTGAGATGAAGTATTTAGGTATACTGGTTAAAAACAAATCTGTTATGGTGGCTAGGGATATAGGAGCAGAGACTAGACAAAAGGTAATAAAAAAAGTTGAGAAACCGGAAGCTCTTGATTATAGATATGGGTAGTAACATACAAACAGTGAACAGGTTTATTCCCTTTTGCTTTATTTACAGATCAGACTTATTTTTATCAATCAGAGGAGAAGTTGGGGACAATGATAGAGTTTGAAGGAATGTATTTGTGAGTGGAAAAGTGCAAGAATTAAGAGGGTGAGTTGATTCTCTCCATAGTACAAGGTTGTTTAGGATTACCTGTTTTGAAGGAATACTTTACAGCTTCATACTTAAAGCTCATGCATAGCACAAGCAGAAGGTTATAAATCGAAATTGAAAGGGATGATGGTAAAACGGGAGGGGGGGGTGAGAAATAAGATGAGTAGGATTTTGTATCCAAGTCCTTAAGGAGAATTATAGCAACCATACTGAATGTTATGTCCATAAAGTAGTACAAAATATTCTAAGAATTAAGCCAGCAGCAGAATGGAGAGTTTTCCAGTAAGGATGATTATAAGTAGTGGTATAGAAAATAGGCCAGAGGGCATTATAATTTGCTGGAGAAAATTAGCAAAGAAACAGGGTATTGAGAGCAAAGTAAGTAGGGAAGGAAAAATGGCAGTCTGTGAAGCTAAGTTTGGAGTCTGGAGTACAGGTTAGAAACTAACTTCCCTTACAGAGATTGATATTAGAATATAAGCAAACAGAAAGGGTTATGAAGTGCTAAGTGATAGGCCAACTCTAGTAGAGTTTTTAGTAGAGTCTAGAAATAAGCTGCTGTTAAAAAGGTACAATTAATAGGGCATACAAAATATTGCCCTGTAATTATAAGAATCAGTCAGAGGAATTTGGAAGGATCAGAAAGAGAGGATGGAAAGGGAGTTTATAAAGGAACAATGGGAGGTTATCTTTATGGCTCCAAAATATGCAGTCAAAAGTTGCAGGATTTTTTTTACCAGAAAATGTTTGCATAAACATTTTTATATTCCAGGTGGACTTCAGAGATTTTTTTTTCTATAGGTAGGTAGTAAATGCTGGAGGAGGGTTGGGCAAGAGAGAGGAAATTGGGAGTGTGTTTTTTGGAAGTATAATGATTTGGCAGATTATAAACATTCCCTGCAGAATTGTTCATCAGAAATGTTGGATGAGCAAATGTTTTTTACCGAGGAAATTATTATTTTGATCTGAGGTATAGCATATGAATTGCCTAACCATCTTAAGGTCTTACTAAGGTTAGTGCTGTTGGCTTCCAAAAAAGTAATGACTAGAAAATGGAACTCTAAATCAGCCAGAACAGACGTACTGAATGTTGTGAAGACGATTAAATACTGGAGGTGATATATTTAGAAAAGGAATGGAACAGATTACATTGAAATGGAATTTGTGGCAACAATGCATACAAATTAATGTTCAGTAAGAGGAGTGAAGCTTAAGATAAGACATGAATTCAGCAATTTATGCAACGATGGAGTGAAAGATTAGTGTTGAAAAGAAAAACATGTATGCTGCATAAAAATAATGAAAATGTCACAATGGCTTGTTTCCTTTTCTGTTAATGTATGTGTACCTGTGTCATTGTGCCATTTTGAGATGGCATTAAATTGCCTTGTGAAGGACCTTTGGCACCATTTCATGCCTGTGATTGCAGTTTCAGCAACTATGAATTTTGAAATTTCAGCAAATACGTAATGATTAGCCATCTCCAGCAGCCCTATTGGAATACCACAAGTTACTTCCCAATAAGTACAAATGCATAAAGACATGAACATTTTAACAAGCATCTAATTGTAATTAGCAGGTAACATTCTATGTGACCAAAGGCCAGATTGCACATGTGTTAAATGGGAACTTAAAGGCGTTTTGCATAATACAGCATTTACAGTGTATGAATGTTGTGTGTAACAGTGGGCATTGCTTGCCTCACAGTGCTTTGCTGTGATTCAGCTTCTAACAGGAATGCCTTCTTTGTGGAACTGCATTCTCACCTTGTATATTCATGGATTTTCACTGTGGCTCTTGTTTCTTCCCCCATCCCAATGGCATGTTCTGTGAATTAGTAATGTTCAGAAAATTGCCACTAGGTATCTCCATGGTGTATGTACATTGTCCTTTAATAGACTGGCATGGATTGCTTTCTTCATTACACCCATTGTATGCCAGGATAGGCTGTGGCTGCCCCACTACTTTGAATGAGGTAAAGTAGGTATTGAAAATGTATGGATGGTCAGTTTTATACATGTTCTACACACAAATTAATTTCATTACAAGATCTCTTATGTTTAAAATCCATTTAGTGGTATGCATGCTGTTCCTTTTTGCATATGAACAGTTTTGTATACCCTTCCCCAAAATAAGTTCATTAGCGCAATGAGGATATTTAATTCTACAGTGTTTGTTTTGTTTTTAATAAAATGTAACTATAAATTTAAACTTTTTCCTGGTATTCTGTATACATATTTGTATTTCTTGGCATTATTCTATTTACTTTAGGAGTAGTAAGCCATGTTGTTAGTATTATGTAGTATAAAAAATAAATATGTATTTGAATGCCAGGTGCATGGTCACTGTGTGCTTTATACATATCTCACTGGGTGTGTGTTTTGCATAAATCCCATAACAGCAAGTATCTCAGCTGTCCAGCATCTACTCCTTTCATTGTGATACACATTGCAATGCCTGGCAGACTTTGTTAATTTTCAGAATAATCCCTGCATGAATTTACATAGACTATGAGCACAATCTAGTCTTGTGCCAGATGTCAGAGTAGGACTGAATACTCAAAGAAAGTAAAACTGTAGAAATGTGATGTAATATTTGTATGTTAAGGTTTAAATGTTGGTGTTTTTGAACATCCTTGGTGGTTTCTGTCCTCCTAGTTCATTTAGTTAATCTTTTATGATTTTATTAGTAATCTGCACTGTAAAGACCTCAGCTTCAAATGACGTACAGAAATGTATCATAGCTGTAGCCATGAGTTTATTCCTGGAGCACAGCCGCAACATAGTATTCATTCCTCAGCACTCAGTAGTCATTTCGCTTGGCGTTTCATGATCAGACTCTGTTCCTTTTTTAGTAGAGCAAGATAATCAGCATTTTAAGTATGTGTTTCACTGATGATTTATTTTGGAGACAGATCTGTGAAACTGTCCTTCAATTAAAGATTGCTACCTTTTGCATTTCTTTACAGTTATCTACATGCGAAGCATATCATCCACAGAGACATGAAGTCAAACAGTATCCTTTATTGATATTTCCAGCAGTTACTGGTAAAGATACTGAATACATTATGCGCTACGGCCAGTTCTGAGGTAGGGACATCAACTATGCTCTGCTTTTCTTGTCTTGAATGTGTGAGAGAGGAAGGTAAAAGCAAGCAAGGCTTTATCTCGAATCTATGCTGGGCTATTAAGTGGAGAAAGAAAGCTCCCTAATGGGCTTCCATATATAGAATGAACATGCATCAGAAAGTGCAGAATGAAAACTAGAATGGAATAAGTGATGTGAATTAAGAGCTGTGATGGTACCAAAGCTTGCAGTTAAGTGTAGAATCCGAAAAGCTAAACCTGTGAAGAATTTTTTGTGTATTTCCAGTACTTTGCCAGTTCTATTTTTGGTGGAGGAGTAGGTGGGTAGTGTGTACCCCTTGCATTCACACGTCATAAATTCATTCATTAATTTTGTTTGTGCTCAGTATAGTAGAAAAAAAGCTTAGGCATTGCCAGTAAGCTACTTCCCTGAACAGGAATCTTAGTTATTTTTATCAGGAGGATTTCCCATACCCCTTGTAACCTACTGGCTTAAATATATTAAACTTGTATATGCACCAAATATCCTCCTTTTGAAATATTTTAACCCTTATGGAAGAAGTCCCAGTTTCATCCTTTAAGACAGCAGAGCATCTCACTTCATCCAGACTCTGTTTGCTTCACAAAAATGCTTTTCTACAGGTTTAAAGACCCTGATGTGCACGTCTTGCATGGCCCTGGATTTTTAAATGGATCTTTCTTACATTTTTTAAAACAGGATGACAGTTTGAGCAATGAACTAGTACTATAGAACTGTCAAACCAAATGTGAATGCATTAACTTTTACTGTTATTATCGGAGTTTGAGCATTTACTGCATGAGAATGTTCCTTTTACATCCCCATGCATTACACCTTTCATACTCTCAGAAACCAAATGGTTCTTCACACTTCATGCATTTTTGAATGACCTTTTAAGTCTGTTGAGAAGCATCTTGGTTAAATTTGTACAGCTTATGATCTTGGTTAATGTTTCTGTAAAGCCTTTGTGGTTTCTTCTTTAAAAGGGGACATACTTGTTCAGAACACCCTCATTCTTCTCTCTATACTTGTTTCATTAAATGTAGTTAAATGTTTGTGTATGAGGGAATAAGAGTTATTAGCAATTGAAAGCAAATTTGCCGCAGTCTCATTTATTTTACCATCCTTTTAGCTTTTCTACTTTTTTTTAATCCATAGTTTGATATCCAGACACCTAATAGCATATCCTCTAGTATGATATCAAAGCCTTTTACAAGCATATCTTGCACAAAATCAAGAAATTCTTGGACCTAACCCTGTGGCACACAGGGATGCAACCCCGAATGCAGCCCATATAGCCCATATTCGGCTAAAAGCATTGAGACAGCATGGGTCAGGCTAGGAGGATGGGCATGAGCGGTTGAGGTGGGCCCGCCCATCCTTGTGGAGGGAAGTGGCTCTGATGAACTATTTGAATGACACCAAGAAGGAGCACTGGTTGTTTCATCCATGAGGTAGAAACCTACCAAGCACATGCAGTTAGCAGTGTGCTGCGTAAAACTATAGAGCAGCATGTGGTTGTATGTATATATTCCAGGGCATGCGGGTCTTGTGGACCTCAAGGAGACTGCTTAGAGAGGGGTAGTCCTCTGACTCCGGAAGACTGGTCCACTGCCTGCTGTCTGACTTATTTCTTTGGGGAAGGAATGGGCTAATGAGGAATGCAAGGGTATGGGGCTCCCACCCCAGGAAAGTAACAGTTTGTTAAATGGGTGCAAGAAGGGGAACCATTGGGCAAGATCCAGTACATGGGGGATAAAAAATAAATAAATAAATAAAATGCTTGTGTTCCCAATGACAGACAAAAATATTTGTGACAGCAGTAAAATTTCATCGTCCTTTGAAAAAGAGAGAATTGTAAAAATACCAATGTTCAACAAACCCCATAACTATTTTAGGATTATTTGAGGCAGTTGTAATAGCCTTGTTCCTTTATGACTGGCCCAACTTTAAAAGTGTTACTTAAAGATCATGTGTATAACCTCTAATAGAAGAAGTGACGTGGTGGATGTGTGAGTGGAAGGGTCACTGAAAAAACAGTATTTTTCTATTTCTCTCATTTGTTATATCAGAACCTTTACAAACTGAAACTTAAATTTGTTGTTTGTGTTTGAGAATGTGGCGATGATCTCTTGATTGTGACCACTTTCTGCAGCTGTATGGTCCAAAAAACTTGATTATATTCCTAATGGGCTGCTTGGAAATACTTTAGACTTTAGGGGGTCTTCCATGGGGATGCTGTTGTAAAAAGGATACTGTTGTTTAAAAAAGATAACATTATTTAAAAAAAAAAACTGTTAAAGTAGACCTGACCAGTAGTCATCCATCTATGGCTAAGATTAACAAGTTGGGGGGATAGCATTTAGAGGACCATTTTTTTCAGCCAGTGATGATCTAGATATTTTTTTTTCCTCTGTATTAAAAAAAAAAAAGAGGTACTAAAAATGCCTTAGTGGAGGTGTTCAGTGATCTAGATAAGAGAGATCAGAAGAAGTCTTCAATTTTTTTCTAACAATTTCACTGGCATTTGAGTCAGTAGACTAGGAGATTTTACAAGACCATTTGCAAGATCTCTGTTGGCTGTTTGGTGGTAGTTCAAATTATTTTTTTCTGTGTACTATGTGTTGCCATGGGGCTCTGTAATTTCTTTTTTATTGCTGTTAGTGTATATTCAGCCACTGGTCAAATAGGCAATTTCATTGAGACTGTCTCCCCTGCCCGATGTCAAGCCCTGTATTTCTGTTTTGTAAAACTATGGTCAGTTATTGATTGCAACAATTCACACTTGTCTCTCTGAGAACACAAATGTTCAAAAGCTAAATAGTTAATCCATTCAGGACTGAGTTGTGGCAAGATGGTCAGCTAGCTGGCTCCTTGGGTAATTAATTCCCAAGTCTTGAGCATTAGTCTACATTGATCACAAAACATATTTTTTTCAGAGCCTTTAAGGTAATGGTGTCAAGATTTCTACTGTTTTTCAGTACTCTGCCAGTGCCAGCTGTCTCTGTATGCAGATGAATGATGAGAAGTATATGCAGTAAACAAGGCTGCAGTTTGGCAGAGATTTCCTTAGTTAGGCCTATGAAACTCATGACTTCAACTCAAACTGGTCCATCCTTCCCTGTATCAGTTTAGTTTGTGTGTCACCTCCAGTAGTATTAATTGCATAGTAAATAGGGTACATGCCTGCTTTGGGGAATTTTACAGCTTTCAGTTTTATGCTAACATCCATACTTTTGGTCACCCTAGGTATATGTGCAGTACATATGTAGAAAATAGAAAATTTGTAATACCTTCTTACTTTATAGTGACTTGTAGGTAATGGATAAAATACCCTGCAGTTTACACGTAGGCATAGCAATACAGTATGAGCTTTATTTAGGCCGTTGTCTCACTCGGGTAAACAATTCACTTATGTTTCTTGCATCCCACCTAAGAAATGTTGAAAGCAAGCCAGGCCGCAGGCACTGTTCATGGATTTTTAGGTGTATATATACAGTATTTTCTGCATATCTGTTTGTTTAAACTGTGCACCTATATTTTACTGCATTTTTTAATTGTCTGCTAATTGAATTCCTCTTACAACTGTAATTACTTTTCATCTGTTTATTCCATCTATTTTACTTGCTGCACTTGAAAAACACAAGCATACACTAGGTTCAGGGTTTGCTCAATCTAGTACTGTTTGTAACCTTTGGAGCTTGCAAATTGTTAATCTTTTGTCTGGAGAGGTCTACCTGTGCCCTCGTGGAAGGAGGTTACAATTTGGTGTGGTCTATCTAGAGTTACTGATGCAGGGTTCTGTTTAGGGCATTTTGATTTGATAATTTGAACTTTGGCTGGTTCCTGTTTCTCTGCTTTAAAAGCCAGTATTTGAACCGGTTTGTGCTTGTTTGTTCAAAGCTGCAGTAAGATAGGCCTTCTGCCCTTGCTCTGATGTTTTCCAAAAACCTAATATGAGACTGCAAAAGATAAGTGCTTATTTTCAACTGTTTTCTACGCTTCTGATTAGCTAAAACAATATGTGATGCATATCTGTGTAAACCATGCAACTGTATTTTAGGCTTTGTGAACTGAATCCTTATCTCTGTTCTGATTTCTGTCTCCCTTTTTTTTCCCCACCAGCCAATTGTGGTGGTGGTGGTCTTAAAACTTGGTGATTTTTGAGTTGCCCGCCTCTACAATTTGATATTGGACACTCCTTCCAGTCCCAATCGTATCAGTTCATTCTACTGAGTACAGTGAGATCATTTGTGAAGGCCCATCCCCTTAGCTTCTTAGCCTTGAGTTATCTTCTGTTTCCTCCCGTTCTACTTAAGTACACTTTATTCAGCTGCTCCTCATACTGTTTTTATGCCTCTCTATTTTATGTTGCTGCTTCTACTCAAGTGTTCAACTGCATTTATTCTTCCCCATTCATTGCTGCTTGTCAGTAGCCTGATTAAATTGAGGACAGTATTCTACTGAATTGCAGCTTTATTTAAACTGTTTTTTTGCTGTTGTGATTGTGATCTTATGCACTTTTGATTTCTGATGCTCCTGTGTGTTTTGTAGCATAGGCTGGATTCAGACTTTTGAATCTAGACTGTTTTGTATCACTTGAGCACTAAAACCTGCTCTTCACTGAGATACTGAAAGATCTGAGGTGCCCATTGCTCTCAACTAACTTTAAGTGCCTGCTTTTGCTCTTGTAAAGCAGTTTTAATTGTATTTGTATTCTATGGATGGGCAATTTCCCACAGTTTCTCCAGCAAGCTTGGTAAACATGGGCATCCTGAGACAGTGTAACAACTGCCTCATGTTCACTGACAACTCTCTACTCCTAGTCCACACAAACTCAACATGTGAGAGACGCAACTATATTAACAACTTGGAATCCATGCTCTCTCACACGCCAGTCAGTACATATGACAATGAGCGATTTGTTTTCGAGCTTCAGAACAGAAGTCTTCAACTAAAGCTAAGTACCCCGTTGGGGAAACTTTTTCTTGCTCATTACCGATGTCAGTAAAAGTTAATAATTGCATTACTTGTGGAAAGCAAATACCTCATAAAGATTTTCATTCGTACTGTATTCCTTGCCTAGGCCCTGACCACGATGTACCTTGCTGTCGGTTTTGTGCTTTATTTAATCAGCGCACTATCCATTGTCGGTATATTTTCGCCTCTAAATATTTCAGTTCTCAGTTTAATTATCCAGAAATGTCGTCGATTAGCCATCTGACTACCGAGATTACAAAAAGACGCAAAGATAAAGACAGAGACAGGCCGCTGAGGTCCAGAACTGCCGATGACACTTCTCCTAAGCCTGTCGTCAGTTTGCCGGTACTGAGGGAGGTGCTTTTGCAGCCCCTGATACCCGCTACTTCTGATTCGCAGGCCTCTACTGAGACCCATTCGGAGTTTGGTATGCCATGAGATGCTTCACCTATGGAACCCGTGGATGTCTCTACCTTGGATGGGTCCGGAGCCGCTGTGCAGGCACCGGCTTCTGAAGGTGTATTCAGGCCTATGGACTTGCATATTAAACAGACGCCTCCTTCTATACTTAGGCATAAATCTCGATCCATGCCTAAAAAACCGACGCCCAGGCCACATGCTCAGGCCTCTATGCCTAAAAAACAAATGATAAGAATGGCTGAAGATCTAATGACTCTAATCAGGGGTAGGCAACACCCCCCCCTCTTTCTAAGAAGCCTAGGACTGAAGTTGATTATGAATCTTCTGATCAGGATTCTGTCTTTTCTGATTCTTCTGATGATCTGGATTTGCCCTTATCTACTTATGAAGATTCTGATGCAGAGGACTCCATTCCCTCTGCTTCCCCTCCTGAGGATTTTTCTTTTGGGGAAACTTTACATACTCTAAGGGAGCATTTCCACTAGGAAAGCCAGGATTTTTCTGATTCAAAAAAGAGGCTTGGGGATTTCCTTCTCTTACCTCAGCATAGGCCTTTAGCTATTCTTCCTGTACTAGACATTGTTGATTATGCTTTTTCGGAATCTAGTTTAGCCCCTGATTCCCTGCCTCCTGCTCCCAGAAAACCTGACAGATACTACAGGGTCCCTGAGTCCCACAAGTTCCTTTTTAAAAATCCTATTGCAGATCCAGAGACTATTTCACAGGGGCCAACGGGTATTAAGGCTTCTACTGCTAAAAATCCTTCCCCTTCTGACAGAGACTCCAGGGTGCTGGATAGATGGGGTAAGAAGGTTCACACTTCTGCAACCTTAGCCATTAGGGCTTTAAACTGCCAGTTTCATATGTTAAAGTGTCGGCAACATGTTATTGGACTGCTTAAACAGAAAATGATGTTGATTCCTGATGTGCGGAAAATAAAGAATTACAGGATTTAATGCGTTCTGCTGAACAAGTTGGAAAACATACTTTGCAATGTGGTTTTGATTCATTAGAGGACTCTTGCAGGGCTGCTGATGTTCATCGTGTTACCCTGCTGCAGTCATCACACTTTGGGTTATCCTGCCATCAGGCGGTCCCGCAGTCTGCCCAGATTCCAAAGTCTTGGTCCGGCATCGGTTGCTGTCGCTTCTTCCCTGACGTCAGTGCGCCAGGGGTATATAAGAGGCATCCAACACCATTTTCTTCTGTCTTTCTTGCCGCGCGGTGCCCGAAGCAGAAGCAGTTCGGCCGACACCTGAGATTTTCAAATCGAGTTTCAGTCCGTAGTCTTCAAAGCTAAGTACCCCGTTGGGGAACCTTTTCTTGCCTCAGTCCGATGTCAGAAAAAGTTAACAATTGCATTTCTTGTGGGAAGCAATTACCTCATAAGGACTTTCATTCTTATTGTATACCTTGCCTAGGCCCAGACCGCGACGTCACTGGTTGTCTGTTTTGTGCTAGGTTCAATAAGCGAACTATAAAGCGATGCTTTGATTTCGCACGACACTACTTCGGTAGGAAGTTTAATTACACTATGCCGTCGGAGCAACCGACTGCCGGCGTGCATAAAAAACGCAAAGATAAAGACAGGCAGCCTAGATCCAAGCCAGACTCTGAGGCCTTGGCTGGGCCAGTCACTGGTTCTCCGGTTTTCAGTGACGCGCCTACGCAGCCCCTGGCTACCACAGAATTGGAATCCCAGACCGCTTCGGATTCTCTTGCAGAGAGTTCTAGGCCGATGCAGCCATTTTCTTTAGGCCCTACCGACGACATTGCAGAAGGAGAAGCTGGTGCTGTAGAAACACCTTCGGTTTCAGAAGGTGTCTTCAGACCGACTACTCTTACCATAAAATCTTATGCTAAGCTTAAGACTCCTCTAAAACCAAAAAAGACTGCACTTCAGTCTCCAGTTCAAGGCCCCATGCCTAAGAAGCAGATGCTTAAAATGGCTGAAGATTTGATTTCTTTAATCAGGGGTTCCCAAACCCCCCCCCCCCGACAAAAGGCCTAGACTAGAGGAGGATTATGCCTCCGCTGATCAAGTGTCTGTTTCCTCAGGCTCCTCTGAGGAACAGGATTACTCCTTTCCCCCTTATGAAGATTCTGATGCTGAAGATTCCATTCCCTCAGCTTCTCCCCCCTGAAGACTATTCCTTTGGGGAAACCTTACATACCATGAGGGAACATTTCCACTGGGAAGGTCAGGACTACTCCGACTCAAAGAAAAGGCTCTGAGAGTTTCTTTTACTCCCCCAGCACAGACCACTTGCTATCCCCCCAGTTTTAGATATTGTGGATGATGTTTACTTAGAATCTAGTCTAAATCCAGATTCTCTGCCTCCTGCTCCAGCCAAACCAGATATATACTATAGAGTGCCTGACTCACACAAATTCCTTTACAAAAGCCCTGTTGCTGATCCAGGGACAATCTCCCAGGGTCCCAAAGGGGCTAAGGCTTCTATGGCCAAAAATCCTGTACCCTCTGAAAGGGACTCCAGAGCACTAGATAGGTGGGGGAAGAAGGTTTACACCTTAGCTACTCTAGCTATGAGAGCACTAAATTGTCAATTTCACATGCTTAAATAACAGCCATTCCTAATGTCTCAAATAAAACAAAGGATGAGCATGCACCCTCAACAGTCTGAATTCAAGGAAATGCAGGATCTGTTGCATGCAGCTGAACAGGTGGGCAAACATACTTTACAGTGTGGATTTGATTCCTTGGAAGCTTCCTGTAGAGCAGCTGTTACTGGGTCTGTTATACGTAGGCATGCTTGGTTAAAGGAACAAACTCTGCCTGATCATGTTAAAGCAAAGTTACTAGATGCACCCTGCTGTAAGCAGCAGGATGTCTTATTTGGGGTTAAAGCAGAAGAGGTTTTAAAGAAAATGGAGGATAAGGCAAAATCTATGCAGACGGTCAAAGATTTCTTACAGGTACAGCCCCCACGCTTCAGCAGAAATTGGCCAACAAAAATTGGTCCTTTCCAGCTTCTGACAGACCACAGAAGGGTAAATACAGGTGCCGAGGACAAGCACAAATCCCTTACAAACCTCGACAATGGGGCACTGCAACACAGAAGGGAGGAAAAGATAGGTCCCAAACTACTAGAAGGCAAAGACAGTGACTTAAACCTCAAACTGCCAAGCAAAACTCTCTTGGCAGCTCCCTTGGGAGGAAAATTAGCACTTTTTGCAGACAACTGGCGCATCGTCACAAAGGACAAATGGGTCCTAGACATTATCTCACAAGGATACAGATTCCATTTCCACACCTTGCCAAGGATAAAAGGAATGCCAAACCTGCCACAAAATCAATGGGCAGAGGCACAAAAACAAATTACAGCTCTCATGGGCATGAGAGCCATTCAACTGGTACCTACACAGGAGCAAGGCCAAGGATTTTACTCAAGGCTCTTTCTAATCCCCAGAAAGGACAATGCTTGGAGACCCATTCTGGACCTTTCAATTCTGAACACCTTCTTGCAAGTACCCAAATTCAAGATGCTAACACTACAGCAGCTTCTTCCCATGTTGGGCAACAAAGCTTGGCTAGTAACGTTGGACCTCAAGGAGGCATACCTGCATGTCCCTATCAGACAAAATTGCAGAAGATACCTCCGTTTCATTGCAGGTTCAACCCATTACCAATTCTCTGCACTGCCCTTTGGCTTATCTACTGCACCTTGGGTCTTCACAAAATGCCTGGCACCAGTAATTGCATACTGCAGACAAAGAGGAATTCAAATATACCCATACCTGGATGACTGCCTCATCCAAGCAGAAAGCAAGGACATTCTCTTACAACATGTGGCTTTTGTAAAACACCTTCTAAGTTGCCTAGGGTACACAGTAAACGAAAAGAAATCAAAACTAGTGCCCTCACAAAATATGACATTCCTGGATGCCAGCTTGAATACAACGGCCCAGATGGCTTATCTGACACCAGACAAACAACTACAATTAACTCAATACTTCCAAACAATGGCAACAAAGACCCAACTCCCTGCAAGAACAATTCTGCAGGCCTTGGGCTTCATGGCATCTTGCATACTACTAATACCATTTGCAAAACTGCATATGAGGAAATTACAATGGTACCTAAAAAGCGTATGGACTCAACACAGCCACAGCTTGGAAACAATGATACCTCTCATTCCCTGCCTTCAACAGGAGTTTCTATGGTGGTCACAGGCATGTCACATCAACAAGGGTCAGCCTTTCACCTTATCCCCAGCCAGGCAAACTGTGACAACAGATGCATCGGACTATGCCTGGGGGGCACACATGGCAGGACGGTGCATTCAAGGCATATGGACTGCAGATCAAAGGAATCTGCACATCAATCAAAAAGAAATGCTAGCTGTGCAGAATGCCCTGACAGCCTTCAAGGACCTCTTACATCCAGGACAGCTTACAATAAGGACAGACAACACCACAGTAATGTGGTACATAAACAAACAAGAGGGTAAACACTCCCACCCTCTATGCAGGCAAGCAATGACCTTGTGGAACACAGCACTGGCTTACCAAGTTAAATTACAAGCTCAATTCCTGCCAGGAAAAAGAACACATTGGCAGACGACCTAAGCAGAAACATCATGGATCCCCACGAGTGGAAACTGGATCCACAAGTATTTGCAATGATAACTCAAAAATGGGGGCACCCAGACATAGACCTGTTTGCCAGCCCCCAAAACTATCCGCTAACAACATTTTGTACAAGGACATTTCACCATCAAGCTTGGAAAGTGGACGCACTCTCATTCAGTTGGAAAATGCTGACAGTATATGCCTTCCCTCCATTGCCCCTTCACACAAAGGTGCTGCTGAAAGTCAGGATGGAGAGACCCCGAATGATACTCATTGCCCTAGACTGGCCACGCCAGCACTGGTACCCACTATTAAGGAATATGGCCCAGGGTCCACCATGGATTTTACCACAAATTACTCATCTGCTCACACAGCAAGACAGTCAGATTCTACGCAGCCAGCTCAAAACCTTAAATTTGGCTGCATGGCAAATCACCTAAGCAGCCAGCCAGCTCCTCTTTCACAAGCTGTTATGGATGTTATTCTGGAAGCCAGGAGGCTCAGCACCAGGAAAGCCTACTCAGACAAATGGAAAAGGTTTTGCGCCTGGAACCAAGCTAAAGGCCAAAATACCCTTCGGCCGGACATACCTCAGATTCTACAATATTTAACCGAGATGTTACACAAAGGGCTTTCTTTTTCATCTATTAAAATCCATGCCTCAGCTATTTCAGCTCACTACAACACAGATCCTCCCTTATTTTCACATCCACTTCTAAGGCAGTTTCTCAGAGGGGCCAAAAACATTAGGCCTCCCAGGAGAGCACCAACACCGACTTGGGACCTCAATTTTGTTCTGGAAAAACTTACACTACCTCCTTTTGAACCAGCTTTCTCAGCTGACTTAAAGTTTATATCATGGAAGACTGCCCTGCTGCTAGCAATTACTTCAGCCAGAAGAGTCTCAGAGCTTCTGGCACTAATGGCAGTAGAACCTTTCCTCATTTTTCATCAAGACCGAGTTTCTCTACGAACTAACCCCTCCTTTATGCCTAAGGTGGTATCCATTGTGGCTCTAAATCAAACCATCCTTTTACCCACCTTCTTTCCAAATCCACAGAACAAAGGAGAAAGACTCCTGCATTCCTTAGACATTCACAGGCAGCTACGTTACTACTTGGATAAAACTAAGGTTTCCAGAAAATCTGACCAGCTTTTTGTATCCTATGCTGCAGCATCACAAGGAAAGGCCATCTCAAAACAGACCATTTCCAAATGGATAGGACATTGCATACGTTTTTGCTACATCCACCATGGAAAACCAGTTCCTGCTAGCATAAGGCCCCACTCTACCAGGGCAGCAGCTACATCTACAGCCTTCCTCAGGGGGGTGCCAACCAAGGATATTCTGGAAGCTGCAACTTGGAGTTCAGTATACACCTTCACCAAACACTATCACTTACCACTTTACTCTAAGACTAGAGCTGGCTTCACCACTGCAGTTTTGCAGAGCCTTCTAGCCTCCTTTAACCCTGTTTGACTCCACCTCCCATCCTTAGCTTTGGGATTCTACCCAAGTGTGATGACTACAGCAGGGTAACACGATGAACATAGTACAGTTTTGTACCTACCATAAATGTAGATGTTCGAGTGTATACCCTGCTGCAGTCCAGGTTACCTTCTCTCCATCCCCTCTGACCTAACTAAAACCTTTCAGTACCTTAAAATCTGATACAACCTTTGTGGTGTATTTGCTTATAGCTGGAGGGATGTTTTGTTTGTGCTAAACTTTCATTATTGGTACTATCTACTGACCACCTTTTGGGGGGGCACCTGACATTTGGGGCAAGAAAAACTGAAGAAAATGGCATTGGATGCCTCTTATATACCCCTGGCACACTGACGTCAGGGAAGAAATGACAGCAACTGATGCCGGACCAAGACTTTGGAATTTGGGCCGACTGCGGGACCCCCTGATGGCAGGATAACCCAAGTGTGATGACTGCAGCAGGGTATACACTCGAACATCTACATTTATGGTAGGTACAAAACTGTACTTTACTGGGTCTGTGCTCAGAAGGCATGCTTGGCTTAAGGAGCAATCTTTGCCTGATCATGTTTAAGCTAAATTGTTGGATGCTCCTTTAAATCAGGACTGCCTGTTTGGCAACAAGACTGAGGAAGTACTTAAAAAGATGGAAGAGAAAGCTAAATCTATGCAAACTGTTAAAAATTTTTTACAAGTTCAGCCTCCTAGATTTAGTAGGCACTGGCCCTCTAAGAATTGGTCCTTTCCATCCCCTTCCAGGTCTTCTCAAGCCAAACCCAGACATAGCAAACACCCCAGGTTTTAGTCCCAGGGGACACACAGAACTAAGCAGTGGGAGGGTCTTCACTTCCAAATCTGGAAATAATAAGACTCCTCCCTATGGTAAACTGTCTCAATGACTTCCTTTTAATATTTCCAAGCACTTATCAACTGACTGCCCCTTTAGGGGGAAAGATTGCTATTCATGCAAAGAATTGGGAACTCATTACCCAGGACAAATGGGTTTTAAATATAGTGTCCCAGGGATACAGATTTCACTTCCACACATTGCCAACACCAAGCGGATGGCCGGACCTACCCCCAAATCAGTGGGCAGAGGCCCAAAACAAGTACTTTCTCTCTCAAGCATGGGGGCTATTCAACTGGTACCAGAAGAGGAAAAGGGACAAGGTTTCTACTCAAGACTTTTCCTGGTACCCAGAAAAGACCAATCATGGCATCCTATCCTGGACCTGTCTACTCTAAACACCTATTTGGAGATTCCAAAATTCAAGATGCTGGCTCTTCACCATTTACTTCCTATGCTAGGCAAAGATGTCTGGTTGGCAACACTATATTTAAAAGAAGCATACCTGCACATCCCAATCAGGGAATCTTGCAGAAGATGCCTACGCTTCAAAACAGGCTACATGCACCATCAGTTCTCTGCACTGCCCTTTGACTTATTTACTGAGCCCAGGGTATTCACAAAGTACCTAGCTCCAGTTATTGCATTTTGCAGGCAAAGAAATCTTCAAATATACACATACCTGGACGATTGTCTAATTCAGGCAGAAAGCCAGGACATACTATTGAATCATCTGGCCTTTGTACAAAGGGTTCTAACTTCTAACACCATAAATGAAAATAAGTCACACCTGGTACCCTGTCAACAAATTATATTCCTGGGAGCAAGCTTAAATACAACTTCCCAGATGGCTTACCTTACGCCAGAGAAACAAATTCATTTGACAACCTACTTCAAACAAGTGGCCACAAAAACCCTGCTATCTGCAAGACAAATACTGCAAGCCTTGGGGTTCATGGCCTCTTACATTCTTCTAATTCCATATACAAGACTGCATATGAGGAAACTACAGTGATATCTAAAACGCCTATGGTGTCAACATTCTCAAGACCTGGAAACAATGATTCCTATCATACCTTGCTTACGCCTAGAGTTCCTTTGGTGGGCAGAGGCCTGCCACCAAAACAAGGGACCATCTTTCACACCACCCCCTGCTGCCCAAACCCTAACAACAGACGCATCAGACTATGCATGGGGGGCTCACCTGGCAGGGAAGTGCATTCAGGGCAAATGGAACCCAAGTCAAATGCACCTGCATATCAATCAAAAAGAAATGTTAGCTGTACAGAATGCTCTCACAGCCTTCAAGGACCACATTCTTCCAGGACAGCAAGTGGTAAAGATGGACAACACCACTGTTATGTGGTACATAAACAAGCGGGGGGGGGGTGTACACATTCTTACCCCCTCTGCAGACTAGCCATGGAATTGTGGAACACAGCCTTGAGCTACCAAGTGCACCTACAAGCTCAATTCCTGCCAGGAAAATTAAATACACTGGCAGACTGACTAAGCAGAACCCTCATGGACCTACACGAGTGGAAACTGGAACCAAAAATTTTCAACATGTTGACAAGCAAATGTGGGAGCCCAGATATAGACCTGTTTGCCTCTCCCCAGAACTATCATTTGGACAAATTTTGCACAAGGACTCCCCACAAACAAGCCTGGAAAATGGATGCTGTGTCCTTCAGCTGGAAAAACCTGTCAGTCTATGCCTTCCCCCCCTCTGCCTCTGCTCTCCAAAGTACTACTAAAAATCAAACAGGGCAACCAAGGATGATTTTGATTGCTCCAGACTGGCCACGCCAACACCGGTGTACCCCCTCCAGAGCAGTGCATCACGGTTATTTCCATGGCACCTGCCTCAGACTCTCTCCCTGCTGTCTCAGCAGGAGAACCAGATTCTGCACCCTCAGCTTCTAACACTGAACCTTGCAGCCTGGCTAATTACTTAATCTCTCCTTTACCATTCCTCAGCAAACCTGTGATGGATATCATTTTAGAGGCAAGGAGACCTAGTACTGGAAAATCTTATGCTGAAAAATGGAAAAGATTCTGTGCCTGGAACCAGTCTCAAGGGATGAGCACAGCAGCACCCAATTTACCTCAGATTTTACAATACTTAACTGAGATGCTTCACAAGGGCCTGTCTTTTTCCTCCATTAAAATCCATGCCTCAGCCATTTCAGCTCATTATAACACAGAACATCCCCTCTTCTCTCACCTACTGCTCAAGCAGTTCCTCAGATGGGCCTAAAGTTTGAGACCACCCAGAAGAGCTCCAACCCCAGCCCTAGACCTTAACTTTGTCTTGGAGAAACTCACTCCACCTCCTTTCAAGCCAGCTGCTACTGCAGACTTAAAATTTCTTTCTTGGAAAACGGCTTTAATTTTGGCAATCACTTCAGCTAGAAGGGTATCTGAATTACAGGCCCTTATGGCAGTGGAGCCTTTCATCATCTTTCATGTGGACAGGGTGTCCCGCAGAACCAATCCATCCTTCATGCCCAAGGTGGTATCCATTGTGGCTGTTAATCAGTCCATTCATTTGCCAACCTTCTTTCCCAATCCACAGAATAAAGGGGAACGAATACTGCATTCCTTAGATGTGCACATACCGCTTAGATTCTACTTGGACAGGACTAAACCTCAAAGGAAATCTGAACAACTGCTGGTGGCATTTGCTGCAGGGCCAGAGGGGAAGGCTATTTCAAAGCAAACAATTTCTAAATGGATAAGCCATTGCATTAATTTCTGCTATAAGCACCATGGAAAACCTATCCCCCAGGGGATCAGACCACATACTCCACCAGGGCTGCATCTACCTCTACAGCCTTTCTCAGAGGCGTCCCTTCCAGGGACATCCTAGAAGCTGCTGCCTGGAGTTCTGTACATACTTTCAGCAAGCATTATCATTTGCAAATTTTCTCTAAATCCAGAGCTGGCTTTGCCACTGCAGTCTTGCAGGGCCTTATAGCTGGCCCTAATGCTATCTAAATTCCTCCTCCCATCCATAGCTTTGGGAATCTACCCAAATGTAATGACTGCAACAGTGAAACACGAAGAACATAGTACAGTTGTGCACACTTACCATAAATGTAGATGTTAGAGTGTATTCACTGTTGCAGTCCTGGATGTTCATGTTTCACTGTTGCAGTCATTACACTTGGGTTATCCTGCTAGCAGGCTACCCGCAGTCGGCCTGAATTCCAAAGTCCTGGTCCGGCGTCGGTTGCTGTCACCTCTTCCCTGACGTCAGTGCGCCAGGGGTATATAAGATGCAGCCGACACCATTTTCTTCAGTCTTTCTTGCCACGCGGTGCCCGAAGCAAAAGCAGTTCGCAAGTGCCGGTCGGCTGACTCCTGAGATTTTCGAAATTGAATTTCAGAGCCGAAGTCTTCAATAAAGCTAAGTACCCCATTGGGGAAACTTTTTCTTGCTCCAGAACCGATGTCAGTAAAAGTTAACAATTGTATTTCTTGTGGGAAGCAAATACCTCATAAGGATTTTCACTTTTACTGTATTCCTTGCCTAGGCCCTGACCACGATGTTGCTAGTTGTCGGTTTTGTGCTAGATTCAACTAATGCACTATTAAGTGTCGGTTTGATTTTGCTCTACATTACTTTGGCCGAAGGTTTAACTACATAATGCCGTTGAAACAACCAACGACCGGAATTCATAAAAAACGCAAAGACAAAGAAAAGGACAGGCATCCGAGATCCAAAACCGACGACGAAGCCTCCTCTAGGCCAGTCGCCGGTTCGCTGGTTCTCAGTGAGGCGCTTTCGCAGCCCCTGACACCCGCTACCTCAGAGCCACAGGCCGCCTCCGACTCGCATGTGGAGACAACTAGGCCTCTGAAAACTCAAGGTATTGGGCCTAGGGAAACTATTCCCTCAGATGGGTCCAAAGCTGCTGAGCAGGCATCGGCTTCTGAGGGTGTTTTCAGACCTACACAGCTTACTATCAAGTCCACTTCAGCAGCCAAGGCAAAGTCTAAAACACCATTAAAGACAAAGAAACAAGTACAGCATTCTCCTGGACAGTCATCCATGCCAAAGAAACAGATGCTTAAAATGGCCAAGGACCTAATTACTTTGATCAGGGTTTCCCATCCCCCTCCTGAAAAAAGGCCTAGGCAAGACACTGACTATGACTCCTCTGACCAGGTTTCTATTTCCTCCGATTCCTCTTCAGAACAGGGATATTCTCTTCCTCCCTATGAGGACTCGGACACTGAAGAATCTATCCCTTCAGCCTCTCCTCCTGAGGATTACTCTTTTGGGGAAACCTTGCACACCATGAGGGAACATTTCCAATGGGAGAGCCAGGATTATTCAGAATCCAAGAAAAGGCTCAGAGACTTTCTTTTACTGCCTCAGCACAGGCCCCTTGCTATCCCCCCTGTACTAGATATTGTTGTTGATGTTTTTTCTAAATCCAGTTTGTCTCCTGATTCTTTACCCCCTGCACCAGTCAAGCCAGATAGGTACTTACAGGGTCCCAGACTCTCATAAATTTCTTTATAAAAACCCTGCTGCTGACCCAGAAACAATTTCTCAGGGTCCCAAAGGGGTCAAGGCTTCCACTGCAAAAACCCTGTTCCCTCTGATAGGGATTCTAGAGCACTGGATAGATGGGGGAAAAAGTTTACACTTCTGCTACTTTAGCTGTAAGGGCTTTAAACTGCCAGTTTCACATGCTTAAATATCAACAATACCTAATGTCTTTGCTAAAACAGAAAATGCTTACAAGCTCAGAATGTCTTGACAATAAGAAAATGCAGGATTTATTGCATGCAGCTGAACAAGTGGGAAAGCATATTCTGCAGTGTGGTTTTGATTCATTAGAGGCTTCTTGCAGAGCCACAGTTACAGGTTCTGTCATTCGAAGGCATGCTTGGTTAAAAGAACAAAGTTTACCTGATCATGTTAAAGCAAAATTATTGGATGCTCCATTACAGCATGATACTTTGTTTGGTGTTAAGACAGAAGAGGTGTTAAAGAAAATGGAGGATAAAGCAAAATCAATGCAGACAGTAAAGGATTTCTTACAGGGTCAGCCACCTGGATTTAGCAGGAACTGGCCTTTTAAAATTGGTCCTTTCCAGTGTCAGACAGGCCACAAAGAGGCAGATACAGACACCCAAGAGGCATATCTCAGCCCCAAGGCTCATACAGACCTAAACAATGGGGTGCATCAGCCCCCAAAGGCGGGGAAGACAAATCACAACTTTATAGGAAACAGTCCCAATGACTTCCCTCTACAAATGCCAAGCACTTACCTTTTGGAAGCACCCTTAGGGGGAAAACTAGCCCTTTTCTCACAAAATTGGCACATGATCACCCGGGACAAATGGGTACTGAATATTGTTTCTCAGGGTTACAGGTTCCACTTTCACACCCTACCAAGGTCAAAAGGTATGCCAGACCTGCCACAGAATCAATGGACAGAGACACAAAAACAAATTTCTGCTCTCATGGATAGGAGAGCTATTCAAAAAGTACCACAGCAAGAACAGGGGCAAGGATTTTACTCAAGACTTTTCTTAGTACCCAGAAAGGACAAAGCCTGGAGACCAATACTGGACCTGTCAATCCTAAATACTTTCCTGTATGTTCCAAAATTCAAAATGTTGACACTGCAGCAACTTCTACCCATGCTGGGCACGAAAGCTTGGCTAGTTACTTTGGACCTCAAAGAGGCATACCTGCATGTTCCAATCAGGCAGTCTTGCAGAAGATACCTCAGATTCATAGCTGGCTCAATGCATTACCAATTCTCTGCACTGCCCTTTGGCTTATCTACTGCTCCCAGGGTCTTCACAACATGCCTGGCACCAGTAATTGCATTTTGCAGACAAAAAGGAATTCAAATATATCCTTACTTGGATGACTGCCTTATTCAAGCAGAGAGCAAGGACATTCTACTAAAGCATCTGGCGTTTGTAAAAAGATTACTAATTTGCCTAGGGTACACAGTTAACGAAAAGAAATCAAAACTAGTGCCCTCTCAAGAGATAATATTCCTGGGTGCAAGCTTAAATACAACTGCTCAGATGGCTTAGCTCATGTCAGACAAGCAAAGGCAGCTGACTCATTACTTTCAAATGATGGCAACAAAGACCCAGCTACCTGCAAGAAAAATTCTGCAGGTTTTGGGCTTCATGGCATCCTGCATCCTGCTAATTCCATATGCAAGACTGCATATGAGGAAGCTACAATGGTATCTAAAAAGTGTTTGGACTCAACATTGCCACAGTCTGCAAACAATAATAACTCTTATTCCCTGCCTGCAACAGGAGTTTCGATGGTGGGCCCTGGCCTGTCACCACAACAAGGGACAGTCTTTCACTTTACCCACAGCCAGGCAGACACTAACAACAGATGCATCGGATTATGCCTGGGGGGCACACATGGCAGGAAAATGTATTCAGGGCACGTGGCCCACGGACCAAATGCATCTTCACATCAATCAAAAAGAGATGCTAGCTGTACAGAATGCCCTGACAGCCTTCAAGGATGTACTACATCCAAGACAACTACTACTAAAGACGGACAATACTACAGTTATGTGGTACATTAGCAAGGGGGCACACATTCCTACCCCCTCTGCAGGCAAGCCATGACTTTGTGGAACACAGCTCTGACCTATCAAGTACATCTGCAGGCACAATTCCTGCCAGGAAAGAAAAATACTCTGGCAGACGAACTAAGCAGAAAACTCATGGACCCTCATGAGTGGAAACTAAATCCACAGGTCTTCAGCATGATAACAAGGAAATGGGGATGCCCAGACATACATCTTTTTGCCTCCCCTCACAACTGCCAACTACAGAGATTCTGCACAAGGACTTGTCACTCGCAAGCATGGAAAGTGGATGCTCTATCATTCAGCTGGAAAACCCTAACAGTTTATGCCTTTCCACCACTGCCTCTCCTTCCCAAGGTGCTCCTAAAAGTCAGACAAGAGAAGCCAAAAATGATTCTGATTGCCAGACTGGCCACGCCAGCACTGGTACCCAATCCTAAAGAGCTTGTCTCAAGGCCCAGCCTGGACTTTGCCTCAAATTCCTCATCTTCTGACTCAACAAAACAATCAGATCCTGCACAGCCAACTCAGAACCTTAAATCTGGCTGCATGGCAGATAATATAACCACTCAGAACACACCTCTCTCTAAAGCTGTTATGGATGTCATTTGGGAAGCCAGGAGGCCCAGCACCAGGAAATCTTATGCAGAAAAATGGAAGAGATTCTATGCTTGGAACCAGGCACAAAGACTTGAACCACTTGTTCCAAATATTCCTCAGATTTTACAATACCTAACTGAGATGCTGGACAAAGGCCTATCCTTCTCATCAATTAAGATCCATGCCTCTGCCATTTCAGCTCATTACAATACGGAACCTCCTATTTTCTCTCACCCACTGCTAAGACAGTACCTCAGAGGGGCAAAAAACATAAGACCCCCAAGGAGAGCACAGATACCTACTTGGGACCTCAACTTTGTCTTAGAAAAGCTCACACTGCCTCCTTTTGAGCCAGCCAATACAGCTGATATAAAATTCTTATCATGGAAAACTGCTCTGCTCCTAGCAATAACTTCAGCAAGAAGAGTCTCAGAGTTACAGGCATTAATGGCAGTGGAACCTTTTATCATTTTTCATCTGGACAGGGTTTCTCTAAGGACAAACCCAACATTTATGTCAAAGGTGGTATCCAGTGTGGCTCTTAACCAAACAATTAATTTGCCAATATTTTATGCAAATCCCCAAAATAAAGGTGAGAGACTTCTGCACTCTTTGGACATACACAGGCAGCTACGCTTCTACTTGGACAAAACAAAAGCTTTCAGAAAAACTGCGCAACTGTTTGTAGCCTATGCTGCAGGATCACAAGGAAAGGCCATCTCAAAGCAGACTATTTCAAAATGGATAGGACACTGTATTCGTTTCTGCTATACACAGCATGGCAAGTCAGTGCCTAAGAATATTAGGCCACATTTTACCAGGGCAGCAGCCACTTCAGCAGCCTTTCTTAGAGGAGTACCAACCCAAGGAAATTTTGGAGGCTGCAACTTGGAGTTCAGTGCACACCTTTACCAAACATTATCACTTACCTCTTTACTCTAAATCCAGAGCAGGCTTTGCCACTGCAGTTCTGCAGGGCCTCATAGCCACTCCTAATCCTATTTAGACCCAGTTGCCCTACCTCAGCTTTGGGATTCAACCCAAGTGTAATGACTGCAACAGTGAAACATGATGAACATAGTACAGTTGTGTACCTACCATAAATGTAGATGTTCGAGTGTATTCACTGTTGCAGTCCAGGTTACCCACCCTCCAGCCCCCTTCTTTGCTTGGACTTATCTATACTTCTCTATCCTATACAACCTATGTGGTGTATTTGCTTGTAGGTTAAGGTATTGTTTTTATTTTACTGTATTTTTTTATAAGCAATATATATATATTGCCTACCTTCTTGGGGGCACCTGACATCTGGGGCAAGAAAAACTGAAGAAAATGGCGTCTGCTGCATCTTATATACCCCTGGCACACTGACGTCAGGGAAGAGGCAACAGCAACTGATGCTGGACCAGGACTTTGGAATTCAGGCCGACTGCGGGTAGCCTGTCAGCAGGATAACCCAAGTCTAGTGACTGCAACAGTGAATACACTCGAACATCTACATTCATGGTAGGTACACAACTGTACTTTACCCTCCCTCAAGCCCCCTAACATGTTTTGGCTATACCTCTACTTTCCTTTACTATGCTTAAAAGCCTTTTTGGTGCATTTGCTTTTTTGTTAGAGGTATATCTTTGTGCTTTTATATTTAATTGCTTCCTGTTAGGGGGGGCACCTGACATCTGGGGCAAGAAAAACTGATGTAATGGCGTCAGCTGCATGTTTTATACCCCTGACGACCTGACGTCATGGAAGAAGCGACAGCAACCGATGCAGGACCCAAGACTTTGTTAATCAGGCCGACTGAGGGCTACCTGCAAACAGATAACCCAAATGTAATGACTGCAACAGCGAATACACTCGAACATCTACATTTTTCTGGTAAGTATACACAACTGTACTTTTCTGGTGTCATTCTAAGGGGATACAGTATCTGTTAGCCTGGGATGACATGATTGACAGACGTCGATGCTTTGCCAAAGATGGTCTTCATCTGTCACCCCTGGGATTTTGGCTACTGGCTAAGGCTGTTGCCACCCCCATAGTCTCTTTTTTAAGGCAGTATCTCAAAGACAAAATTCCTTATGTAAAAAACTCCATCTAAAACAACCTCAAGGTTATGCTGCTAAATGCTAGGAGTCTTAATATGAAACTGCACTCACTGGAAGCAGTCCTCACCTGGGAAGAGATAGACATTTGTGCAGTCACGGAGACCTGATTCAAGGCTGTGGCGAGCACCCCAGCCATACCGGGCTACACCTCCTTCCACATGTTCAGACCACATACTGAAGGGATGAAAACTAAAGAAGGTGGTATTTTGATATTCATTAAAGATAAATACTCCTTCAGATTTGGTAAAACAGTATGTTTCCTGGAGATACTTCATGTACAGTGAACTGTTGAGGACACTTGTTCAAATCATTGTCAGCTACGGGACCCCCACTTTGAATCAGAACACCCACTCTGCCTATTTGGATCTACTTGAGTCTATCAATACATCCGAACAACATGGTTTTGGCGACTTTAACTACCCATCCATTGACTGGGTAAATTGCTTGTGCTCTACCTCAGTTCCCCAAAGGTTCCTCGACTTTAACTCCAGTGCCCTGGATGAGCTGGTTGGCACCCCCCACAAGGGGTGCCAACATCTTGGATCTGGTGCTTACCAGTATGGGAGACCACTGTAGTAGCCTCACTGAGAGGTCTTCCCAGTGAGATCTGATCACAAGTCAGTCTCATTCGAAGTAACTGTCACACCTGACCCCCCCCCCCCCCCCCAGCAGCAACTAAACAAAAAACTTCTCCAAAGCAAACTATAACTTCTTACTGGATGGTATAAATAGCTTTTACTGCATGTCCATCCTCAGATGGAACTGCAACTATGCTGAGTCCTACAGCAGTGCTTTATGCAAACACCTGTATAACTGCATTGACTGTGCCGTACCTGATAAGAACAAAACAAGCTCCTCAAGAAAGAGCAAACCTGCCTGGTGTACAACTGCCATTAACAGGCTTTACAATAAGAGGAAGAAATTGCTGTCTAAGAGTAAGAGGGAGAGAGCCTTAAACTGGAAATACTCCCTCCTCAGCTTAAACAAGCCAATAAGATGACTTGTGAAGTCCTCCAAAGCAAACTACAAATCCAAATTAGCTTCCTCAACTAAGGGCAACCATAAGGCAATCTTTATTTACATCCATAACCTAAAAGGAAAGGCCCAGATTTGTGCCGAACTGGTAGTTAATGATACCACATATACTGAGCCTGTGGACATAGCTAAACTGTTAGCTGACAGGTTCTGTAAAAACTTCCCTCCCCTGTACCCACCACATGTAGCCCATGACATTCTCTCTACCACCTGTCCTGTACCATGCATCTCTAAAGAGCAGGTCATAAACGCCCTCTTTAAGGACAAAAATGCAGCATCTATGGGACCTGATAACACCCCAGGTTGTGTCCTACATGGGCTCAAACAAGAATTAGCAACACCACTGGGTACTCTTTCCAGTCATAGTGTAAGCACCAGCTTTATCCCAGCTGAATGAAAAATGGCCACCTTTATCCTCTTGCACATAGGTGGTGCTTCACCGACCCCAAGAACTATAGACCTGTTAGCCTGACTCACGTTATCTGCAAGGCTTTGGAGCAAATTGTCACGGACGTTATCAATAAAGATATAGGTAATCTCCAGACACTTGATCCTACGTAGTTTGGATTTGTCAAAGGGAGATCATGCCTGTTAAACCTGGTGGACTTCAACAGTCACCAAAGCCCTGAATGAGAGAAAATTTGCTTACAGCCTATCTAGACTTAGCCAAGGCTTTTGACACTATTCCCCACTCAGGCATCGACAAACTCACCCAGCTAGGTATCAACTCTTATATCGTTAGATGGGTTGCTAACTGGCTCGGTGATAGTACCCACATATAGTCAAAATAGGGGAATCTACCTCCAACAGCAGGCCTGTAACCAGTGGTGTTCCACAAGGATCAGTCCTGGGACCTCTACTGTTTAGAATCCATTTCTCCGAAGTAGAAGCTAAAATTAAAGGTCTGTGGCTGGCTAAGTTTGCTGATGACTGCAAACTGGGAGCGGTCATAGCATCTGCATATGATGTCAACATCCTGCAAGATGGTCTTGTACAAACTAATGCTTGGTGCCAACGTCATGGCCTTAAACTCGATGCAAAAAATGTGTTCTCATCCCTTTCGGTAAGTGTTATGTTCCTGCTAACTACCAGATCAGTAACAACACCCTTAGTATGCACTCGGTGGTGAGAGATCTGGGTGCTCAGGTTGACAGCAGCCTTACCTTTGATCACCATGTTTCCACAGTAGTAAAAAGGGTATTCTATATTGCTCATCTCATAAGTAAGGGCATTGCATTCAGAAAAAAAAGAAGTTATAACCTCTCTGTACTCTTCCCTCATCAGGCCAATAACTGAGTACAATGCCCTTTTTGGTATATACCTTTCCAAGCACCTGCAGCAATTGGAGAGACCACAAAGGTTCCTCACAAGGAAAATTCAAGGTCTTCAGCATCTGTCATATGTGGATCGTCTGAAGTCATTGTCACTTTATTCTGTTTCATGCAGACTACTCAGAGGCTATCTCTGCCTTGCATGTAAGGCAGTCTTTGATGCTGCTTTATTGGAAATGCTGCATATCCGCAAGTCAAATGATACACGGGTTCCTCGCTCTAAAGAGCTTAACCTGGTATGTAACATTAATAGAACTGTAACATTAATAGAACCTGCTGGAGGGACAGATTTGTCTCCCAGAAGCTAACCAACCTTTGGAATGGACTCCCATTTCATGTCAAATGGAGCACCTCATTGTCCCTGTTTAAACGCAGTCTGGACGATTGGATAGGTGACCATAAATTCACCCCAGGGGTTTCACTTGTGTCCCTGTTGGACAGGGGTAATTGGTGTTGAACATGGAAATAAGGGTAGAACTTGGCTAGGCTTGTAGGGGCCCTAGAGCCATTAGCCTAGTAACTTCCTAAGATCTGTACTAGCCAAATGAACACCAGGGTCTTTATAAGCCTAGATGTGCAACCCAACATAGTTGTGTTCTATGTTTCATGGGCATTTATTAGGAGGACTTATGTTAATTAATTACAAAGTGTATAGAGGTTATGTAGGGGGCTGTTGAGTTTGGAAATTACTCTTCACTTTCTGTGAGAGACATGGGGACCAGACTTGGGGTGAATTTTCAATTTCTCATCCATTGGTCAAGGTTATACTCAAATAGGCTTAGTGATGGAACCTGTGTGAGAGCATTGGGATCCTCTGAGACGCACCTTTTTCTTGCCAACATGTCTTAGTTATGTCACAAGCAAAATTTAAATCCTTTGATATAATGGTTCTGACGCTGTTCATTTTGTGGGTGTGCAAAAGGTCCATCAGAGCTGGATCCAAGGATGCCATGTATGCCAGGCGTAAACAGTCTATCAGTAACCTGTATGAGACCGAGTGTAGAGATAGGGCTTTAACACGATCTGTATAGGACAATGTGTTTATACTCTGGATTCTCCTGGCAAGGAGCCTTTATGGGTGTTCCAACTGTTGCATATGTCTGATGAGGCATTATAAACAATGATGAGTTTGATAAGGACCAAATAAAGTCACTATGACTTCTTGGACCTGGATGCCATGTCCTTACTTGTAACTTGAGCAATGTAGAATGATTTTCTTACTGCTTTGGCCACATGTTGGTCAAAGGCCAGATTACTGTCTATGTATGTTCCCAGATCCTTGACTACTGGGTCAACTCATAGGGTGCATTATTGGTGGAGTTATTAGCCTGGGTGGCAGTTTTCCCAAAAGGCACTATAAACTCAATGTCAAGAAATACATTAATCAGTGACTTTGGCACCAGTAATTGGTCTGTGTTAGACCCTCTTGGGCAGGACGTGCAAGTTTTTTTGCCTCCAGTGAAATTGTGTATTTGCATCTTTCGCATACTGTGTTTGTTTCTTTAAGGATTTAATGGTTGTCTGTCAGCATGAAGCAATTGCTATATTGTCTCAGGATGTTCGTATCTGCCAAGCTGGCTACAGAAACATTTGGAAATTGCATATCCATGTTGTCTAGACCTGTATTTGAGTGGGCTGCTGTAGGCTGTGGACTGGGTTATACAGAGATCTCCTTGAGTGGTCTGTGGGGTTTGACACTAGACTAGGTTAGAATGTGCTAAGATTTGATAGTAGCGCTGGTTAATGCGCAGATTAGCTGCTCTAAGCTTGTGTCTGCTCAATGGCTTTGTTTTAGCCACACTAAGTTACAGGTTTTCAGTTGTAAGGGTAGTTTTATAGATGCAATTTACTTTCTGTGTGTGCTTTTGTTTCTACAGGGTACTGCTAACCTCTTGATGTAAAAACACCAAAAAAGATTACTTGCAAGTGTAATGCTACAACAAATCAACTTAAACTACTTTTGCAATGCAATTTCAAGTATTAGGGACCTTGAAAAGGCAAAAACACAATAGCAGTACTTGTTTGCTGGGTGGGCACTTAGTATCATAGATATATGGAAAACATCAGAAATGTACCAGTAACGCTGTCTATGGAAAAATGCTGTAATAAATTACTTAATTAGGCTCAAATCTGGAAGTAGATCACAGTTTTGCCACAATTGTAAATGAAGCTATAAGACTGAGGCCTCAAACTGGATTCAAAATACTAAAAGCTGCCTTTTACACGTAATTCTACTTATGGAAATAGAAGTGCAGTATAATATACAAACAATACTAAAATCTTGCAGTGATGTACAGTCTTCCCGCAACTGCAAATGAAGCTACAGGATTAAGGTCCCAGAACAAGCTAAAAGAATGCAAGCAGATAACTTTTTTTGGTTAAACATGGACAAAGAGCAGAGAAGTACACAAAAGTATCACCACACAGGTCGCTGTAAGTGCAACTTAAAATATTTAAAGAAAAACTCCACCTTCTCCTATAGTTTAACTCAATTGTTAGGTTTCTTTTCTCCCTATAATATGGTTACAGCATTGTGTAGGTACCAGAAACCTGCTTGTACTTTTTAAAACTCTCATTTCCTTGCATTGGAGTCAAAGGAAGGGAAAGCCGACCTACTATTTTTTAAACTCAACTTCTCACATACTTTGCAGAGAAATTTGTCTCCACCTGCTTGACATATCATAGACTCAATTAAATCTGTAGTTTACCCTGTCAGGTACTGCTGTCAGTCTTAGATGGGCAATCAGTCCTGCTGACGTCAGGAACACACCAGCTGATGTAAAAAAGACAGAAACCTGTGAAACTGTTTTCCACTGTTTTGTTGCAGATGGGAGGAGAACTTAACACTCCCCTTTCATAGCAAAACAAATCAATTAAGATCAGTCAGGTGTTTAAAGGCAATTGTCAACTCTTCTGATAAGTTTACATAAGCAGCAACCACAGTATTGAAATGCTAAGCTTTAAATGTTGGTTATTTATAGTAGTTTATATGTTAAGACAACTTCATGTATCGGAGATCTCTGTGACATTTAGAGAAAAGCCAGAAAATATTTTTTCAATGCATTTACCATTTTCAAGCCCTCCCCCCAACACACAGGTCAGAACTGCAGAACAAGAGTCATACGACAACCCTATCACAACTAGGTGCACTGATGCTGTTCATAAAAAGGTCTCATGCTTTTTTTGTGACATCCTTCCAGAGGGGGATGCATATCGGTTACATGCAGATCCACTGTAAGAGATTCTCGCTTGCTTTGAGTCGGTCCTTAACATTGTTAGAGTACATGAGCATTTTTAGTCCACAAAGGAAATGTGACAATTGATGGCAACCATAATATACAACTGAATTAACTTTAACATACATTTACTATGTGCCCTTGCATTAAAAACACTAAGAAAAGGAAATCAGAAGTACATAACTGTGTTTAAATGTGTGCGGGAACACACACACACACACACACAGACACACACAGTCAGATATGCATTTAAACACAGTACTGCATCCCACATATAGTATTCTATATGCTACATTTTTACACAAGCACACACACAGTGTGTGTATGTATATATATATATATATATATATATATATATATATATATATATATATATATATATATATATACATAAAATCCGCTTTTGTCTAAATTTCCGTTTTGATTCGTTTTTCTTGAAAGGACGTGAAATACACACAGGCATATAATCTAGTTCTCTGTTATATAAACACTCACTCATGTTTTTGTACATATGTACTTTATACGCATACACGCAAACACACGCGCACACACCATGATTTTCTACATAAGTACTTTATACACAAATACATACACACACACACACACACACACTCTGTGTGTGTGCGCAACATGTGTGCATACAATTAATTTATAATAAACATCATAATATAGTTAGGCATTGTTAATATAGTTAGACATTCTAGTGAATGTTACTCAATGATTTACTTGGTCACTGTCACACACTGGCTATATGCTGCACAAACAGTCTTGGTCAATGTGTTTGCCAGCGTTTTTTTTTTGCTTTGTATTATTAAGTGCATTTAATAGTTTTTCTTATCTTTGCCAATGTAGCCCAAGTCGTGGCTGAAAAGGGTCCTGGGACCAGTTCACTTTCCTGGTTACCAAAGTATAAATAAATATGAAATAGAGAAGAAAAAAAAAAGAGGGTGAACATGACAGAAATAATTGAGGGACTACTAAAGCACATTTTGATTCTGCATCAATCATGAGAGAGAAAAAACATCCCTCTGAAGGCATTGGGAAGTAGCAGACAACCTTAGTGAAGTCCTACAACTTATTATACAACAAGGATCATTTACTGTAGTGAGAGTTTTCACACCTCAGCATGAGAGTGTGGGGGAAGGTCTGTCATTTCTTTTAGGACTACAAAAGACTCCTCTTACAAAAACCTGCTGTTTACCTACTTACTTTTGCTTAAAGTAGCTAGGAGCTATTTATAGCATAGAACAAGCTCTGACAGACACACAAATGAGTCTCAGTAAGGTAAACATAGAAGCAGCTCTGTTACAGAATCCTGCCATTCTATCTAAATGCATGCAAAAACAGCACCACTTCCTTATGTCTAGCATGAGTCGTATAAAGAGGACCTGAAATGTATTCTGGGAAGAAGGAATGAAAGCAAGAAAACAAGATCACATTAACAAGGCAGGCCCCATCATCCGTCATTTTGAGAGAAGCACATTAAAATTGTAAAAGAAGCACTTGGAATGATTTTGAGGCATTAAAATAGCTCAAAAAAGATACTATAAAAATGTTTTTTGAGATCTAAGGTGGAGTTTTCCTTTAAGCAGAATCTGCTACTGTATTCGGGTAGTGAACACAGTCAGCAGTTAGCCTAGATATACCAATTTCTTGCCAGTTACTGAACTTTATAACTAGATGTCAGCAGAATGCATCTGATACCATAGAAGATAATGGACATAGCTAAAACTTAATCAGTAGCCTAATCCAGTATAACCAACTGATTATGGCCTATAAAATCCTCTATAATCTGGACAATACTCCTGCACTTAAAAATATTATCACCCCCTATAACAATCCTAGACCGCTTTGATCCTCTAATAAACTACTAATTCAGACTAGCCAAATTAATAACACAGCCGGTGATTCTCTCTCTGCAAACTCTGTAAGTAGATCCTGGAACTCTCTTCCAGCTGATATTACCTTACTTTCTACCTTAGGTCAATTTAAAACTAGACTCAAACAACATTTGTCACTTAACTGGCTATGTCAATGTATCAAGCCTGGATAACTCGAATGTGTAAAAATCTGTTAACCAGTTTACTGTGTAATTTAATTTAATCCTGACTTGTGCTCAGGACCAACTTTAACCTGTGGAACTTGTTTAACTTGCTTACTTATGTAATCTCTGTAAATAGTCTGTTTGTAATATGTAATGCTGGTATTATGTAATGCTGTATCTGCTTACCCTTGGAGCTTTTCTCCCCGGGCCTCTGCTGAAAATGGACATGCATCCAGTCGGACTATCCCGGTCAACAAATGTAAAATAAAAAAATAAAAAATAAAATAAAACTGTTGTACTAGGAGTGAAGTTTGATTCCCCAGCATACAAAACTGATGGAGTTGGCTTGTAAAGTAAATTTCACTTGCCTCATTGATGTCGCTCAGGTAACTGGAATTAAAGGTTTATAAGCCATCACTGTGAAGGAGTACATCAATCCCTGCAAACATTTAAAGGCTGTCTGTTCATATATTACACCAAAATGTACAACAGATTTGATGAAGTGGTACTCTGGCTAATTAATAATATACACAAACTGTTAATTCTAGGTAATGTCACTGTGGACCTGGAGACTAATAATCTTCCTTCTTTTATTTTAACTTAATTCATTACAGCATAACACAAGTAGTCACTCAAACTGTGAGAATTCACAAACAATCAAGAGAAGAATACATGCTTGACTAGATTTTTCCTCTGCACTAGACACACAACTATAGATCACGTCAGACTTTGCCAGTAACTATATATAAGTGTATGCCATCTGGAACTGACAGTGCTTCTACAAAACCTCAGATGTATCAACTCAGACACGTACAAGTTTCTCAGTAAGAACACTGGACACCATTGAAAGCATACCACTTCTAGATAATTCGCTTTTTTTCTTTAATTATGTACAAGAAGAAGTCTTTACCTTTGTTGTACTTCCTATTGCATGTTGTTGTTGTTGTGTCTTTCGGCTTTTCCCGGTTAGGGGTCACCACAGCGGAACTCCGGTCTGCTAATGATTGGTAGTTGATTTTTACGTGCCGAGTTACCAGCCCTGACGCACAGCCTTCAACAAAGGTACGCCCATTCACGCATGTCTCCACGCAGAAGACGCTCTAGCTGAGAATCGAACCGGACAGCGTCTTATTGTGAGGCGACAGCGCTACCGCGGTACTTCCTATTGCATATGCTTGTTTTTATTAAATGGATATATTGTTTGTGTCTTTCGGCTTTTCCCAGTTAGGGGTCGCCACAGCGGAACTCCAGTCTGCTAATGATTGGCAGTAGATTTCTACGTGCTGGCTTGCCGGGCCTAACGCACAACCTTCAACGAAGGAACACCCATTTCCGCATATCGCCACACAAGACCCATATACAGTGAATATAACAGTGTCCATTTTAGGCAAGATCTGAGAGTGTGCACTGTTACATCAATAAAAGAAAATATTGCTGGACCTCTGGCACAAGACAGAGGATCTCCCTGCTACAGTATTTCTTTTTAGAAATCGTCTTGTGCCAGGGGTTGATGTGCGCAGTTTGCCTGAAATGCATTTTTCCCCCTTCTGCAAGGAGTTTGCAAAAGATTTGAGTGGCTTAATATACCTTTGGGTTTGTCTGAAACTTGTGTTCATGCCTTGGGGGATGTCACCTGACAATTTTAAGGTGGACATGTTTCTTGTTGCATTTTGTGCACATTTAGATCCCTAGGAAGAGGAGTCTGACAGCTGCTCTGATCTACACTACATTGGGGGTTGAAGGTAGTAGTGGTAGGATGTCAAGATTGAAGTGACTTTAGCTGGATTCAAAGCAGTAAGTGGGATAGTAAAAACTGGGGCAGGAAAAAAAATAAAATTAGAATTATCAAGAGTAAAGGATATGTTCAGGTTTTAATACCCTTGTGCTTTAGCAAAATGATCTTAAAGGACCACTAATGATGAAAATAACTTATATTTTTTACCTTGCCATGGTTTACTGCACCTCCCAAAGCTGCCTGGAGGACAGTAAGTGCTCATTCCTAATTTTATTTATTTTTTTAACCCTTGCCTGCCCTCATGGGGGCAGACATCGTCATTCCTTTGGAAAGCTAAATCTGTCCCATAATTGACAGATTTTGAGAATAAATAGCCCTACCATTTGTTGTCAGCCTAGACTTTCATTCACTTAGAATGGAACACCTGAAAAAAAAACTGCCAAGTTTCAACGTTTGCAGCTCGTGTGTCATTGACTGGTATACAGTGAGTTTTACAAATGTTGTTCCTGCTGATGCACTGCACATTCTCTGAAAGAAGCTTGCAAAAGTGTCAACAAATTAGTGAGATAAAAGACTTTTCACAAGGAGCAGTTTTGTAAGTTTTAATTCCTGGCCAAGTTACTCCTCCCACCTTCCCTCCTTCAGTGGGCTAGAGTCTCTCACATTTCAACTTGGCCAGATTCAACTATTTAGTCATCTTTGCATGACAGTAGACAACCAAATCACAGCCTGGTATGCCACTGAAACTGTTCCCTCATATGTATTTTCACTTCTGAATAGCATTTCCCAAGAATTATTTCTTAAGAAAAACAAAGCACACACATCAGTCCAGAGTTTAGGCCAATCTATCCATTTCTTAAAATGTGCATAGTAAAATATTCAGTTTGTAATGCATTCTGGCTGCTCACATGGTTATCTTTGCATAGTTATTCTCTTATAGCATAACCTGAACGTATGGTATTTAATGCTAAGCTTTACAACAGTCAGCTTTTTAACAATTATCTCCCAAGCCTCTGATGTGACCCAGTACTTTCTCTTTGCTTTATGTAGTTGGTCTTAGTTGTATACTTGCATGTCTCTCACCCTCTCAGCAACAGACTCCTGGCGAAAACTTTCAAATCAGATACTTTACAGGTTCATAGGTGTGTAGTAGTCTAATGGCCTTGGAGCCTTTACAAGCCTAGCCCATATGATTACCCTGGCATCGTGCCACCCGACCTTAGTTCCTAGTGCCTCTGTCGAGTAGAGCCACTGGAGTGATCCCCGAGGTGAATTTTCTATTTCCCATCCACTCATCAAGATTTCTGTTGAAGAGGGCCAGTGAGGTGCTCTGCTTGACATGTATGGGAAGTCTATTCCATAGTATTGGCAGTCTCTGGGTTATTAACCTGTCCCTCCAGCATGTTCTGTTGATTGTGGTAATGAAGTTGAGGTCTCTGGAGCATGTGGTTTGAAGGGATTGGGATTTCTTTAGATGTAGCATTTCTAACCGAGCTGGGTCAGACATGGCTTTGTAAGTCAAGCAGAGATTGCCTCTAAGTAGGCGATATGAGACAGAGAATAGTTGGAGTTTTTTGAGTCTGTCCATATAGGACAAGGGTTTAAGGCCTAAGATCCTCTTTGTGAGGTACTTCTGCGGCCTCTCCAATTGTTGCAGGTGTATAGTGAGGTGCATGCCAAATGGAGCATTGTACTCGATGATTGGCCTAATAAGGGAAGAGTAGAGGGAGACAATGGCCTCTTTCTTCCTGGATGCAAAACCCTTAGTAATGAGATGTGCCGCATAGGAGGATTGTCTGACCACAGTGGCAATGTGGTGGTCAAAAGAGAGGTTGCTGTCAACCTGTGTTCATAGAGTTCTTATAACTCCTTCTGTGTTCAGTAGACTACCATCGATGTGGTAATTCAAGGGAACCGGGCTTTTTCCCAAAGGGGGATGAAGACACATTTTTGGCATTGAGCTTAAGGCCATGGCTCTGGCACCAGTCGTTCTCATCATTGAGGCCTTTCTGTAGGATGTCAGTATCACTTGGGGAGTTAATAATAGCTCCCAACTTGGAATCGTCTGTGAACTTTGTCAGCCAGAGTTCCTTCGTGTTGGCCTGGACTTCAGAGAAGTAGATACTAAACAAGAGTGAACCCAGGACCAAATCCTGTGGGACTCCACTTGTGACTGGTCAACAGTCTGACTTGGAGTCAGCTACTTTTACACTGTGGGTTCTGTTTGTGAGCCAGTTTGCAACCCAACTAGTGATATAAGTGTTGATGCGTAGCTTAGTGAGTTTTTCTATGATTCCTGAGTGGGGAATGATATCAGAGGCCTTGGCCAGATCAAGGTAGGCTGTATGAACCACCTTGCCTTCATCCACAGCTCTGGTGACTGACTCAAAGAAGTCGACCAAGTTGAGCAGGCATGATCTACCCTTCACAAAACCAAACTGTGTAGGATCCAGAGTTTGGAGATTCCCTGTATCATTGTTTATTAGGTCCATGATGATGTGTTCCATAGCTTTGCATATCAGGCTCGTCAGGTTAATGGGGCAATAGTTCCCGGAGTCTGTAGTTGCTCCTCCCTTATGGAGAGGGATGACTGTAGCAGTACGCCATTCAGTAGGGATAAAGCCTGAGGTGAGGCTGTGATTGAACAGGGCACACAGGTGAGGTGCCAGTTCATTCTGTAGTTCATGTAGAACACAGCCTTGGATATTGTCAGGTCCCATAGAAGCTGTATTTTGGCCTTGAACAGTGCTGTTTTAATCTGTGCAGCAGTAACACTGGATGCCTGGCAATTTACTGGTATTGTGATTGGTCCTTTTGTAGGGGGTAAAGTTGGCACTGAATCTGTCAGCCAGTATATTGGCAATATCTGTTGGCTCGGTATAGGAGGTACCATTGTGCAGTAGCTCACAGCAAATCTGGGTATTGCTGTGGAGATTCTTTACATAACTATCGAAGGCCTTGTGGTTGTGTTTACTATCTGCTGCAATTCTGTTTTCATAGCTTGCTTTAGAGGATTTGATGAGGGATCTCAACCTTTTGTTGAGGCTGATAAGGGAGTTTTTCCAATCTTGGGACTTCACCTTATGCCGTATAAGTTTCCTCCTCCTGTTGTAGAGTTTATTTATAGCAGGGGACCACCAAATTGGCTAGCGTCTTGGTTCTATTGGGTATGGTGAGATCCATGCATTTTTGTACATGTTCATATAGTGCACTGGTGTATGATTCGGCGTTCATGCAACTATTCTGCATTTTCATGGGTGCCGTGAAGTTAGCCACCTCTGTTTTTAGGAGCCCAAAGTTAGCTTTGGAGAAGTTTTTCATTGTTTTGGGGGGGTTTGTGGATTTCCAAGGTGATTAGTTTGTGGTTGGATTTAACCAGGGAGGAGTTAACTATTGGTGTAGAGCAGTGGTCATCCATGTTAGTAATGACCAGATCAAGGATGTTGCTGTCTCTAGTGGTGGTAAGAACGAGGTGGTCCACAGCATTGGAATTAATGAATTCCAGAAAGCGTTGGGCAAGTGCATTGGTACATGAATAGTTTTCCCAGTTAATGGAGGGGTAGTTGAAGTTCCCCAGTATGAGAGTGTTAGATTGGACCCTTATATTCTCCAGGATGCTTATGAATGTGGAGTGTGAGTCCTGGGACATGGTTGGGGACCTATAGCAGGCTACAACCTGAATCACTGTCTTGCCCAATGTTAGCTGCATTTCAAGTATGTCAGATGCTTTATGTTGGGCTACCAGTCTGGAGGTGTGCTCATCCTTTATGAATATGGAAACCCCACCGTCTTTGGAGCTCGGTCCAAGTTCCGGGGCCAAAAGGTGTGGAATGAGTTATAGCCTGATAGTGCAGGGGTGCCTTCTGCTACCTTGACCCAGATCTCTGTTACAGCACTAATGTTGATGTTCTCCATTTTAAGGAATGCTTCGAGCGAGTGCGTTTTGAGATTTAGACTTATAGCGTTGAGCAGCATGACCCTCAGATTGCATTTGTTTGTAGCTGTTGTGGTGGTAATTTGGTCTTTGGAACACCGCCTAAAAGATGCACTATAGGGATGGCAAGAGCCATGGGTAATATCCGGAAGCCCAGGGGTGACAGATGCAGGCCATTTCTGACAAAGCATCGAGGTCTGTCAGTCATGTCATCCCAGGCAGACAAATACTGGATCCCCTTAGAATGACACCAGTTGTTGAAATAGATCATTTTCTGCTTGTACTGTGGTATCATTCTGGGTGATGGTAGGATGCTGCTCAGGGCTAGGGTCATACCTTCCTGGGCTACATAATCCGAGAGCTTCTCCATGTCTCTTTTTATGTAGTCCAGGGAGGTACGTCTTGGGTCATTCACACCCACATGTACAATGACAGTGTCATATTTGTACTTGTTGAGGGACCTAAGTGTATGCATTATGTGGCGGATCCTGGAACCTGACAGGCAGCTATTACTTTCTCTTTATTCAACCTAGTGAGTGGGACATCAGTGTGCCTCACTATCGAGTCACCTATGACTAGTGTGTTGGGCATGCTGTTTTGCCTTAGGTGCTTTGGTTGAGTGGTACACTGTTTAGAAGAGTTGTGTGTCTCGTGATTAGTGTTGTGTTGTGGTGGTCATGTGTGTTTCTGCCTTGGAGGTCTTTGCTGTTTGGGTAGATTTTTATTGAGAGCCTCAGCGAAGGTGGGTATGTGGTTTGTGTTTTTGTGTGAAGACAGTACTGATGTGTGTTATGTAGAGTTATGTTTTCCATGTGGTGTAGTGCAAGTGTTGACCTCCTCTTGACCAGCTATTCTGGTCTTTGTTAGAGAGTGCGTGGCTTCAGATTTGGAGATATGAGTGTATTTCTCGCAAGTCTGAGTGTTGGGAGGTAAGAGGAGAGGGTTGTCAGTATACATGAGGCAGTTGCTACATTTCCTCAGGATGCCCAAGTTCACCAGGTTAATAAGAGAAAGCACAGGGAACTGACCTTTAGACATGCCTGGAGGGGGGTGGGCATTAATAATAAGTACGGGAGCTGTTTCCTTGTAGAACGTTTAGTGCTGGTAGCACTTTTATGAGCTACAAAAATTGCTACAAGAAAGTGTGGTAGAGTGCTAAACTAATAAGCTAGTAAAAGTGCAGGAGAGGAGAGAACTAGTAGATCTAAGGGAAAAATTGAAGAGCAGAATTGGGAACTGCTCAGAAGCTTACAAATAGTCCTGGATACAGCAAATCTGTATCTGGACTAGACTAGTTACAGGAAAGGCAGGAAACAAGCTTAGAATTTTTTTACCAGAAAGCAGCTAAAACAGCAATAAAAACAATTCAAGTGCAGTGCAAGCTAGCACACTTGAGTGTGTAGCAGTATTAAAGCAGAAACAGTTTAAATAAATGCAATTTATTCAAAATGTATTCTGAACTAAATTCACTTGTTGTTTTATTCAACCCTGAACAGTTAAAAAGTGCCAGAAAATGTACTTCTCAGCTAAGAAGCATACTCAGTCAGAACACAAGGAGATTTATTTTTGTTAGTAAAGTGCAAAAGGAGGAAGGAGGAGCAGAAGATAATTCAAGGTTAAGAACCTAAGTGGGCTGGCCTTCTCAAATGTTCCCTCTGTGTGAGGTAGAGTGAACACTAGACTGGGAGGAGTGTTCCAGATCAGATGTACAGTAGGGGCGTGCAACTGCTAAGCCACCAACTAGAACACCACCACAGGAATAGGGTGGGTGGTAGGGAGAAAACTAGTTTCAGAACAGATCAGAAAACAACAAACAATGTCAGCAAATATATAAAATAATTCAGTCAGGCAAAAATTAAGACAATGCAAAACTCTGAAAAGTTAAAGTGCCAAGAAATATACTTATCAGCAATATATATAATCAAACAGTAGTGACAAACACAGGGAAATGTGTGTGTCTCAATTAAGCAATAATGAAACTGCTAGGGACTACACTGAGCACAGTTTTACTCTTAATTTCTCCATTTTATAATGTATAACATTCACACCACACTTACAATGGCACAGTTCCATTCCTCACAAACACAGCTAGCCACACCCACACAACATACCAGTCAACTTTAAGGCTTTTCCCACCTCTCTGCAAAGCATTGGTATAATGGCTTTGGCAAATGAAAACGATTGATGGATGTCAGTTCAGGACTCCCATCCATACCTCTCAGCTGTTCAGATTTTTGCAGAAAGTCCAAATTTTTTATTTCACAGTTTGTTTTTCATAAAACTGCAATTTTTTTTCAGATCCCTGGAAAATCATTGAACATTGAAGTCAGAAAATGACGACAGGCATTTGATTTTCCGACTTCACATCCTTAATTAAATTCACACTAATGCAAAACCTGTTATCAACTTTGTAAGTTTGTTGTTCTTTTTTCGGCTTTTCCTGGTTAGGGGTCGCCACAGCGGAGCTCCGGTCCGCTAATGATTGGCAGATTTTTACTGTGCCGAGGTGCCAGCTCGACGCCCAACCTTCAATGAAGGCACGCCCATTCACGCATGTCTTTCGAACACCACTCGACCGTGGGGAGGACATGCAGACTCCACACAGAAGGTACTCCAGCCGAGAATCGAATGGGAGAACCTCTTGCTGTGAGGCGACAATGCTACCGCTGCACCACCAACTTTGTAAGAGCAATATTTAAAAATTTTCCCTATTTCTGGGCCTTTGACCCCCCCCCCATTATTTATGACATCCAGATTTCTTATTCTAAGATGTTGAGAGGTATGCATGCTCCCATCCCTTCCCATTGAAGCCAGTCCACTGCACTTACACAAATGTCCCCCTCAGCAGGGCAGCAAGCAGGTGTCAGTGCAGATTTGTTTTATAGTTTTTATATCACAAATCACACAAAAAAAAACAATGATACGTGGTTAATGTGGACAAATCGGTTTGTTTAATGCCACCACACGTGTCTCCAAGCCCATTTTTATGACACCTTCTACCTATCCACTTGTCAGTCAGCAGCTGCAAATCTTGCTGTCCATGCTCTCTCCTTTTCCTTGGTTTCATTTCTCTTACTTGTAATTTTGCTTATACTCAATTTTTCTCCTGCCTACCATATCTACCCTAATTATTACTTCTAACAAATACTTTTTCTCATTCTTCCTGTCCTCCTCCTTATCCACCATTTGAACTTTTCCATTCTGATATTTGCTTTATGAGTGAATAATGAACTGTCACACACTTAACATGTCAGCAAGTTTCAAGGCTACATTATATTGTATTTAGTGTAATTATGTGTGGATATGTGAGTGGGAGTTTAATGACAGCATCAAGGAAACATTTTCCTTCTTTCTGTGCTCTTTTCTTAAATTTTGGATTTTTCTTAGAATATTGATTGGTATGATTGATATTATATTTATCTTGCTTTAATGATGGTATATGTGTATTATTGTACATGTCATATGTGCACTGATATACAATGTATGTATTAATCTATGTGTTTACAGTACACTGTAATACAATGTCAGTTTTCACCTGTGTAGATGTATTTCCTTTTTTTTTCTTTGCTCAGTGTAGTCCCTAGACATTTCATCATTGCTTGATTGAGACTTGTACATTTCCCTGTCTTTATCAGTACTATGTTTGAGTGCCCTTTTTGGAGAATGGCATCACTGCTGCAGCTGCTGGTACTCGTTCGATATAAGCATCTGATTTGGAAGTTTTCTCTAGGAGTCTGTTGAGAGAGAAAGACAAGCAAGTATAAAACTAAGACATATACTGCATAAAGCAATCGTAACAAAAAGTACTGGGTCACACACATCAGAGGCTTGGGAGGTTATTGTTAAGAAACTGAGAATTGTTGTAGAGCTTAGTATTAAATACCATAAGTTCAGGTTATGCTATAAGAGAACTATGCAAAGATAACCACATGAGCAACCAGAATGCATTACAAATTGAATATTTTACTGTGCACATTTTAAGAAACTGCTAGATTGGCCTCAACTCTGGACTGATGTGTGTGCATTGTTTTATTTATTTATTTATTTATTTATTTTTTTAAGAAATAATTCCTGGGAAATACAAAAAAAGTAATGAGAAAGGCCCGAGTTATTTTTATGCTAAATACCTAACACTAGAGGTGAACTTGAGTTTTTCTACACAGTTCTTCCCCTTTCATCCCCCCAAACATGTGAAGAGGCCACAAACGACACAAAAGATTGCTATTACAAGCTCTCTGGAACAGACTAAAGTCTGAAAGAACTAATGACTAGGAGAGGCACAAGTTTGAAGGGGAACACACCAAACTATGACACAAGAGAAATGTTAAGGTGCAAAAAGAGACTTCACATGCCCACTACCTCTCAATCTTTTAGCACACTTGAATTAAGTAAAATCATTGATTGAACAAAAGGAGTAAAAGCATGGCTTTGCTAGAAAACCTCATTTGTGAGGAATGTAGAAGTGGCACACACATTGGGAGACATTCCCACAATCCCCCTTAGCACAGGATCTGTGTACAAAAGCATAAAGCCATGGAATGCATTACGTGGAGGGTATGAAACATGAAGTCCATTTCTGCTAGTAGCATCAGCCCTTCGCTTTGTGCAATGCAGGCATTTTGTGAGAGAGAGCAGGCCAAAAACCAAAAACATCTGGACACATTCTTACAGTCCCCATCAACCTCCTAAACTGTCAACATAATTCAGACAGCAAGAAATAACTGCAGAAGAAGGCGTAACATCACGGATAGTTTAAAACATTACTGTAAACTTAGCAGAGCACTGTTTGCAGTAGTATGCATTAAGATATCAGTACATTCTGCGGAATTCTCACCCCCCCCCCAGCCTCCGCACAATAATCCTGGATAAAGTAAAAACAAAAAACATAGGCGTAGCATTAACTATGTGCTTATACAGTGTGTGACCCCACATTAAAAAAAATTCCAGGCAAACATTGAACACTGCAACATTCTCACAGCCGCTAACTCCCAACATTAGGCTTTTTAAACATTGTACAGGCCCCATCAAGCAGCCAAAAATAACTGCAGAACAAGTTGTTGCATCAGGGATAGTTAAACAGTACTATAAACCTAGACAGCAGAACAGTGTTTGCATTAGCATGCATTAAGATATCAGTACATTTGGCGGAATTCTTACCCCTCCCCAAAGTCTCGGCACAATTTTGGATGAAATGACAACAAAAAGGTGTAGCATTAACAATGTGCTTATACAGTCCTTGCCCCCCCCCCAATTAAAAAAAAACTCCAGGCAAACAATGGACACTGCACTATTCTCACAGGCCCTAACCACACTCCAAACCTTTCAACACAATAAGTACGGACAACGAAAAAAGTTAAGTCATTGCATCAGTGAGTAGAACATTGCTGTTATACACAACAGTATGGTAACAGGGTTTGCATTAGTAGACATTCAAAACATCTATGCCTTCAGCAGCATTCGCTAAGCTGCTAACTACCCTCCCAACATTAGGCATTTTAAACAACGTACAGGCCCCATCAACCTCCTAATCTCTCCGCATAATTCAAACAGACAAAAAGCTGCGTGTAAAATCAGGGATAGTTTAAAACAGTGCTATAAACCTAGATAGCAGAATATTGTTTGAAAAACTTGCAAAAAAAAAAAAACTCAAACCCTACTGCAAATTCAGCTGGCAATCTCCCAGCAGAATTTCAAAAAATAGCAACTTTAGCCAGTTCTTATCCTGAATACTCAAAAGATCCATTACTGAGCAATACGTCCCAACCATCTGGAAAATATCATACATTATACCCTTGCACAAAGGTGGAAACTTGACAGAACTTAGAAATTATAGGCCCAGAGCAATTCTTTCCCCACTAGCTGAACTCCTAGAGGAATGCATTTATTCACAACCAATAATTTACTTGCCAAATCCCAACACTGCTTCAGGCCTCATGCTGCAACTGCCCTCCTCTGTTATACCAACACCATCAGTTTAGAAGTGAAGGTAAAATAGGATCATCTGTCTTTCTCGATTTGTTAAAGGCATTTGTCAGTCTCTCAACAAACTACTAACTACTCTCACCAACCTTAATCGCATCCCCCTAGCCCTCCACTGGTTCCAAAGCTACCCAACATGTCAAAAACAGCCATAAAATGTCTCCAGGATCTACCCCCCTGTACTCCCACTCGCATAGGAGTCTTACAAGGCTCCACTTGGTCCACTTCAGTTTAGTGGATTTATTATCAACCTCAGTACCGCCACATCCCTAGCACCCACAATCCAATATGCTGACACCGTTACACTCATGTCACATCTACCATGCAACAGGTCATGTCCCAACCCAGGCTGAAATAAGCTAATCTTCACCACTTACCCCATATGCCTAAGACTATTGACTTAGTACCTTACAAGACTGCCCACCTATCCCTGCTGTAAGCCAACTACAATATTCTTCTCTGTCCTATTATTTATCTCCCCTCCTCCTTTTCATCACCTCTATAAAATAACGAGCAAACTCTACCTCTTGCCCCCAATAGCTAACTTACACACTTTCCTAACCAACGGGCAGTCAAAATGATATGTATATTACATTTAACATTCACTTATATTGTCCCTCGTACAAGTAGATAAATCAAACTTATTTTACATATTCCTAGCACATGTGTGCTAAGATAAGCATTTCTCCCTGGGCCCCCACTGAAAATGGGTTCTATCCTAGTCAACCTGTCGAGTAAGAAAATGTAAAATAAGTAAAGTAAAACTGGCACAACCAAAGCCCCTCACCCACAAATCTTCTTAGCACAACATGTCGCTACACAAAAGTAAAATAGGACTGGTACAACCACAGCCCATAACCTCCCACCCTCTTAACACAAGAACTCTACATAAAAGCAAATTAAAACTGGTAAAACCAGTCCTCACCTCCCCAATCGTCATAGCACAAGAACATCACACAAGTAAAATAAAACTGGTAAAACCACAGCCCCCCCCCCCCATCCCACCAGAGCACTACACAAACATAAAATAGAACTGGTACAACCACAGCCTCACCCCCTCACCCTTTTAGCGCAAAAACTCTACACAAAACCAAAATAAAACTGGTACAACCACAACCCTCCCTCCCATCCTCTTAGCACAAAAATTCTACACAAAACCAAAATAAAACTAGTCCAACCACAGCCCTCACCCCCTCCCAAATCTCTTAGCACAGGAAATATGCACAAAAGACAAAATACAATCACCCTCCCCCCACAAAGTTTAAACTAAACCCAAAAACTTACCTTTTATGCTTTTTACAGAAGGCTGTTTCCAATACTCTGCTCCCCCTTCACGACTGAAGGCTCACCTACTCTGCTTGCCTTCCTCAGACCACTGCAGTCCTTTTGAAATTGCCCTTAAAAGGACAGATTCAGACCTTTTGAGAAATTGCCCTTAGGAGGACAGTTGAAAGGGGGTATTCTCCAATGACCACAACTGCACCAAAAGCTTGAATCCACCGCTGATCTGTTCTCTGATGTATTCCGTCCTCACGTTGGTCCAAACCTGGCTCGATCTCCACACTCTGCTGCTAAAGAACACTCCTCTGTTAAAAACAAGAGAAGTGATTTTATTAGCCACACGTGCCTTTTTAAAGGCAGTTTGTACAGGAAGTGCTTTGCAAGGACCAATCAGGTCCTTGCTTCATCGCTTCCTACTTTAAAAAAAGAAAAAAAAAAAACAAGAACTTAGTTCGCAGGCTGCTGCAACCAATCAGATCCCTTGTTTCAGTGAGCAGACCTGATTGAGTGCAGCTTGCCAGTGAACCAAAAAAAAATGGAGAAACAGTTCAGATTTTTACGGCGACGTCAGGGAATTATGCGAACGTCCAGGAGGAGCTGAGCCGAGGAACAGTACCAGTCGGAGCAACCCGCGGCTGCTGGATGGGGGCCCCTCATTCATGGGGTGGTAATCAGGGTGCCTAACGCCGGCTATGATAGGCCTCATGTAATTTCTAAGACTCCTAGCAAGCTTCCAGCACATCAGTTCACATCCTTGCTCTTTGGGCCTTCGGTATTTATCAGATATTTAGCTCCAGATTTTGTTCATCTTAAATTAGAGGGTGTACATATCTACTCTTACCTGGATGATTGATTTCAGACCCTTTCAGGAAGAAGCTGATGAAAGAATTATCCCAGGTTTTGGCTTGCTTCACAAGCCCGGGCACTTTTGTCAATTACTACAAGTCAAGCTTGTGTACGTTAAGCAGGAAAACATTCCTGCTAGCAGTGCTGAACACAGCAAAGGGCAAGGTCTCCTTCCTTTGGAGAAAGTCATCTTTTTGAGTTCATTCTTCCTAACAAAAGCCATTACCCCTCCTAGGGAGATATTAAGGGTCATGGAAATACCTATGCGTCTGCACTTGTACATGTCAGAAAAATCCAGCAGTAGGTCCAGTTCCTGTAGAAACATCAGCATCCCCTGGACATGATGATGCCCAGTACCTTAGTCATTTGTAGATACGTCAGATGGTGGACAAAATGTAGGGATGCCTTTTTTCACCATAGGACTGTCAAAGCAATGTGACAGATGCATCAGATCTTACATTAGCATACATCAGTCCCTTCAATATCCAAGGGAGGTGGACACACAAGGATACAGCTAAACATAAGTGACAAAAGAAATGTTGGCGCTGTTCTATGGCTTTCAGGCCTTTGGTAATACATGGGTTCCTGGAGTGCTTAGGATTGTCAAAGGCAATGCTGCAGCAATGTGATACATTAGTAGGTAGCAGGGGCACACATTCCCCCCATTATGCAGATTAGCAGTGATTACCTGGAACTAAGCAGTCCAGAATATTTGTTTTCTTTACTCTGTGTTTTACTTGTATTCTGCTTTTAATTGCATGTTAAAACTAGGAAAGAGGCTACAGCTGTGTCTCTTGTGAGTTGCACAAAATGTTTACTCACCCTGGTGGTGGTGTGTTCTTTAATTCAACTGTCTTTCTAGTTGCCTACCCTTGTGCTAATTTGATCACATATCTCATTCCCTCTCCCCTTTCAGTGGCTGTTGTGAGTAAGCACAAAACTATTGATCTGAAGTAGTTAACTTCATTTGATCATCAACCTGTGGGTTTCGGATCCGATATGGATCCGAGCCAGCAGCTTCCCAAGCTAAAGATCCGAGCTCCAATCTCCTCCCCCTTACCCATACTACACTGCAACCTCCTTCCAACCCTCAGATCTCATTTGCCGCACCTTCGCCAAGACATGATCTCTGAGCTCCAGCAGGTAGAGTGGGATTTTTGATCTAACTTTAGCTGTGCTCTTTGTCAGTGTGTGTGTGAGTGGTTTAGTTTTTCCCTTTGTTCTCCCTCGGGTTTACTGTATAAAAAAAAAAAAAAGAAAAAAAGTTTAAAGTTGTAAACTTTACCCTAGTGTAGGCCTCCCATTCCCGCCCTTGCGGTGGGTGTGCGTGCGCTTGTGTTGCTAGTTAGCCTTGGCTAGTTGTAGGCTGGCTATGTTGGATTCTCAAAAGCCAAACTTTTCTAAATGCACAGTGTGTGGCCATAAGCTGTCGCCGGCCGATGGTCATACTCTGTGCGTGATATGTTTCGGGGTTTCCCACCTTACTTCGGGCTACAATATCTGTGCAGCCTTCAACCCTCGGGCTGTGCAGGATCACAGGGCCAAGTTGATTCCAGCTGGTTTTCTCCGAGTGGAATCGGCAGCTTCTTCTTCAGCCATGGCTGCGGCAGTACAAGCATCTGGTTCTCCTCCACTGTCCGGGACTCGCACTCCCACTTCAAAACAGAGCAATAGAGAGGCCAGGAAGGAGACGCACAAAGAGAAAGACTGGGGAAAGAGAGAGGGAGACAAGGAGAGGGGTCGCAAGAGACCAGCGGACTCTGATCCGTCGGCCCCTCCTGCCAAAATGGTCTCCACACCTGAAAAATTCCTAGGCTGTCTTCCCCTCAGCTCCATTCTCCAAGATTTTCCCCGGAGCCGAAGGAGGAGGCTCGGCCCGCATCGAGGTCGTCCTCACATCGGCTCTACCGGCTGGTGTCAGTGGCATCCTCCAGATCCACGAGAAGCCTCTCTGAAGCTGACATAGACTGAATGATGAGAAGGTTCTTGCAGACTCGATTGCAAATGGGTGTGTTGCTGGCTCCCCCTCCTGCTGGAGCGCGGTGTTGGGCTCCGATGTTCACCCTGATAGCTCCTTCTCTGATCCATCCCCAGGTTTCAGAGTCCCTGGATCCAAGGAGCCCTGAAGTTAGGGGGTCGCTGCCAATGGTTCCTCCAACCTCGACGCTGGCCATGCCCTCGACTTTGTTGGATCCTATGTCAGATCCGAACTCTTGGAGCCGAGATCTGGGCGTCTGATCCCAGGTGATCTGTGTCGTCAGCTCCGTTGTGGTTGTGACATACCATCCCTCTGGGTCCGGCTGTTCTGGGCTTGGCTCCAATCCCCTCGGCGGATGCGAGGGGCACTGCTACTGGTTCCACCAGTTTCAGGGAAGCCAGTTCCCCTTTGGGATTCGACGTTGTGGAGAGGGTACTCTCAGGAGGATCGAGACCCCTCACTCTTTCCTCGGAGTCTGCCCCTGCTTCTTCACAGTTTGAGTATGCCTTCTGTCATCCAGTCCTCCCAAGGACAGCCTGTGTCTGATAACACCCCAGGCGGTTCACCTCGAGGAATACGAAACTGTTTATGAGCCCTTCCCGGAGAGTCCCCCCCGAGGAGGTCCCTCGCAGATGCCAGTGCAAGAGGAGGCACATGGACTCCCCCGAGTCCTTCACTGAGGATACCGACTTGGAAGAAGGAAAAGTCCCCCCTGATCACCCCCCGAAGAAGTCTCCTTCAGAGACATAATAGAAATTCTCCGCCAGAAGGGAGGCTGGTCCGCCCAAAAGCCTTCCTTGGACGAGTTGGTATTTCTGGAGGCGTTTGCAGGCCCACCTACTACTTGGGTGCCCCCCCCCCCCAGCTGATCCTGTGATGGACCTCATTACCACCAGAGCTTGGAAGGAACCGGACACTGTAGAGCCAATAGCAAAATGGCCAGATAGTGTTGAGCCCTCCTACTGACAAGCCTGCATGGAGTAAGGGTTCCCCAGTTGATGCAATGGTGATGGTGGCGGCCGCCGAAAAGGAATTGGCCCAGGAAAGTTCCTCGGTCCTTCCTCCGGACAAGGAGTATAGGGTAGTGGATTGTCTCAGAAAGCGGACGCATGCTTCAGCTACCTTTGCCATAAGGGCGCTGAACTATGTGGCCCACGTGATTAGACTTCAGCACAACCTCTTGAAAGAGTACGCAGAGTCTCCCCAGGAGTCCATTTTGGCCGAGGATAAGCGTTCATTCTTGGCTCCTATGGCCACTCTTGTCTGATACTAATACGTCCATGCGTTAATTCTCTCACACCAGCGAGGGAGCCACTAGGGCGGCCAGGTCCGTTATTGCCATTAGGAGTCATGCCTGGCTCTGGCTTTGCAATTTTTCGGAACCTTTGAAGGTGTCCTTTGCGAATGCCCCTTTTGACAGTTCGACCCTGTTTGGGAAGTCCTTCCGAGACACGCTAGTCCAGAGCGAGAAGGACGGGAAGACAAATGTTGGCCTTCAGGATCCACTTCTCCAACCCTCAAAGGTCCTTTTTCAGGAACCAGCGAGGGCAGAAGAAGTTGCGGTTCCAGATGTCTCAGTATTCCCGGAACACTCCGGACTTCTTTTCCCCTAGAGCAGGGGTGTCCAACCTTTTCACTTGCAAGGGCCGCATTGAGTCAACAGAAATGGTCTGGGGGCAAATGTCAAGTGAGGACCAAAAAAAAAAAAAAAACAGCAAGAGATTCCATCCAGGTTTATGCGGACTAATGTGGCTGTTTTGTAGGTGAATTTGAACAATAAATAAATTAATAAATGCATAATATTTGCCCTAAAATTCAATATCTCATTCTAATTATTTAAAAAACAGTTAAATCTAACATCTTAGTTTATTTGTAAAAAAATTAGCAGGTGCAGTAGTACCTTCCTTATCTCATCCATATTTGCCAAAAGCAGTTTGGGCAGGATTACACACCTTAGCATCTATGGGTCACTATCCTTGGCTGAGATAGATAAACACACTTGTTCAGGATGTTTTTTCACACAAAAGAGAAATGAAGATAGCATGGGCTGTTGTTTCTTTTGCTGAGCATCCCACTGATATTCTTAATGTGGGGAGAAGACATACAGGCACTGTAGATGTATTGTTAGCTTCCATGAGTTGGAAACATCTAAGTCTCTGAATGTTAAGCCAAATGAATGGGTAGCTACCTTTGACAAATTCCCAGGTGTGATAAATAATAATGCAGTAGTGATCCCTGCATTTGAACATTCACAATTATAGTGTGCGTACTTATATAAGTGCACTTTTTAGCTTTACAATAAACATATTTTAATACAGGAGATCCACATATGCTATGTTTATCCCAGCAGTGGACCTAGATAAAAGGATATGATAAAAAAGTTGTCCTGCCCAGTGGTAGATTATTTTATTGTTTACTTCCCACAGCATCAAACATCCATTACCACCATTGGCACATCTTCACTTCCACTAAACCTGCCCAAACTCAAGATACTTACACTACTCACTACAAACTGGTCCCAAACTACACACAGAGAAGATCCCAACCCACTTAAAGAGATCTGAAACCCACATGTACACTTATTTTAATCAAAAATGTTAATACAAATGCAGTAAAATGTGGACTTCATCCCTCATTGCAAGCCATATGGTCATAAAAATCATGCACTTCATAAGCAAATTCAGACAGATCATAACAACAAATAAGCTTAAAATAAAAACACACAATATCACCATCATTGTAATTAACCCTCATTCGTTACACTGGTAAAATGCATGTACTAAAATTAAACAGTACCGTCACCAAAAATGCTACCCCACCTAAAACAAATGTAGAGATTAACTCTGACCTTAGTTTATGAAAAATTACCTAACATAGTAAAATGGGTTAAAATGCAACCAAAGCCAACTCTGTGACTTAGACGGATGAAGCCCAGCTAATCCAGATGACTTTGGTTTAGTTAGCAACCTTAACCAATGGAGGAGTTGGTAGAGGAGGCTAAAGGATGGTAAGGCACTTTCTGTTTACCTCTCATGGGGTGGGTTGTGCTTACATTCCCAAGGTAAGCACTCCATGTCTGAGTTTCCAGTGGAGACTCAAGATCAAGAACATGCAGAGACACTAATTGCTGAGGAGAGCAAGACCACCTGAAAGGTGGTGATGCCTTGTGCATCAAGCTGTTTCATGCTTGCATCTTGGGCAACTATAGGCATGCATGCTGGAGAACATAGGCACATTAAGTGAAAACCTAGTCACCTCAATAGATGGTGTCACCAGTATAACCCTGACCCTAAGTTGAATGACTGAGTGGAGTGACATGAGTTGTGTCAACATGAATGGAGGAGGGAGCAGAGCGAAAAATGCAAGACAGAAAATGGATCTAATTCTGACTAACTAAAACCATAATTAAACTAGAAAACTAACATACCTTACCATAACCCTTGCTACACTACTGAAATACATCATAAATAGCTGGTATTACTTAAAAGTAATTAAAATTCTTTAAATCAAACAAATAATTGACATTACTTAAAAAAGTTACCTTAGCACCAGAGCACAAAACCACCTAAGAGACACTCCTTTCATAAAATCTTTTGGAAAATATCTAAATCCCTATTCAGCAGATAACTTATTCAATCAATACAGCTCATTATAACATTCAAAACAGTATGGGAAACAATAATTCAGACAAAAAAAAATAGGAAAATATAGTATGCATGGGGTTTTGGTTTGAGAAAATATCTGGCAAAACAGGATTAGGGAACTGGTTTATGGCTTTGCCATTTGTCCTATGTTTATCCCTAAAACTACAGTGCAAGATATTTCATCGATTACACATCAGACCTCAACTATTCCATATATACATATACATACTAACAGCAGAAGGAGGTATAAGGGTATGATAAAACACACATCTAAGCTGCAATTCAAAATAGTTTATCACCTTTCTACTAGCATCATCACAGTAGAACTCTTGGGTACTTTCGGGTACAACAGTAATGCTCACTATATTCACGTCAGATAACATAAATAGGTAAATAAATACATTTATCCTAAAAGCACCATCATATTCATTATAAAAAAAACCCAAAAAATACCATTTTTATACCATTGATGCTTTGTATGTATAGTCAGTCTAACAAAGAAAAACAAAAAATCATGTTTAACCGACGATTAACTTTAAAAATGAAACAAGGGTACATGGCTACATGTGGCCCACTACAAAATGAAAATTGTTCAATGTATATAAATAATTGAGTTTACAGTAAAAGAAAATTTAAATATGAGAAGAATGTTTTCAACTGACCATATATAAGCTCTAGTTTAGGGAGCATTCACAGTGTCAAAAAATACTTAGCTTTACTTACCTTTTGCTATGTTGTAGTGTAGTGTAGTCGGTGTGTACTCCGAAATAAAATAAATCCTCTCTCCATGATCTCGCGCCTTCCTTCAGCTTAAAAAATGACCGAACGGTGTTTTTGTGCATACCAGCGGAAAGACGCTGGTATGAAAAAAGCGTGAAAAAAAGAAAGTTGGCGCATGCGCAGAACAGTAAAAGTACGCGGACGTGTAAACACACGGAAAAAAAGTTAAATTAAAATTAAATTTAAATTTAAGGGTCGAGGGCCGCATGGAAGAGCTCTGAGGGCCGCATGCGGCTCGTTGGACACTCCTGCCCTAGAGGCAGAGGGGGACAAGGTGGATGCTGGCCCAGAGGCAGAGGGCGACTGAAGAACTTTGGGTCACGGGAACCTTTTTCGTATCGACCCACACAGCAGCCCTGAGGGGTTGCCCGAGTGCTCCACTCGGGAGGCAGTCGGGGGGCATTTTTTGAAGCACCTAGCTCAATGCGAGTCCATAACATCAGACCGCTGAGTGCTTCAAATAATATCCAGAGGTTATTCCGTACCCTTCATATATAGTCCCTTAACCAAGGCACCACCCGGATGTCCCACTTGCTCAAAGGGAGGCAGCAGCTTTGGAAATAGAAAAGCTGCTAGGCAAAAGAGCAATCCATCTGGTTCCCCCATACCAGTCCGGATCAGGCATCTATTCCAGGTTCTTTTTCCTGCCAAAAAAGGCGGGGGACTTGAGGACGATTCTTGACCTATCCATGATGAACCTGTCCATTGCCAGGGAGATGTTCTGGATGGTAACATTACAATCCATCCTGCCATTCTTGCAGGAGGAAGACTGGATGTGCTTGGTAAACCTCAAGGATGCATTCTACCATACCCTGATGGACAGGTGATCCAGGAGGTTTCTCCGCTTTTGGCTAGGAGCCAGTCACTACCATTTCAGGGTCCTACCCTTCGGTCTCACCACAGCCCCCAGGGTGTTTACCAAGGTCATGGTAGTTGTCGCGGCCCACCTGAGGCTTCAGGGCATTCAGGTCTTCCTGTACCTGGTTGATTGGCTCCTCACCTGCCCCCTCCAGGCATCAACTTATGCAAGCCAGAAATTCCTTCCTTCAGTTATCAAACCTACTGGGTATTACAATAAACCTTATGAAGTCCTCTCTTCAGCCTGTTCAGATTCGGAACTTCATAGGGTCAAGAATACATTCTCTTCAGGCCAGGATATTTTTGACCCCAGACAGACTTCGGAACCTAACCCTTCATGTCTTGGCGCTTCTTCAGACTCCTTCACCCCCAGCAGAGTTAGTCCTGAGAGCCTTAGGGTCCATGGCAGCAACTATAAGTCTGGTTCCTTGTGCATGTCTGCATAAGAGAGTGTTACAGTGGACGTTACAAGTTCAGTGGTCTTTGTTATACCAGCTCTAGACTTCCCGATTACTCTAAACAAGGTGGTGTGCAAAGCTTCTCTCATGGTGGCTTCAATCCCAGGATCTGCGTGTAGGACGCCCCTTTGTTATGCCTCCGCTCCAAGCCACGGTGACCATGTATGCCTCCCGTCTAGGACGGGGGGGGGGTTGGGGCTGTCCAAGGCACAAGGACTCCAAACGAGATTGTTCTGCATATCAATGTTCTGGAGATGAGAGCAGTCCTTTTAGCGTTGCAGGCCCTTCATGCTTCTCTTCCTCTGGGAACTATTGCGATTCAGTCAGACAGTATGTCAGTGGTCTGGTATATCAGCAAACAGGGGGGAACCAGGTCCTACCCACTTTGTCGAGAGGCCGTGAGAGTGTGGGAATGGGCGATCTCCACCAACCGTTTCTGATAGCAATGCACATCCTGGGTCGGTCCAACATTTTGGCGGACAAACTGAGCAAGGACTATCCTTTTGCCTTACAAGTGATCTCTGGACCCTTATGTAGTGGAACAAATCTTCCTCAAGTGGGGCAGCCTTGCTGTGATCTCTTCGCATCGCCATCCAAAGTGAAGTGCAGCGAGTTTTTCACTCTTGATTCTCCCGTGGGGGGAAAGCCCCAGAGACGCTCTTGTCCATGCTTGGCCACCTGGTCTTCTTTATGTGTACCTCCCGCTTCCTCTCACATGACAGAATTCTTACAGAAAGCTTGGCGTTTGGGAAGCAGGATTATCCTCATAGCCCCATTCTGGCCTCATCAGATTTGGTTTCCCTGCCTACGGTCTCATCTAGTAGCTCTGCCCTGGATAATGGATCCCATTCCGGATCTCATTTGTCATCCCTCGGGAATTCCTCCTCCGAATTTGGACATCCTCAAGCTTACTGCTTGGTTGCTGCAGTTCCATTAATTGCCAGGACTCCTGGTCCCTCTTCCCCCGTTAAGTCCATTCTGGTGACGGCACAGAAGTCCTCTACCAGGAAGGTGTACTGTAGTAAATGGAAGTGTTTTTCCATTTGGTCTTCTCAGAGAAATTTTGATCCTTTTACCGCTCCTGTTCTAGCGATATTAGATTTTTGTCTCAAATTTTCCAACAGGGGGCCAGCTCTTTCACAGTGAAAGTCCAGCTGGCGGCTATATCCCATTTTCATGTAGGAGAAAATTCAGGTTCTCTAGCTTCTGCCAGAATTTGTAAGACCTTTATCAAAGGTACTTTTTTACTGAGACCTCCTGTTAAGCATTCTTCTCCGTGGGATTTGACCTTGGTTCTTAAGTCCTTAGATGTGCCTCCATTCGAACCCGCAGCATCAGTTGATTTGAAATTCTTGTCGTGGAAGACAGCTTTTCTGGTGGCTAGCACTTCAGCCAGAAGAGTGTCGGAGCTGCAAGCCATATGTATGAAACCCCCCGTACTTGTGGTTTTTCATAAGGATAGGGTATCTCTCAGGACTAACCCTTCTTTCCTTCATAAAGTTGCTTTGGAGTCAAACAATCAGTCTGTTAATCTCCCAGTATTCTTCTCTAACTTTCATAATAAAGGGAAATACAAGCTTCATTTGCTGGACGTTAACAGACAGTTACGTGTTTACTTACATAGGTCTAAACCCTTGCGTAAGTCTGATCAGCTTTTTGTTTCCTTTGCCAAACCCTTTTTGGGGAAACCAGTTTCAAAGGTGGATCTTTCTGTATTTTACAGGCGAACAAGGAACATGGATTACCAGAACCAGCCAGGATTCATTCTCATTCTACTCGTTCTATGGCTACTTTTGCTGCATTTTGGTCCAGAGTTTCCCTGGATGACATTTGTTTAGTGGCTACCTGGGCTTTCTGTCACACTTTTATTACTCATTATAGGTTGGACATGGTGTCTAGAGGAAGGGCTTCTTTTGGTTCTGCAGTGCTCCGGAATATCCTTCCTTAAGGGCCTCCCAAGATTTTTGGTAGCTGGGGACTCTGTCCCACAGGTTGATGAGCAAATGAAGTTAACTACTTCAGATAAAGAAGTTATGTACTCACCGTAACGTTCCATCTGAGTAGTTAGACTTCATTTGGCAGCAACCTTTCCTCCCTCCTTCCCCCTGACCTTGGTGGTTTATGTCTGTGTTTGGGCTCAGCGTCCTGGGTTTGGTGAGCCTAGTTTATGTATTCAGGTCAGGTTATTTGTCTTGGGTCGATGTGTGTCACACTGTGGGTGGCAAACTCGATCTGAGGGTTGGGAGGAGGTTGCAGTGTAGTATGGGTAAGGGAGAGGAGCTTGGAGCGCGGATCTTTAGCTTGGGAAGCAGCCGGCTCAGATCCGTATTGGATCCGAAACCCACAGGTTGCTGACAAATGAAGTCTAACTAGTCAGATGGAACGTTATGGTGAGTACATAACTTCTTTTCTTGAGAAATCTCTCCCCTTCAGCTATTTAAATTTATTGGCCATCCCACTGTATTCCATAGAACCAGAATACAAAGTGCCCAACCCCTTTCAGTCTGTCTTGCTCTTTTAAAGTTAGTGGCTCTCCATTTAGACCGCATAAATCTTACGTTACATTCTTTCATATCTAACTGGTTAGTGCACACTGCAGTGCTTAGGGTATTAACCTGTTTTTTTCCATTTTGCCTTTAAAGTCTGCAACATCTGTTAACAAGATCACCAGTTATTGGAGAGCCTACATTCTGTATCTCAGTAGTCATCTTGGGATTAGTGCTTCTGTTCCCTCCTGGTGAGAGAAGGAAAACGGGGACATTATTTCCTGGCAACTGCTGATCACCGGAAGCCTAATAACTTCTTCATAGGTGACAAATTGATATTTGTGCTTATATTCTGCTCCTGGTGAGAGAAAGAGCAAAGTGCATTGATTCCTCACTGTTTTTTTTTTCCCCAAAATCTCTTTATTTCAATTTTCTTTTTTCAAATAACAACAACAATACAGTAACTCAAAAACACAAATAAGCAATACAAATACCTATCTAAAGAAAACAGACAACAATCTTGTTCCGAGAAAATTATATATATATATATATATATATATATATATATATATATATATATATACACACACACACACACACACACGCAAGAAGTCACTACATCGTCAAGTAAAGTATGAGAATTTTTATGTTCATTTGGTCTCCTAAGGGATAGTTAAAATGGGGATAGTCTATATATAAAGTAAAAATAGAAATTTAGCCATTTATTTGTATGTTTAGGGAAAATATCTAGTTTCTCATATACTAAGAGAAGGGAGAAGATGCAAGAAAGACTGGTTATACTACATTCATTTCTTATTTAAAGGTTAGATTTTCATGACAATTTGTAGGCAAATTTAATTTGTCAAGAATTATATCTAGCAAGTAACCCCAATATTTTTGGTAATAGCATTTGTTTTTTGTTTTTAAATAAATTAATTTGTGAGATGAGATATATTTGATAGCAAGATTGCTAAAATTTTCCCATGTAATTGGTGACATGACATTCCAATTCTTTGTAATAAAGAATTTAATAAGGGCACACATCATAATTCCTGACTGTTTCTGGATGGGCAGTGAGGGTCTGTGCTTGACGTTCCTGATTGGTCTGGTTGCTATTCAAGGCATATGCCAGGAAAAGGCTACAACAAACCTAGCATCATCTGGGACAAGACTGTGGTTCACCAAACAGGCTGTGGCCTGCTTCTCATCTTGGGACTGGTGCTAATGTTTTGCTTCTGGTGAGAAAAGAAGCAAAGGAGCATTGTATCCCAGCAGAGTGAAGCTGTGATGAGACCAGCACTAGTAGTAGCCATTCATGTGACTCCCCTCTTTTCGTCATTCTTGACAACCTAATTCTTTGTTTTCAGTAAGTACTGCTTGATTTGTTTCTAACTTCAGAATATCTGTCTAAATACTTCATCCTTAAATTATCAAGGTCTATGTATTAGTTTCTCCTCATGTGTTTGGCAGTGCCCTGTACAGACACCCTGAGTGAAATTTTTTCCTGTAAAAGTACGATTGAAATTTCACCAATACCTAGTTGCACACAGGACAACTAGTTTGCAGTTACAAGCACTGTTCCCAGAATTGCAAACCAGATACTCCTGACTTTTCTTTATATTCTCACTCCAGCTGTCTAATCAATTAAAAAAAGGATCTGTTGCAATGGATATGAACTTTCCCCACTATCTCCATTACCAACTTGGCGGATATGGGCATCCTGAGGCAATGTAAGAATTGATTCATGTTTACTGACAACCAGTTAATTATCAAATTGATAACGGTATGTGAGAGATGTATTTACGCAATGTCAATGGAGGCAAAGCTCTCACATAAAAGTATTCCTAATATCAATAAGGTTGTCAGTAGTACACATGCTTCACCCATCACACACAGTTCAAAGCAGACGTATAGACCTACGGGTCTACTTTACTTACTCGAACAGCCACATCAGTGACTTTCACATTTCCGAGACGACAGGAATGAAAATACAGAAGACTGACATCCAGAACATCAACTTTCCACTTGAAGTAACCGCTTGGCCATCCTTTTGAACTTTGTCCCTTGCCCCCACTGTAGTGCGATCTCGGAGTTGGTATATTTAGTTAAGGGGGTGTGGCGGCAAAGCCCCCCACATAGGTGTTTTTTTTTTTTTTTTGAGTATGGCCAAGTGCTTACTTACCTCGAGTAGAAAGTCGGTGTTCCGGATGTTGGTCTTCTGGTTTTTCATTCCTGATGTCTCGGCAAAGTGAAAATCTGTGATGTGGCTGTTCAGGTAAGTAAAGTAGACCCAGACCCACATATACTGAGGCACTTAAATGCATCCTTCCTAAACCCCAAAGACCTCCTAGATGAAGTACACATAAATACCCTCAGCAGCCCCGAAAGCACACACTCACAACAACACCCACATTAACACATAGGGCCACATCTCGTTGAATCTCTATTTCTAAGCCCATAAGGAAAGCCACTACACAATCCGTCATATTCTGATCATTGGAGACTCCATCATAAGACAGACTGATGTCCCTCTCACCAGAATGAGTAAGGAGAAAGTCATGGTCAGTTGCATATCAGGGGCTAGGATCTGCCACATTACTCACATACTCAGGTCATTGGACCACAAGTACCATTATGACTCGGTCATAGTCTATGTGAGTGTAAATGACCTGAGACATGCCTCCCTAGACTATATGAAGAGAGACATCATGTAACTGTCAGAATGCGTGTCCCAGGCTGGTGTAATCGTAGTATTGAGCAGCATTTTACCTTCTCCAAGGATGATGCCACAATATGAACAAATGATGAATGACTTTAATAATTGGCTTAGTTTCTGGTGTCATTCTAAGCGAGTGCAATATTAGCGTGGAAGAAGATAGTCAACAGACCATGCTGCTTTGCCAGGGATGGCCTCCACCTCTCCCTTCTAAGCTTTTGAATATTAGCTAAAACATTGTTTTCCCCCATAGTGCCCTTTTTAGGCAATGCCAAACTGAAAGTGCTTCCAACATAGCAATTCAAAACCAAGAAACTCTAAAGGTATTGCTGCTCAATGCTAGTAGTCTAAAAAAAAAAAAAAACTCAATTCATTAGAAGCTCTCTTCACCCTAGAGAATGCTGACATCTGTGCGGTCACCAAGACCTGGTTTAAAGCCACAGAGAGAACACCGGCAGTGCACAGTTATAATGCCTTCCATACATTTAGACCAGCTACTACACAGACAGGGACTAAAGTGGAGGTGTCTCGATTTACGTCTAAAATATGTATACCTCAAGGCTGGTTAAACAAGACAATGCACTTGTGTCACTCCATGTTCAAATCAACATAGGCAAAATCCAATACTACTTCCTTAAAATGTATAGGTCCCCCCTCAATGACCCAGGAAACCCATACGTATATTTAAACTTATTGGAAACACTCGCCATCCAACCCAATACTTTAATTACCCCAGTGTTAACAGTGAATCCTGTACAACACCAAATATACAGGCACAGAGATTTCTGGATTTTGTAAACCGACTCCCTGGACCAGATTGTCAGTACACCAACCAGGGGTGCAAACATACTGGATCTGGTCCTCACTAATATGGGAGAGTGCTGCACATCCCCTAGTGTAATGTCTTCCCTGGTAAGGTCATAACACAAAATGGTCTCCTTTGAAGTAAAAATAAAACCTGTACCCCCAGCTAACCCTGGAATAATCAGAAACTACTCTAAGGCTAACTTCCTGCTATTAAGTAATAGCCTGGCAGAATTCCAAGCCCCCATAAACCCCGAGAACACTGCTGCCTATGCAGAACTGTTCACAGAAACCCTATATAAGCATGGTAATAGCTGCATAGAGGCAGCTGTTCCCGCCAGGAAGAAGTACAGAACTAACTCAAAAAAACAAGCCATCCTGCTGGAATCACAAAATCAGTAAGCTATATAACAGAAGGAAGAAAATCATGGCAAAAATTAGGGGGTGCAGTACCCAGCAGGATAAAAGCACTCTCATCAAACCAAACAAACCACTCAGAGGACAAATAAAGTCTACCAGAGCCAAATTTGAGGTAAATATGGCCTCCAAGGGCAAGGATCACTGGAAGGTATTCTTTAGCTTGTCCACAGCCTCAAAGGCAAGAACAGTTGTTTGTTGAGCCCATTGTAAATGGAGCCACCTGTACTGAACTCGAAAATATAGCAAACCTATAGGCGAACAAATGCTCCAACTTCACCCCCCCAACCTTTCCTCAGGAAATACCATCAAGTGTAACTCCCCCCTGCTATCACTAGGGAACAGGTCCTTAATGCTCTCTGTCAGGCCAAGAACACTGCCTCATAGGCCCAGACAATATCCAAGGAAGCCTTCTAAGTAGCATAAAATATGACTTTTCAGGCCCTCTGGAATTGCTGTTTAACTGTAGCCTCCAAAAAGGCTTTGTGCCTCATGAATGGAGAACAGCAACAGTCATCCCTCTGCACTAATCTTGTATGCAAAGCAATGGAAAGAATTACCATGGAAATGATCAGTAATGATATAGTAAACCTAGTAAATCTCCAGACACTGGACCCAACCCAGTGTGGTTTCATCAAAAGCAGGTCGTGCCTGCTCAACCTGATAGACTTCTATAAGAAGATCACCAAAGCAATGGATGAGGGCACAATGGCTCACACTGCCTACCTTGACCTGGCCAAGGCATTTGACACAGTACCCCACTCGGGCATTGTTGACAAACTTATGGGGGTTAGGTGCAAACCCGTATGTCACCCAGTGGATAGCCAACTGGCTTTCAGACAGGACCCAGGAGAATTGGGGAGTCCACCTCTAGAAAGAGGCCAGCCACAAGTGGAGTCTCTCAGGGATCCGTCCCTGGGCTGTTCCTTTTTGGCATTTACTTCTCTGAAGTCAAGGCCAGTGTCAGTGGTCTCTTGCTGACTAAATTCTCACATGATTGCAAATTAGGAGCTCTCATTGAATCCCACACTGACACAAATGCCCTCCAGGAAGGGCTGACACAGAGAAACAACTTGTGTCAAAGCCATGGACTAAATCTAAATGCCAAGAAATGCATAATAGTATCCTTCGGGAAGTCATCCACCCCTGTTAGCTGTCATATTAACAAAACATCCCTTAGAGTTGACCCAGAAGTCAGGGACTTAGAGAGACACACGCGCACACAGTAATCTAGCCTTTGACTATCCCATGTCTACAGTAGTGAGGAAATCATGTTGTGCAACTTATACACAAAGGTATGACATCTAGGTCCAAAGAAGTAACTGTTCCACTGTATTCAGCATTCATCAAACCTGTCATGGAGTACAATGGCCCCACCCTGGTGGAATCACAAAATCAATCAGCTGTATAACAGGAGGAAGAAAATCATGGCAAAAATTAGGAAGTGCAGCACCCAGCAGGATAAAAGCACTCTCGTTAAACTAAACAAACAACTCAGAGGACAAATAGTCTACCAAAGCCAAATGTGTGGTACGTTTGGCCTCCTAGGCCAAGAACACCCACAAAGAATTCTTTAGCTATGTCTAAAACCTCAAAGGCAATGCACAATTGTGTGCAGTGCTCATTGTAAATGGAGCCACATGTACTGAGCCAGAAGATATAGCAAACCTCCTGGCTGATAAATTTAGCTCCAAGTTTACTCCTCTCTCCCACTCAACCTTCCCTCAGGAAATTTCATCAAATATAAGGCCCCTACTATTACTAGGGTGTAGGTCCTTAAAGCTCTCTCTCAGACCAAGAACACTGCATCAGTGGTCCCAGACAATATCCCGGATGCCTTCTAAATAGCATGAAACATGACCTATCATGACCTCTGGAATTACTATTTAACTGTAGCCTCCAAACAGGCGTCATGCCTCATGAATGGAGAAAGGCAACAGTCATCCCTCTGCACAAAGATGGGCCATCTACAGACCCTGGAAACTGCAGATCCGTAAGTCTTACAAGCCTTGTATGTAAAGCCATGGAAAGAATTATCATGGAGATGATCAATAGAGATATAGTAAACCTCCAGACACTGAACCCAACCCAGTTTGGTTTTGTAAAGGCCAGATCATGCCTACTCAACCTGGTAGACTTCTTTGAGAAGGTCACCAAAGCAGCAGATGAGGGCATAATCGTTCACACTGCCTACCTTGATCTGGCCAAGGCATTTGACACAATACCCCACTTGGGCATTGTTGACAAACTCAGGAGGTTAGGTGCAAACCCATATATCACCCAATGGATAGCCAACTGGCTCACAGACAAGACCCAGGAAATCAGAATTGGACAGTCCACCTGTACAAAGAGGCCAGTCACAAGTGGAGTCCCTCAAGGATTAGTCCTTGGACCGCTCCTTTTTGGCATTTACTCCTTAGAAGTCAAGGCCAATGTCTGTGATCTCTGGCTGACTAAATTTGCAGATGATTGCAAATTTGGAACTGTCATTGAATCTCACACTGACACACACGTTCTCCAGGAGGGGCTGACACAGACAAACAACTGGTGTCAGAGTCATGGAATAAAACTAAATGCCAAGAAATGCATAATAGTATCCTTTGGGAAGTCCTCCATCCCTGGTAACTGTCATATTGAAAACACACCCCTTAGAGTTGAACCAGTAGTCAGGGTCCTATGGACACACCTTGATAGTAATCTAGCCTTTGATCATCACGTGTCTACAGTGGTGAAGAAGTCATTCTATGTTGCGCAACTTATAAACAAAGGTGTGGCATCTAAGTCCAAGAAAGTCATTGTTCCACTGTATTTGGCATTCATGAGACCTATCATAAAATGCCCCCTTTGATGTGTACCTTCCCAAGTATATCCCAACAACTGGAACGTCCACAGAGGTTCCTCACTAAAAGAATACAGGGCATAAGTAATATGTCCTATGCAGACCACCTCAAGGCCCTATCCCTTTATTCTGTCTCCTGCAGGCTTTTGAGGGGAGATCTATGCCTGGCAAACAGGGCATTGTCAGACCCCACTCTGATGGACCTCCTGCATATCCACAAAACAAACAGTACCAGAGTTTCCCATTGTAAAGACTTAAACCTTGCCTGTGATATAAATAGGACCTGCTGGAGACATAGGTATGTATCCCAGCGACTACCTCGTCTATGGAACAGGCTCCCCATCCATGTGAAACAGAGTTCCTCCCTAATCCAGTTCAAGAGCAACTTGGACAATTGGATGGGAAACCGGAAATTTATCCCTGGTTTGGCACCTATGTCTCTGATGCAAACAGGTAACCTGTAAATGGTTAGGCTTAAAAAGGCCTTTGTGGTCATTAGCCTAGTAAACACGTATGAACCTTTGGTATATACCTAACCAGGCATATCCAGTAAATGGAACTTCCAGGGTTTCTCACTAAAAGAATACAGGGTACAAGTAAAATGGCCTATGCAGACTGCCTGAAGGCACTATCCCTGTATTCTGTCTTCCACAGGCTGTGAAGGGAGATCTATGCCTGGCATACAGGGAGACCCCACTCTGATGGACCGCCTGCATATCCCTAAAATAAACACCACCAGAATTACCCATTCTAAAAACTTAAACCTTGCCTGTGATATAAATAGGACCTGCTGGAGGGACAGGTATGTATCCCAGAGACTACCCCATCAGTGAAACACGCTCCCCATCCATGTGAAGCAGAGTTCCTCCCTAGCCCCAATTCAAGTGTAACTTGGACAGTTGGATGGAGAACAGGAAATTCATCCCTGGCTTTGGCACCTGTCTCTAATGGACACAGGCAGCCTGTAAATGGTTCATGTCTCAGGCCCCTGCTTGTAAATATTTAATCTCCCAAGCCCCTGCTTACACTTATCGAGAGTACCAGAACTTGTCAGAGATTTGGAATGCATGGCTAGGCTTAAAAAGGCTCTTGTGGTCATTAGCCTGGTAAACACCTATGAGCCTATGTTAGCAGTCTACATTTCCTCAAATGGAGAGATCATCTAATGAGATCCTTCACATAGTCCCAAGGATGATGATCCAGGCCTGCTGGTTTACCACTTTCTCACTTGTCATTGAGGGCTTAGAGAGGTGGATCTCTTTGCATCCCCCAGCATTACCATAGATATTTCATGCATAATATTCTTGCAAACAAGCTTTGGCTGTCAGTGCCTCTCCTCTGAAATAGAGGAAAGAGATGATGTTTGCCTTCCCTCCAATTTAGTTAAAAGTGGTGTTGCTCATGAGAAGGGTGAGTTAGTGATAAAGCAACAGACCTTGTTTTCGATAGTCTGTAGTGTGGACGAGTTTTTCCTTAAAGGCTGTGCCTATTATGGGTAGTCTGTATTCATGCTGGGCCAGAATTGCCTCTAACTACCCTGGCTGGTTTGGATAGCTAGGTTGAGATTTTCCTAGCCTAGAAGAAAGTGAGATAACTTTTACTCTTGATTTCGTAATATAATTATGGAATGTTAGTGACTGGTTTATCCAAAAAACAAGGCATTTGAAGGAGTTGGTTGTTTCTGTTGATGTCAACACAAAGGACAAATGTTAAACCAAACCGCTATCTGCAGCTAAGAGAAGATGGACCAGCTAAACTTCAAACCAAATATTTATTAAATCAAATAATTAGATAAGCACTTTCATCCAATTTCTACATTTGAACTTCTTCATGTCTGAAGAAGCAGTAGAGAGTTGCTGTGTTATCATTTTGTAGAATGAGGCCATTTGTTGAGGATCAAAGTGTATTTTTCTAACGAGGTAAAGCAGTTGCTTCTTTAAAGCAGTGGGGCTTTTGCCTGTGGAAAATGGAGTGTCTGTGTTCTTTCCTGTCTACAGTATATAAACACAGCTTTTTCCTTTTGACCACTTTCATATTAGAGATATCAGAGTGGAAAAAGTAATGTTGATTCATTGATAGTGTAATCTATAGGTTTTGAGGATGAAAAATAAGTAGGTCTCGTATGTACTGGTATGGTAAGTTGTACATTTCCCAATTGTGTATAGAATGTAAAAGTTTTCGAGTTGAAATTTTGCATGATACATTAAAAAGTAATTGTAATAGAGTATCCTTGTGTGTAATTGGTTGAAATTTTCATTCACCTCTGGTTATCACAGTAGAATCCTTAATTAACTATCCAGACATATTTCTTCATGAAGGCCTTACGGTGAAGATTGGAGACTTTGGCCTGGCAACAGTAAAGTCTAGATGGAGCGGTTCTCATCAAGTGGAACAGCCATCTGGGTCAATACTTTGGATGGTAAAGTCATGCTTGTTATGTTTGGCATGGACTATGTATTTCAGAACAGTTTTAACCCTGTTTCGTTGTTGCTATGTTTTGCAGTTTATTTTGAGCATTATTTATGCATGTTAATGAACTGAATTCCTGTATTGGCATCCACCTTGTCTTGCCTAGGATGTAGGTTTCCTAGTGAGGTTATCTTAATTGCACATAGACTGTTCTAACTTTAATGTGAAGTATGGTTATTTCCTTAATAAGTTTGGTTTGACTGCTGTTCAAATTTGGAGGATTACAGAAGTAATGTTTTGGGTATATCTGTGTTTATCTGTCCAAATTCCTTTCTACAGTTTCTGCAGTAAAAAAAAAATCTTCATTTACTGGAATCCATAACCCAAACTTGTAGGAGATTTTAACTGAAACACTCTGTCCATGCACTTATTAAAATAACCATCTTTGAAGCTTTTGCTTATTAAAGGGGGGGGGGGGTCCACATTCGTCAGGCTGGTTTTGCTGAAGATGTGCAGGTTTGTTGGACTGCATGACCAACCTGGCAACTTCATAACAAACATACTCCTGAAGTAGTCTGTACTTCTGGTACAAAGACTTGCATTTTTGTGAATTTGTGCAGAGCTAAGAACCTGGCTGTATTTGATTCTGTAACCATCTGGATAATACCAGGCTGATATAAGTATACTTTTTTGCACTTGATCTGTTTCAGTGATAGTTAAAACTGTACTGCATTTATTTATTTGCTATATTGTTTATTGTAGGCCTCTGTCTGTCTGCATTTTGTTTCTCATGGTTAGTTCAGTATGTAGTTTCACAATGGGGGTAGCTTTGCATTCTGTGGAGTTAGCCCGCCTAAGGTATTGGCTACTGGCCAACACCTCTGTGTTTATCTGATTGCCTGCTGGTCTATTTTCTCTGTTGTACTTCTGGTACAAAGACGTGCATTTCTGTGAATTTGTGCTCAGTAGCAGAGCTAAGTACCTGGCTGTATTTGATTCTATAACCACCTGCATATACCAAGCTGATATAAGTATACTTGTTTGCCCTTGATCTCTTTCAGTGATGGTTAACAAAGCTGTACTGCATTTATTTAGTTGTTTCATTGAATATTAATTGAATAGTGGTGGTCTCTCTCTCTCTCTCTATATATATATATATATATATATATATATATATATATATATATATATATATATATATATAGTTTGTTTCTCAGGGCTAGTTCAGCACTTGAGCTGCAAGCCAACTGGTTTCATAGTGGGGGCTTTTGTGTTTATTGGGTGACTTTGGAATTGCCCACCCCTTCTGTAAATTTTGTCTTTGGACACACTTTCCAGACTCATCTCATTTACTCACTCAACTGAGTACAGAGAGATCATTTAGGAAGGCCTAACCCCTTGCTTCTTTGATTTTGGACACTGCTTCCAGTCCCATCGCATCAGCCCAGTCTACTGAGTACAGAGAGAGCATTTAGGAAGGCCAACCCCCCCCCCCCCTAGTTTTCTTAACTTTCAGCTGTCTTATGTTTCCTTCCTCTCCACCTTAAAAAAATAAACTTTATTCAGCTGCTTTTACTGTAATTATGTTCTTCCTACTTTTATTACCTTATTTTTGCTTTGTTGCTTACTCTTAAATGTTCAAGTGCTTTTATTCTACTGCATTTATTACTGCTTGATAGTAGCCTGATTAAATTTGTCTGTTTTTCTAAGCATCTTAATTTTGGTTTAGCACTTGGGCTTCAGATAAGTTACTTTACATTTAAGAAGGTTTTTGTGGTCAACAGTCTTGTGGGCAAACCCTTTTCAAAGCCCTCTTTCCACAAGTCCACCCAATCGCTATGTCTGGACAATTCCCATTAGTTTCTCTTGCTAGCCTGGCCAACAAGACATTCTGAGACTGTAGCAACTGCCTCATGTTTGCTGCCAGCCCTCTTCTCCTAGCACGTAACTCTTCTACTTGCAAGAAATGCATCTACATCAGTAACCTCGAATCCATGCTCGCTCATGCCACAGTCAGTACTCCTGACAAAGAGGAGATTGCCAGCACAAACACCACACCACTCACATCACATAGCCAAGCACAACACCCACCCACCCACCTGTGCAGAGGTCCTCAATAAAAACTTACCTAAACAGCAGAGACCTCCAAAACACACTCACAAACATTCCACACACAACATCAAAACATCACATACAGCATATAACACACCAGTAAGTATGAGTCTGTCATTGTCCGTGTTGGTGTGAATGACTTGAGACATACCTCCCTGGACTATATGAAATTAGACATGATTGAGCTCTGAGTATGTGTCCCAGGCAGGTATGACCCTAGCCCTAAGCAGCATGTTACCTTCACCAAGAATGATACCACAATACCAACAAAAATAATTGACTTCAACAATTGGCTTAGTTTCTGATGTCATTCCAAGGGGATCCACTGTCTGTCTGCCTGGTATGACATGGTTGACAGGCCTTGATGCTTTGCTAGGGATGGCCTCCACCTGTCACCCCTCGGATTTTGGATCCTGGCCAAGGCTCTTGCCTCCCCCATTGTGCCTTTTTTAGGCAGTATTGCAAAGATAAATCTTCCAACATAAAAGATCTGACATAAAGCAAATTGAAGGTCATGCTGCTTAACGCTAGGACCCTTAACCTGAAAATCCACTCACTGGATGCTCTCCTCACACTGGAATATGCAGAAGCCTGTGAGGTCACGGAAACTTGGTTCAGGGCTGCAGAGAGTACCCCTTCCGTACCAGGCTGTACCTCATTCCACACATTCCAACCCCAAAATGAGGTTGGGAAGACTAAGGGTGGTGGAGTCTCTTATCGTCATTAAGGACAGGCACACCTCCAGACTGGTTTGCCAGTATGATGCACTGGAACTACTCCAGATTGCAACTGTCAGTTGGCAAAACACCCATCCAAGTTATAGCCAGCTGTAGACCCCCTCCATTACTCAAGACACCCACTCCTCCTACCTGGATCTGTTGACTCGCATCAGGGTACCCCCTAACACCCTGATCCTTGGTGACTTCGCCTACCCCACCATAGACTAGGTGAGTTATTCCTGCACTAATGCACTCACCCAGCGATTCCTTGACTTCATCAGTTCTAACACACTAGACCAGCTCTTCTCATTCCCCACAAGGGGAGATAATATTTTAGACTTGGTTCTCACCAAGATGGACGACTGCTGCAACACTCCCACATTGTTTCTCCCTGATGAGATTAAATCTTCAGTCTGTCTCATTCGAAGTTTCTATCCCGCCCAACCCCCCCCCCAAGCCATAATCAGGCAAAAAAAACTTCTCAAAAGCTGACTACAACCTCCTAAGGAGGGTATCAGTAGCTTCACACCACCGCCCCCCTCAGGGGAATGCAGACAGCTATGCTGAACAGTATGCCAGTGCAGTATACACGCACCTGTTCTCCGCGATATCCAACAGAACTAAAATCTGCCCCTCAGGAAACACAAACCTATCTGGTGGACATCCTGTATCAACAGGCTGTACAACAAAAGGAAGAAACTGCTGTCCAAGGGTAAAAAAGAACAAATTCCAAATTGGAAAATCTCCCTCATTAGCCTCAACAAGCAAATTATATCACTAGTGAAAACCTTCAAAGCCAGTTATGAATTGAAACTAGCCTTTGAAAGAAAGGGAAACCACAAAGCCTCATGAACCTAAGTGCCAAAACCCAGGTTTGTTCCGAATGAGTACTTAACGATATCACTTACACTGATCCTGTTAACTTAGCCACCCTACTAGCAGGTAGGTTCAGTGCAAATTTCACCCCACTTCCCCCTTAAAAGCCCTGTCGACATCCCTGAAAATTGTCCCGCACCTCACATCTCCATAGATCAAGTGTTAAAGGCCCTATCCAAGGCAAAGAACATAGCTTCCATGGGACCTGATAATATCCCAGGCTGTATTCTGCACCATCACCAGCAAGAACTAGCTTCACCATTGAGCACCCTGTTCAACCACAGCCTAAGTACAGGCTTCATTCCAGCAGAGTGGAGAACTGCCATTGTCATCCCCTTACACAAAGGTGGTGCCACTACTGACCCTGGAAACTATTGCCCTATTAGCTTAACAAGTCTGATCTGTGAAGCCATGGAGCGTATTATTATGGATCTCATAAACAAGGACATAGGCAATCTCCAAGCACTTGACCCCACCCAGTTTGGATTCGTCAAGGGCAGATTTTGCCTGTTGAACCTGGTTGACTTCTTAAAGACCATCAGCGAGGCCCTGGATGAGGGAAAGTCAGTATGTACACCTTACCTTGACTTTCCATGGCCTTTGATACAATCCCCCACTGGGGCATCATCAAAAAGCTAACACATCTCATCAGGTAGGTGGCCAATTGGCTCACCAACAGAACTCACAAGACCAAAATAGGGCCTCCACCTCTTGATAGCAGATCTATCACTAGTGGAGCTCCCCCAAGGATCTGTCCTGGGACACCTACTGTTTGGCATCTACTTCTCAGAGGTCCAAGCAAGGACAAAAGGCCTGTGGCTGACCCAAGTTTGCGGATGACTGTAAGTTAGATGCTGCCATTGACTCCCCAAATGATATTAACATACTGCAAGAGGGTCTCACAGCAAATAATGACTGGTGCCAAAGTCTTGGCCTCAAGTTAACTGCAAAAAAATGTATCATATCATTCAGCAAGAAATGGCCCCTACTGATTACCACATCAACGGCAACCCCCTAAGTACACAACCTGTGGTGGAACACCTGGATACTCAGGTTGACAACAATCTCACATTCGACCATCATGTAGCGGCAGTAGTCAGAAAAGCTTTTTACTTGGCTCATCTCATAAGTAAAGGGATTGCATCTAGAAAAAAAGGTTATTACCTCTGTATACTCCTCCCTCATTTGACCAATAATTGAGTATAATGCCCCATTTGGTAATGTACCTCTCCAAACATCTGCACCAACTGAAAAGGCCACAGAAATACCTTACAAAGAGAATCCATGTCCTCCAACACCTGTCCTATGCAGACAGGCTGAAATCACTGTCACTCTACTCTGTGTCATACAGTTTGCTCAAGGGTGATCTGTGTCTCGCCTACAAGACAATCTGGGACCCTGCTGTACTAGAGATGCTCCATATCCACAAGTCTTAACTCCTCCTGCATTACCCCCTCGAAAGGCCTGAATCTAATATGCAACATCAACAAAATGTGCTGAAGAGAGAGGTTTGTCTCCCAGAGGCTGCCCCATGTCTGGAGTAGACTTCCCATACACATCAAACATAGTGCGTTGCTGACCCTCTTCAAGAGCAGCCTTGATGAGTGAATGGGAAACCACAAATTTGTCCCAGGGTTTCCACCTGTGCCCCTTATTGATAGGGGCGACAGGTGCTAACTGAGGTTTCTTTTTTGTGGATAAACTCCTGGCTAAGCTTGCAGGGGCCCCAGGGCCATTAGCCTAGTAACCTCGTATGATCCTGTGAACAGTGGAACATGATAGAACTGAAGAACGTTGTATAGCTGTTGTGTGTGTCCTTCACATGAATACAGTGATGCTGTGCCTGATTCTTGTGTATGTATCACTGAAGCTTCATCGTCTTCTCTTTTAGTCCTAATTCAGTATGTTTTTAGTGTTATAATTTCAACAGTGAATAAATGCCTCCTGAAGGTGAAAAGTTTATCTGTCAAGTGACGAGTGCATTCTCCTCATAATTCCAGGAGATATCCTAAGACTTTCAAGTTTAACAGTGAATCTGGAGGATATGTGAAAAGTCTGAGGCTTGTGTACATTGGAGTATGTCCTATACTCTGAGGTACAACCACCTTGGCTATAATATAAATAGCTGGTATATGTAGTGTGCAGGAGCATGGGAGCACAGAAAGTGAGCTTCCAGCTCTCTGCTTTTGCAGATTTTACATGCATTTTTCTCAGGGATTCCCCCATGGCGTCTGAGTAGTGTTAGTACAGCTTATTACAGTTTTTCTGAAATTCTCTCTCATGACTTCTGTTTAGCCCTTTCAAATATATATATATTTTTTATGCTTTGTTTTAGATTTACCTTGCCAGTTAAAATATTGTCCTTTCATAGGATCATAGGATGTTTTATTCATATTTTTTTATATTTAACATTTGTTAACTGGGAAAGTCCAGCTTGAAACAAAGCCAATTCTCAATGGAGGCCGGGGGAGAAACACTCCAGATACATGTCTTTATAACATGGGAGGAAACCGGAGCACCCGGAGGAAACCCACACGAATGCAGGGAGGACATGCAGACTCTGCACAGAAGGCACTCCAGCTGAGAATTGAACCAGAGAACCTCTTGTTGTGAGGCAACAATGCTACCACTGCGCCGTTACTAGGCTATTGGCCCTTAGGCCCTTACAAGCCTAGCCAAGAATTTATCCCATGTTCCAACAAGTCAGCACCCAATGTCACTGTCTAGCAGGGACACAGGTGGAATCCTAGGGGTGTATTTTTCTGATGTTCTTCGTGTTTCACTGTTGCAGTCATTACATTTGGGTTATCCTGCTGGCAGGTTGCCCTCAGTCAGCCTGAATTCCAAAGTCTTGGGTCCTGCGTCGGTTGCTGCCGTCTCTTCCCTGACGTCAGGTAGTCAGGGGTATAAAAGATGCAGCCGACGTCATTCTATTCAGTCTTTCTTGCCGCGCGGTGCCCGAAGCGGAAGCAGTTCACAAGTGCCGGTCGGCCGACTCCTGAGATTTTCGTGTTCGAGTTTCAGATCCGAAGTCTTCATTAAAAGCCAAGTACCCCGTTGGGGAAACTTTTTCTTGCTCCAGACCGATGTCAGAAAAAGTTAATAATTGTATTTCTTGTGGGAAGCAAATACTTCATAAGGACTTTCATTCTTATTGCATTCCTTGCCTAGGCCCTGACCACGACGTTGCTAGTTGTCGGTTTTGTGCTAGATTTAACCACCGCACTATTAAGCATCGGTACGATTTCGCATTAAGCTATTTTGGCCGAAGATTTAATTACACAATGTCGTCAGATAGCCATCTGACTACCGGAGTTCAAAAAACATGAAAAGAAAAAGACAGGCAACCGAGGCCCAAAAAAACCTACGACGAAGCTTCTCCTAAGCAAGTCGCCAGTTCGCCGATCCTCAGTGAGGTGCTTTCACAGCCCCTGATGCCCGCTACTTTAGAGTCACAGGCCGCTATTGACTCCCACGTGGAGTCGGCCAGGCTGCTGGAAATTCAAGGTATTGGAGACTCGGAGATAATTCCCTCAGATGGGTCCAGAGCCGCTGAGCAGGCATCGGCTTCTGAGGGTATATTCAGACCCAAACAATTATATATTAAACCGACTTCAAAGACAAAGGCTAAAACACCTTTAAAGGCAAAGAAACAAGTTCACCAGCCACAAGGACAGGCCTCCATGCCCAAAAAACAGATGCTCAAAATGGCCGAAGACTTAATTACCTTGATCAGGGGTTCCTTTCCCCCTCCTGATAAGAGACCTAGGCAAGAGACAGACTATGAATCTTCAGATCAGGTTTCCATTTCTTCTGATTCCTCTTCTGATCAGAAATATTCTCTTCCCCCCTATGAGGATTCTGATGCTGAAGAGTCAATTCCTTCAGCTCCTCCTCCTGAGGACTCATCTTTTGGGAAAACCTTGCATACCATGAGGGAACACTTCCACTGGGAGAGCCAAGATTTTTCAGAATCTAAGAAAAGGCTCAGAGACTTCCTTTTACTACCTCAACACAGGCCTTTAGCTGTTCCACCTGTGTTAGACATTGTAGATGTGTTTTCGGAGTCTAGTCTGACCCCTGACTCTTTACCTCCAGCTCCTGCTAAGCCGGACAGATACTACAGGGTCCCTGACTCTCATAAATTCATTTTCAAAAACCCTACTGCTGACCCAGAAACCATTTCACAGGATCTGAAATGGGTCAAGGCTTCTACTGCAAAAAACCCTACCCCCTCTGACAGTGATTCTAGGGCACTGGATATTTGGGGAAAAAAGATTTACACATCTGCTACTTTGGCTATAAGGGCTTTAAATTGCCAGTTTCATATGCTCAAATATCAGCAATATATCATGACACTGCTTAAACAGAAAATTATGGCAAATTCTGAATGTGCAGAAAACAAAGAAATGCAGGATTTATTGTATGCAGCTGAATAAGTTGGAAAGCATACTTTGCAATGTGGGTTTGATTCTCTGGAGGCCTCCTGCAGGGCCGCTGTTACGGGTTCTGTCATTAGGAGGCATGCTTGGTTAAAGGAACAAAATCTGCCTGACCATGTGAAGGCAAAATTATTAGATGCTCCTTTACAACATGATACCTTGTTTGGTGTTAAGGCAGAGGAGGTGTTAAAGAAAATGGAGGACAAAGCTAAATCTATGCAAACGGTCAAGGATTTCTTACAGGTACAACCACCACCTAGATTTAGCAGACACTGGCCTACAAAGAATTGGTCCTTTCCCGTCTCAGACAGACCTCAAAGGGGCGCAGATCCAGACGCCCTAGAGGCAGATCACAGCCTCAAGGTTCCTACAGGTCTAAGCAGTGGAGTGCCTCTACCTACAAAGGTGGAGAAGACCAATCACAACCATACAGGAAACAGTCCCAATGACTTCCCCCTGCCTACACCAAGCACTTATCTTCTGGCAGCACCCTTAGGGGGAAAACTAGCACTTTTTTCTCAAAATTGGCAAAAATCAATGGGCAGAGGCTCAAAAACAAGTCGCAGCTCTCATGGACATGAGAGTAATTCAGCAAGTGCCACAGCAAGAGCAGGGACAAGGATTTTACTCGACTGTTCTTGGTACCCAGAAAGGACAAAGCATGGAGACCAATACTGGACCTATCTATTCTAAGCACTTTCCTGGATATACCAAAATTCAAGATGTTGACCTTGCAGCAGCTTCTGCCCATGCTGGGCAGCAAGGCTTGGCTTGTGACTTTAGACCTAAAAGAGGCATACCTGCATGTCCCAATCAGACAATCATGCAGAAGATACCTCAGATTCAAGGCTGGCTCAAAGCATTACCAATTCTCTGTACTGCCCTTTGGCTTATCTACTGCGCCCAGGGTCTTCACAAAGTGCCTGGCACCAGTAATTGCTTACTGCAGACAGGAATACAAATATATCCTTACTTGGACGACTGCCTCATACAAGCAGAGAACAAGGACATTCTACTACAGCATCTGACTTTTGTGATCAGACTTTTAACATGCCTAGGGTACACAGTCAACAAAAAAAAAATCAAAACTGGTACCCTCTCAAGACATAATATTCCTGGGTGCAAGCTTAAATACAACTGCCCAGATGGCTTATCTCACTCCAGACAAACAAAAGCAACTGACTACCTATTTCAAGGAAATGGCAACAAAGGCCCAGTTATCTGCAAGAAAAATTCTGCAGGCTTTGGGCTTCATGGCATCCTGCATCTTATTAATTCCATATACAAGACTGCATATGAGGAAAATTCATTGGTACCTAAAAAGTGTCTGGGCACAACATTGCCACAGTCTGGAAACAATAATTGTTCTAATACCCTGCCTGCAACAAGAATTTCGATGGTGGGCAAAGGCTTGTCACCAAAACAAGGGACAGCCATTCTCACTACCCCCAGCCAGGCAGAGCCTAATGACGGATGCATCAGATTCTGCCTGGGGGGAGCGCACATGGCTGGAAGAGGCATTCAGGGCACCTCGCCCACAAACCAAAAGCATCTACATATCAATCAAAAAGAGATGCTAGCTGTTCAAAATGCCCTGACAGCCTTCATGGACCTACTTCATCCGGGACAACTACTGATAAAGACAGACAACACCACTGTCATGTGGCACATAAACAAGCAGGGGGGAACTCATTCTTACCTCCTATGCAGACTAGCCATGGCTTTATGGGGCACAGCATTGACTTGACTTAAGTTCATCTGCAGGCACAATTCCTGCCAGGAAAGGAAAATACTCTGGCAGACGAACTAAGCAGAAACCTCATGGATCCCCATGAGTGGCACCTGGATCCACAAGTCTTCAGCACGATAACAATGGAATGGGGACGCCCGGACATAAATCTATTTGCCTCCCCTCAAAACCATCAACTAAGAAAATTCTGCACAAGAACTTATCACAGACGAGCTTGGAAAGTGGACGCTTTAGCTTTCTGGACAAATCTATCAGTATATGCCTTTCCTCCACTGCCTCTCCTACCCAAAGTACTCCTAAATGTCAGGCAGGAGAAACCAAAAATGATTCTGATTGCTCCAGACTGGCCTCTCCAGTACTGGTATCCGATCTTAAGGAACTTGTCCCAATGCCCAGCCTGGACCTTATCTCAAATACCTCATCTACTGTCCCAACAAAACAATCGGATTCTGCACAGCCAACTCAGGACCCTAAACCTGACAGCATGGCGGATAATGTAGCCATACAAACCACACCTCTCAGTAAAGCAGTGATGGATGTCATTTTAGAAGCCAGAAGGCCTAGTACTAGAATATCCTATGCTTGGAAATGGAAGAGATTTTGTGCTTGGAACCAAGCTCAAGGAACTGATACAGCTGTCCCAAATATTCCTCAGATTTTGCAGTATTTAACTGAGATGCTGGACAAAGTCCTATCTTTTTTCTTCATAGTTTCATAGGTTCATACTAGGCTATCTGCCCTAGGGCATTTATAAGCCTAGCCAGAGTGTGTGTGGCTTTCACCACCCCTTGGAATGAGAATACTATGCCGATTTAGGGTTTAGTTTACTTTGCCTCTGTCTAGTAGTGACACAGAGATGACCCCCGGGGTAAACCTACGATCTCCCATCCACTCGTCAAGATTTCTCTTGAAGAGAGTCAGTGAGGGGCTCTGCCTAACATGGACTGGGATTCTGTTCCAGAGTGTAGGGAGCCTCTGGGTTATGAATCTGTCCCTCCAGCACGTCCTATTTATTTCTGTGTTGAGGTTAAATCTCTCGCTCTCGTGGCTATGGTGGATTTGGATTTTCTGAGGTGGAGCATGTCCAGTAATTCCGGATTGGACATGGCCTTGTACGTCAGGCATAGATCGCCTCTGAGTAGGCGGTATGCAACTGAATAGAGCTGGAGTTTCTTCAGCCGGGCAGCATATGACATATGTTTGAGACCCTTGATCCTCTTGGTGAGGTACTTTTGGGGTCTTTCTAACTGCTGCAGGTGTCGGGTAAGGTACATCCCAAATGGGGCATTGTACTCAATTATGGGCCTGATAAGGGAAGAGTACAGGGGCACAATGACCTCTCGATCTAGATGTGAATCCTTTCATGATAAGGTGGGTAATATAGAAGGTCTTCCTAACCACCTTGGCAATATGAGTGTCAAATGAGAGGTTACTGTCAACTTGGGTCCTTAGGTCCCCGATTACTTCTTCCGTACTTAATGGATTACTACCTATGTGGTAATTTGTGGGTACTTTGTTTTTCCCAAAGGGTATGACTATCCATTTTTTGGCGTTCAGTTTAAGGCCATGGCTCTGGCACCAGTTTTCCGTTTCTATGAGGCCTTTCTGAAGGATGCTTGTGTCTGCTGGAGTATCAATTATGGCGCCCAGTTTGCAGTCATCTGCAAACTTTGTCAGCCACAATCCTCCTATGTTTGCTTGCATCTCGGAAAAATAAATGCCGAACAAGAGGGGTCCCAGGACCAAGCCCTGTGGGACACCGCTTGTGACTGGCTTAGAGTCTGACATGGCTCCAGCAATTCTGGCATTGTGGGTTCTGTTCTTGAGCCAGTTTGCAACCCATCTTATGACATATGGGTTTACATTTAGGCTGGTGAGCTTGTCTATGATGCCCGAGTGGGGTATTGTGTTGAAGGCTTTTGCAAGATCAAGGTAGGCTGTGTGAACTGCCTTACCCTCATCAGTGGCCTTAGTGACTGTTTCAAAAAAGTCGAGCAGCATTACCCTTAGTTTTTTTCCACTTGTGTTTTCTAGGGAGGTGGGTTTGTCTTTTGAGCCTTGCCTAAAAAAGTCACTATGGGAGTGGCAAGAGCCTTGGCAAAGCCAAATTGGGTAGGATCCAGTGTCTGTAGGTCCCCAATATCTTTGTTTATGAGTTCCATAATGATCCTCTCCATAGCTTTGCAGACCAGGCTCGTCAAGCTTATGGGGCGGTAATTTCCAGGGTCCATAGAAGCACCTCCTTTGTGGAGTGGGACCACTGTTGCTGTACGCCATTCTTTGGGTACATATCCTGTAGTAAGGCTAAGATTAAACAGCAGCCTTGTGTGCGGGTTTAGTTCCTCTTGGAGTTCATGTAGCACGCAACCCGGGACACCGTCTGGTCCCATTGATGCTGTGTTTTTAGCTTTGGAGAGGGCGGCTCTCACCTGGGCATCTGAGATGTCATGGAGGCTACACTCTGCTGGGATAGATAATTCTCCATTTGGGGGGAAGGGGGGGGATGTGCACTTAACCTGTCTGCCAGTATGTTGGCAATGTCTGTGGGTTCAGTGTATTTGTTGTCATTTTGGACTAACTCTGAGCATATCTGGGAGTTTCCACCCAGGTTTCTAACATAACTAAAGAAGGCCTTGTGATTGTCTTTAGTGTCTTTTGCAATTTTTCTCTCAAAGTTGGCCTTGGATGATTTTATGAGTGATCGTAGTTTTTTGCTAGTACTGATCAGAGATGCCTTCCCTTTTGGGGATTTTGCTCTGTCATGTAGTAGCTTCCTCCTCCTGTTGTAAAGCTTGTTAATGGCTGGGGTCCACCAGACAGGACGCCTGCCTTTGGGGGAATGGTTCTTGGTTTTATTTGGGATTGCATGATCCATGCATTCTTGAAGGTGTCCGTAGAAAGCGTTTATAAAGGATTCAGCGGTGTGGGCTGTGGTTTCCACTGGCCCAGGGGCCTTGAAGGAGACCACTTCAGTCTTAAGAAGTGTGAAGTCAGCTTTTGAGCAATTCTTCGCTGTGGTCTTTTGTGCTGGGGGTGGGGGCGGGATGTGGATTTCCAGTGAGATTAATTTATGGTCTGATCTCACCAATGAGGGGTATACTTCCAGTGTGGAGCATTGTGTCCCCAGTTTGTGATGATCAGGTATAGTATATTATCTCCTCTTGTGGGAGTGGTGACTAGTTGTTCCATCGAATTTAAGTTTATGAATTCTAGGAACCTTTGGGCTAGGGTGTTGGGGCTTGAGTAATGCTCCCAGTCTATGTTTGGGTAGTTGAAGTCTCCCAATATGATAGTATTTGGAGAGACATTCATACTCTCCAATGTCTTCAGGAAGGCTGAGTGAGGTTCCTGAGTTTGAGAGGGTGGTCTGTAGCATGCTACAAACTGTAGGGCAGTTTTGCCTATGGTTAGTTGCACCTGGATGGTCTCCGATGCTTCGTGCGTTGCCACTAACCTGGAGGTCTGGGTATCTCTGATGAATATGGATACTCCCCCTCCTTTTGTGGTTCGGTCCAAGTTTTGAGGCCGAAAAGCATGATATGAGGTATAACCTGGTAGTGCTGGGGTGCTCTCAGGAGCCTTGAACCAGATTTCAGTCACTGCGCAGACATCGATGTTCTCCATACTGAGGAGGGCTTCGAGAGCGTGCATTTTGAGGTTTAGACTTCTGGCGTTGAGCAGCATTACCCTTAGTTTTTTTCCACTTGTGTTTTCTAGGGAGGTGGGTTTGTCTTTTGAGCTTTGCCTAAAAAAGGCACTATGGGAGTGGCAAGAGCCTTGGCCAATATCCGGAAGCCCAGGGGTGACAGGTGCAAGCCATCCCTTGCGAAGCAGCATGGCTTGTCAAGCATGTCATCCCAAGCAGACAGACATTGGATCCCCTTAGAATGACACCAGTGATTGAGCCAATTGTTAAAGCTGATCATTTTGTCTTTGTACTGTGGCATCATTCTTGGTGAGGGTAAGATGCTGCTCAGGGTCAGGGTCATACAGGTTTGGGCTACATAATCAGAGAGCTCCTCTGTGTCTCTTTTCATGTAGTCCAGGGAGGTACGTCTCAGGTCATTCACACCAGCATGGACAATGACTGAGTCATATTTGTACTTGCTTTGGAGTGACCTGATTGCTTGTGTTATGTGGCGGATTCTAGCACCCGACAGGCAGCTTACTGTAACCTTTTCCTTGTTCAGTCTAGTGAGCGGGACGTCAGTGTGTCTGACTATGGAGTCACCTATTACAAGTGTATCAGGCATGTTGTTTGGCTTTAAGGGCTGTGACTGTTTGGCACACTGACTTTGTGAACTATGTGTTGCATGTGCTATGTTTTCAGGTAGTGGTTGCTTGGATGTCTGCTTTGGAGGCCTCTGTTGTTTTGGTAGATTTTTAATTAGAGCCTTTGAGTATGTTTTTGTGTGTTTGTGTTTGGTTTGTAGCTGTGATAGGTCTATGTCAGACTGGGTTTGTGGTGTGTGTGGTTACCTTCTCCTCCTGACTGGTTTTGCCAGTACTGAGTTGAGGGAGTTCAGCTTCCAGTTTGGCTATATAGTTGCATCTCTCACATATATTTGTATTTGTTGGGAGGAGGAGAGGGTTGTCTGTGTACATGAGGCAGTTGTAACATTGCCTCAAGATTCCCATATTCACCAGCTGAACTGGAGAGGACGCCAGTAATTGACCTTTCCACATGCTAGAATAGTGTAAGGGATTGCTGTGTAACTGAGTCAGAAAGGACCTATAGGGAAATGGGTACTCAAGGGGATTGTAGGTGGATGTAGTGCTTTCTTTTTATTTAAGAGTGCTTTACCTGTGTAAAAAGGCATTAGGAGCAAGTGCTGGGCTTTTCAGATAGAGAATAGACTGTTTAGACTGAAAGTAGAACAGTTCTAAGGGAAAAACTGAAGAGCAGACTTAGCAGAGCCAGAAATAGTTTAGACGTGATTAACCGGCGCTGCGCTATGCGCAACTTCGCGCTAAAGCGGGCTTTATAGCAGGGGTTAGAAAGAGCTAGGAATTGGCCCAAAACGGCCAATAAACTGCAAGTTGCTGGGCTGGAACCACTCCTTTAGGGACAAATAGGCTGCTCAGTGCTCCCCACTCCCACTGGTGAACAAAGAAGCTTCCTCCTATCCAAATAAGGATATGGACAACACAGGAGCTATGACACAGCACAGAGATCAGCAAAATCTGAAGACTGGACTATTCTAGTTCAGTAAAGGCGGGAAAACAAGGATATATATATTTTTTTTTTCACAAACAGATAAAAAATAGATACAGTAACAAACAGTAAATGCTTTAAATCGGCTAGCGCACTTGAGTGTGTAGCCTACCAGTTAATTTAACCAAAAACAAACTTTTAAAGTGCAAAACAGTTTAGAAACAAACAGAAATATAGTAATCAACTTGCAGAGCTAGTTTAGTAATAAAAATTCACTTTTTAGGCAAAATACAGCAGTCGAAAATAGAAAGCCAGAAAAAATACTTATAAATCAATGGAAAGTCACTCTTCCACTCTCTGCTGCTTGTAGAACTCTGCAGGACACCACATGGAGCTGTGCTGAGTCAATTAAAATCCATGCCTCTGCCATTTCGGCTCATTACAATACAGAGCCACCACTCTTTTCTCATCCTTTATTAAGGCAGTACATCAGAGGAACAAACAACTTAAGGCCTCCAAGGAGAATGCCAACACCTGCATGGGACCTCAGTTATGTCTTGGAAAAACTCACCTTACTTCCTTTTGAGCCAGCGGCTACTGCGGACATAAAGTTCTTATCTTGGAAAACAGCTCTGCTCCTTGCAATAACTTCTGCAAGACGAGTTTCAGAGCTACAGGCACTCATGGCTGTGGAACCCTTTATCATTTTCTATCCAGACAGGGTCTCTGAGAACAAACCCTACATTTATGCCTAAGGTGGTATCTAGTGTAGCCCTTAACCAAACAATTAATTTGCCAACTTTTTATCCAAATTCACAGAACAAGGGGGAGAAAATTCTTTTTCTTTGGACGTACATAGGCAACTTAGATTCTACTTGGACAAAACTAAAGTTTTCAGAAAGACAAAGCAATTACTAGTGGCATGTGCCACAGCATCACAAGGAAAGGCCATCTCCAAGCAGACTATTTCAAAGTGGATAGGTCACTGCATTCGTTTCTGCTACTTACAACATGGCAAACCAGTGCCTAAGGGCATTAGGCCACATTCATCCAGAGCTGCAGCCACCTCTGCAGCCTTTCTCAGGGGAGTACCAACCAAAGACATTTTGGAGGCTGCTACATGGAGTTCAGTGCATACCTTTACAAAACATTGCAATCTGCTTCTTTACTCTAAATCCAGGGCAGGCTTTGTCACTGCAGTTCTGCAGGGCCTCATAGCCGCTCCCAATGCTGTTTAGCTCCAGTCCCCAACCATAGCTTTGGGACTCAACCCAAATGTAATGATTGCAACAGTGAAACACGAAGAACATAGTACAGTTGTGTACACTTACCATAAATGTAGATGTTTGAGTGTATTCACTGTTGCAGTCCAGGTTACCCACCCGCCATCCCCCTTATTTTTGCTGGAACTTATCTTTACTTCTCTAATCTATACAACCTAAATGCTGTATTTGCTTATAGAGGAAGGTAAAACTTATTTTGGTGCATGTATGTTTTATTTACCTAATTTTAGCCTACCCGTTTGGGGGCACCTGACATCTGGGGCAAGAAAAACTAAATAAAATGGCGTCGGCTGCATCTTTTATACCCCTGACGACCTGACGTCAGAGAAGAGGTGGCAGCAACCGACGCAGGACCCAAGACTTTGGAATTCAGGCCGACTGAGGGCAACCTGCCGGCAGGATAACCCAAATGTAATGACTGCAACAGTGAATACACTCGAACATCTACATTTATGGTAAGTGTACACAACTGTACTTTCCTCATCCAGTTATCCAGGTTGTGCTTAAAAAGGGTTAATGTGATACTCTGCTTGACATGGAGAAGGGAGTCTATTCCACAAAATGGGGAGTCTCTAGGACACAAATCTGTCCCGCCAATAAGTCCTAATGATGTCACAGACCAGGTTAAGGTTGCACGTGTGGGTTACTCAAGTGGAGCTTGACTTGTGGATGTGCAGCAGTCCCATCAAGGCAGGGTCTGAGATTGCTTCATATGCTGCTGTATATGGTTTCTGAGGTATATGCTGAAAGGGGCATTGTACTCAATAGTGGGTCTTATAAGGGAAGAATACAGGGATGTTATGACCGCCTTGTCTGGATGAGACACCCTTACTAATGAGGTGGGCCATGTAGAAAGCTTTCCATACAATTGAGGCTGGTCAAAAGTCAGGTTGCCATCAGGCTGGGTGCCCAAGTCCCTCATGACTGATTGCATGCTTAGGACCTTATTATTAATGTGATAATTTGTGGGGATGTCAGTCTCCCCAAAGGAGATGATGATGCATTTTTTGGCATTTAGTTTGAGGCCATGTTTCTGGCACCAGTCATTTATTTGGGCGAAACTCTCTTAGAGGATGTCCACATCACTAGGGGCATTGATTACAGCACCCTGCTTGCAGTCATCTGCAAACTTCATCAGGCATAGCCCACTGGTTTTGGACTGCACCTCAAAAAAGTATATTCTAAACAACAGAGGCCCCAAAACCGATCCCTGGGGTACACTGCTCGTTACGAGTCTACTGCTTGAGGTGGCTTTCCCTATTTTGACTAGCTGGGTTTTATCAGTGAGCCAGTTTGATACCCATCTAGTAACATATGGATTGATGCTTAGTTGAGAGAGTTTGTCTATTATATCTGAGTGGGGAATAGTATCGAAGTCTTTGGCCAGGTCAAGGTAGGCAGTGTGCATCGTCTTCCCCTCATCCGTGGCTTTGGTGACTGTCTCAAAGAAGTCAACCAGATTTAACAGGCATGACCTTCCCTTAATGAAACCAAACTATGTGGGATCAAGTGTTTGGAGGTTGCCAATGCCCTTGTTAATGAGGTACATGATAATCTCCTCCATCGCCTTGCAGATTAGGCTAGTTAAGCTGATGGGTCTATAATTTCCGGGATCAGTGGATGCTTCACTTTTGTGCCAAGGGATGACCGTGGCTGTCCTCCAATTGGCTGGGATGATTCTTGATCAGAATGGATGAATTTAAATACTTGTGCATCAGTCAAGTTATGATTATTCATTTCCTCTTTTAATTGTCCTGGTAATTCAGGGCAGTAAGTTGTTTTCTATTTCATCCATTTGTGTTTTCGATATACTGCCCTTTCTTTTGCATTTAAAGGCAAGAACACAAAATCAATGTTGGTGTGAATGACCTGAGACGTACCTCCCTGGACTATATGAAAAGAGTCATGAAAGAGCTCTCTGATCATGTAGCCCAGGCGGGTATGACCCTGACCCTGAGTAGCATCCTACCCTCACCAAGAATAATACCTCAGTATAAAGAAAAAATATCAATTTCAACAATTGGCTAAGCTTCTGGTGTCATTCAAAGGGGATCCAGTGTCTGTCAGCCTGGGATGACATGCTCGACAAGCCATGTTGCTTCGCAAGAGACTGCTTGCACCTGTCACCCCTTGGCTTTCGAATACTGGCCAAGACTCTTGCTGTGCCCCCATAGTGCCTTTTTTAGGCAAGGCTCAAAATTCAAATCCACCTCCGTAAACAGCACAAGTAAACAAATGAGGGTTATGCTACTCAATACCAAGGAGTTTAAATCTCAAAATGCATGTGCTCGAAGCACTCCTAAGTATGAAGAACGTCTACATCTGTGCAGTAACTGAAACCTGGTTCAAGGCTCCAGAGAGCACTCCAGCACTACTGGGCTATAACTCATACCACACATTTCGGCCACAGAACACAGACCGAAACACGAAAGGAGGGGGTGTATCCATATTCATCAAGGATACCCACACCTCCAGGTTAGTGGCACAGCATGATACCTCTGCGATCATCCATGTGCAGCTAACATCGGGCAAATCTGCAATGCAAATTGTGGCCTGCTACAGATCACCCTCCATGATCCAGGACCACCGGTCCGCCTTTCTGGAGACACTGGAAAATATGAAGGTCCTACCGAACACCCTGATATTGGGCGATTTCAGTTACCCTACCATTAACTGGGAAAACTACTCGAGTACAAATTCCCAGGCTCAGCGCTTCCTGGAATTTATCAATTCAAATACCCTAGATCAGCTGGTAAACTCCCCTACCAGAGGCCACAACATATTGGACTTGGTCATCACCAACATGGGTGACAGGTGTTCCGTACCGGAGGTCAACCCGTCACTGGTTAGATCAGACCATAAACTAATCAGCCTGGATGTCCACACCCCACCACCAACCCCAACCAAGGAAACCACAGTGAAAAACTTTTCTAAAGCAAACTTCGCCTTACTTAAGGCAGAGGTGGTAAGTTTCACAGCTCCCACGCTAAAGGATAACTGCCAAGATGCAGAATCCTTTACAATTGTACTCTGAGCACCTACATGGATCCCTAGCAAAACCAAGACTCACTCCCCTAAGCGAAGGAAACTAGTCTGGTGGACCCCTGCCATAAACAGGTTGTACAACAAAAGGAGGAAACTAGTTCATAAAAAATGCAATTCCCAAGAAGGAAAGACGTCCCTGATCAGTAAGAAACTAAAGTCCCTCATAAAATCATCCAAGGCTAACTTCGAAAGAAAAATAGCCAAGGATTCGAAAGATAACCACAAAGCCTTCTTTAGCTATGTCAAGAATCTAAGTGGCAACTTGCAGATATGCTCTGAGCTAGTGCAAAATAGCACAGAATATACTGAACCTACTGATATTGTCAACATCCTGGCAGATAGATTCAGTGCAAACTTCACCACCCTGTCACCTTCAAAAGGGCCCACAACAATACCGGAAAAGTGTAGTGTCCCGGAAATCACAGAAGCACAGGTGACCCTTTCAAAAGCCAAAAACAGCATCAATGGGGCCAGATGGTGTCCCAGGCTGCATCTTGCACGAACTACAGAACGAACTAACCCCCCACCTAAATACGCTGTTCAACCTCAGCCTCTCCACAGGCTACGTGCCCATAGAATGGCGCACACCAATGGTTATTCCGCTCCACAAAGGAGGGGCCACAACTGACCCTGGTAACTATCTCCCACATAAGCCTGACTAGCCTGGTCTGCAAGGCTGTGGAGCGCATCATCATGGAACTCATTAATAAAGACATTGGGAACCTCCAGACACTTGACCTGACCCAGTTCGGCTTTGTTAAGGGCAGATCATGCCTACTAAGCCTGGTTGACTTCTTTGAGACGGTCGCCAAGGCCCTAGACGACGGAAAGGTGGTTCACACAGCCTACCTTGATCTCGCCAAGGTCTTCGACACCATTCCTCACTCGGGTATTATAGAAAAACTCACCAGCCTGAACATAAACCCCTATGTCACAAGATGGGTTGCCAACTGGCTTACAGACAGAACTCTCACGGTAAGAATAGCGGGCTCCAGGTCCGACTCTAAATCAGTCACAAGTGGTGTCCCACAAGGCTCGGTTCTAGGACCCCTACTGTTCGCATATATTTCTCAGAAGTACAGGCAAACACAGGAGGACTATGGCTAACCAAGTTCGCCAATGACTGCAAACTGGGAGCCATAATTGACTCTCCGGCTGACAAAGACATCCTTCAAAAAGGCTTTACTGAGACGGACACCTGGTGTCAAAGTCATGGCCTCAAGCTAAATGCCAAAAAATGCATAGTCATCCCGTTTGGGAAAAACAAAATACACACAAATTACCACATAGGCGGCAGCCCCCTTAATACAGAAGAGGTAATAAGAGATCTGGGGACCCAGGTAGATAGTAATCTCTCCTTTGACAATCACATTGCCAAACTAGTTAGGAAATCCTTCTATGTGGCCCATCTAGTTACTAAGGGGTTCGCATCTAGAAATAGAGGTTTTAATGCCCTTCTACTCGTCACTCGTCAGACCCATCATAGAGTACAATGCCCCATTTGGGATGTACCTCACAAGACACTTCCAACAGCTGGAAAGACCACAAAAGCACCTCACCAAGAGGATTACTGGCCTCAAACATCTGTCCTATGCAGCCCGACTGAAAAAACTCCGGCTGTACTCAGTGACATATCGCTTACTCAGAGGTCATCTCTGCCTGACTTACAAAGCCATGTCCAACTCAGAATTGATGGACATGCTCCACCTAAAGAAATCCAAGTCACTGCGAGCCACGTGCTCTAGTGAGCTAAACCTCGCCACAATAAATAGAACATGCTGGAGGGATAGATTCCTATCACAGAGACTCCCATGCTTTGGAATAGAATTCCTAACTACATTAGGCAGAGCCCCTCACTAACACTCTTCAAGTGAAGCCTTGACGAGTGGATGGGTAACAGAAAATACACCCCTGGGATCACTTCATTGGCTCTGCTTGACAGAGGCTCAGTTAATTGATCAATGGGGCGGCGAAAGCCGACACACTCTGGCTAGGCTTATAAATGCCCTCGGGCAGATAGCCTAGTACCTACCTATGAACCAGTCATCACCTTATTTTGAGCAGCTTTCCAGTCTATTGCTAGCCACACTGACATGATCCTATCAAGGCATTTTCAGCATTTGGTGTCATAACATTGCAGTAGGATGTAGAGCATTCTGCTAATGTGGAGGATCAAGAGTTTACTTGGCACAGTAAATCTAAAGTGAAGTCTGTATATAAAATGTGATTTAGAAATACTAAATGTAGAATAATGACTGATACTGATTTTACTGGAACTGTATAACCAGCGCTTCTGGCTCTAGTATCTCAGACTGCATAGAAGCTCATGTGATAGTTCCTTCAAAACCTTTGCAGTAGGATGGGATCTACAGATGTGGAAGGTGTAAATACAAAGTAGAGTTGTCTAGTCAAGCAGAGAAACAATTGTATTAAGCTTAAATTTATTCAGTTTTTTGCTTTAACGAGATTTCATTTGGAAGTGTCTTCTTTTTTTTTGCTTTGTAATTTTACCATGCACTTAAAGTTTCCAGGAAATGATTTGCATGTTACGACAGTTGTGACCTTATTTTATTTTGGGGTGCCTACATAATAGGTTTAAGTATGGTTTCAGTTTGTTCAAAAGCCTGCTTGTTTGATACAGGTAGCATTCTTGACTGCCTTTTTCAGTGTTACTGTTTTTTCATTGTTGCATTATTTTAATGTAATTGCACCACATATGTAGTATAACAGTTGATGGCCAACATACTCTATGCATTGTCATGTCTTGTGTAATATTTTTCAAGGTTTTTAAACTTTTAAAACCAAGTAGGATCCATGACATAACAGTTTGCATAGTCATCTTTGATATTGAAAAGATCAGAAATTTGTGGGTTTTGTCCTCCGGTATGTATAAACCTACTGAATTAAGAAAGCATAAAGGATCAGCCTGTGTGTGTTTGTGTGTGTGTGTGGGGAGTGACACCAGCAGTAATCAAAAACACAAACCATTCTCCCATGTTTCAAAGGATTTGTACAATCATCTACTTGCTTACAAAAAGTTAACAAAGTAACGGACATTCTACTGTCAAAGAATTAAGTACCAGTTTATGATGTATATGATGTACAAAGGAAGGAGAAACAAGTCTATACGTGGGGAAGGGTTCACTCATCATACCTATTTCTTACTGATATGAACTCCTTGGTTGTACACATGCAGTCACTGTGTAAAACAAAGGAAATGGAAGGGTTTCTAGAATATCTCTGACATTTCTGAACTTATAGGCTGTTTCAAGCAACTTTTCCAGCCACCTCACCGAATTCATCTCAAAATGGTGATCTGTTGAATAAGGTGATATGGTGCTCCTTTGTACAGAAAAATGCACAGGAAGAAAATGGCTAAGGAAAAGTATTATTAGTTTTGAAAGGGAAGAATCCATGCTTGATCAGCAGGAGACAAAACTTAATTGCAATGTGAATGCAGGAGATTTTCCAGTAAACTAGTGGGAAAAAATATCAGATATACTCAGAAGAGTTTAAAATAAGTTAGACTCTGCAATATTATTCAAAAAGAAATGAACAATTGGAAAACAAATAGAAGCATAAGTAAATAACCAATCTGAGGAACAGTTAAGCTTGACAAACGCAGAATTAGAAATGGGGAGAATGAGAGATTGAGGCATTAAATGAAGAAACATCTCAAAAATAGAGCTAGAAGATAACATAAGAAGAGAAAAACATATTTTTGCCAATTCCAGCAAATTTGGAGGAAGTGGACTGTATTAAATGTATGAAAGTAAAAAAAAATGATCCGGTGTTCTCTGGAACATTACATTACGTCTTTGCTCTAAGTTTAGCCAACAGAAAGCAGCCAAGACCCGTATTGGTTGAAATCCAGTCATATCAGCAGGGCATGCTTTCAATAAAAATGTAGCAAAAAGGAAAGGTGATGAAAATTGATGATGTTTATGGAAATAAATTACTCACCATTTACCAGACAGAGGAAGATTAAGTTGAGCATGTGGTGTGAGATTTGAACTGCTTATGGCCAGCCATTTTCAGAATATTTCTTATTGTAATCAGTGAGAATGTTTTTTTTCTTGGTGAAAGTTGGCTTGATTAGTAATAGCAAGGCAAGCAAGTGCCTTTATAAATGTAAAGGTATGGAAGTATAAGGACAGAAAACCATAAGTGTTTTGTTTGAAGAAACTGTTTTTAAGGATTAACTGACTTGAAAGTGACAAGAAGCCAAGAAGGAACTTCAATAACGGCTGGGAAGTAGCAGTGCAGCATTAAATAATGTACTGTCTTGCTGCTGGTGGGGGCTAGGTCATGCATGCGTGTGGATTACCTTCCATAAACTTAAAAATGGCAACAGTTTCTTCTTAACTATAAGGTTAGAAGAATAGAAAACAAGAACGTGCATTGTCAAGAGTAGTGATTTTTTTCATTCTGTGAAGCTGTATATATTGAAAAATGGAAACATGAAGAATGCAATATAAATGGTAGTTCTGAAGTGTTATTGTGAATACACCAGCTGTTTTGTTTTCTCCTTTTTAGTTCGTGTACATTTTAAACATAAGCAATATGTCTTTGCTTAGGGAAATCTGGTGCTGTAGGACTGGTTTAGTGGAAATTTTCACATTCAGATAGCACATTCTGAATTTTTTTTTGGTAAATCAGTCAGGTGATTAGTAATTAACTTTTAAAAGGAGAATTAAATCTAGCTTTGATGGGAAAATGAAATAAAAATAGAGGCAGTAGTATTAAAGTCAAATACCTCCCTGGCAACTTTAACTTTAGAAAGTATTTTTGTATTTGTTGTAAATACTGTTAAAATTAATACAAATATTTAAACACAAAATAATGTGCTAAGTGTAAAGTTAGTAATTTTGCTTCCACCCCACCAAAGTGCTAGTTTTCAGGTTACTTATTGAATGAACATTTATAACTTGGGTGTCCAGTGTTGGGAGATGAGCAGCTCTGACAGTAATATACATATTAACATAAGTAACTTTCTGTTTTAGGTCCAAAATGTCATTGATTTAGAACAGTGGCTGTTATTGGGAGGAGTAAAGTTATGCTCTTGTAAATGTTTATAGCGCTCTGTGTTGAAGGAACTCATGGAAAGTTGTGGTTTTGAACTGTAGAGAAATGTGTAACGAGCTCAAAGATGTGAAATTAAGTTTTGTTGGTCAAATGTTAAAATGTATGCATAAGCTAGTAGCAGGAAGAGTATATATAACGTAAGCATTATGCATTTTAAGTGATGGTGACATTAAAATGACAGGACAGCTGTATGTCGGTTTTAACATGGAATGTGAATGACCTTGCGAAGCATGAGGTATTGAATTATGTTAAAAAATATTGAACATACATTTCCGCATTTAAGGAGATATAAATTAGCATTTGAGTTTGATAAAAAGAGGATTCCAGTTTGGATGTTCGTCAGAGTATCACGAACGAAGGAAAGGGGACATTGTATTGATAGGAAGAGGAGCTTGAATTGTGGTAGCAGAGGGTGGAAAGCCAAAAATGGAATATATTTGGCACCAGGGAATGTTGGCAGGGAAGAAGTTTTACTTTGGCATGCATCTGTAGCCCCAGAAATAAGTTTTCAGCTGAGTATTATATTTGTAGGTGGTAAGTAGAATTCAGTATGTAAAAGTGAAGGTATGTCGAGGCCCAAGAAGGGAAGCTATTAAGTAGAAAAGGTAGATTTTCCAAGACTTGTATGGAAGTATTTTGTATGGAGGACATTATTACAGTAGCAGCCGTTCAGATGGAATTTGAAAAATGCAAAAATGGGTAATAGGGTAGATGGAAACCTATTCTGAGGGGATAGCTAGCATGTGGGATAAAAATTAAGCTGGACTTCAAAAGTATAGTGGAAATATATTAGAACACAATGTAGTAAAAAAGCAACAAAAAGTACTTGGAAAGATTGTCAAACATTAAAATGTTTTAGAGGATGGGGACGTTTGTTGCTTAAGAAGAGGAAAATCTGCACAGCAGTAAGAGGAAAATAAATATTTGGCTAATAGGTACTATTTCAGGAAAGCAGTGCTCAAACTTTTTTTGATAATTGCAGAAAGCAGAAGTTCTTGGAGCAAAGACTTGGACAACAGAAAGTGGAGTGAGTGATGGCAAAACTTTTGGACCTTATTAAAAGAAGGCTAGTTATGTGTCCTGAAAAGGTAATGGAGGTGTTTCTGCATTTTTTATAAAAATCCTGTAGAGCAGGTGAGAAGGAAAATCAAAAAGTGGCAAGCATTTTTAGAAATTCAGATATTCAAAAGCTTGGCAGTGCAAAAGCTCAGCAATTAACAGTCATAATAAAGAACAGATAAAAAGGTGTGATGTATAACCCATCAACAGAGAAATATCCAATAATTGGTGAATTTCCAGAAATTTTGAAGTTGAGGAAAGAAGTTGAAAATTTGTAAAGCATTATGTACTAACGTTTTGAAAGGGGAACATACCTGCTTCATAAATGAAGGCAGTACTGGTATTACAAGAGGAGGACCAGCACTGTACAGATCTGTATCGTATCAATGAATTTTGATTCTAAATCAGGACTATACATTTTCATTATTAGCTTAGAGAATGACAGAGTTGCTTCCAAAGCTGAATAGCTATGAACTAATGTCATTTTGTGGAAGGGACACAAGAGTTTGGATAATGGGAATAAAACAATGATGGAATGAGGAAATCAGAATTTTTTTAAATGCCATTATTTTTAATTCGTTTGGATGCTGTGGAAAGCATTCCATAGGGTTTGCTGGAAATTCATGAGCAAGACAGTGTTAGCATTTGTGATCCCAGTTAGTATAACATAGTAAAGAGAATAAGTGATTGATAAGAGACAAAAATAAAGATGTGGGGAGTCTTTTCTGACAAGATGTTTGAGCAGAGGGACCAGGCAGCAGGGATATCCTCCTTTCTCCCTCCCCCCAATATGCTTGTAATCTTTAGCTAAAATGTTAAGGTCTCTGGAAATCTAGGGATATGACTGGTGTGGTAGTGAAGAAAACTAGCTCTGTCTGCAAACATCTTACGTTTGGCATTCTGAATATGGTATTAGAATGTTATGGGATATTCTGACACTTTCAAGTATTTGGAAGTGTAAAATAAAAGAAAACACTACAACTGTAAATTAAGTGTTTGCATGTGAATTAGTTCAACCATATCTATTTTTATAGAGTTGTGAAAATTATGTATTCAAGTTAAATGAAACCATTTTGCAGTTTCTTTTTGGTTCTGCAGTCATCCTAATATGGACGTTTTAGTCTGAGACACAAAATCTAAATTTGTCCTGATAATGTTTTTACTGAAACAAGTTTCCTCTTTTGATGCAGTCTCCTAAAAAGGACGCTTAAATTTAAACATCAAAATCTCTTTAAATACACTTAATGAGAATTACAGTATTTATTACAGTAGTTGTGGGGGCGTGTAAAGGGAGTAGTCCCCAATGGGTTTGTCTGTTGGTTAAGACAAATCTGAATGGGAAACTTTCCAAACAAATCACCTCCTTCCAGTGACATATGTAATTACACTGTACCTTTACAGGAAAGGGCACCAAAAATTACCCTTACTATGCTATATTATATAGGCTATCCAGACGAAGAAGAATAAAAACTTAGGAAACAGTATAACTATTAAAACCAAAATTAGAAGTACTACTCCAAACCACAGTTAAATTCCAATAAAATTATGTAAAATATAGAGCTCAATCTATAGAGACATTATCTTAAAAGACTGGAGTAATCCGTACTTTCTTTCTATCACTTCATCAAATCTGCCTTGATATCACCTTGAGTACTGTTTGATCTCCCCACTAAAGGGAAAAATGGGGCATTACAAGTTGGTACCAATTTGTTTATATGAGTGTGATCATATTGTGTATGTGTGAGTGTTTGTCTTTTATTAGAGTGGGAAGAAAACTTGCTCCATGAGAGGAGTTTAACCAACTGGCTACGAGGGGAGAGGAATATCCCTCAAAGCTATACTGATTGTCTGGGTTTGGTAGGATTGTTTAATGTGGACTTATTCATTTCGCTAGTGGTGGGAGCCCCAGTGGCTTATGGAGGGCCATTTGTTTCTAACTCCATTCCAGCAAATAAACATTGTAAATTATAAAGCTCAATTTAGCTTAAAAAAATCTATATCTGTCTATCTATAGATATACACATGCACGCATCTGGGTCTACTCCTAAATTTCGAAGATGCACATCAACTTTCTTATGGTCGAGACCATAAGATCTAAGTTTTGAAACTTTGAACCATTTAAATGGAGATTGATGTACAGCATGGAACTGTATATTACCCATTTTCCCCACTGTAGTGTGATCTCGGAGTTGGTATATTTAATTAGATTTTTTTGTTTTTATTCTTTTTTTTATTTACATTTCAAAGTTTCAAAATTTCGATCTTAAGGTCTGGACTATAAGAAAGTTGACATTTTGAAACTTCAAAATTTAAAAGTACACCTATATATGTAATCTTAATGGAGTGATCAGCACTTTCGCTTTCCTGCTTTATCAGAATTGATGAAATATCTTTGAGATCTTGTGGTTAAATGTCCCCTCCCCAGGGGAAAAGAATGTGAGTGCTTCTGTCTTTAACTAGATAGCTCCATGAGTGAGGTTTAAATAAACAGGCTACAAGTAGAGGGGAGCTTTCCCTTGAGGCTGTAATGGTGTTTGTGCCTGTTAAGAATGATTATTGTGGGCTTATTCTTTATGCTAGTGGTGAGAGCCACAGTAGCTTATGGGAGGGCCTATCTTTTCCTTACATTTAGCAGATGTTGATGTTATCGGGTGGAAAACTGGATGTTTTTAGTGTTAACATGGCATACGAGTTTGAAATTAAGTGTTGCCTTGGGTAGGGAAAAAAAAGCTATAAAAACTAAAACAGATGAATCTCCTAACTGTATGGGGAGATTCTGAAAAGAAGTCTGGTAATTAATATAGCAACTTTACTGGCCATTAAAAAAAGCTGAGCATTACTTATCAAATTACTTGTCTTATTGACCTGTTAAGTATTTAAATTTCACTCATTCCTCCCTAGTAGATCAGTAACCATGGATATGCACTTCCCGACTCTCTGTAGCCATTCTGGCTGAGATGGCTATTCTAAGGCATTGTAGCAGTTGCTTCATGTACACTGACAACCCACTTATTCTTAATAAAACAGATATATGCGAGAGATGTAAATGCACTTTAACGCTGGAGGCAAAACTCTCTCTTACAACCAAAAGTAATCCTAAAGAGGTTGTCAGTGCACCACACCTGCTGCACAGGGTAAAGACCCTACACATAATATGTAAAATCAAAGAGAGAGTCCTCAGCCATCACATAAACACTGCGTTAAAACATCACCTACAGCTACACACAGTGCCTCTACTGCTAAGGCCGTAAGGCAAACCAAAGCACAACCAAACTTCCTGGTCATTGGTGATTCTATAGTGAGGCACACCGATGCCCCCCCCTCACCAGACTGAGTAAGGAGAGAGTCACAGTTAGCTGACTTTCCGGGGCTAGGATCCATTAAGTCACACAGGCACTCAGGTCATTGAACAACAGGAACCAGTATGACTCTGTCTTAGTCCATGTATGTGTTAATGACCTGAGATGTACCTCCCTTGACTGTAAGAAGCAGGACATGATTGAGCTCACTGATTGTGTCTGAAGCAGGTGTGAGCCTAACACTGAGCAGCATACTACCTTCGCCAAGGATGATGCCATGTTACCAATAACAAATGATTGATTTTAACAATTAGCTTGGCTTCTGTTGTCACTCCAAGGAGATACAATATTTGACAGCTTGGGAGGACATTGCTGACAAACCATGCTGTTTGCCAGGGGTGGTCTGCACTCATTATTACTACTTCCCTTTTCCTTTGTCCTTGATATTCCACTGAATATCCATCTTGAAATCCTGGTTGTCAAATTCACATGCCCATTTCTTTCCAAATGCATCTCCTCTTGCATTGTTGTGTTCACTCTGCATTTCTTAATATAATTCAATACTTTTTTTCCTTTTTGTTTATATTTGTAAGCCATTTATATTCTAAGATACTATAGATAGAGTAGCCATTGTGATAAAAAGCTATTATTTCCACTTACTGTACTCAGCAGGGTTTTTTTTTTCAATATTTATTTCCAACTTGTGTCTTACATGAGCACACTAATGCTTAGCAGGCTGATCTTTTATATATTTGCTTCTCCTTCCTCCTCTTCTTATCTCCATTTGAACCCCCCCCCCCCATTCAATGTTAACTTAGAAGAAACACACAAAACTATGTTCATTTTTAACAAATGAAGTTTAACCCTCCAAATAGGGGCAATTGCCCCAAATCGACAGATGCACCTACAGGCTTAACCTAATCTAAAATTAAGGCTACTTATGCCAATACCCCACTGTGGCGACCCCTTACTGGGAAAAAGCCGAAAGACCAGCAACAATAATGCCAATACCCATGGTAAAGTGCATGTTGCAGCCTGTGTTCCCACTTAACACCAGTTGCTGTCTGTTCTTTTCTTATCCCTATTCCTTCCTAGATTGTATGCATTCAAAAACATTTAACTTCTAGCCCTAAGAAAAAGTGCACCAGCTATATTTAAATAAAACTAAATTATGCAATGTTCTACTAAATGTAGTAAAGTGTTAAGGCTGCTGAGGAGACAACTGTCATATTCACTTCTCATAATTTCGAACATCAGTTTTCACTAAACTGCTTGTTATTTTACCTTTAAATTTTTCATTTCCCTCAGCAAATAATACTCATAACTCTCAAGATTGACTGCTTGCATCTGCAGAACAATGTAAAAGTAGTTGGTAGGGAAAATAGAAAGGGAGCAACTTACAGATACATGAAGGAATCTTTGCAAGTTTCAGTGAGAACAGAATGTTCAGCATTCCACTAATTACTTTCAGTTGCAGAATTCTTGACTGTCACTGAGAACATTTGCTAACAGAAAAACAAAAGCAAATATCTTTGCATATGCAAGAAGATTAGCATTTTTATGTCCATCATTCTGTCTTTTTTTTTTTTTTTTTTTTTTTTTAGCTATTTTGCTTACAGAAAAGTTCTTTATAGCTTAAGCCAGTGACATTAATTTGGACATTCACTTGTAAAAACAAGGGACATTATCAACTTATTTCTATATATAATATAAACAGTACACCTTTGCACCCCCCACCCCCACCCCAGCAGCCTCAATCACAGCATTATATTAACTTAAATTTGCTTCTGTTCAGCCTGTCCTTCTATTATTATACGGTAAAATGTACATCTCTTACAACTAAAGAAAATGCTTGTTTTTGTTAATATCGTTAACATACACCACTCATTGAAAAGAACCCCCCTACACACACACACACACACACACTAAAAACTCCTGACTGCACACTATACAAAACTGCCTTACAATATAACCTGCAGTTTGTCATGAAATGTTTTATATAAATACCAATAACAAAAATTGTTTTGCTTGCAATTACTACCTTTTCCATTTAGTGTCCTAAATATTAAGCACACAATATGGGGCATATGCATTACACTCTATCCTCAAGTTTAACAACATTAACAGAAGTCCACTGTTTTCTCTGCGACTTTTATTTGGAAAGCCATATTTCACAAATATGGTTGATTCTTTATAATCTCACATTTATTTGCCAATGTCATGTTGCAGGTCTCTTTCCTGACATCTCCCAGCTCTAGACTTTGGTTCAAGTCAGTGATATTCCTTATTCTTCTGTCAAACAGTGCTTTTTTTCCTATCTCTCAAGCATTTTCATTTGCACATTGGAAAAGATTTCACTAGCCGAGTCTCTGAATGAGATTTATGGTCAGAAGAATGCGAAGAGTCTCCTTCTGCTTGTTGGCTCAGTTTTTGTTGGATAAATTTTATTTCCTCCTTAGTCAGTTCTGCATCAAAAAATGTCTTTGATCATTCAGGAAAAAATACTGTGAATACAGCCTGATACAGCAGCTTGCATCTCACACTTGCCTCTTGACATTCCTGATTGCTGGGTAAATTTGCTTCAGTTCTGCCTGGTATATAATGTTTAATCATTTTCCATAAACACTGTTGTTTCCAGTGTTTAATGCTTTTCCTTTCTTCTCCAGTTTTGTCAGGATCAACTCTTTCTCATGGTATGATTGCATCTTTAATAGTATAGGTCTTGGCTGCTTTCTGTATGCCAGGTTTGGAGCATACATGCAGTGTGATATTTCAGTTAACAATTCCTGCTGTGGAGCTACAGTCCAGTTGCTTATTTGTGCTTTCATAAAATTAATACAGTCTGTTTCTTCCATTTTTCTCTGGTACAGCAGAAAATAATGTTTTGTGACTTCACTATTTTTTAAACGGATCTTGTTGAGAAGCCTCATACTCGGCTAGCCTTTTTTTTCATTTCAGACTCTGATTTCTGCGGTTTTATTGGTTCATCTGAATAGTTAAAGCATCTTCTTTTTCTCATCCTTTTGTCATTTGAGTTGATATATTCCTTCAAGATTTCATTTATTTAATCGCCTCTGATGAATGCATTTGATTTATATTTTTCATGTAAATTATTAGACACCAGCTTTTTAACCAAAGCTGAAGCTTGAACTGATTTTTGCTGAACAGCTACACCATCCTTCTAAGCCTGTATTTTCTCTTCACCTTTTATTATTGACTTTTTTCAGGTTCTCCATGTTTCTTTACTGGCATTTAGGCAGGATACTTACTTGGCCATTAACTGAATCTGGCCCAAATAACAGTTTCAGTGGCGGTCCTTTGACTCTGTTTCCGTTTTCCCTCTGGGAGAGTGGAAATTAGGCTGCTAAGTGTGCAGCCATTTATGAAGGCTGCTGTTAAGTGTGCAGCCATCTAGGAAGTCCTGTTTTACAGTTTTGCTATCCTATGAAACCCATCTTCAGATCCCTCAGTCCCCTTCATTATCTTAAGTTTGTGTTACATTATCTAAGGGAAGAAAGTATATACATCTGCAACTTTAGCAATGAGGGCCTTAAATTGCCAGTTTCACATGCTAAAATATCAGCAATATTTGATGTCTCAGTTGAAACAAAAAATGCTTCCAGACTCTGATCCTCCTAATCTTAAGGAAATGCAGGATTTATTGCATGCAGCTGAACAAGTGGGAAAACATAGTTTGCAATGTGGTTTTGATTCTTTAGAGGCCTCTTGTAAAGCAGCAGTTACAGGTTCTGTCATTAGAAGACATGCTTGATTAAAAGAACATACGTTACCAGATCATGTTAAAGCAAAACTATTGGATGCACCTTTGCAGCAGGATGTGTTATTTGGAGTTAAGGCAGAAGAGGTATTAAAGAAAATGGAGGATAAGTCAAAATCTATGCAAACGGTGAAGGATTTCTTACAGGTTCAGCCTCCTCGATTTAGCAGAAATTGGCCAACAAAGAATTGGTCCTTTTCAGTTACAGACAGACCTCAAAGGGGCAGATACAGTCATCCAAGAGGTAGAGGTCAACCACAAGGTCCTTACAGGCCTCGACAATGGGGTGCATCAGCCCAGAAAGAAGGGGAAGACAGGCCCCAACCATATAAAAAACAGCCCCAATGACTTCCCACTACAGCTGCCAAACCGTTCTCTCTTGGTAGCCCCCTTGGGAGGAAAACTGGCACTTTTCTATCACAATTGGCATATGATCACCAAAGACAAATGGGTTCTCAACATTGTATCTCAAGGTTACAGATTCCACTTTCACACTCTGCCAAGGTTAAAAGGAATGCCAAATCTGCCACCAAATCAATGGGCAGAGGCTCAAAAACAAATTACATCACTCGTGGACATGAGAGCTATTCAAAAGGTACCACCACAGGAGCAAGGACAAGGATTTTACTCAAGACTCTTTCTGGTTCCCAGAAAGGACAAAGCCTGGAGGCCCATTCTGGATCTTTCTTCTCTAAACACTTACCTGGATGTTCCAAAATTCAAAATGTTGACACTACAGCAGCTTCTTCCCATGCTGGGCAAGAAAGCTTGGCTCGTAACCTTGGACCTCAAGGAGGCATACCTGCATGTCCCTATCAGACAAAACTGCAGAAGATACCTCAGATTCATAGCTGGTTCAATGCACTACCAATTCTCTGCACTTCCCTTTGGCTTATCTACTGTGCCCAGGGTCTTCACAAAGTGCCTGGCACTAGTAATTGCATTTTGCAGACAGAAAGGAATTCAAATTTATCCGCACCTTGACAACTGCCTGATTCAAGCAGAAAGCAAGGACATTCTTCTAAAGCATCTGGCGTTTGTAAAAAAGTTATTAAGTTGCCTAGGGTACACAGTAAACGAAAAGAAATCAAAACTAGTGCCCTCACAAGAGATAATATTCCTGGGTGCCAGTTTGAATACAACGGCCCAGATGGCTTATCTCACGCCAGACAAGCAAGAACAACTGACTCAATATTTTCAATTGATGGCAACAAGAACCCGACTCCCTGCAAGAAAAATTCTGCAGGCCTTGGGTTACATGGCATCTTGCATACTACTAATTCCATATGCCAGACTGCATATGAGGAAACTACAATGGTACCTAAAGAGTGTCTGGTCTCAACACTGTCTACGTTTGGAAACAGTAATACCACTAATTCCTTGCCTTCAACAGGAGTTTTGATGGTGGGCTCAAGCTTGTCACCTCAACAAGGGACAGCCTTTCAGTCAACCCACAGCCAGGCAAACACTGACAACAGATGCATCAGATTACGCCTGGGGAGCACACATGGCAGGAAAATGTATTCAGGGCAAGTGGCCCGCAGAACAAAGGCATCTTCACATCAATCAAAAAGAGATGCTAGCTGTACAAAATGCCCTTATAGCTTTCAAGGACCTTCTACATCCAGGACAACTACTACTAAAGACATACAACACCACAGTTATGTGGTACATAAACAAGCAAGGGGGCACTCACTGTTATCCCCCCTGCAGACAAGCCATGACCTTGTGGAACACAGCTCTAACCTATCAAGTTCATCTGCAAGCACAATTCCTGCCAGGAGAGAAAAACACACTGGCAGACGACTTAAGCAGAAACATCATGGATCCCCACGAATGGGAATTGAATCCACAAATATTCAGAATGATGACACAAAAATGGTGGAGCCCAGACATAGATCTGTTTGCATCCCCAATGAACTGCCAGCTACAGAAATTCTGCAGAAGGACTTACCACCCACAAGCATGGAAAGTGGATGCCCTCTCATTCAGCTGGAAAAACCTACAAGTATATGCTTTCCCACCACTACCTCTCCTTCCAAAGGGACTCGTAAAAGCCAGGCAAGAAGAGCCAAAGATGATCCTGATTGCTCCAGACTGGCCACGCCAGCACTGGTACCCAATCTTAAAGAACTTAGCACAAGGACCACCCTGGATTTTGCCTCAAATCCCACATCATCTGACTCAGCACAACAATTAGATACTTCACAGCCAGCTAAAGACTTTAAACCTGGCTGCATGGAAGATTCCTAAGTCAAGCAAGCAATGCCTCTCTCCAAAGCTGTTATGGATGTCATTCTGGAGGCCAGAAGGCCTAGTACCAGGAAAGCCTATTCGGATAAATGGAAGAGATTCTGTGCCTGGAACCAGGTTCACAGCCTTGACCCTCTTGTCCCAAATATTCCTCAGATACTACAATATTTAACTGAGATGCTGGACAAAGGCCTCTCCTTTTCATCCATCGAGATCCACGCCTCTGCCATCTCTGCTCATTACAACATGGATCCACCAATTTTCTCTAATCCCTTGCTAAAACAGTACCTCAGAGGGGCTAAAAACATAAGACCGCCCCGTAGAGCACCTATTCCAACTTGGGACCTCAACTTCATGTTGGAAAAATTAACTTTACCTCCTTTTGAGCCAGCTAACACAGCAGATTTAAAATATATCTCTTACTGCTCCTGGCAATAACATCAGCACAAAAAGTTTCAGAATTACAGGCACTAATGGCAGTGGAACTTTTCATCATTTTCCACCAAGAGAGGGTGGAAACCCTACTTTTATACCAAAGGTGGAATCAAGTGTGGCTCTAAACCAAACTATTCACTTGCCAACTTTTTATCCAAATCCACAGAATAAAGGGGAGAGACTTCTGCATTCTTTGGACATACACAGGCAGTTGCGCTTTTACTTGGACAAAACCAAAGCTTTCAGAAAAATTGAGCAATTATTGGTAGCATATGCTGCAGGAGCACAGGGAAAAGCCATTTCAAAACAGACTATTTCAAAATGGATAGGACACTGTATACGTTTCTGTTATATACACCATGGGAAAACCTGTACCTAACAGCATTAGATCTCACTCCACCAGGGCAACAGCCACTTCAACTGCCTACCTCAGAGGAGTGCCTACCAAGGACATTTTTGACGCAGCAACTTGGAGTTCTGTACATACCTTCACCAAGCATTACCATCTGCCTCTATACTCTAAATCCAGAGCTGGCTTTGCCTCTGCAGTGCTGCAGGGCCTTATAGCCACCCCTAACGCCTTATAGAACCAGCCATCCTACCTCAGCTTTGGGATTCTACCCATGTGTAATGACTGCAGTAGTGTAACACGAGGAACATAGTACAGTTTTGTACCTACCATAAATGTAGATGTTCGAGTGTATTCACTGCTGCAGTCCAGGTTACCCTCCCTCCTTCCCCTCCTACTTGCTGGTACGTACCTATGTCTTCTACCCTTTACTACTTATGGGGAGTGTTTGCTGGTAACTGAAAGTTCTTGATTGTTTTTCTTATGTATGTTTTATTAGCAATTTGAATTGCCTACCTTTTTGGGGGCACCTGACATCTGGGGCAAGAAAAACTGAAGAAAATGGCGTCGGCTGCATCTTATATACCCCTGTCGCAGTGACGTCAGGGAAGAAGCGACAGCAACCGACGCCAGATCAAGACTTTGGAACTCAGGCCGTCTGGGCAACTGCCTGACGGCAGGATAACCCAAGTGTAATGACTGCAGCAGTGTATACACTCGAACATCTACATTTATGGTAGGTACAAAACTGTACTTTCCTTGTAGTTCATATAGTCTCACAGTAGAGATCTAATGATGTAGTTTCTTGGCTTGTTTTAAAGTTCAACACAAGTTGAGGCCTAGGTATTCTGAACACCATACATGCTTGCTTGTTTCAGCCTTACTCTCATGAAGTGTACATGTCACCAGTATGTTCTTATTACCCTTCATACCCTAACTCAGGATCCTTGTCAGATATGAGAATTTCATTTCATTAAATGCATTTTCATTTGTTAGCAAAGTATTTGAAATTGCATGATAGTTAGCTGTGGAGCACTGTAACATGGGGTTAAGGAGAACTTTAAAATGACAGACTTAAAAATTCCAGTTCCTATAGCTAGCTAACAGAAATGACCTGTACTCTTTAGTATTTTACTACCACACCCTGTTATGTTTTCATCATGAATTACTCTCTTAATTTAGTATTTCTAATATATCTCATCCCTCACTTCTGCCCCTTCTTTTGTTGCACATTATTTTTGATCTATAGTGACAGAAATTTGTATGTGATCTGTGTAGGCATCCCAATTCTGATATCCAGTTTTCTTATTTTGTGTATTTTATCAGTGTCAGTTTTGTAGGCAGTTGTAAGTATACTTATTTTATAAACCTTAGTGAATGATTATAAAAAGATGAAATGTACTAAAATTGTAGGAAGGTAGGTAGTGCTGTTTTGTAATATTTTACAGAGGAACCCAATAGTCTGGAAAGATGGTATGCATGATCACAAACGTAACAAAATCATCCTCTTTAAAGAGGCAGGAATTACACAATATTAGTGGGAGGAAAAAATGAGTAGTATGACCATTTTGGACAGTGGAGTTGCAAAATCAGCAAGAGAAATAGGGAAGTAAAACTCTTTAGATGGGTTGGAAATGATGCAGAATTATCATTTATTACAGTGCAATATATTTGCTGCGATATTGTTCAACCGACGCAGATGCTGTTGATGTTCAAATTTGATTGTCAATTCAGAGTTTGTCCCATTTTGAGTAAAGGTTAGTGACAATTGTATGGATGATGGTGACTGTTTTAGTTTTTGTCATGGTACTTAATACATTTACAGTATTTCCAGCAAGCAAAACTGAATGTGGTGTGCATTTATGTTCTCTAGTCATTTTTGTAAGTGTATTAGTGTGCCACTTCCAGGAATACAGTTGATGCTGCAGTGATGACTAGGAATTTTAATTCATGGCTCTGTGCCAAACTGCATTTTTTTCTTCGAATGAATACTAAAGCTGATCCAAATTCTGTTGGTAATGGATAAAATGGTCCCAGAGATTAAAATATTTCTTATTTCAGATCCTCATTTAAAAACTTTGTTTCGCTTTACTCGAGAATCAAGTTCGATATTTTTTACGCTTGCTGTGGACTTTGATAAATGTACAGATGTTAACTCTCTTGCACCTATTGCTCTACATGTGCATGCCAACCATACTGTGCCCACAGCGCTAAGCAGTCAGGCTTTCCTTCAGTACAGCACCTACAACACAACTATGCTATCCTTGCAAAACATGGATAGCATAATTATGATTACTGTGAGCCTACAAAAGTAGGATCGCTAGATATCCTGCTTTTGTATATGTATATTTCTACTAAAAATACATGTTCCCATAGAAAAATAATGTTATTTCATTATTTAAATGCCATTGGTATTATTCAGTTACTTATCTGGTTGTCTTGCCAAATCTGTTACTCTCTGATGGTCCCACAGTATTCAGTGTTTTCTGGTTGATCTTGCTTCCAAAGATTAATGTATTTCATTAATTTGACTTGAATAGTATCTAGTTCTTGCAGATTTTTTGTAACTACCTCCCAGCCAGTGAATGGTATGGCTGTTGGTGCTCTTTTTCTCCAGTCACTTTCAGTCTTGCAGTACAGATGTTCGGTTGTGTTGTTGAATGTTCAGTCAGCTTAATAGAAATTTGTGCTGCATTTTCTTCTGGGCGATCACGGAAAGAAGTTTTGCTTCTTTTGTTCCTACATTACTGGATTTATGGTCAGTCCAGCAACACTGGGAATGGGAATTTAGTGGTTATTTATTATCAAGGATGTCTGGATTTTTGGTAACATGCAGTAGTGGGAAATGGCGTGTGTGTGTGTGTGTGAGTTCAGGAGTAGGTGAGTGTGTTCACAATAACAATGGAAGCTGAGAGTGTATGGCTTATTTTAAGTTTCAGTGTTGTTTATGGTGTAGGAATGATATATTAATCCAAACATCTGAAAGAGTAACCTCCATTGACCCATTTTAGCATTTATCACAATCTGAGCTGGCATAAGGTAAACTAATATATCCACAGAGCTACTAAGGCTATCCATTCAAAAATACTTTTGATTACTTTTGACTGTACTCAGGACAAGCAGCAAACCTTTCATCTGTCCCAGAATTATGCAAAACGTGCCTAATCTTGCTTGATATTTTTGCTCTGTCCTTCATAGTAGTAAATCAGTGAGGATTACAGTCAATCAGCAGCACCAACCATTAGAATTTCATACTTTTATTGTTCAGAAAATGCGTGTTTATGCAAATCTGTTGTCCTGTTATATAAGTGAGTCAGGGTTTAAACCTTTGTCTACCCTTGCCATATTTTGGTTACACTTCTTGAGCAAAGAAGTTGAGCAGTACACATACAGTGCTTGAACATGTCTGACTGCAATGCAAATATTTCTGCTCTTGTTTTCATCTTAAATGTGTACTGTTAGGCTATAATTTTATTGTTTTTATTTCCTTGCAGTCTGTTGACTAGGTAGCAAAGGTAGCTTAATGTACACAATATCTGAGTTGTTGTTATTTGTCTTTCTGCTTTTCCCGGTAAGGGGTCGCCACAGCGGAACTCTGGTCCACTAATGATTGGCAGTAGATTTTTATGAAACGCTGAGGTGCCAGCTCGACACCCAACCTTCAATGAAGGCACGCCCATTTACACACTCATGTCTTTCAAACGCTACCCAACCACAGGGAGGACATGCAGACTCCACACAGAAAGCACTCCCAAGCCAAGCCGAGAATCGAACGGGAGAACCTTTTGCTGTGAGGTAACAATGCTACCGCTGTACCACCGCGGCATACACAATGTCTGAGCATGGTCTTTAAATGATAACTAAATGAAAAAGCGTGCTTCAGTGATGTGTAGTTTTTATAGCAAGAGACATGGACAGGGTCTGAATTACATCACCAAACGCTTAAAAAAGCGAATGGTGATTAATCGACCCTATGTAAGCGAAAGCTTACAATGTCGAACTGTCAGAACAGCGATTTTTTTCCCCTTGGAAAAAAAATCAGTATTCCAACAAAAAAAAAAAAAACACTTCAAACATTACATTCAGTGGGGGGCTTCAATGTGGGGGGCTGTGCCCCCCACACACCCCCCTACTTAAATATACCAACTCCGAGATTGCACTACAGTGCCGAAAATGGCAAAGTACTAAAGTGGCCAAGCAAATTCATTCCCAGGGAAAGAATTCGCTTAAAAGCCGCTTCAATATTTTCCCTTTTCAGTTCGACCAAGATGCATTCGAAATAATGCGTCTTCGGTCTTGTAATAGGAATCCCATGGACATGTGCATTTTGTTGGTTATTATTTTTATGGTGTTTGTGACTTGATGAAGAGGTTACACAGTGTTTGTGCAATCTTTGTGCGATAAGCAGGTTTTTTCCTATTGTGACCGTAGCCTGTGTGCAGAGAAACATTATAACTTTCAAAATTGTGTAGTTGGTACAGTCTACTTTTGAGTGGTTGCATATGACTTTTTAATGTCAGTCAAGTTAGGTTGTATAAACATCTTCAATTTAAATTTTTTTGTTTACCAAACATGCTTTGCTGCTATATGCAAATCCTGGACACTACCCCACTTGACATCACTCCAAGGGTTTGGGAATTATGACAATGTGGACATGATAGCAGTATGGGAGCTGTGAGTACAGATTTGAAATTCCCAGCTTCTAAAATGTATGTTTTTCTGGCAAATGGTTGCTGCTTGCATTCTGAAATAATTAGTCAGTTGAGTTTTTAAGACTTCATTTTTTTAGTAATAAAAAAAATGCAAGAACACCAAGATATGTTATATTCTGAGTATTATTCACACCTGTAATTATACCGAAAATGTATATATGGGAAATTTGAGTAAATATTATTCCAGCTAAAAGTCAGAATATTCTTACTACTTGGGCACACTTGTTAATCGACAAAATACTTGTTGAGTTGTAACTTTGTTGAGCACTAAACTGTGGTCTAAGGAAAAATTTCCCTTTACTTCCCCCTCTTCTGAGGTTCAGAATATGGATGGTGTGTTGGTGTTGGGGGTGGTGCTTGCCTGCTTGCAAGAACACTTCAGTTTTGTTGTGTGTGTCTACAGTTAATTACTGTCTCATCAGGTTATTTCTTCCGATGGATTTTGATTCTTTGGGCCACATATGACTTTTGTTTTAATTATTCATCTCTGATTAAAAAAAATGGTTCTTCAGTTTTAAAAGGACAGGCTACATGGTGCCATACTAGTAGTGGATTAATGAGTTTAGAGAGTAATAGAGTATCAGATATACTGAAAAGTGCAAGTCATGGCCAGTAATTCAGACCTTATGTTTGTCATGTGGTTGGTGTAGATTCATGTGCATTCTGACAGATATACCTGAATTGTGCAAATATCCATAAGTAACATTTTTGTTAAGATTGTGGGCATATTCTTTGCTGAAGCATTGCACAATGACATTTCATAGGTTTTGTTATGCTAATTGCACTGTCTGTTACCCTCACTTCTCTTATGATGCCCCTATACATACTGACTTACATACCACACTAAAAAACTAAGCTAAAATCATGGTCCATTCAAATTGCTAAATTTGCAACTGGCTCAACGCACTGCAGCCATCATTGCAGAGATCGGAACTCCCTTAAATAGCTTTAATTCCCACATCAACATAGCTACCTTTAGTTTATTACTGCCCACAACATAATCCATAAACCTGCAGCATGCCCTGCTCCTAACTTCTATATTCCACATCTACATTCCCAGAAGTCCTCTCCGATATGAGGAAAGATGACAACTCTCTTTGCACAAACCATAGAATTCAGCTGGACAAAGCCTGTACTGCTACTTTGTGGCTAAAACCTAGAACTCCCTACCCCTACCAATCAGTGCAAATCCTAACCTAATAAAATTCAAGCCAACTTAAAAGGACTTCTTATCTAAACCTTGGATCTGCTCCCGTTTTAATCCCAACTGACTTATTTTAGCTCTTACCACCCTCACAATAATCCTACCATCAACAACCCCCCACTTATTCTGCTCCATAACCTATTACCATTATACCTACTACTTCTTCTTAGTACTGTTGCAGTAGCTACTGGCCATACATAGGCCATTTTGGCTCACGTGCTGAAAGTGTGTGCAACAAGTTGCTGTGTATGATTTGTCTGCTTTGTTTTACTTTCTAAATCCACTGGCCATTTCACGCAGGAATGGGCATGGCCAAATTGACATGCCTAATGGCTGTGATGTAGCATGCAAATGATGCTTGATTGATGTGTCATGCAGATTTGCGTGTGACATCATGAATATTCATTGTCTAATCATAGTTTACCGTCTTCTTCAAAGTAGTGCAATCTTGGAGTTGGTATATTTATATACATGGGGGCTGCAGGGGGGCTTGCCCCCCTTGCAAAAGCAAAGGGGAAAAAGGTAATATTTGTGTGCGTTTGTGAAACATACCCTCCTTGCAGAAACTTTGATTAACTCTTTCAGATGAAGTTACAGTTGAAGAAACAACTGTTTCTTCTCAACAAAACTGAAAGCAAACCTTCTTTTGTATGTGGCAACAACAAAAACCCACATCTGCCAGTAATTTGCAGATTATTATATACAGGCCAAACTCAGTAGCTGACAAAAAAATCTTCATACACATGGTACACAGAACTGAAAGTAAAAGGGACCCATGGCATCACTTACTCATGTCTTTAGGGAGCAATAAAGACCGGAAACTAAATTTGAGTGAGGTTGTGGCTTGGTATGTGGATAGATGAAGTACAACAGGGCATCCCAGCCGGAATAGTTTCCAACATTGAAACTTGTACCTATCATAAGCCTAGCACAGAATCCAAAAATGCTAGTAGCTTTTAATTACCTTTATTGTAATGGTTGCAGAAGAAATGTAGAAACTAGTTTCCATTCCCAGTGTTACTGTATCGCTGGGTACTTTACCTTTTTATTGCTATCATCTTGAATAACCCTAAATATCTGTTTTAAAGGATTGTGGTATTTAAATAAATATACTCCATACATGTGATAAGGGGTTACGGCTTTGTTTTACTGTATTTAACCCACTTTGATTGTCAACATGTGGCAAGCACATACTGTGGACTTGCTAATTCACTAAACTGACATCGGGCAAATAAACTGTTTTAAATAGTATTTTGAAAATTAACCCAAACAGAAAGTTAAATGTTAGTCCATTTCCTCATTTTAGGTTGTCTTTTTTTTGATAATGACATTCTACAATCACATAAGTAACAAGACTTAAACTGCTATTAATTTCTTCTATTAATTAAACTTCTAATTATTTTCTGTTTCTTTAGGAAACCACTACTTAAAATATTTACTTTGCCCTATGTCTGTTTAGTGAATTAAGAAGTACGCGTTACAAACTTGCATATCGCAAGTCCGCAGTATGTGCTTGCTTATCTGGATGAATATTCATGTGGACGAGAAACACAGGAAAATGTTTATTCATGAAGAAACACAGGAAAATGTTTATTCATGACTGTACTGTAACATCACCCTGCTGCTGGGTGTTGGGCAGCACTTGCTACTGCACTTCCGGTGAGTTAAGACACTGCAACAAAGCCAATTTGTCTGGCTTCTTAAAACCAGCTGGAATTTTCTGTAAGTAAACTTTTTTTGTTTTGTAGGTGAGCTTATTGTTTTTTCCTGCACTTGTTTAGAGTTTCAAGTTGCGCATTTTCCACTGTTGTAAGGGCTGCTGCTCTACAGTTGTATTCTGTAAATACTTTGTATCTGCTGTTTATAGGTGTGTACTAGGCCAGTGGCCCTGGAGCCTTTACAAGCCTAGCCCATAGAAGTGTCCTGGCATCATGCCGCCGTTAGTTCCCAGTGCCTCTATCAAGTAGAGCCACTGGAGTGATCCCTGGGGTGAGCTTTCTATTTCCCAACCACTCATCAAGATTTTGCTTGAAAAGGGCCAGTGAGGTACTCTGCTTGACATGTATGGCAAGTCTGTTCCAGAGCATGGGCAGTCTCTCAGTTATGAACCTGTCCCTCCAGCATGTTCTGTTGATTGTGGTAATGAGGTTGAGGTCCCTGGAGCATGTGGTTACAAAGAGATTGGGATTTCTTTAGGTGTAACATTTCTAACAGGGCTGAGTCAGACATGGCTTTATAAGTCAAGCAGAGATCGCCTCTTAATAGATTATATGAGACAGAGAAAAGCTGGAGTTTGAGTCTGTTCATATAGGGCATGTGTTTAAGGCCTAAGATCCTCTTTGTGACCTTCGTGACCTTTCCAGCTGTTGCAGGTGTTTAGTGAGGTACATCCCAAATGAGGCATTATACTCGATTTGTCTAATGAGGGAAGAGTAGAGAGAGATGGTGACCTTTTTCTTCTTGGATACAAAACCCTTGGTAATGAGATGTGCCACATAGAAGGACTTTTTAACCACAGTGACAGTGTGGTGGTCGAAGGAGAGGTTGCTGTCAACCTGTTTCCCCAGATCTCTTATAACGCCTTCAGTGTTCAGTGGGCTACCATCAATGTGTTAATTAGTGGAGATTGAGTTTTTTTAAGCTTAAGGCCATGGTTTCGACACCAGTTGGTCTCGGTGAGACCTTTCTGTAGGATGTCTACATCACTTGGGGAGTTAATAATGGCTCCCAGCTTGCAATCGTCGGCAAACTTGGTCAGCCAGAGTCCCTTCATGTTGGCCTGGACTTCTGAGAGGTAGATGCCAAACGGGAAAGGACCCAGGACCCCAATCCTTGTGGGACTCCACTTGTGACTGGACAGCATTCTGACTTGGAGTCTGCTACCTTCACACTGTGAGTTCTATCTGTGAGCCAGTTTGCAACCCACCTAGTGATATAGGGGTTGATGCCTAGTTTGGTGAGTCTATCAATAATTCCTGAGTAGGGAATGGTATCAAAGGCCTTGGCCAGAGCAAGGTAGGCTGTATAAACTGCCTTGCCCTCATCCACAGCTCTGGTGACCGACTCAAAGAAGTCAACCAGGTTGAGCAGGCATGATGTACCCTTCACAAAACCAAATTGCGTGGGATCCAGAGTTTGGCGATTCCCTATATTTGTTAAGTAGGTCCATGATGCGCTCCCTAGCCTTACATATCAGACTCGTCAGACTAATGGGGCGATAATTCCCAGAGTCTGTAGTCGCTCCCCCTTTATGGAGAGGGATGACTGTAGCAGTGCACCATTCTGTAGGGATAAAGCCTGAGGTGAGGCTGTGATTGAACAGGGCACACAGGTGTGGTGCCAGTTCACTTTGTAGTTCATCTAGAACACATCTAGGAATATTGTCAGGTCCCATGGAAGCTGTATTCTTGGCCTTGAACAATGCCACTTTAACCTGTGCAGCAGTCATGCTGGGTGCTTGGCATTCTTCTGGTATTGTGATTGGTTCTTTAAGGGGTGAGAGGGTTAATGCTGACACTGAATCTGTCGGCCAGTATGTTGGGAATATCTTTTGGCTCAGTATAGGAGGTACCATTGTGCAGTAACTCAGAGCAAGTCTAGGTATTGCCATGGAGATTATTGATATAATTGTAGCAGGCTTTGTGGTTGTTTTTAGTGTCTGCTGCAGTTCTGCCTTCATAGCCAGCTTTAGAGGTTTTGATGAGGGATCTCACCTTTTTGTTGAGGCTAATACGGGAGTTTTTCCAGTCTTGGGATTTTACCTTTTTCTGCAACCATTTCTTTCTTCTGTTGTAGAGTTTGTTAATGACAAGGGACCACCAGATTGGCTTCCATTTTTTGGAGGAGAGCGTCTTGGTTCTGTTGGATATGGCTAGCTCCATGCATTTATGTACATAGTCGTATAGTGCATTGGTGTATGATTTGGCGGTCATGCACCTATTTTCCATTTGCATGGGTGCCGTGAAGTTAGCCACCTCTGGTTTTAGGAGCCCAAAGTCAGCTTTGGAGAAGTTTTTCATGGTGGTTTCCTTTGCTGGTGGTGTGGGTGAGATGTGAATTTCCATGGTAATTAGTTTGTGGTTGGACCTAACCAGGGTGGAATTGACTATTGGTGTTGAGCAATGGTTGCCCATGTTAGTAATAACCAGGTCAAGGATGTTGCTTCCTTTAGTGGGGTTAAGAATGAGCTGGTCGAGCGCATTGGAATTAATGAATTCCAGGAAGTGTTGGGCAAGTGTATTGGTGCATGAGTAGTTTTACCAGTTGATGGATGGGTAGTTGAAGTCACCTAGTATGAGTGTGTTGGGTTGGACCCTAATAGTTTCCAGGGTGCTTAGGAATGTGGAATGAGAGTCTAGGGACATGGTTGGGGACCTATAGGAGGCTACAACCTGAATCACCGTCTTACCCACTGTTAGTTGTACCTGAAGTATCTCTGATGCGTTGTGGTGGGCTACTAGTCTGGAGGTGTGCATGTCCTTTATGAATATGGAGATACCGCCGCCTTTGGAGCTTCGGTCCATTTTCTGGGGCTGAAAGGTGTGGAATGAGTTATAGTCTGGTAGCGCATGGGGTGCTTTCTGCTGCTTTAAACTAGGTCTCCGTTACAGCACAAATGTCGATGTTCTCCATTTTGAGAAGTGCTTCAAGCGAGTGCATCTTGAGATTTAGACTTCTAGCTTGAGTAGCATGAGTAGCATGACCCTCAGATTGCATTTATTTATAGCTGTTACGCCGGTAATTTGATCTTTGGAACACCACCTAAAAAAGGCACTATAGGGGTGGCAAGAGCCTTAGCCAGTATCTGGAAACGTAGGGGTGACAGATGCAGGCCATCTCTGGCAAAGCATCAAGGTCTGTCAGTCATGTCATCCCAAGCAGACAGATGCTGTGTCCCCTTAGAATGACACCAGAAACTTAGCCAGTTTTTGAAGTCAGTCATTTTCTGCTTGTACTGCGGTATCATTCTGGACGACGGTAGGATGCTGCTGAGGGCTAGGGTCATACCTGCCTGGGACACACAATCCAAGAGGTCCTCCATGTCTCTCTTCATGTAGTCCAGGGGGGTATATCTCAGGTCATTTACACTCACATGGACAATCACAAAAGTCATATTTGTACTTGTAGAGTGACCTGTGTCAGATCGTGGCACCAGACAGATAGCTGACTGTTACCTTCTCCTTATTCAGCCTAGTGAGTGGGACATCAGTGTGCCTCATGATTAGTGTATTGGGCAAGCTGTTTTGCCTTATGGGCTTAGGTTGAGGGGCACACTGTGTAGGTGAGCTGTGTGTCTTGTGATTTGTGCGGTATTGTGGTGGTCAGGTGCTTTTCTGATTTGGAGGTCTCTGCTGTTTGGGTAGATTTCTATTGAGAGCATCCGCGAAGGTGGGTCTATGGTGTCTGTTTTTTTGTGAAAGCTGTGATGGCGGGTGTTCTGGAGGGTTGTGTGTTCTATTTGGTGCGGTGCAGGTGTTGACTTTCTCCTCTTGACCAGCTATTGTGGTCTTGGCTGGAGAGTGCACGTTTTCCTATTTGGATAGATACGTGCATCTCTCACAAGTCAGAGTGTTGGGAGGTAAGAGGAGAAGGGTTGTCTGTGTACATGAGGCAGTTGCTACACTGCCTCAGAATGCCCAAGTTCACCAGGTTAATAGGAGAAAGCAAAGGGAACTGACCTTTAGACATGGCAGGAGGGATGGTCATTATTAATAAGTACTGGAGTTGTTTCCTTATAGGACGTTTAGTGCTGTTAGCACTTGTGTGTTGCAGTAATTGTTGCAAGAAACCAGATGAAGTGCTAGGCGAATAAGCTGGTTAAATGCAAGAAAGAAGAGAACTAGCAAGATCTAAGGGAAAAATTGAAGAGCAGACTTTCTGGCACTGGAAATAGTTTACTCTAGCTTAGTGGTGCTGCACGACTCGCAAACATGGGCTTTTTAAAGCAGAAAGTTGAAAGGGAGCTAGAAACCACTCTTCTTGTGGTAGATAGGCTACCTAGTGCTTACCACTCCTACTGATACGCTGAGAGGTTTCCCTCTAACACAGAAAGTTCTGGGGAACTCAGAAACTACAATACAGTCCTGAATACAGCATTTCTGTATCTGGACTACTCTAGTAACAGGAAAGGTGGGAAAACAAGTTAGAACCTTTTTTTTTTAAATAAAAAACAGTAGCAAACGAGCAAACTGATTTAAACAAACGAACCAATAAAAAAGCTCAAAACTGAGCCCTGTTCCAGCAGTCTTCAATCAGACAAGCTCCAGCTGCACACCCCTGCCACTAGGGTGCAGGGGAACCTTCTCCAAAAAAAAATGGCCTGGATAAGTGCTCAAAGTTATACAAACAAAGCTAGATTCAGCAGGACTGAATCTAGTCTATGCTACAGCAAACAAGGTGCACTAATGTCAGAAGAAATCATTCAAATAAGCAGGCACAATATACCTTTAACCAGAAATTCCTGGTCATTCTACAATGAGGGTCCAAGTCTGCACTCTTGTGGCAGAAGAGGTCGGATCTCAACTATTTGAGCTGGGAATTGCTGTTGAAAAGCTTATGTGCTTACCTGATTGGTCTGTAGGCATACCTACTTTAAAACTTGCTTTCCTTTGCTTATGTATAAGCCTTGTGTTTGTGAGTGACTTGGCTCAGTTATTCATTACTTGGTGGCGAAGCCAGACAGTTTGAGATTGATTGCATTTTTTAGCCATCCTTGGCAAGAAAAATTAAATGAACTATTATTTTCCACTTGTATTTCTTGTTTTCATTGCATTCTTAAAGATTTTTGTGCTATTGTTGTTTAGGGTTTTTCCCTGAATTTGCTTAAGTGTGTTAAGTTTCATTTTTTCCACTGCTGTGCTGTTCTACAGTTGTAGTACTGTAAATACATTGTTTCTCCTGTTTTAAGTGCTTTTAAGCATCTATTTTTGTGGTTCCCTAACACTTGAGCTCCAAACCAGTCAAATTACATTAAGAGGGTCAAAGTTTGCACTCTTGTGGGAGGGGAGGACTGATTTCACCTATCTGAACTGTGAATTGCTGGTGGAAATCTCAAGTAGAAAAATCATCCCTGATAAGCATTCGTAAGAAAGTGAGGGCCCTCATCAAGTCAACTAAAGCTAAATTTGAAAAGAAAGTTGCTAAGGATGCCAAGGATTACCATAAGGCCTTCTATGGCTATGTCAGAAACCTAAATGGCAACGCTCAAGTCTGTTCTGAGCTAGTACAAAATGGAACAAAATACACTGACCCTTCTGACATTGCCAACATCTTGGCTGACAGGTTCAGTGCAAATCCCCCCACCACCACCACCTAGAGGGCCTATTACCATTCTAGGGGATTGTGTAAGTCCAGTTATTACTGATACATTGGTTAACAAGGCTCTATCTAAAGCTAAAAATGCTGCCTCCATGGGACTAGATGGTGCCCCAGGCTGTGTCATACGCGAGCTTCAAAAGGAATTAATCCCGCATCTTAATACCCTGTTCAATCTCAGCCTCTCCACAGGATATGTGCCCATAGAATGGTGCACGGCAATGGTGGTCCTGTTACACAAGGGTGGGGCCACAACTGACCCTGGGAACTACCGACCAATAAGCCTGACCAGTCTGATCTGTAAGGCTATGGAGCGAATTATTATGAAACTCATAAATGGAGAGATTGGGAACCTCCAGTCGCTGGACCCCACACAGTTCGGCTTCGTCAAGGGCAGATCATGCCTCCTGAACCTGGTGGATTTCTTTGAGACAGTTACTCAGGCTATAGATAAGAGAAAGGAGGTACACACGGCTTACCTTGACCTTGCTAAAGCATTTGACACCATTCCCCATTCAGGTATTCTTGATAAGCTTACCAGCCTGGGCATAAACCCTTATGTCACAAGATGGATCGCAAACTGGCTGTCAGACAGATCCCATAAAGTAAGAGTAGCGGGATCTATGTCCGAATCCAGACCAGTAACGAGTGGTGTGCCTCAGGGCTCTGTCCTGGGGCCCCTCCTGTTTGGCATATACTTCTCAGAATTACAGGCAAGCACGGAAGGGCTGTGGCTGACTAAGTTTGCGGACGACTGCAAACTGGGTGCTATAATAGAGTCTCCGGCCAACATGAAGATCCTCCAGAGGACCTAAATGAGACTGATGCATGGTGTCAAAGCCATGGTCTCAAGCTAAATGCAAAAAAATGCGTAGTAATCCCCTTTGGAAAAAACAGAGTACCCGCAAACTACAACATAGGAGGTAATCTCCTGAAATCTGAAGAAATAAGGGATCTAGGGACCCAAGTAGATAGTCAGCTTTCCTTTGATAACCATGTTGCCAAAGTGGTTAGAAAATCCTTCTGTGTGACCCATCTGATCACGAAAGGGTTCACATCAAGATCTAAGGATGTAATGGTGCCCCTCTACTCTTCCCTCATCAGACCCATTATTGAGTACAATGCACCAATTGGAATGTACCTGGCTAGACATCTCCAGCAGCTGGAGAGACCACAAAAGTACCTAACCAAGAGGATTACTGGCTTCAAACAGTTGCCCTATGCAGCACGATTGAAAAAGCTAAGACTGTTCTCTGTTGCATACCACTTTCTCAGAGGCGATCTCTGTCTAATGTACAGAGCCATGTCCAACCCAGAATTGTTGAACATGCTCCATCTTAGCAAAACCAAATCTACTCGAGCTACACACTCTAGGGATATAAACCTCAACAAAACAAAGAATAGAACATGCTGGAGGGATAGATTCCCTTCACAGAGACTTCCCTTACTATGGAACAGGGTCCCGATCTACATAAGACAGAGCCCCTCACTATCACTCTTCAAGAGGAACCTTGATGAATGGATGGGTAACAGAAAGTTCACACTGGGGATCACACCAACAGCACTACTAGATAGGGGCCAAGGGTACTAGCTGCTAGTACAAGGGTCTAGGGAACTACTAAAGGGGCGGTGAATACAGCACAATGTGGCTGGGCTAATATATGCCTTTGGGCAGATAGCCCAGTACCAACCTATGAAAGCTTATTTGTATGCTTACCTGATTGACTTGTGTGCATACCTACTTTAAAAAAATTGTTTTTTTCTGCTAGTATGTAAGCCTCGTGTTTGCCCAATGCTGCTTGTCATGCAGCGGTGGTTATGGTGTCCTGTATATACACAATCACTAGAAGCTGTGCTTTTCCCTTTAAAAATTACTGCTGATATTTTCCACAGTCCTGAACTACTGAATGAGCAACTAGTTTGTGCACTGAGCAACATTGCCACATTTAGTTAACTCTAGATTACATTATTACAATAATTAGAACTATCACTGCTCAAAGAGCAACTGGTTTGCGAACTGGGCACCATCATCACATAGGATAACTGTAGATTACACTACATCAACACCTATCCCTTGTTCCATTGCAAATACCCCCTTTATGTTACCTTGTAAAGCACATATTAAGGACTTGCAACCATGGATAGGCATTTTTCTGTTATCTCTGCATCTATCTTGGTGGACATGGGCATCCTGAGCCAATGTCGCAATTGCCTCTTGTTCACTGGCAACCACATAATTCTGAAAAAAGAAAAGAGATGCAGTTACACAATGTCACTGAAGGCAGAACTCTTAGATATAGACACAAAAAATACCAAACAGGCTGTCAGTGACACACACACAACACTCACCGCATTTACTAAGCACCAGACAACACAGACTGACATATGCGGAGGTGCTCGCATGTAATTTACCTAAACCTCAAAGGCCTGCCAGACACAGTCCTCGGGCACTCATCATGCGCACAAGCAAGAGAACTTCCACTACAACACACAAAACTGCATCTTATAGTCTGTCACCTACCAAGCCCGTAAGGCGCAACACCTTACACCCCAATATTTTTCTCATAGGAGACTCCATTGTGAGAGACCTTGATGTCCCTGTCTCCAGGCTAGATAACGAGAAGGTTACAGTTAATTGTCTGTCAGGGGTCAGGATTTGCCACATCATGCAAGCACTCAGGTCATTAAATCCCAAATACCAGTATGACTCGGTCATAGTCCATCCGGGTGTAAATGACCTTTGATGTACATCCCTCAGCTATATGAAAAGACATAATTGAGTTCTCAGAATGTGTGTCACAGGCACATTTGAGCCTAGCATTGAGCAGCATTCTGCTGACTCCAAAGTTGATGCTCATTACCAACAGAAATATTAACTTTAATTGGCTTAGCTACTGGTGTCATTCCAAAGGGGTCCAATATTTGTCACAATGGGAGAACATGATTGACAGGCCATGCTGCTTTGACGGGGATGGTCTTCTCCTGTCGTCAGTAGGCTCTCGAATATTGGCCAAAACGTTATCCACTGCTGTAGTGCCTTTTTTAGGCATTGCCAAAGAGACAAACCTTCCAACATAGCAAAAATGTACTCCGGTTAAGGTAAAGGTATTACTGTTCAATGCTAGGAGTCTCAACAAGAAACTGCACTCCCTGGAAGTACTCCTCAACCTGGTGAATGCTGATGTCTGTGGAGTTACTGAAACATGGTTCAAAGCCACAAACGGCACCCCAACAGTGCAAGGCTATAATGCCTTTCAAACTTTCTGACTACCCATTGCATATGAAAGGAGAAAAGGTGGAAGTGTATCCATCTACGGAAAGGATGAGCATACTTTAGGCTGGTCAAATAATATGACATGCTTGAGCTACTCCATGTCCAACTAACCATAGGAAAAATCCCTTACCATATCTTTGCTAGCCAGAGGTCCTCAACATGAACCAGGAAAACCATACGTCATATCTGAATTTACTAGAATCACTTACTATTCAGCCCAAACCATACTCATGGGTGATTTCAAATACCCCTTCATTAACTGGGAAGCATACACAACCACTAATGTGTAGGCTCAAAGATTTCTAGACTTTATCAGTACAAATGCCCTGGAGAAGCTAGTCTGCACTCCTACTAGAGGTATAAGTATCCTAGACCTGATGCTCACAAATATGGGTTTGCACCCCCCCCCCACAGGTCTAAGGTCCTTACTGGTTAGATCAAATCATAAAGCAATCTGCCTTGAAGTAAATATAAAACTAGAAGCCCCACCTAACCCAAAGACCTTTAACAACTTTTCTAAGGCAAACTATCTCCTATTTAAGTGATGGCATAGCTAATTTCCAAGCTCCCTCAAACCCAGAAAACACAGAAACCTGTGCAGAGGCTTACAGAAAAGCACTGCGTGACCATAAAAACTGCATAGAGATGGCAGCAATAGACCGAAATAAGCTTAGGACAAACCACAAAAACAAGCATCCCTTGTTAAAAAACAGGTTGTACAACAAAAGAAAGAAAATCTTGTGTGCAAGTAAGAGAGAATGTGCTCGAGAGAGCAACAACTCCCTCAGTCTAAAAAAGCAAATTGGGATTAGTCAAGTCTTCAAAAGCAAATTTTTAGGCAGAAATAGTTTCCTAAGCTAAGTATACCCATAAGGCATTTTTCAGTTATGTCCGCAGTCTTAAGGACAACACCAAACAATGTGTGGAGTTAATTGTAGACAACATTGCCTATAGCTAGAAGATATAGGAAATATGGCCGATAAATTAATCTCACATTTCACCTCCCCATCACCTCCAATTACCCCCCTCTACCAGTCATCACAAAAAAACAGGTTGTCACTGCACTCTCTAAAGCAAGCAGCACTGCTTCGATGGATCCCAGCAGTATCCCAGGGTGCTTGTTAAATAACTTGAAACAGGCTCTATCAAACCCACTAGGATCTCTGTTTAACCACTGCCTCCAGACTGGCTATGTCCCTGTGTAGTGGAGGAAAGCAACAGTAACTCCTCTGCATAAAAGAGACAATCAACAGACAGATGATAAGTTTGACTAGCCTTATATTCGGGGCCATGGAAACGATAAGCACGGACATGATAAATAGTATAGGAAACCTTCAAACACTGGACCCTATTCAGTTCAGCTTTGTCAAGGGCAGATCATGCCTGCCCAGTTTGGTGGACTTTTTTGAGAAAGTCACTAGGGCCATGGATGGGGATAAAACAAGTGCATACTGCCTGCCTTAACTTGGATAAAGCATTTGACACAGTTCCCCACTCAGGTATAATAGATAAACTCAAAAACTGGGTATAAATCCTCACATCACCAGATGGATAGCCAAATGACTCTCAGACAAGGGCACATGTTAAGTGTGTGATAATCCAGATTCAGCAAGAAGCCAGTTACTAGTGGTATGCCACAGGGCTCAATGCTGAGACCTATCCTGTTTGAAATATATTTATTTGAAGTCAAGACAAATGTAGAAGGCTTTTGGCTGACTAAGTTTGCTTATGACTGCAAGTTGGGGGGCATTCAGTGAATCCCCCAACATTGTAGAGAGCCCTCAGAAGGGTCTGACTCTGGCAGATGTCTGGTGCCAGAGCCATTGCCTAAAAATGCAAAAAAAAAAAAAAAAGCATAATCCTGCCCTTTGGGAAGTCAAATAGCCTTGCAAATTACACATTAATAGCACACCCTTAAGAGTGGACACAGAGATGAGAGATCTAGGTACACAAAGTAGCCAAAACTTTGACTGCCATGTGTCCACAGTGTTGAGGAAGTCCTATGTTGCACACCTTATAAATAATGGCATGCCATTCGGATTCAAGGACGTTATAGTTCCACTGTACTCAGCCCTCATCAGGCCAATAATCGAGTGTACTGCACCTTTCGGAATGTACTTGACCAGCCACTTGCAACGTCTGGATTGGCCTTAGAGGTTCCTTTGGAAAAATAAAATATATATATATTTGTGTATGTGTATATATATATATATATATATATATCTGGTGTAAACAACATGTCCTTTGCAAATTGAATAAAAAGCCTTATCCCTTTATTCTGTCTCTTACCAACAATTAAGGGATGATCTATGCCTAACCTACAAGGCACTCTCAAATCTTGCCTTGTTGGAACTGACACACATTTGCAAGGCAAACTTCACAAGGGCTAACTGATGTAAGGATCTAAACCTGGACTGTGACACAAGTCATGCAGAAGAGACAGATGTCTCAGAGATTACGCTTTCTCTGAAGCAGGCTTCCTGTTCATGTAAAGCAGAACCCTTCCCTGACCCTCTTCAAATGCAGTTTGGATCAGTGAATTGAGGAATCATAAATTCAATCCTGGGTGGCTTCCATGTCCCTTATGGACTGGGGCAGTCTGTAAAATACTCAAAAGACATAGGCACAAACCTAAGCCATCTTCTAGCCCTTAAGGATCAAAAATCTAGTAAAATTTGGGTACTATTGGGTAGGCTTGTAATGGCTGTTGAGCCATTAGCCTAGTAATTTATGACCATATGAAGCTACTACCCCTTTCGTGTACTATTGCTGCATAGTATACAACCTCCTGTTTACCTCTATCTCATTTACTTATCTTAAATCCTTACCAAACTCTACCCTGAACTCTATTTTTATTTCTTTTTTTGATCACTGAATGTTCTCTGTTTTTATTTACTAAATGATTGGATCTTTTTACTGCACACTGTAGAACATAGATAATAATTACTATATTTTCTGTGTGTTCAGTGTAATGTGTTATTCAATGTTCTGTTACTTCCAGTGGTATTTTTTGGACCTTTTCTCCCAGGGCCCCCTGCTGAAAATGATTACCTCTGGCCCATTCGGACTTTCCCTGTATCCAAATGTCAATAAATAAATAAATGCCTCGAGACAAAAAAATGGCCAGTAAAAGATGATTTTTCATTCAAAATTATGAATGTATACGATATTAATATTTTATTAGTAGTTTACCATGCAAGGAGTTTTTGTAGTATACATGGTATCAAATCTAAGCTTAGATAATGCTAGGAAACTTCTCGCTGTTACCTGATCTGTAACTACTGCCACTCTGCAGATATTTATACTTGTTTAGCAATAAATGTGGTACTTAAGCATATTTCATGCAAATACCTGAGACATTGCCCATATAGTAACATGGTGGAACTGCATTTCACAGTCACCTCAGTGCACAGATCAGGAATGTCTGCTGACCCAAATTCGGTGGTAAGAAAGTGTGATTTCTGTTGTGCCAAATTATAAATATGTGCCATATTAACATTTCTGATAATAATTTGGCACACATTTTGTTTATGGCACTTCATGGTATCACATGAAAGCTTAGATAATGCTGCAAAAATTGTCAAAAGTACATGCTGTCAACCTATTACCAGTTTGCAAATATTTAACTTGAATGAAGTATGCATATATCCACAAATATAATATTTCTTTAAATATCTCAGACATTTTCCACTTGTAGGCATTGTGAAGCAGCATTTCACGTACATAGTCACTACAGACATAAGGAATGGCTCATCTGACAATTGGAGGACTTGATACCAGTAAATATCTGAGGTATTTTCCTGAAATATTCTGAACATATGCCCTCTGTTTGCAATTATATTAATAATTTCAAACAGAAGGTCATTATATGGTACTCCATGGTACCAAACAAAAGCTTACACAATACTGGAAAACTCTACACTGATTGTTGGTGTCTAACTAGCAGTGCTTTGTAGATGTTTACATTTATTTGTCCATGGAATATGAAAAGAAATATATAATTAATTATGCAAATATCTAAAATAAGGTTTAGCATCTACAAAACTGCTTTGCATCAAACTGAAGATCACAACTGCAGAAGCAAGTCACAGTGATAGTCGGAATCTCTCTGCTATGATTAGACAGACATTAATAACCATTTGTATAATTAATACTATTTCTGTGTCATCTAATTACTTGTCTTGTGCAATATAAAATCACAGTTACATCTGACCGACATACTAATATCACCATTGTGAAAAGGTGTGTGCACTGAATCATTTTCATATTTTAACTTTTTTATAACTTTTATAGTTTTGAGATATATACATTAATTTACAGGTAGGTTGGAAAACTGCCTTCTCAGAATTTTTTGCCCAGGCAGAAGCTGCCCAGACAGGAACTCTGCAAGTGTTGGGAGGTAAGAAATTCCTCTCAAGCTAGGTGTGAATGAGTTAAAGCAAAGCTGTTTATTTTCAGCATTTTATTCAGCATACGAATGGTGATATCACCTTTTCTCATCATATTAATACAGTAGCCGTAACCAGATTACTAAGCCGGGTAATCCATTTAATGCCTCACCAAATCCTTCAAGTCTGATTACCTTCATGTTGGCTAACTCTCTTCTTTCATATTGTAATCCTGAAATAACCTTTTCCTGCCCTCAGAATCATTATTAAAACTCTCTCATTCAAAGCTGTTTGACATTACCTCATGCAAACTAGCTTTATGATTCTAAGTCAGCTGTTAATCGTGCTTACTTGAAAGCACCACAACTGTTTTATCCAGTCGTGACTATAATTCATATATCTGTAGCTTATTCTAAGCCTACTACTCATGTTTTCTGTATGAGTCATATTCTTAAGTACATTCCCATTCAGCCTATTGTGCCACCATCTAAGATTTTCTTTGTGTTTCACTGTTGCAGTCATTACATTTGGGTTATCTGCCTGCAGGTAGCCCTTAGCCGGCCTGATTATCAAAGTCTTGAGTTCTGCATCAGATGCTGTCTCTTCTTCCATGACGTCAGGTCGTCAGGGGTATAAAGCATGCAGCCGATGCCATTACATCAGTCTTTCTTGCTGCGCGGTGCCCGAAGCAGAAGCAGTTCACAAGTGCCGGTCGGCCAAATCCTGAAATTTTCGTTTTCAAGTTTCAGAACCGAAGTCTTCAGAAAGCTAAGTACCCCATTGGGGATCCTTTTTCTTTGCTCTAAACCAATGTCAGTAAAAGTTAACAATTGTATTACCTGTGGAAAGCAAATACCTCATAAAGATTTTCATTCTTACTGCATTCCTTGCCTAGACCCAGACCATGGTGTCCCTCGCTGTTGTTTTTGTGCCTTATTCAATCCTCGAACTATTCGATTACCAGTACTCAGTGAGGCGCTTTCGCAGCCCCTGATACCTGCTACTTCAGATTTGCAGGCTTCTACTGAGACCCATTCGGAGTCCAAAATGCTGCGAGATGCTTCGACTATGGAACCTGCGGATGTCTCTACCTTGGATGACTCCAGAGCCACTGTGCAGGTACCGGCTTCTGAGGGTATATTCAGGCCTATGGACTTACATTTCAAACCAACGCCATCTTCTTCTTCAAGGCCTAAAACTTGACTCACACCTAGAAAACCGACGTCCAAACCACATGGTCAGGCCCGTATGCCTAAAAAACAAATGATAAGAATGGCTGAAGACCTTATTACTCTAATTAGGGGAAGCCAGCCTTCTCCCTCTAAGAGACCTAGAACTGATTTTCCTTCTGATTCTTTTGATCAGGATTCTGAAATTTCTGTTTCTACTGATGACCGGGATTTGCCCTTATCTACCTATGAGGATTCTGATGCAGAGGACTGCATTCCCTCTGCTTCCTCTCCAGAAGGTTTTTATTTTTCTGAAACCTTGCATACTCTTGGGGAGCATTTCTGCTGGGAAAGCCAGGATTACTCTGACTCCAAAAAGAGGCTTAGGGAATTCTTACTTCTACCTCAACACAGACCTTTAGCTATCCCTCCTGTACTGGACATTGTAGATGATGCCTTCTTGGAATCTAGCCTGGCCCCAGACACTTTACCTCTGGCTCCCAAAAAACCTGACAGGTATTACAGAGTATCTGACCTCTCACAAATTCCTCTTTAAGAATCCTTCTGCAGACCCAGAGACCATTTCACAGGGACCCAAAGGCATTAAGGCTACTACTGCCAAAAACCCTACCCCCTCCGATAGAGATTCCAGGGCCCTGGACAGATTGGGTAAGAATGTATACACTTCTGCTACTTTGGCCATTAGGGCCTTAAACTGCCAGTTTCATATGTTAAAGTATCAGCAGCATATTATTGAACTACTTAAACAGAAAATTATGTTGATTCCTGACTCTGCTGAAAATAAAGAATTTCAGGATTTAATGCATTCTGCTGAACTAGTTGGTAAACATACTTCGCAATGTGGTTTTGACTCTTTAGAAGCATCTTGCAGGGTTGCTGTCACTGGGTCTGTTCTTAGAAGGCATGCTTGATTTAAGGAGCAAAATTTGCCAGATCATTGTAAAGCTAAATTACTTGATGCTCCCTTAAACCAAGACCGCCTGTTTGGCAACAGTGCAGTAGTAGTACTTAAAAAGATGGAGGAAAAAGCTAAATCTATGCAAACTGTTAAAGATTTCCTGCAAGTACAGCCTCCCAGATTTAGTAGACATTGGCCTTCTAAGAATTGGTCCTTTCCTGTCTCTTCCAGGCCTTTTCAGTCCAAATCCAGGAACAGCAGACCACTTAGGCTACATTCTCAAGGTACTCACAGGCCTAAGCAGTGGGGGGCTCCCACTTCCAAAGCTGGAAGTAGCAAGACACCCCCCCTATGGTAAACTGTCACAATGACTTAACCTTAAACCTTCCAAGCCCTGCTCAACTGTCTGCTCCCTTAGGGGGAAAAATTGCCCTGCATACAAGAAACTGGGAACTCATTACCCAAGACAAATGGGTTTTAAATATAGTTTCCCAAGGATACAGATTCCACTTCCACTCCATACCAACCCCACACGGTTGGCCAGACCTACCCCCAAATCAGTGGACAGAGGCTCAACAGCAGGTTCTCTCACTTCTAAGTATCAGGGCTTTTCACCCTGTCCCAGCAGACGAATGGGGACAAGGTTTTTACTCAAGACTTTTCCTGGTACCCAGAAAAGACAACTCCTGGCGTTCTGTCCTGGACTGTCAGTTCTAAACACCTCTTTTGGTAATCCCAAAATTAAAAATGCTAACTCTTTATCAGCTGCTTCCCATGCTAGGCAAAAATGCCTGGTGGGCAACACTGAACTTAAAGGAAGTTTACTTGCATATCCCAATAAGGGAATCTTTCAGAAAATACTTATGCTTCAGAGCAGGCTATATGCACTATCAGTTCTCTGCACTGCCCTTTCACTTATCTGCTGCACCCAGGGTATTCACAAAGTGCCTAGCTCCAGTCATTGCATTCTGCAGGCAAAGAAATATTCAAATATACCCATACCTGGACGATTGTCTAATTCAGACAGAAAGCCAGGACATACTATTAAATCATCTGGCATTTGTAAAGAAACTGCTAACCTCTCTGGGGTATACCATAAACGAAAAGAAATCTCACCTAGTACCCTGCCAACAAATTGTTTTCCTGGGAGCAAGTTTGAACACAACTTCCCAGATTGCCTACCTCACGCCAGAGAAACAAGTTTGTCAGCCTACTTCAAACTACTGGCCACAAAGCCCCAGCTCTCTGCAAGGAAAATACTGCAAGCACTAGGGTTCATGGCCTCTTGCATCCTACTAATTCCATATGCAAGACTGCATATGAGGAAATACAGTGGTATCTAAAAAGCCTATGGTGTCAACATTCTCAGGACCTGGAATCAATGATCCCTATCATTCCTTGTATAAAGACAGAGTTCCTTTGGTGGGCAGAGGCCTGCTACCACAACAAGGGACTGACATTCACTCTACCCCCTGCCGCACAGACGCATCAGACTATGCATGGGGTGCTCACTTGGCAGGGCAGTGCATTCAAGGCAAATGGAACCAGAGTCAAATGCACCTGCATATCATTCAAAAAGAAATGTTAGCTGTACAGAATTCTCTGACAGCCTTCAAGGACCATATTCTTCCAGGACAATTACTGGTAAAGACAGACAACATCACTGTTATGTGGTACATAAACAAGCAGGGGGAACACACTCGTACCCTCTCTGCAGACTAGCCATGGCTCTGTGGAACACAACCTTGAGCTACCAAGTGCACCTACAAGCTCAATACCTGCAAGGCAAGCAAAATTCATTGGCAAACGACCTAAGCAGAAATCTCATGGACCCACACGAGTGGAAACTGGAACCAAAGATATTCAACATTTTGAGAAACAAAGGGGGGAGCCCAGAGATAGACCTGTTTGCCTCCCCTCAGAACTACCAATTGGACAAATTCTGCACAAGGACTCCTCACAGACAAGCCCACAGACAAGTTTGGAAAGTGGATGCCCTGACCTTCACCTGGGAAAGCCTCTCAGTTTATGCCTTTCCCCCTCTGCCTCTCCTCCTGAAAGTTCTGCTAAAGATCAAGCAGGACAAGCTAAGGACAATTCTCATTGCACCAGACTGGCCATGCCAACACTGGTGTACCCCCTCTTATGCAGTGTGTCACTGCTGGAACCATGGCACCTGCCTCAGACCTCTTCCCTGCTGTCCTAGCAGGAGGGCCAGATTCTGCACCCTCAGCTTCAAACCCTGAACCTTGCAGCCTGGCTAATTACCTGAGCTCTCTAATACCCTCCCTCAGTAAGCAAGTGCTGGATGTCATTCTGGAAGCAAGGAGGCCTAGTACTAGAAAATCCTATGCTGAAAAATGGAAAAGATACTGTTCCTGGAGCCAGACTCAGGGGATGGGCACAACAGTGCCCAGCTTACCGCATATTCTTCAATACTTAACAGTGATGCTCCACAAGGGCCTTTCCTTCTCATCTGTTAAAATTCATGCCTCAGCCATTTCAGCACATTACAATACTGAGCCCACCCCTCTTCTCTTCCCCCCTGCTGGAGCAATTCTTTAGAGGAGCCAGAAATTTAAGACCACCCAGGAGAAGCCCTTACTCCAGCCTGAGACCTTAACTTTGTATTGGAAAAGCTCACTCTACCTCCTTTTGAGCCAGCTGCAACTGCAGAGTTGAAATTCCTTTTTTGGACAACAGCCTTCCTTCTAGCCATCACTTCAACAAGAAGAGTGTCTGAATTACAGGCCCTCTTGGCAGTGGAGCCCTTCATCATCTTCTATGCAGACAGGGTGTCCCTCAGGACCAACCCTTCCTTTATGCCCAAGGTGGTATCCAGTGTGGCCCTTAATCAGTCCATTCATTTGCCAACTTTCTTTTTTAATCCACAGAGCAAAGGAGAACGAATACTGCACTCTTTGGACATGCACAGACAACTTAGATTTTATTTGGACAGGACTAAGCCTATCAAGAAAACTGAACAGCTGCTAGTAGCCTTTGCTGCAGGGGCAGAGGGGAAGGCCATTTCATAGCAAACCATTTGTAAGTGGATAAGCCATTGCATTCATTTCTGCTATAAGCACCATGTTAAACCTACCCCACAGGGGATAAGATCACATTCCACCAGGGCTGCATCTACTTCAACAGCCTTTCTCAGAGGTGTTCCAACCAGGGACATCCTAGAAGCTGCATCCTGGAGCTCTGTACATACCTTCAGCAAGTATTACCACTTACCTATTTTTTCTAATTCCAGAGCTGGTTTTGCCACTGCAGTCTTGCAGGGCTTAATAGCTAGTCCTAATGCTCTCTAACTGCCTCCTCCCTTCCTTAGCTTTGGGAATCTACCCAAATGTAATGACTGCAACAGTGAAACACGAAGAACATAGTACAGTTGTTGTACACTTACCATAAATGTAGATGTTCCGATTGTATTCACTGTTGCAGTCCTGGTTACCATAAATGTAGATGCTCGAGTGTATTCACTGTTGCAGTCCTGGTTACCCTCCCTCCAGACCTCTGACTTCTATTGGCTATACCTTTCTTCTTCTTTACTGTATTTAAGCTTTCTGGTGTATTTGCTTTTTGTTGGAGGTGTAACCTTGTATATAATTGCTTCCTATTATGGTGGCACCTGACATCTAGGGCAAGAAAAACTGATGTAATGGCATCTGCTGCATGTTTTATACCCCTGACTACCTGACGTCATGGAAGAAGAGACAGCATCTGACGCAGGACCCAAGACTTTGATAATCAGGCCAGCTGAGGGCTTTACCTGCAGGCAGATAACCCAAATGTAATGACTGCAACAGTGAATACACTTGAACATCTACATTTATGGTAAGTGTACACAACTGTACTTTTTACTTATGTAGCCAGTTTTGACTGCATGTAGCATTGCTCTGTACCAAAGTATATTTTTTCTTTACCTGTTTGTTGTTGGTGTATGTAACCATTCTTGTCAAGAGTATTTCTGTTTTGCATACAATTTTTCTGTTTTGTTCACTAATAATTCCAGATTATAGTGCATAAATTTATTCCAGTGATGTATATCCATTTGAAATTGTAACATTAGAAATTCTGTCTTTGAACTTTTGCTGAAAATGAGTCTTTGATCTGTCAGATGTCTTGGTGAACAAAACAACTAACCCCAGAAGAAATGTATACATTCAGGAAGACTGCTCAGATATATTTGCAGTTCCGGATTCATACCCACAAACATCTTAGAATAATTTTGAAGATGCTGGGGTAGACATAAAAATCCCATGTCATATGCATTGCAAGACTGCTAGAAAATTCAACATTTTGTTGCAGAACATTTTGTATCTTGGCTAGGCCTTAGTGCCCCCCAAAACATGAGCAGTCAGCAAAGAGCAGCATGCTACTTCTTCCATCAGTGGCATGTACAGGCAGCTACCAACTCAGACAACTTGACAAGGTGCAAGTCCTTTGGTAAGGCATAAGTTGTAGTGCATTTGTCCTCTAAACCTGAATGTGTTGAAACCGTGGTCATTCATTCCCAAATCAGTAAGCATATCCAGCTAAAGGTAGAAAAAACAGAGCCCATGGAAAGCTTGATCATTTTTCTAAATGTCAGTGTATCAGTAGTCAGGCATTTAAGACAGACAGTCTCTCCTATCATGTCACCATAATCAGCATGCCTCAGGAGTTGACGTACTTCATTGTTGCTTCCTGCTTATATGAACTGTAAAGCAGAATTACTCAGACAGTGACTCCCATGTCTTTATCTACAAGGCCGGCACCTCTAGACTTGCACAAATAATGTGTCGTATTAATGTCAGTATATATTTAATAGATTCTGGTGCTGCAGTCAGACTGATCATTAAATCAGCATATGATTTGTTGCAGCTAACACCAGAGCTTTTGGGCATATCAGCTAAAATGTCTTCATACAGTTCTCAATACTGGAGTGAAAGGCAGGATAATACCACATGTGGCCATTACTGTATCACAATGTTTATCACTCCATTCAATTTCAGGTATTGCAAGTGAATGATTTTTAGAAACTCCAACATCTGGAGCCTTTCAAAATTTAATTCACCCCACCTTGTAACCAAAGTTGAATGTAAAGCTGTTTTATAACACCTTCCCCACTGTCTTCCACAGTTTCAGTATAACTGCAGTGACTTGAAGCTACTTCATTAATTATATAATAATAAATGTTTAGTAATAAAGATGATGGATAAGGGTTAAAATACCACCCAAGGGGAGGGGTTAGGGAGTCATGCAAAATAGCTCTCATTACCAGGATGGCATCAAGAAAAACAAACTGCTGAAGTGTGCCTAAGTAACTGCTTATCCGGATAGCCCTTGCCCTACAGAATCTGAGCAAAGACTTTCCACCCATAGGGAATAAATTGGCTTGAGACTAATGAGGCATGACTGGCAGAAAAACACCTAGAAAAATGTAGTAATTATGAAAATCTTAACATTTTTTAAAGGTGAGCTATGACCATCTAAATTATAAGGAAACATATATGATGCTAGATTTAAACTATTATAAACAAGCACAGACTTTTATTAAAATAAAAGAGGGTATACATTAATGCTTTGATTGAGGTAGTCTGCAGTAAGCTACTTGTTAAGAATAAAAATGAGGAAACCTCACTAGGAGTTATTAGTATCAGGCTGTTGGGAGGGTCCTTTACAGAATTTAGGATTTTTTTGCATCATTAGTTACTTAAGGTGGTGGTAAGCATATGTTCCAATATTAAAGTCACACAACAGATGTGGCTCAAAAAAAGGGGGGGGGGGTCTTCACTAGACTCTAAATCCATGTTGGTTATTTTTAGATGGTAATAGCTTGTGCACCTCCACAATAGTATTATCTATTATCAAGTAATTGAAGCACTGATTCCCCACCCCCACAAGGAGCAGTCCTAGTATCAGGTAGATGACTAAGTTTGTTGCTTTTTGTATGCTGTACTTTTGATAATCAAATTTTTAGGAAAATAAAAGGAACTGCTGTGGGTGCCCCTTTTGCAGAATTATGAAGAATTGTATAGTAATCTTGTTTCAAGGTTAATTGAGTAATTATAATCATACTTTTTTTTCCACAAAGTGTTTTCTGTTATTGTATGGACAATTCAAAAAAATGAAAATCCACTGATGAAACAGCCAGAAGCCAAGAAAAACCAAACGTATTTAGCGCTTTCATCCACATTTTAATGCGTGAACAACTTCAGAACAAAGCATAATGTTTACCAGTTCCTTAAATACATCACAATACAGGAAATGACATCACACAACAACAGATAATTGAATAATTAACCAAAAAGTTTTTTTTGTAAAAAATGTTATAATAAAAATATATAAAAATAAATATATATATATATATATATATATATATATATATATATATATAAATGTATGTGTATATACACAAATATACACATATGTGTGTGTTGAATATGTATAAATATGTATAAAAATGCATGTATATGTAAATGTGTGTGCGTGCACATACATACATACATACACGCGCATACACACACACACACACACACACACACACACACACACACACACACACACACACACACACACACACACTCAACCATAACCAAATGCATACTGTTTTGTGAACAACACAAACACCCATAAATTTGATATATATATATATATATATATATATATATATATATATATATATATATACACACACACACATAAAAAATTAATATATTTATATATATATATATATATATATATATATATATATATATATGTGTGGACAATTCAGTTTTTTTGTGCAAAAATTTCAGCAGTTTATAACATTTGACAAACAGTGTCTGTCTTTTCTTTTAGTTATAATTAGGAAAAATAACTATTTAGATACAGGTCTACACAGGAGAACACATATTTCCTTGTATAGAAAATTATCAGCAACATTGAGCTTCTTAAACAGGGAAAGCTTTCATTTATTTATGTATCATATTGTAATTTATATAATTTATGCCCTCGCATATGTTTTTATTTTGCTGCCTACAAAAAAAGTCTTAATAAGTGGAGTATTTTAACTGAAGAAGCAAAAAAGTTAGGAACATGTTTCACAGATGAGTGTTTGCAAGTATGATTATGTAGTTAATGCTTTCTGTAAGTTATGTTATTTCTACCCAGTAATAGTGTCTACGTATAGTAACGAAAATACAATACTGATGGGAGGTCATGTTTTTAATATGGATTGTAGTATGTCAATTCAGAGATCTTATTATGCAACTAAATTTAATTTCTAGTAGGTAAGTTAACTGAACAAAAAAGATTGGAAATTTTTGTTTAGTGATATTTTTTTTTGCCCAAATTGGCCTACTGTGTCCTATGTAAGAGGTAAAAATATTCCTAACTGCCATTCGTCATCATTTCAAAAGACAGGATAAAGTCTGATCCAATTGAATATAAGCAACCACAAGGGTTTATCCCCTGGGGGAACTACGGTGTTTGCCATTTTATGTATAGGTCATTTGATTTTATTAATGGAAATATGATGTACTGTATTGGGTCGTTATATTTGTAGCAGATTAGTTGCAAGACTAGTAGGATGCACTTTGGCACATTTTAAACTGTATTTGGCATATCTGCAGTCTTGGCATGTCTACAGTCCTGTACACACAGAAATAAGGCATGGCCTGATTGAGAGAGAGCTTAATCACTGCTCATTATTTAGATATTGAAGACCTAGCTAGGTTACTGTCCAGACTTTAAGGCTGCCTAATATTAAACTGGTATAATTACAGGTACCTAGCACCAGTTCTCTCTCATTTGTTAGTTATGGGCAAAATGACAGAACATTTTGCCTGAGTTTTGCTGTATATACGAACAAAACTTTTGTTGGAACTGCAAAATCTTTTAGAAACACACACAAATCACTAAAAACGCTAAAAATTTAATGAGTAAAGCTTTCGGGTTATGCATTTACTACATTATCCCTGGCAAATGGAATAAATTTCAAACCATTTTCTAGCAGTTTAAAACATTAATTTGTTAGCCGCTGATCTGATAAATTCACAGTACCTTTTGCTAATCGTATAGTCCCTTTCAACGGCGAACACTCTTGCTGGATGCTAATGGACTGTCGTTCTTCCTTTTTGTTCCTGGTGTTGCCTGCTGAACCTTCTTCTGTAGTGGACGCTTTTCCAACAGTTGTTTGTGTTGTATCACTACCTTCTCCGGTTGCTTTAAACGAAAGGGCAAAAAAGAAGATATCTCCATTTGCTTTCTTTTCTCTTTTGGATCTATTCTGGACCTTGACAACGATTGTTCATCCACAATCGTCAAACCATTTATGCATATAATATAACATCATTTCAATTATTTATGCATATAACACAATATATCACAACAGTCCAGTCACCAACAAGGATAAATAAAAACCCCAGCAAGCACTCTACCCTGGATTGGATACTAGTCAGTAAGAACCCCCAGTCATATATAACAGGCTGCTTATCAGATAGCCTCAGTGATCACTCCCCAACATTCCTACTCAAAAAATACCTGTACCAAGCTAAACCTGTCATCTATCATCAAATACGTAAAAAAATAAACTTTAACCCACTCACATTCATCTCATCCCTCAAAGAATGTAACTGGCATGCTCTAAAGTACCTCAGTCTAGATGACGCAGTTGAATCTTTTAATACTACCTTCCTGAACATCCTTAATTACCATGCCCCCATAAGATTTTCCAGAACCAAAGCACAACCCTCCCCATGGCTACAGAAAACCACTAAGTCAGAAATGAAAAACAGGGATAAAGCCTGGGAGCACTGGCGCAAAACCAAAACCACCGCAGCTAGACAGAAATTCCTAGAACTACGCAATAGAGTCAAAAAGCTAATAAAACAGGACAAATTCCAATACTACCAGTCTGCCCTAGACTCCTCACAACACAGCCCCAAACAATTCTGGTCTTCCATAAACTCCATCCTCCACCCAGGTAAAGTCAGTACCCCTCCTCCTAACATCCCTCACTCCTCAGAAAATATTGCTACCTCATTCAACACACACTTCACCGAAACCATACTATCACTAGCTAAACAACACAACCCCCCTCCCCTCCAACCCACACCTTCAACTAGTACTCTCCCCACTGCCTTCTCTTTTTCTCCTGTACCTACCTCCAACATAGAAAAACTCTTAACTAAACTTAAACCCACCAAATTAGCAACAGACAACCTCCCAAGTGAATACCTACAAATCGCAGCTGATGCTCTGGCCTACCCAGTATCCATCTTGATTAACCGATCTCTGTCAGAAAGTTACGTTCCCACATTGTGGAAAGTCTCACATATAATTCCCCTCCACAAAGGCGGACCCTCTGCAGAACTAACCAATTACCGCCCCATAGCTATTCTCTCTCCACTCTCCAAAATACTAGAGAGATGCATGCACTCTCAGGTCTCACACTACCTCCTTACTAACAACCTCCTTTCCAGTACTCAGCATGGTTTCCGACCAAACCATAGCACCACCACTGCCTTACTCTCCTTTACTAACACTATCCTTCAGCATAAAACAATGGCTATCTCTCCTCTGCTACTTTCCTAGACCTATCTAAAGCATTTGACATGGTCCCACACAAACAACTTATCTCTGTCCTCAATAACCTATCCTTCTCACAATCAGTCACCAACTGGTTTCAGAGTTACCTGTCTGACCGCCAACAATCCGTTGTATGGCAGAATGACATATCTCCCCAACTACCTGTCTCCATAGGGGTTCCCCAAGGATCCATCCTTGGACCCCTACTTTCTCCGTTTACACCAATAATCTAGCCTCTGCCACCAAACATGGCACACATCCAATACGCAGATGACTCTACCATCATCTGCTCAGCCCAGTCCCTACCCAAACTGCAAAAAGTCACACAGGAAGCCTTTTCCTCTGTTGAAACATGGTTATCCGATGCCCAATTAATACTTAACCCAAACAAAACTAAACTACTCATCTTCCAACCCACCAAACATACTCAAAACAACTCTCATTTTAACATCACAGCAAAAGACAACACCACTATATACCCAACTGAACACACCAAATTGCTAGGAGTGGAAATAGACAATAAACTAAAATTTGACATTCACATATCCATAACCATAAAAAAAGTCCACAAAAAACTAGGAGCATTATACAGAAATAAACAATTTCTCACCAAAGCAGCAAAGATTTCAATAGCAAATTCCCACCTCATCTCCACCCTACTTTATGCCTCTCCAGTATATACCAATCTAAGGCAATGTGATCTAAACAAGCTAGAGACCTGCTACAACAAAATCGCAAAATTCGCCACAGGGGCATCCTACCGTAGTCACCACTGTCTCTCACTTGCTGAACTGGGCTGGCTTGAACTCCCTCACCTCCTTCAGTGGTATCAACTCTCACTCACCCACAAACTAGTAAACCATCCACTAAATGTCCCATCCCCCCAGAATCTACTTCAACCCTATCGCACCACCAGACCACTAAGATCAAGCAACAAAAATCACTTGCAGATCACTAAAGCCAATAACTCTGCTGGTGAAGCACTATTCTCTTGCGCCATAGCCAAATTATGGAACTCACTCCCACCCACAATTACCTCCGTACCATCATGCACCAACTTCAAAACTTTATTAAAAGCACACCTAAAAACATGCTGGCTATGCCCTTGCAACTCCCACTCTAATATCATCCACCCCATCCAACTACTACCTTTCTTTCACCTCCACTAACTACCTTGATGATAGCAAGCTGAGATGCTCATAAACCTAGTACTTATTATACAGCAGGAACTTCTCATTGTTACATTTGTTAATTCCTGTTATGTACTTCACAGATAAAGATTCTAGTTGTCTACTGATGTACTATGTTCTTCATCTGTAAATATGTTGTAAGTAATTTCTATGTTAAATTGTTAATCACTATGTAATCCAATGTAACTACTGTCTGTTTATTTTACTGTGGAGCTTTTCTCCCCGGGCCTCCGCTGAAAATGGACCCACGTCCAGTCGGACACTCCCGGTCAACAAATTTAAATTAAATAAATAAATAAAATAAAATAAAATAAAATAAATATAAGTCTATATATGAGCATAATATATTCACTCTCTGTATTTATTTTCTGGATGTTCTATAGCATGTGTTTATAGCATATCATAAGGCTAGTTTATGAATTGATTTAGATGGTAAATTATAAATAGAACTTCTTTGGCTGGCTAGATCATGTGATTTTAATTGGACCTCTAAAGTATGGAGAATTCATTGATTTTTATGTACTGATGAAGGGTGGATAACCCGAAAGCTTTACTCATTAAATTTTTAGCGTTTTTAGTGATTTGTGTGCGTTTCTAAAAAATTTTGCTGTATATACCCTGGAAAGTAATTTCTTTTTTTAATTTTTTTTTTTTTTTAAATTTTTAATACCTTTATTGAATTATGCAAAATCTAGGCAAACTTACATTTATATAAAATAAAACAAACTACATTAACAAATTCCCATTTGCAAACATATGTCACATATATTCTTTTGTATGTTTATCATCAATTCGGCATTACATAAAATGATCAATTCCTCCCTTCCCGTAAACCTCTTCTAGAAAGGAATTTCTTAATCATGGATTTGTTTAGTACAGTTAGAGTTCCGGATGTGCAGTTGGTGAATTTCATGCATGAGTAGTAACAGTTTTGGTCTCATTTTCTGTTTACCTGTAGAACCTAGCTGCTCATTGTTGAATGCCAGATAACCTAAACGTCATTGGGGGGAGGGGGGCATAACATGCAAGTATAATTTTTAAAATCTTTTTGTCAGGCACCTGAGGTGATTCGAATGCAAGATAACAACCCCTACAGCTTCCAGTCAGATGTCTACTCTTATGGGATTGTGCTGTATGAATTGATGACAGGAGAACTACCATATTCTCAAGTTGGCAACCGAGACCAGGTAATCATATCTGCAGCTGAGGTTATTTGCACTTTTCCTTAAATGTATTTGTTGGACTGTCTAATGCTGTGTATGTACATAATCTATAAATTGTTCTGTGTTCCACAGCATGTTTTGAGCAATCTATAAAGTATATCTGATTCCACTTTAAAACATTTTCAGTGAGAACTTGTTAATTATGCAGAATCTACTTAATATATGGCAAAAATGTTATCAGTCAGTTGAGAAATGTTTCTGTTACAGACTGAGCTTGACAAAAAGTTTTGTTTATCTTTGTGGATGTCACATTGTAGTACAGATAGAGTTTAATATTAATGCAGAGTCATTGTCGAAAGCCTATTTCATTGAATACATTGTTGTATTAAAAAGTGTCACCCATTTTATACTAAATTAAACTTTCATCAAGGGCAGTTAATAGTCAGAAATACACAGAAAAAAATGGAAGCTGCTGCAGATCTTATCATGGTTTCATCGTTGCATTCCTCATATTTGGGATACCCTGTGTGTAGGCAGCCTGAAGCCGGCCCCACTTCTAGAGCTTCCCCTTGTAGTGCTTAGAATTTGGATGCCTTTTAAGACACCTTTGCTTACTATGAGTCTACCCATGGACTGACCATTGTTCCTCAGACCTGGCCTGGGGGGCCTATGTGGTAGCTCTTCAAGTCCAGGGTACTTGAGAGGACAAAATGATGAAAAAGTATGTAAACATAAAACAATGAAAGCAGTCTTGCTTGCCCTGAAAGCCTTTACCCCTACCCTAAAGCAGGAGGCTCTTCTGGTGAAAGCAAACAATACAGTTATGGTATAGTACATAACTAAGGAGGATCACATTCATATTTGTTTTGATGGATGGCTGTGCAAGCTCTGTAAAAAGGGAAATATGGTAGACCTGTTAAACCCATTCTAAATAGCTGCTTCACTACATTTCCTTTTGTTACTGAAACCATGGCAAGCCTATTCCAATTCAGATTAGTACCCAGTCCACCAGAGCCACTGTTGCCACCTTGCTTTCCTTGGGTGGGTGGGGGTACTGTGCAAGCTGTAATTGAAGCAGTCAATTGGTTTTATATGCTCACTTTCACCAAATACTACAGTCTAAGGGCAGCTGCAAGGTCCAAGGAGGAGTTTGCTTTTGCCATTTTGCAAGGCCTCGTATCCAAATAACATTCTGCCTTTTTTGTGGGGCAGTGTTTGTGAATCTCCCCATATGGGGAGGACTGCAACAGTGAGTACTGTGATGAACATATTACAGTTATTTTAGGAACTTCGATGCTAAGAGTAGATTCACTGAAACTGTTTAGGTATCCACCCTTCTCTGTTTCTGACTTTTTTTGCGGTTGTTGCACTTTGAATTGGTGTACCTCCCTATTTCCCATTAACTACCTTCCCCTAGACTAGCACCCTCTCAAACTAAAATTGAGGATCAAAGAAAAACAAAAAAAAAGCTTCTTTGCAAATCTTGAAAAGCAAAAAAAAACCACTTTCCCTCTCTCAGCCCATGTAAATACCCACTTATTACGTGTAAGTGTTTTAATTGTTTGAATGAATACCAACGTCAGCGCTGAACTACAGTACTGATTGACATGCCACTATTACTCTTCATCTTTGATGGTCTCATGATCGGTTGCTCCCCCGACAGCTTGCACCTGTGCAGCTGTCCTGTTCTCTGCACCTTAACTGCATTTCCGATATTCAACATAAAAGTGATTTTCTTTACCCTGAAACATCTGGAAATTGTTTTTATTTATTGCATTTGTTTAACCAGATACCCAAGGAGAAAAGCTCTAGAAAAATTCCAGCATTACATAGTGCACTGAGATATGCAAGTAATCATCAAATACACAAAATTTAAACAGTATCATTAATTAATTGCAGAATCAAGTAATTTATTTATTTTTTATTTATTTGACATTTGTTAACCGGGTTAGTCCAACTGAGCTAGTGCCCTCTTTCAGTAGAGGCCCGGGGCGAAAAGCTCCACAAGATTTAGACAATATAAATATAAATACATACAGAAATAAATATAACAGCTATACATACAAAGAGAAGACGACTACTCGAAAAATTACAATATAAAACATAAGAGAAATGAGGATAGAAACATAAATAGGTGGAAAGAAAAAAGTGATTGTCCACAGAATGAGAAATTAGGGAAGCAATTCAAGTAGGGTGGTTACAGTGACATATCCAAGGTACTACACAAGTAATTTTTTAGAGCTTTCTTAAACTCCTGGACTTGAATGGATCTGTGGAATACAGGGAGATTATTCCAAGCAAGAACAGGAATGTAGCTGTAAAGATTTTGGCCAATAGATTTATTTGGTTTGTATATCTGTAAGAGACACTTATTTGAACTTCTGAGGAACCGAGAGGGCTTATATATAGGGTGAGAAGAGTGGATAAGTTAGGGCAGGCAGAGAGGGCTTGTTAAGGACAGAGTGGATGGTAAGCAGCTGAGTGGATAAGAGCTGATTAGGAAACTCTAGCCAAATGAGTGTAAGAAGAGCATGACAATGGTGTGATTTAGGAGGCACACTGGCTGCAAATCTTGCAATTTTATTGTAGGTGGTTTCCAATTTAGAAAGAAGACAGGACTGCAAGTTAAGATTTGAGAGCTATAGAATAGGTTAGGGAGAAGGTAAGCTTAGGCAAGTGAGATTCTGGAGTCAGGTGTGAAGAATCTTGTGTTCCTACTTAAAAGGCCCAACTTTTGGTGGATTTTCTTGATGCAGTAATGTGCGTGAAGCTCACATTTAAGTTGATCGTCTATTACTGTGCCAAGGAGTTTTGTGTGAGAATCAGGTGTAAGAGTAATATTGTTGAGAGAAGTGATAGCACCCATGAAACATTTTTCAGGGAGAAAAAGTCCATAAAATATATTGCATAAAGAACACAGTAAACAGAGGTGTACAAGACAACAAATATGCATCTAAACAGCATGTAATTAATTATTAGCAGCAGCTTCTTTTGGGTATTCTTTTGTCTGTGCTTTAAGAGTTGGTGTTTATGGTGCCTCTGTTGGTCAGGAAAGTTGGGGTTAAATGTATAAGTTCTATGTTTTTGTTGTTTTGTGATTTCCTGTCAACTGTTTGATACAAGAAGCTATCTTTGATTTATTTTTGTTTACTTCTGATAGAGGACAATATAAATATGCAAAAGCTGAAGTTTCATGAAGGTGAGCAACCGAGAGTTCTCACAACCAGTCCTGCTGCAACCAATTAGAGGCACTGACATGTATGTAGTGAGTAAACATAGAGTGAGATTCCATAATTTGTGTTTACAAATGAAACTGCAGTGCATCAAGAACTGGCCTAAATGCAAGATCAGACGTCAGGTGTGAAATAGTCTTACTTTCTTCTGTTAATGGTAGTCCATTGAGGGCACCGTAGACAGACTGTTGTAGAGTTTAGTTTATTTTTATTTTATTTTGCATTTGTTTAACAGGCTGGTATAGTGATTAAAAGTGACCATATCCAGATACTGCCTGGGTGAAATAATTCGCAACTAAAAAAATAAATTGGAGAATAGAGGTAGTAAGTTGTGCAAATGAAAAACAGAGCAGACAGTAACACTATGTAACAAAAACTGTACAGTGGTAATTGATATGTTTAGTGGAAGTTCTGAGATAAAAGCAAATTTTACAAGTCACATGATTATGTTTCAGGTTTGCATCGTGGGGTAAATGCTGTGTGGTAGTACAAGTCAGGGCAAAGGACATAGAGGGAGTTGGGAGGTGCTAGTAGTAAAGAGAGAGGCTAGGGGTTGAGAGACCCTTATGTGATGTGGCCTCCTGTGTGCAAGTATAGTTTGATTTGGTGTGGAGGATTTTTTTTTTTAAGTTCAGCTCTGAAGGTGGGAAGGGAATTATAGTTCCTTTAGATGGTTTAGGAAGGATTCCCATATTTAAGGTGCAAGGATGAAAAAAGATTGGTTGGTGCAGTGTAGTCTAGTTTGTGGGGACTGGAGAGGGGTAATGTTTGGGAGAAGCACCTGAGGCTTTAGAGTATGTTAAGTACAAAATATGGCAGCTAGCAGTGGGAATGAGTTAGACTGGCGAAGTTTGAATATGAGAGAGCCTAGTAGCAGTTCTGTTCTGTGCTGCAGTGGAAGCCATTTGGCTTTTTTGAGGGTGAGATAGTGGTGCTAGTCAGTGGGCAAATTAGTGATGCAGCAACAGATTTTGTTTTTGATAGTATGTAGTGTGGATGTGTTTTTCGGTTGTGGATATTATGGATGGCCTTATTCAAGTTGTGCCAAAAGAACTCCTTTGCCTTTAGCTGCCCTGGTTGCTTTGGATAATCAGGGTTAGATTTTACTAGCTCAGAAGAAAACTGAGTTAACTTTTGCTCTCTGTTTTTGTACATACATAGATTTTGTATATTAATGATTAGTCTAGCCACAAAATGAGATACTTGAAGCAGTTGGTTGTGCCTGTTGGTGTGCCACAAAGGGTTGGTGATATTGAGCATCTCTGATGAATTTTTAAGTTTTTGGGGGAGTACCAAATAGCATGCTTTTTGTTTTTGTGTGATTGTTAGTTCGTAATTAATAAGCCAAAAATTCAGGAAGTTAAGATCCTTATGTAGTTATGTTTCTGTTATTGAGTGATTGTTTCTGGATCTAAAGAGTACTATGTCATCAATGCCGAGGATGAGTAGTAGAGAAGGAAGGTCATGAGGGAGTTTGATGAAAGTAAGCACTAGGATAGAACCTTCTGATACTCCCATTGAAAGAGGTGTGGACTGAGAGAAGGATTGAGCCTAATTTAACTGTGAAGAATCTGTTCAGCAAGAATGCTTGGAACTAGGTGACGGATGTGTTACTAATGCTAATTTTTTGAAGGGAGAGTTGGTGGTTGATGGGGCCAAAGGCTTTTGTGAGGTCAATGAATATTGCTCTTGTCAAGTTACCTTTGTCCATGTTGAGGAGAATGCTGTTAGTTAAGCACCAAAGTGCTGTTGTCATAAGATGAACTGTCTAGAATCCATGCTGTTTCAGGGTAAGGAAATGATATTGTTGAATGTACCTTGAGAGTTGGATAATGATTATTTTTTTTCCAGCATCTCGCCTAGTGTGGGTAGCATAGAAATGGGATAAAAGTGGACAGTGTTTTGAGGTTTAGGTTGTTTGGGTAGGGAGTAATGAGTGCTGTTTTCTAGATGTTTGACATTATATTTTGTCAGGCAAAGGTTAAAGATGTGATGGAGAGGTTGAGTTAGAAATGATTCTAGGGAATAAAAAGCTTCATTATTAAAATGTGCTTTGAATATATTAAGAAAGTTGTATGTTTATTGTAAATATCTCATACCATCATGTTAAGGTTAACTTACAGTGATCAATGTAATTTAATTCATACTCCTTGTATATGTAATATAAGAAGAGGGCTATCATATACATGTATATAGCTTTAAGGCTAACGGGCTCACTGCATTGATGTACATGTTTTACAGAAAGGCTCTAGAGAATTCACTTGGAGTACAGACCTTGTGGTAGATGGACTACATCTTCTGTTTGTGGGGTTGTGGAAAATCTGTACAGAGCTAAAGATCATGTAATTGTTTCACAGTCGAGATATCTAGCAAAGATGATCAGAATGAAATCATCCTCTCTCCCTGTCACTCTTTCACACGTACTTGCACACCATCCAGGGTAACACACCCATGTGGTACATTGTGCAATCTGTAAGTATAATTTAACAGCAGCTTATAAACTATCAGACTTTTTTAAGCTACCATCTGGTTATTAAATTGTTACATTAATAAGAGTGTTTATTATCAACTTGCTCTGATGTCAGTAAAGGAGATGGCAGCACTGTTGTGGTGGGTTGTCTTAAGACAACAACTGTACCAAGCTTTCGCAAGGGCCTGTATCCATCTTGGAGGGGAAGAAACATTGATAAAAGGGGTATTGCATTTGGGAAGCGTGGCTAGCCTTAAAAAGATCTCCTGGGGTCATTAGCCTACTTATCATCTATGAACCTATTGGAATAATGGTTAAAGTGTTTAACTCACAGTCAGAAGGGTATAGGGTTTGATTCTCACCTTTGAGGGAATTTGGCTAGGCTTAAAATGGTCCACAAGGGCAACTAGCCTAGTATTTTCCTATGAACCTATGAATCCTTTTATGCCTAGTCTTGAATGTACATTGAACCAGTCTGTTAAGCAGTCTTTTTTGCAGTGCCAAAAAAAAGGGGAGAATGACTTATTCAAACTCTGGGCATACACAGGCATCTCATAATCTACCTAGACAAAACTCTGTCCTTCAGGAAAGCTGATCAGCTGTTTGTCTTCAGTGAAGATAAGAGGAAAGAACAGCCAGTGTCAAAGCAGATAAGTTCTAGATGGTTGTCCTATGCCATTTCTTTTTGCTGTTCTCACCATAAACTAGTTCCAGGCAGGTTAGGGCTGATTCTTCAGTGGCTTTCTGGAAAGGGGGTGGACGGTAGAAGTATTTTAGAGGCAATAGCATAGTTCTGTTTACTTACTTTTACAAAGCATTTACAAACTAGTTTCCCTTTCGTTGTCTAGAGTAAGACCAATATCCTGGGACTTCTGGATTCTTATTTGTTTTTCATCCTGTCCTGTTGTACTAAACTGTGGTAGTCTACCCATATACTGGCTGCTACAGTAATGATCTAATACTGAACATAGTGCAGTTGTGCAAATAAAACTTACCTTAACAGGAAATGTTCTAATAGATGACAATTGCAGTATCCGTATCCTCCCTCCAGCCTCCTTTATATTCTTGATTTGTTTTGCCAGGGTGTGGTTGTATATTGTGTGTGTGTGTGTGTGTGTGTGTGTGTGTGTGTGTGTGTGTGTGTGTGTGTGTGTTTACTCTTGCTTTACATTTCCCCAAGGATATTGCCTCCCTTCTTAAGGCAAGAAATCACTGAAGCTTTTGGCTCAGTAACTGCATTTTATACGGAGCTCTGCTTGTGCTCCTGGCAGTTATAACACATGAGAGGTGACTTTAAACTTTGTAAAGCTGTCCAGCTGGTCATATCCTTGGCAGGATATAATACACAAAGTTCAGGCTACTGCAACAGTGATCTAACATGTACTGTAATGGTAAGCTTACTTATACAACTGTACTCTTGCTTATAGAGATATTGCTGTCTATAATCAGTCTTGGTGTTAACATACGTGCTCAACATGGTAGAGAGGTGTTGCATGGGGTAAAAAGGGCCAAGTTAACAGTCAAGCCAAATAAGTACCAGTAGAAATTAAGTGGCCTGTTGTGGTCATTGGGTGGGTACTGGCAGTTCCAGCCACAGCTTTTCAAGTTGGAGACCATCTCAAGGCGCAGCCTAGTCTATCTCTGTTACCGGAAGGTAGGTAAGGGCATTCCTTGGTACAGTGGTGTATTATAGGAAACTTGTCTATCATGATAGCCGTAGCCATTTGTGTTACAGCTCTTACCAAAAAAAAAAAAAGGACAGATAACATTGTTTGGAGACCAGCCTGTAAAAAAGCATTCCCAAACCTCAAGGAGGCATTGAGTCAGTTATCTGAACTGGACAGTCTTGATTACAGTCAGGTGTTTATCGAACAGGTGCATACATGGAATCATCACCTAAGGTCTGTACTCAACCAGGTCCCTTCACAAGGAGAAGAAGCATTCAGTAATGTATGTCAGATGTACACTTCAGCTGTGGGAAGTGTCATACACAGTCACAGAGAAAGAATGTTTGGGATAGTGTGGGTTTTCCAAAAACTTCAAGCCTAACTGTATGGTAGGAAATGCAGAACTATTACAGCTCAGTATTCTTTAAAATGGCTCCACAGAGCCAGTGGATAAAATAGTAAGCTGCTTAAATGGGGCATGGTATTGTAGGAGTACAGCATGGCATTCCAGTACATTATTGATGCCAGCAATGTAAATGCAGATGACATTTCAGTGCATATGGGTAGTGTAACTAAATTGGGTGTGCCTTCAAAGCAAGCTGTATTTCCTAGATGTGTACCAGGGAAAACTGGCCTGAGGTTGGGGGGGGGGGGGTTGAGATATGATACTCTGCACAGAACTAAAGTGCTCATCATTGTTTTTGGTAGAAATGTGTCAAAGATGCTAAACAAGATTAAAACTGTTTGCAGACCCTCTCCAGGCACAAAATAATCAGGGCTGTTGCTACTTGTCAGAGAAGCAATGTTGCCATAAAAGGGTTGGAACTTTCTAGGTTAAAACAGCTTTAGAGCACAGATCTTAAATACTGGCCTAGCAAGAAATGGAAGAGTCAAGGGAGTTAGACCAAATGCAAAATGAGGAAGCATGTTAGAAGCAACAGTGCTTGCCTGTTTTTTGATCTCATCTAGGACACCCCTTTGGATTATTGTTAAGTGATTTGGCCCTTTCTGCTAAAGTCTGTATTTCAGTTAATTTTTCTCTGTCCGTCTCTCATGTCCTGTTGTAACTTTGAGCATGACCAGGAGCAGTGAATATGTTTAAGTAGATTTTTACATGAATGCAGAGAGGAAGAGAAGGGGAGAGCCTGTGTCCCAGAGTCACAGTGAGCTTATGTTTGTATAGTTTTGCCTGTGTGTCAACTACTGGAAACATTAACAAATGAACAGTGGACACTTCAGTCATTCTTTAAGGTAATGTATGTAGATACTGCTATGTTATAGTTAATATTTTTCTAAAGCTAACTTTCTGTTCAACCATTTTATTTTATTTTCCTGTACAAGAGTGTATGTTTTTTGTATATTTAATTATTGCTGTGCTTTTCATAATTTTGCATATTATATTCAACTATAAAAGCTAATGGCTGGCTGATTGCTGAAGGTGCGTAAGGGAAATGGCACAGAACTAGTAGCATTGGACTGCTGGTATCCATCCTTTGAGGTGAGACTTCTTTCCTAAAGCTACCATAAATTAATACGAGATGGCTGACTTACTTTAAGAGGTGTTAGACTGGTTTGACAGATGACAACATGGTACCAGAGAAGTACTAAGAAAATGTGTCACTAACGAGTCTTTAGTCTTTAGTGGCTCCTCTTGAAAAGTATTGTCTCTGCATGTGTGAAGTAGTATATGCCAAGATTCAAACACTTTTGTTAAGATAACATTGCAAGGTACTAAGCTGAGTGTGAAAGGGTGAAATTTTGAAATAGTTGTGCTTTAGCCCAAGCCATGCACTCAAAGCAGTCCCTTACAGTTTTATTTATAAAGCCTCATGGTCGTATGCATCCGGTGACCAAATGTATCAGTGTAGTGAAGGGTCACCCAGATTCCATACCTTGGCCCCTAAATCATTTTCTGTAGACCAAGTTCCTGATCAAGCATTCCTAGGATGACTTTTAGATGATGTAATTGCTCCAACACTGGATGCAAAGCCCCCCAACATTTTGTCACTTTTTCCCCCCAAACATGGTGTCTGAAGCCTTGGAATCTGGTTGGTAGAAGAGCATATTCCTCTTCAGTGCTTGGATTTGTAACTCTCACCTTCACATATTCTATTCTCCTTGGATTTTTGAAATCTGTCAACGCATTACATTAAAAAAAAAACATATTCTCTCTCTCCTTTCTTCCCCATCACACCTCCAGACTTTACTGTCTATGAGGAAATCCTCCAAATCTGTGTGGGGTATACAAATACATCGGCAAATGCTTTTATGCAAAAATCCTAAACTACCTGGATTTTGTTGCATTGTTGGAAGCTTTACAATTTTTGGTACTTGCATATTATCGCAACCAGATTTCTGAAGTCGCAGAAATGGAAGTGTTTTTGCAAAAACATGTTTCTTAACCTTGAAAGTAGTGTGTAAGCAAGTAATTAGTAGTGGGTGACTTTGGGTATGAGGTCCAAGGAGGAAAAACGGTCACATTTTTGGCTGCTGGGGGGCGTGTCTTACTTGTTCCACGACCTGCACAGTGCTACTCTGCATTGTAATTTCCACATTCCTGCGCACAACTTCAGCAATGGCAAGATAGTCAAGGACATACCATTTAACTCTTGCTGTATGACGAGCACGCTCTAACAGCACTTCCAATAAAGTACATTACAGTAAGTATCTAGCGTAATTATTAACTACATTTGCAATAGTAAGACCGGAACTCTAGCTTCTTCTCATCTTTGGACTGTTGTCAGCATCTATTATTTTCTGGTGTAGACCACCTGCTAATCTCCAGTCTTCCTACTCTTAGAGAATGCAACCATTACCTTAAATTACATATGATATAGCAGCATTGTAAATGAAACTCACTTACCTAGCAAAAGAATATCATACGTAACTACAATAACTCAAAAAGTACATTAACGCCAAAAACGTCACTACTCCCAACTTCTTCTATTAAAAATGAGCACGGAATCAGCTAACATCATTCACCCTCATAGTGTAAAATTAAGAATGCAATGGTTCTTTATACATTGATGAAAACCTTGGTTACAAATAAAAGGTGTACCCAAAGCAAACTTTCTGTCTCTGTGTTTTCCTTCTGTGAACGATTCCTTCTACTCTGTGAAAATATTCCAACAGACTCTATGAGACCATCCATGATAACTCAAGCATGCATCTGTAAGGCATGCAAAACAGGTAGAGGATGTCTTAGTGTTCCTATTCCTGAAAGAAATGTAAACTTTTTGGTCAGTAGTAAAGACTATGATCAGCAGTTTGAAACGTTTCAGACACGTGAAAATCTGGTTGCGATAATACGCAAGTACCCAAATTTCTTCTTCTTGTCCTTTCCCCTTGAGTTATTTGCGCCCAATACCTTGGTTCCTTTGCTAATTTCCTCCAGTAGTAAATTGCATCTTTGCCTTGCCTGTTTTCTACACCCCTAGTTGCAGACATTCCTCTTGGAAAATCTTCTTGATTCTTTCCCATACTTGATTAGTTTTTAGATACATTCTCTTACTTCACAAATATAGTTTTCTATGTGGTTATTATTTTCTTTAAGGGCTTACATCCAAAATCCTAGTCCCTGTCTAACTGATCCTCTCCCCATTTCATTATTATCCTTTTCCATTTTGATTAATAACGGTCTGCTTGCGTGATGTATGAGCCTTAGCTGTGTAGCTGTAAAGTACCCCTTCAGTTCAGGTAACCATAAACCACTTTCGTCTACGGGGGGAATCAACTTAATCCACTTAACTCCCTCCCCCCAAAAAATAAATTCTTTCAACTCTTTATCATCCATGTAATTTCCTCGTGTTGATAAAAATACCTGTATATAAAACTGAAAAGATTTCAGTGCTTATATCTTAATATCCATATCCATAAACAAAAGTTTCCAGCTTCTCAGTTTTTGAATTATCTTTTGTTTGTCCTCTTACCATATATCCCCAGTTAACACAAAATAATGATTTCTAATCTCTACACCCAAGCACTTCACCACATCATATCCACATAAGCAGTAGGCACTGCTCAACCAATCCATGTTTGGATACATAGTCCATCACTATAGCATCTGTTTTATCCCCATTTATTCCGGATCTCAAAAGACTTGACACCATCTCAAATTGTTTTACAACACTGAAATGTCTCTTTCTGAGCTATCAAACACAAAATATCCACAAATAAAGCTAGCTTTCCGTGGTTGCCATACCAGTTATATCCTTCAGTATGAGAGTTTCTTTGCTAGTGGTTCTAACTGCAAATCAGACAACAAATGGTAAAGAGAATATCCTTTTCAATCCCCCTTCTCAAATGTAGCTTGCCAGAGAGGAACCCACCTCTATTTTTGCTTCCCACTGTTCTCATATCCCCCTCATCAACCCATTACTTTATTAGGGAATGCAAATTCAGTCACTGTCCTACACGTGTATCAAGTATCCTTTCCTGCATCAAGACCAACAGCAGCCCTTTCTTGCATTCTGCTACCCTCTGGACTATTTCCATCATCTCTGTCAACTGTACAGAATTTTACAAAATGCCTAGATTTTTGCTTGCTGTTTTTTGTCTGTTCCTCATAACATTTGCAGTTTTCTGGCAAAATAACTGAGGATTAAGGTCACTAATAAATGGCAAGCATTTGAGTTTTGCACTTCATATTGTTCAGAAAATATATGCAAATACAAACACTAATTTCATTATTTTTCTAAGTTTCTTTCTGGTCCATCCAGCTGCTTCACGCTACAAGAAGTGAAACAACCCACTACCTAAAGAACTTGCAGTTGCAAAATTTCACAAGGAAAAAATACACCGAGTTAAATGCATGTAAGACAAAATACATAGACTCAGACTAATTTAATTTAAGTCATGCACTAGTGTGTTCTGTTTATAGTGTTGAATCTGCTGGAAGGATACCCCCACCCCCACTTACTCATAGGCCTTTTACTGCTGAAGGTGAAGCTACATTTACTTCAGCATATTTTACTCTTATCAGTGTAATAGATCCCTGGAAAAGACATTGGAAAGCCCATAACTATAAAATTAGATGGTGTGATTCGGGTCAAGTTTTTAGAGTTCAGTCACTTTGTCTTTGTAGTCAGGAACATTCTACCTCACTGATTGTTTATGGTGGCAAAACCATCTGCGGAGGGGGGGGGGGGAGTAACTGCTTTCCACTGAAGGAATTGACTGGCCCTCCCTGCTTCTCAACTGGGTCTCCCATTACTTTTTTTTGCCTTTGTGGCTCAAAACTCAAGAGTCCATCCAGCTGCTTCACTCTACAAGAAGGTACATTGGATTCTTGTATTGTCTTAACTGTATGGTTTGTCATTTTGGTTAAACCTTGTACTAGAAAAATACAACTAAGATTTCACTGTGTTTAACTCCGGCTAAGTGTTATGTCTTTTGTTGCTAATGTGTAGTAAATACATCAGCATGTTTCTACTGAGTTTTTACTCTAGGTTTCAGTAATAGCAGTTAAATTTTGTCTTTCTGCTGTTAAAGTGTAGCAATTATATAAACAATTGTCTACTGGCTGTTAGTTTCACTGAATCCTACTGCAAAACAATTATTTTTGCTGTTTGTACTGCAGGTACATCAAGTAAGTCTGTTGCCATCTGGCTAAGTGTTTTTGTTTTCTCCTTGCTAATCTGTAGTGCATATGTTTATGTTATGAATATATATATATTTCTGTCCCTCCTACTGAAGTCTTCTATTGTAATACCTGATTTTATGTTTGCATGAACAACACAGTTACTGTATATTGTAGGTAATTGTTAATCCATATGAGTTTCTATTGGTAAAGAGTTTTGTCATTAACTAAGGCTGCTGCTTCTTTTTTCATATATGCTACACACTCTAGCTGGCTGCCTTTTCCTAAGTCCTTAAATAGCACAGGTACAAGACTGTATATTGTATAGCAAAGAGTGGGGTCTAACAGATAGGTGTGCTATCTGTCTAACATCTGTAAACCTACATTTCAGTAACCCTATATTTGCATGCAAACACATACCTGTTAGCTTATTCTTTCTTTCTCTCCTTATGTACTGTGGAAGCCACCTTTTTTGTTCTTAATCACAAACTTGCATGCCTACAAATATCTCTAGTAAGCTTTCTTATTGTCTTGTTTAAAGGCTAGAAAGATGAAATGCACAACTGTGAAATATAGTGCCACTACTCTTGTTTGCCAAATGTTATTTAATGTGGATGAGTTATAGACAAATAGTACTGTACCTATCTAGTTCAACCATCAAGATATTTTTAACTTGCGCGCTGTCTCTCTTTCTCTCTCCCATTGAAAAAAATCCATTACCTAAAGAACTTGCACAGCTGAAGTTCACTTGCAGTTGCAAAATTTCACAAGGGCAAAATACACCGAGTTAGATGTATGTAAGACAAATTCATAGATTCAGACTAATTTAATTTAAGTCATGCATTAGTGTGTTCTGTTCATAGTGTTGAATCTACTGGAAGTATATCCCCACCCCAACCCCTACTTACTCGTAGGCCTTTTACTGCTGAAGGTGATGCTACATTAACACTTCAGCATATTTTACTCTTATCAGTGTACTAGATCCCTGGAAAAGACATTGAAAAGCCCATAACTATAAAATTAGACGCTGTGACTCAGGTCAAGTTTTTAGAATTCTGTCACTTTGTCTTTGTATTCAGGAACATTCTACCTTACTGATTGTTTATGGTGGTAAACCACCTGCAGGTTTCTTCCCACTCTGTTCACTCTGCGTCCCTGCCCTTCCCCCATATCCCACCCTCCCCCAGCACCTCTACTTATATCCCAAGCAAACCACTCCCCCTCATTCCTCTTATCCAATTATATACAACTCTACTTTGTCCACACCCACATTTCATTCACACCTTACCTACTTTTATTTAACCAAACTTATCTGCTTCCCCTTACATCTATCAGCTTGAATTCTCATCCCCTTACTATAATTCTTTGTATCTTACTCTATTTTACCATCACAGTACTATAACTGCCTCACATTACCTCCAGGTTTACCACTTTCTCATCTGTTATACACACAAACTAATATTGCACCACAATTGTACTACTGACCAGTCACATCTCCCCCACTCCTCCTTATCACAAACCACAGGGCAAAATACCTAACCACATTGTCAAAGTCCACCCTGAAGTCAAAACATTTCCAACCTTGCCTTCAGCTGCACACATCAATAGATGATAAAATCTCTGTTTATACCTGCTATTACATTCTAACGCATAAATACCACTTTTACTATTGTTAAACTATCACAGTTGACATGCTCCTCCTAACCTGACTAGCTTCTTTACTTTTTAATTCTCAACCTCACTACAGCTATATCCTTGCTTACCCCCACACATCAATACACATCAGCAACCTCCTCCAGCCATCACCCCAGTAAACAACACAGCTTCTCACATATCCTCTCTCAGCTTTTCCCCTATACCCTCCTATATTATTCAAGCCAGGCCTCCTCATCTCCTACAAAACCACACTTGACACCAATGTCATCACCTAGGGATAAAAAACACCTCCATGGTACTCCTTCCTCATTGCCTACCTACTCAAATGTGGAGACATACATCCTAACCCTGGCCCACCTTCTAATCCTAACCAAAAGAGTAACCCCAAAAATTTAAACATACTTACGCTGAACCTTAGAAGTATATGTAATAAAATAGCCCCATTGCATGCCTGGATTGATCAAAATAAACCTGACGTACTAGCCCTTACAGAAACATGTCTACACCACAGTGTAAAAGACTCAGAAATAATACCTCCAAACTTTGCAATAACTAGAAGAGATGGATCTAAAAAAAAAGGGGTGGGGATAGCACTTCTGTATCCCTTCACACCACACCCTACACCAGTAATATACCCACCTTTTCCAATGCTGAGGTACTAATCTCCTTTTTGAACCTCAATATATCAAAAAGAATTTGTATAATAGTAATGTATATCCCACCAGGTAACAATATACCAGTGTAGGAAAATATTTTATCCTGGACGTGCCAAACAATAAACCTTGAAACAGTAATCTTAGGAAACGTAAATATAGATTGGCAAACCATAGCTACTGACTACCCCACAGATAATATAAATCTGTATGTTTTTTTTCAGCTTATCAATGCTCCAACAAGATACAAAACAGATCTTACCTGCTAATCCACCTTAGACTGGATTCTAGTATCCCACCCTGCCAATTACCCCTCTTCTGGTACACTGTCCAACTCCCTGAGCAATCGTCTACCAGCTTATTCCCTTAGAACAAACTCCCAACAGCTAAGAGTACACACTATAAAATCGATTAGGAACTCAACAAATTTTTGTCAGCATAAATTCAACAATCTCCTACAGGAAGTAGACTAGACACCCCTTAAACTACCCCTTAATGCTGCTGTACTATACTTTAATAACACCTTCCTTCGCATACTAATACACTAGCTCCCATTCATATGAAAAGAATCAAAAAAATCTCGGCACCATGGCTCTCTTAAGGAATGCAAACACCTGATGAAGCAAAGGGACCTAGCCTTGTCAACCTGGAAACAAAACAAAAATGAACAAAACCATGTTGATTTCAAAACACTACGTAACAAAGTGACAACACTGATCAACTGAGATAAGAAGTCATGTTATTCACAGCTGCAACTCCAGCATAAAGTCAACCCCAGTAAACTTTGGCACTCCATTTCTTCTCTACTTAATCCTGGAAGAAATGGAGAGCACACCCTATCACCAGATACCCCTCCATCAGAAATAGCCAAAAACTTTAACAAGCACTTCGTAAAATCAATTTCGGACTTAACTAACAACCCTAATGCTGGACCCCCCCACCCTTCTACCTATTCAGACACCAACCCCAGGCCATCAACTACTTCTAACCCTGTCATAACTAACCCCCCCTACTCAACAACATGTCATACAAACCCCATTCTCATTTCGGCCCATACCCACTGACACCATTAAGAAACTGCTACAAAAGCTAAAACCCTGCTCTAACTCAGCTGATAATCTCCCCCCGCACTACCTCAAACTGGCTGCTAACTCAGTCGTCTACCCAATCAGTATACTTATAAATAGGTCTTTATCCGAATCAGAAGTACCTACCATATGGAAAAATCTCACATCACCCCCATCCACAAAGGAGGCATCTCTCTTGATCCATCCAATTTCTGTCCTATATCCATCTTGTCACCCATATCCAAAATTCTCGAGAGAGGTTATCCATCAGTAGGTAAAGCAATATCTATTGCAAGACAACCTTTTAACCAAAACACAACATGGCTTCCGACCTAGACACAGCACAGCTACAACCATATTATCTTTTACAGACACTGTGAACAAGGCAAGAGATGCAGGATGCTATATAGCCTCAGTATTCCTTGATCTCTCCAAAGCCTTTGACACAGTGTCTCTCCCCTTACTTTTGAACACACCGTCTAACCTAGGCGTCTCACATAACACAGTAAAATGGCTTCAGAGCTACCTCAAGGTTCACAACCAAGCAGTGAAATGGTCCAGTGAACTCTCACCCGTCCTGCACAACCCTACTGGAGTCCCCCAAGGCTCCATCCTAGGACCCCACCCCTACTCTTCAACATTTTCACAAACAACCTTCACACTGCCTCTCACCCTGGGACCCTCATTCAGTACTTTGATGATTCCACCATAATCTGCACTGCTCAGTCACTACCAGAACTACTTTCAAAAACTCAACAGTCCTTTACTGCAGTCGAATCCTGGCTAAGAAATGCCCAATTCTTTCTTAATCCAAAGAAGACAAAACTAGTACTCTTTCATCCCAAAAATACCTCCCCTGTTACTGATCATTTCAACATCCTTGCATCTGACAGCACTGTCATTGAAATAGTGCAGGAAACCAAACTTCTAGGTGTTATCATTGACAGTAAACTTTCATTTGACCCCCATATACAGCAAAATATAAAGAAAACTCATCAAAAACTGGGACTCTTATATAGAAACAAACATTTCTTTACTGCAGCAACCAAAACTACCCTTGCAAAAACATTTTACTTCCCTCCCTTCTTTATGATGCCCCTGTCTTAACTAACTTACAAAATTCTACCCTAAGCAAGTTGGAGCAGTGCTACAACAATGTTGCAAAGTTTGCCACAAACTCTAAATATCATACACACCACTGTAAACCACTCCTAGAATTAAACTGGCTTGAACTCCCCAACCAACTTACCTTTATTCAGCCATCCACCTTACACAACCTTATTTTCAAGCCTACTGCCTGCCCCAACCAGTCTAGTCACACCTTACCCACCAAATTGATCCCTACAATCAGAAGACAAAAATATTTTGGCTATCTCAAAACCCAGAAGAAAACTTGGTCACACTCTGTATTCATACTCTGTCTCTGTACTTTGGAATTCACTACCTCTAGCTACCAGGTCTATGCCTGCACTAGCCCATTTCAAAGCCTGTTTAAAAAATCATCTCAAAAATAGATGTCTCTCATGGTCTATCTGCATCACTAACTTTCTGGCTGCTCTCTTCCTAACTGAAACTAACATTCTATTTTGCTTGTACTATTACAGTCAATGTCACACACTGCACTACCTATGTACTACTTTTTTGGACAATGCCTACATCATATATGGTGAGAGTGACTATTGTCTGTAGTGTTTTAACTGTATAGAATTGTCTAGATCTGTAGTAATATATTTCAGCATCTTGTAGCAATTTGTTCTTTCAACTTATTTTTTGTATAATATTTCTAATGAAATTTTTATTTTATTGGATTATACTGTATTTGTATTGTACTATATGTGGAGCTTTTCTCCCCGGGCCTCTGCTGAAAATGGGTTATGTAGACCCAGTCAGACTACCCCAGTAAACAAATGTCAAATAAAATAAAAATAATAATAAATTATAGGAGAAATATTTAAAATCTATCTCTGATTTTTGGTATCTGTCACCCCCTCACCCCATTATTTTTGCCCCTATTCAGAATTCATGTGATAAGAGGTATGTTGTCAGTTAATGTTGTTAAATGTTTGCCTTCCCCACCCTACAAAACCATATTGGTCCATATCTGCCAGTTTTGGCAACCTGTTTGCCATTTTCTTAGTATAGACGTGAATGATATATAGTAATAGTTTAAATTGAAGTGGATGTAAATTAAGCCAGATTTGAAGGGTCTTTACCTCTATAGGGTAATGCAGCCACATCAGCTTTCTTCCAAAATGTTGGTACTTCACCCCTTTTAAAATATTGTTAAAACCTTCCAGACCTTTTTCACTGTGTTCCTTCCAAACATCTGTAGGAATACCATCTGTTCCTGGAGACTTAATTTTTTTATTGATAATACATTGCCATTATTAGATCATCATATCTTAGCTATTAGTTGTTGAGACTCCTTTTGCTTTAACTTTGGCATAATCAAGTCTTCCATCCCTTTTCTTGGTTTCGCCATTCCTCTGCTTTGGATCTTTATTTTCTTGTCATAGGCTCATTGAGTTTGGTTAGAATGTTTTTTTCTTCCTGTTGTCTTAGTGTGCCGAATGTTATATGCTTTATAGTTCTCAAAGACTCATGCATATTATCAAAATACTCCCTTAATTTCCCTATAGCATTTTGCAGTTTTGTGAGATCCCCCTTCTGCAGTACTTTAACTTTTGTCAACTTATCTAAATAACTATTTCCCATATATCTTTCTCTGTCAGTTCTACCATGATTTAAACTCGCATTTTTCATTTTATCCTGTTCACTGACAATCTCTTATGAAGTAATTTCTATTTTTCCTAATACCTTTCAAATCATATCCCCTATCCAGTCCTTAAATTCCTCCCTTTTTAACAGGTTATTAGGAAAGTTCAAAAAAGAAGCTAGTTGGGGCCTGTGTGCCATGGAAGCTTCTACTCTCCCCTGCCTGTGTGCTCTCTGGCTTTAGAAGTTTTTATCATTATTTTCATTTTTCTTTATAAATAAACGGTCAGCTTCTCATTGTCGTGTTGTGCCTCAACTAGCTTCTTTTTTGGATTTGGTTTCCGTGCTGCACTTGAGGCACTTTACCCTTCGTTGTGGATTTTTTTACATATAATTAGGAAAGTTAGTGTTTCATTTCTGTCACTACCATGTAATCTTTTCTTAATTTTTATTGGTACATTATCTGGTATACCTATTTGTTGGGTTTCAAAGCTTTAAATTAAATTAATATGCCCCTGTAAAGTATATTTTGTATGCAGTCAAATCTGATTATTGTAGCTTGGGAAATATGTAAATTATGTCAGTGTTCCTGCTACTGAATTTGTATCTTCTACACCAAGTATTCTGATATACTTCTGAGGAAATCTGCCTTATTTTCTTATATTTCCCTTATCTCTCTCCAATACTCCGTTGTTATAGCAAATCAAGTTCCACTGCACAGCTGTAAATAATAATTCCTGCTCAAAGGCTTATTTCTTCTAAAATCCTCCTGAGCTCCTGAATAGTTTGTTAGAATGTAAATGCATATCAGTATAATCCTCCCTTGCCACTAGCACCTTAGTACCACAAATCTACCCCCTTTTCAATTGCTATTGGAGTCCCTCTCACACACAGTGTTACTACTCCCATTTTCTTTTGTCCCTGATACTCTTCCTAGTGTGCATCAAGAAATCTTTTCTTTGTCAAAGTTGCATGCTCATTTCTATCCTAAATGCATCTCCTGTAGCATTATTTTCAACCTAAACTACTTAGTATAATTCAGTATTCTTAGATTTTTTTGTCTTTACCTGCAAAGCTATTTATGTTCCAAGTTGATGTTGACAAAGCAGACATTCTTATAAAAAATGTCATATTGTCATATTATGTGAAAGTTCTTTTGAATATGTTTCCATCTTGCAGCTTACACAAGTACACTAATGTTTGGCAGGCTGCACTCGTGTGTAGTTGCTTCTCATTTCCATTTAAACCCAGGTCACATTTTCCCTGACCTTTTGCTTGTATACAAACACTCATTAACCAAAAAAGCTAAGTACATTTTCAGCCCCCAACCCATTTAACTCATGGCAAATGCACAAAATTGTATACACGTTCTATAAAGGAAGTGTACCCCTCCTAATTGGAGCAGTTGGCACAAATGGTCAGGAGCATTGACAGACATTATATATGTTAAAGTTAGTGTTAGTCATACTGAAGCACATGTTAGAGCCTATTTTCTCACTTACATTAATTATCATCTGTTTTGATCTCTATTGCCATCCCAGATGTGAAAACCAATACATTAAATATAAAAGATTCACATTTCCTCCTAGAATGTTTAGATCCACCCACTCAGTAACCCCTTTCAAGACATCTCTGAAACAACACCTCTCCTCATCTTGGCTTTACACTTGTGCTAACACCACATGTCATATGACCTAACTTCAGCCATCACAACTATTCTAACCCCTTCTCTACTACTCTGGCATCCTCCTTTCACATCCACCTGTTTTTTATTTACTCTGCCTCTCCATCCAGTCCACTTCCCTCTTCTACTAACTCTCATTGTCCTACCATTGATCTGTCCTGTCTACTGCCTTCTCTTCCTAACCCTTATAGACCTACCATTGAACCAGGTGAGACATTCAGATACTATCGCAGCCTATCTTAATATCATACTGCTACTTATATCTGCAACAGTATCCACCAACTTTGCTGATTCCTGTAATAGGACTTCATATAGCCTATCGCTCAGCTGTTACATCTCCTAAACGTGTAAAAAGTTTAAGTACCTAGTTTCATAGTTTATAGTTTCATAGTTTAGTACTAGGCTATCTGCCCTGGGGCATTTGCAAGCCTAGCCCTAGAGATGTGGCTTTCGCCACCCCATGTAGTGGTACTAAGTCTCTAATTCCTATATCTGCTTTGCACCCACTGCATGAAGTGTCCTATATAAATTTTGCTAGTTGAAAACTACTCGTATGGAATGTTCTCATGTATATATACTCTGTATTGCTTGTGTGATAAACTGAAAGGCTGCCAGCCTAGCTAGATAGAATTTTGTAAATAATTCTATGTCATTTGTAAATATTAACATAATCCACAGGCTTGTTTTACAAATGTAAAGAGGAACTGTATGTTATGATTAAACTATATGTTGTACTGAGCTTCAAAAGTGTAACCATAGTGCACCCTGCTGGAAGAAAGCTGTTAAGTAACGAATTTTACAACTGTGTTTGATCTCAAGCCCGGAGACAGGATGTCTGGGCTAGGAAAGTCTTTCTATCATTTTAAGGCAGAGATAAATATTAGAGTTTACATCTAAAGTGTCCTTTATTGCTGTGGTTTCCTGGCAGGCGCAAGATTCCAAAGATGCATTAAATTGTGAGCCTAGGAAACTTCAGCGTAGGTGTCAAGAATGATGTAATCTGAAATGACTCAGCAGTACTGTGTATTATCAATTTAAGGGCGATCTCAGAAAGAAAGAACAACATTTTGTATCTTGTCTTGGATCTAGTAAGAACATCCACTCACCCACACTTGCTTGCTCTGTATGCAAGTAGTGTTTAGAACAGTGATTTCTCTTAGAGATAGGTAGAAATAGCCAGATTAGTCTAGCTATTTTCTCTATTTATGTCAGACTATCTTATAATATTGTTTTAAAGTATTTCCTGTGATTTCTGAACTCTGTAATGTCATTGTGTTGAAGTAATAAGTATTGTCTTGTGTTATTATTTATTATTAAATATTTTTAAACCTTTTAACTGTGGCTGTTTTGTGTAGAGATAATTTAAGCTGTAGAGTAACTTGCATGTATTTGGTGATACTGTATAAGCCACTCCAGTAGCCTTAAAAAGTTTGGTCACACTTACTATTTGTATAGCAGTAATATTGCACAGTTGAATTGGACACTGTTTGGTGTAAGGGCTTTTATAGTAGCTGATAGTAGTGGATGCTGGCAGTCTGGGCAGAAAGGGGGCATAGCCGGAGAACGTTAGCCAGCCTTCCCAAGGAGTGTCTGGGTGTTTGTATATAAATCATATCTCAAAGTGTGTGTCAGCTACTTTGGCAGGGACACACAGCACCGGTTGAACATAGATGGTGCTGGAGGTTTTTACTTGACCACTAGGCTGAGATATGAACCCTACAGCCATGCCAGTTGGGAGTCTTATTGAGGATCTGGAGAGAGAGGGAAAAAACAGCCCCAGACTCATACCTGTCAACCTTACCGAATTGCTCTATAAATACTGGTTTTGAGAGCAAAATATTGGGATGCCACGAATTCCCTCATGGCCCCTTTAATTTCCTGTGATTTTTGTTCATCCTGATGTCACCATGTGCAGGGCATACGCGATGATGTCGGCTTCTGCAGACCTGACAAAGCACACCTTTCTTCCCAGATTTGGCTTCAGGAAAAAAATGTTACTACTTTTAGTTAACGGTTGCAGGGCAAGCAGAACAACATCAAGTTAGTGATTACTTTACTTAACATCAGCTTCGTAACTGTGTGTGTTAATGGCTGCAGGCAGGAGAAACTGAAACTGTGTTTCAGCTTGTGTTTCTTTACAGGCTCTGAAACTGTGCTCGCTTGCTTAACTTCTTCCCGGGCTCAGAAATTTCTTCTCTGGCTTTAACTTAACTGTGTGTGTTAATGGCTGCAGGCAAGAGAAACTGGAACTGACAGAATAATTTATGTGATTACTTTATTTTACTTAATGTGTTTCTTCACAGGCTCTGAAACTGTTGTTCGACTTCTTCCCAAAATCTCCAGATTTAACTTAACTGTGTGTGTTAACGGCTGCATTCTGGCTCTGCTCTCTTAACAGCTGCAGGAAGGAGAAATAGGTGTGTGTGTTGGATTCAACTTAACTGCGTGTTAACGGCTGCATTCCAGCTCGGCTCTCTTAACGGCTGCAAGAAACATTTACTTAACTGTGTGTGTTAACGGCTGCATTTTGGCTTGGCTCTCTTAACGACTGCAGGAAACATTTACTGTGCATGTATTTAGCTGGATATTTAGTTAGGAGAAACATTTAGCTGGATATTACTATGCATTTTATTAGCATTACTGTGTATTTATTTAGCTGGATATTACTGTGCAAAGTGTGCATTTATTTACCTGGATATTACTGTGCATTTATTTAGCATTGCTGTGCATTTATTTAGCTGAATATTACTGTGCAAAGTGTGCATTTATTTAGCTGGATATTACTGTGCATTTATTTAGTGTGTGTGTTTGTGTGTGTGTGTGTGTGTGTGTGTGTGTGTGTGTGTGTGTGTGTGTGTGTGTGTGTGTGTGTGTGCGTGTGTATGTGTGAGACCCTTCCCTAACTGTAGTGTTGGTGTCTTTAAGTGACCCATCATTTGGCACTATTGGGAATGGTACATGCACTGCAAAGATGCTCAGAGCTCCTTTAGCATCTGTATTAGCTTAATTAAAGCTGGGCATAGGATTTGAAATGGTTAATTTAGAGAGTCTGATGGTTGTATCTTGGAACACCACTGTCATTGCCTTTTTTCTTCACTGCAGGACTTGGAGCAACAGATCCTGATTTATTGTGGGCCATGTTTCATGTAGATGTAGCCTTTCTTAGAGCTAAAATATTTTCTATTGAAAATATCCTCAGAACTATAATTAAAGCAGTCCATCCAGGGAAAAATCCTGAGATATGTAAATTTAGTATGTACCACCAGGTCAGGTTTTACCCTGAAGGTTATATGCCTTCAAGAAGATGATCCTTCCTGTCTCCTTTACTTCACATTAACAGGAGCTCTCTGCGGCTAAGAAAACCTTATACAAATGAGTTGTATCTTGTTTTGTCTGTCATGGGTATTTGTCCTATCTTTTATTTATTTATTGACATTTGATTACTGGGAAGGTCTAACTGGGTAGGTGCCCACTTTAAGCAGAAGCCAGTCAGTGTAGTACTTGTTAGAATTTGTTTGTTTTTATGTGTGTGTGTGTGTGTGTGTGTGTGTGTGTGTGTGTGTGTGTGTGCAGTAGTAGTAGTAAAGTACTAGACTAGTTAGTACAAGACAGTAAATTTTATTTTTATGTAAGAGAAGTTTATTTTAGTTTTATACAAGTTCGATGTTTTGTGTTAATATAAATAATTTGTTGTTCTGGTTTATATTTTATGTTGTTCTAAAGAAGGCTGAAGGCAAGCGCAGTCGCACCCAGTGTTGTATTTTAGTTTTGCACAAGTTCAAATCTTAATATAAATAAAACACTATTGTTCTTATTTTGTGTTTCATGATCATATATTGGTTGTCCTTCAGTTTGCATTTAAAAGTTGGTATCCCACAATTCCATTGGAGTGGGTGGGGCTACATAATTATGTACACAAATTTAATGTTAATCAGCGTACAGTTGTGTACCTATTTTTCACAGTCCTTGTCCAGATTTTTGATGTTTCCAGGTTGAGAGGTATGCCCAAGACTGACTGTGATCTCTGTGTGTTCTTAAGGGAAATTGTACTTTACTGTGTGTGTACTTGTTATCCTTCCAATGTGGACACCCCTCACTGGTGTTAGTGGTGAGGATTGAGGCTCCTTGATAACTGGGCCAGTGCACCGGCGTCACAGCTTGCACAGTATCTTTGATTTGAGAATGATTACTTATGTACTTTTTTTTCACCAGTTGTGTAAACTGCCAATAATATGTACTAAATGTCTTTATTAATGTAAATTTTGTATTCTATGTGAAATGTCTTGTATGTGGAGCTTTTCTCTCCAGGACTCCACTGAAAATGGGCATTTCTGGCCCAGCTGGACCATCCCATTAAACAAATGCAAATAAAATAAAACAAAATAAATTTTAGTTTAGTCAGAGATGGCCAGTGAACCTTTTCTTAAGGCTAAAAGTGAAAGCATGCAGGTTGAAGCAATAAGGCGACTGAGTAGCTTGCATGAGTATTCACTTCCCATTTCCCACAATTTCAGACTCCGTTTATTTTCATCGAATTGCTTGCCAATTTCAGTTTAAAAGTTAAATATATTTCACCTTGTAAATTTCACTTTCATGATTGTCTAAATCTGCAGGCTCCTTGTCTCCGAATGGAAAAATAGCTAGTAACTGTGCAAATGTAAGAAGGGACCTTGTAGATTACACTCAAAACACACTGGTCAGCCCCGTCTCAGTTAATACTTGCACCCATACCCTCTTTACTTCCAGCTAAAATTGAGTGCTAATAGAAAAATAAACTGACAATAGCTTTGCAGATACAGGAAAGAGTTATCATTTTTATGCTTTCCATTATTTTCTCACGTATTAAGCATATTTGCACAAGAATCTTCATTTGAATTTAGTTTAGACATCTTTCTCTGTAAAATAGGTATTATCATATATTTATATATATATATATATATATATATATATATATATATATAAAAAATACACAGATAGGTATGGGTCTGCTTCGACCCAACGTAATTAGGCGAGCTCTATTTCGCAAAAGTGCATTTTTGCCGAAATGCACTTTCGCAAAAAGGCACCTAAGTGAACAGTAACGGGGGCTGTTGCTTAGAACGCGGCACAGTGGGGATGAGAGGGTATTCCCTTTTCCCCACTGTAGTGCGATCTCTAAGTGAGAATATAAAAGTAGCAGGGGGGGGGCAGCATAAATACGGTTAGTGTTGCGGTTTATTTTTATTTGTTTTTTTGTTTGTTTGTTTAATTTGCTTTTCACGAAAGTGCATTTCGGCAAAAGTGCACTTTCGCGAAAAACAGCTCGCCTTTTTACATTTCGTTGAAACTTAATTTCAGTGGGTCAGAGTATACCCATATGTGTGTGTGTATGTGTGTGTGTATATAAGTATATATAATACGTATAATGTATATAATATATAATACGCACACACACCAGTGTGCATGTTTGTCTCTCTCTCTCACACTAGAATATGATCAATACACTTTCACAGCCCCCTCAACAGCCAAAGATCACAGCATTATATTAACTTTAACTTGTTTCTTTCCAGCCTTTCTCATCTTGTTATAGTGCAAGTCTTGGATGTACTACATTTAAGAAAACATACTTTAATTTATATCACTAGCATGTAAAGCAGTCTTGGATAAAATTATCCCACCTCAAATTTAACATACTCCTAATTGCATAGTATACAGAACTTCAGTTTATGACTCTGCTATGGATTACTGAGCTGCACAACCACGAGCATTGGAAATGCTTAAAAAAAAAAGCTTGAAACACAGAAGGGGAGAAAAGTTAACTTTAACTCATTGACACCTATGTGATGTGGAATGCCACATCTTTAGTTGCCTACACACGTTGTTACATTCCAAAGCTTTTTGGGGGAATCAAAGTAAAAAAATAACACAAAGAAATGCAAATATCTTATGAACAATAAAAACTATTATAATGATAGCAGTGTTATCAGTAAAAAATGTCTTCATTACAGTCACAATCTTTATATCAATGCTGTAATATTTTATGAATACAAAACCAGAATGATACTTTTATCTAATGTTTCACAAACAAGTTATCATACTGTATCTTGGAAACTGTACAACCTACATGTGCTTTGTCAACTTACCTTTGTTAGCCAGACATAAGCTTTCGCATGGCAGTAAAAGGTCCTTTATATGTGCATGCTTACTAAGATATTTACAGAAATATGAAAAATTGTGTTTATTTGTATAGTTAATATAAATAACCCTGAATATCTCTCAAGTGTAAATATCAGTCGCAGTTTTCTTCAGCGTCATCTAAAGTTTTATTTGATGCCCAGTTTTAGAAATACTATGTACATATGGAAATATTTAACATTTTCTTAATTACAAGTTAATGGCTACCAAGGTCTCCAGTGCAATGTACTGTAATTGCACATTGACAATGTACTTTCCTTTCTGCAACCAGGGTATTTAACACTATGCCGTCACAAACATGTAGGTGTCTCAGTTATGAATATGAATGCAAATACGACAATATGAGCAATAAGAGGAATTGGTCATTAATTTTTCCATGGCACAACATCTGAGTTTAACAATGTTAGTATCATTTTGTTCATTACACCTTACATTTTCTAATGCTGCTATTATTAAGCTGTGACTCCTTTAGTTGAGGATGACACACCCAAAAAATGTCTGAATGTATTAAGGAAATGTGGATTTTAACTGGAAGAATACAAACAAGGCACTATATGCTTAAATGCGTTAAGCATTTTTGCAGGGTGCAAGCCCTCATACTCTCAAGCTTATGTATACCAAGTCAGTGGTTGCAGCAACTCAAACAAGGAAAAATCCTTGAAGTGTCCCATTAATCAGGGATTTGTGAACTCATTAGAGAGTAACCTGCATTTGACCATCATGTCTGCTGTAGCAGGAAAGTCATTCTGTGTTGAGCATCTTACAGACAGGGGTGTGGTACCTAAGTCCGAGGGTGCCATTGTTCCACTCTACTCCTCCCTTATCCATTAGTTATGTACCTGACCAGACATATGCAACAGCTAGAGCATCCATAGAGGTTCCTCACAAAAAGAAAACAATGTGTTCACGGGGACTGTCTCAAAGTCCTATCCCTGTACTCGGTCTCCTACAGACTGCTGAGAGGCTATCTGTGTCTGGCCTACAAATCATCCTCTTATCTGATGGATCTGTTGAACATCTGCAAAACAAGTAACATCAGAACTATCTGATCTAGGAACCTAAATGTCTGCAGAATGAATAGGACATGCTGGAGGGACAGATGTGTCTGGAGACTACACCTTCTCTGGAACAGGCTTCCTATCCTTGTAAAGCAGAGTTTTTCCCCCACCCAATTCATGTAACTTGCACCACTGAATGGGGAATCAGAACTATACCCCTGGCCTGGCACCTATGTCTCTACCAGACAGAGGCACCCTGTAAATGCATTACCATGCATGCCCAAGCCTGCATCTACCCTTTAAAATAAAACTAGGGTATCAAAACATGTCAGATACATTTGGGAAACATGGCTATGCTTAAAAAGGCCCCCGGTGTGATTAGCCTAATAATCACCTATGAACTTGTATAAACATTAATGACATAAAGTGGGGTTTATACTATAGAGTTTTACCACCAGTTTAACGCAGGGCTCCATTCTTTTCCAGATACTTTTTACAGAACCGCAGCTCATATGTCTGGGTAGATGTTTTACATTATTTCCATGTATTCACTAAGTTCACATTGTTGTTGGCCTTTTTCCTGATCATCTTGATTTTCCAAACTTGGTCTTTGGTTCTAGTCCAAAGTTTTCATGATACTTCTGTTCAGTACATAGACATTTTTGTTACTGAAGCATTTCACTGGCAGAATCTCTCTCTGGACTTTTTATTCTCAGAAAATTGAGTAGCAGAGTCCCACTTCAGCTTACTTGCTCACTATTTGTCATTTAAACTTTCTCCCATTTGACCTATTCATCCAAAAAATGTGTTTGATCCTCCAGGAAAAAATACTCAGAAGTCAGCAGGATGTAGCCACGTAAATATCACACCTGACTGTAGATGTCCCATGATTGCTGGGGTAAACTTGCTTCTCCTCTTCCTGGTGTACCGTGAATAATCATTTTCTATGAACATTCTGGTGTCCCCAGTTTTCATGGCCAGATTTGGAGCATACACATGGTGTACCCTCCAAATTAAGAAATCCTGCAGTGGAACATCAGCCCAGTTGCTTGTTTGTGCTTTCATAAAATTAATGCAGTCTATTCCTTCCAGTGTGTCTGTTAAAGTAAAAATATCTGATCTGAAGTAGTTAACTTCATTTGTGCAGCAACCTATGGGACTCGGATCTGACCTCGGATCCGAGCCGGCAGTTTTCAACAGCTTTAGATCCGAGCTCCAAGCTCCTCCCCATACCCATAATCCCCTGCCAGCCCTGACTGACCTCAGATCTAGTTTGCCGCAGTTTACTTCAGCAGCTTGATCGAACAAGTTCCAGGCTTTTTATCACTTTGTGAGAGAATTTTAACCTTTTCGGCAAAACCGTGCGAGATACCTTGGTCCAGAGCGAAAAGGACAGGAAGACGTCTGCCGTCGGAGTCCGCTTCTCTGCTCCCCAGAGGTCCTTCTCTAAGAACCAAAAGGGTCAGAAGAAGATGTGGTTCCAGAAGTCGCAACAGTCCTGTCCCGCTCCGGACTCCCAGCCCTTCCACGGCAGAGGAGGGCAGGGTGGACGCCGCCCTAGAGGCAGAGGGGGGCCCGCGGAATGTTGGATCCAGAGAGCCCTTCTCGGACCAACCCACACAACACCCCTGAGGGGTTGCCCAACTGCTCCACTCTGGAGGCAGTCGGGGGGCGTTTCTCGAATCACCCAGCAGCTTGGCAGTCCATCACAACAGACCACTGGGTGCTTCGCATTATATCCAGAGGATATCAGATCCCCTTTTCTCATTGCCCACACAGCCCCAGATACCTCCCCGATGTTCCACCCGATCAGAGGGAGGCTGCAGCAATGGAAATCCAACACTTGCTGGAAAAAAGAGCCATCCAACACGTCCCCCCAGACCAGTGCGGGTCCGGGTTTTACTCCAGGTTCTTCTTGGTGCCAAAAAAGGCAGGGGACTTAAGACCAATCCTCGACCTCTCTTCCTTGAACCTGTCAGTAACCAAAGAAAAGTTCCGCATGGTCACTCTTCAATCCATTCTCCCCCTTTTGTGGGAGAACGATTGGATGTGCTCTATAGACCTCAAGGGTGCGTACTACCACATTCTGATGGACAGGCGATCCAGGAGGTTCCTCCGCTTCTGGCTAGGAGCCAGTCGTTTCCAATTCAGGGTCCTCCCCTTTGGTCTCACCACAGCCCCTAGGGTATTCACCAAAGTGTTAGCAGTGATAGCGGCCCACCTGAGGCTTCAGGGAATCCAGGTCTTCCCGTACCTGGATGACTGGCTCCTGACCGCCCCGACAAGGCATCTACTCTGTGCAGCCAGAAACTTTCTTTGTCTAGCTCCCCGGCTGGGGATCACTATCAACATAGAGAAATAGTCTCTTACTCCGACTCAGACCATAGACTTCATAGGGGCCAGATTAGACACAAACAAACTCCTAGCTTTCTTGACCACAGACCGACTACGAACCCTGAGGCTACATGTGCGGGCCATTCTACAATCTCCAGCTCCTCCGGTGGAATTGGTCCTGAGGGCTCTTGGCTCAATAGCAGCGGCAATCGACCTATTGCCGATGGCACGTTTGAACATGAGGGTCTTACAATGGACCCTTCAGGTCCAGTGGTCCTTTCTTCAGTATCCTCTGAGCCATCCCGTTCCCCTCAGCAGGGCTTGCAGGAGGGCCCTCCTATGGTGGCTCCAATCTCCGGACCTCCAGCAAGGCCGCCCCTTCTCTATGACCCCTCCACTAGCCACGGTGACCACGGATGCCTCCCGCCTTGGGGGGGGGGGCATTGTTCGGGCAGGACAGTCCAAGGCACGTGGAACCTCACTGCATATCAACGTCCTAGAGATGAGGGCAGTGCTGTTAGCGTTGCAAGCACTTCAGGACCTTCTTCATGTAGGAACGATTGCGATTCAGACAGACCATATGTCTGTGGTCTGGTACATCAACAAACAGGGGGGAATCAGGTCTTACCCACTCTATCGAGAGGCCATGAGGGTGTGGGAATGGGCGATCTCCCCCAACCGCTTTCTCATAGCAACGCACATTCTGGGGCGGTCCAACATCCTAGCGGACAAACTAAGTTGCACCATCCTGTTACCATACGAGTGGTCTCTGAATCCTGAGATAGCGAATCAGATTTTCGCCAAATGGGGTCAACCCTGTTGCGATCTCTTTGCCTCTCCCTCGAACACAAAATGTTACGACTACTTCTCTCTCATTTCCCCCTCCGGGGAACCCCCGAGAGACGCTCTGGTGCATGCTTGGCCTCCCGGTCTTCTTTATGCTTACCCTCCTCTTCCCCTGATGATGAAGTTTCTTCAGAAAGCCAGCCGGTTGGGGAGCAGGATTATCCTCATTGCCCCGTTTTGGCCTCATCAAACCTGGTTCCCGTACCTTTGGTCTCATCTGGTGAATCCTCCTTGGATTCTGGATCCCCGTCCGGATCTAATATTCCACCCCCTAGAGCTCCCAGTCCCGAACCTGGACAATCTCAAGCTCACAGCTTGGCTGCTCCAGTTCCACTCGTAGCTAGGACTCCCGGTATCTCTTCTCCAGGTAAAAGTATTCTAGTAGCAGCGCACAAGCCTTCTACTAGAAAGATCTATAGTAGCAAATGGAAACGTTTCTCCATTTGGGCGGAACGCCAAAACTTGGATCCTTTTACAGCTCCTTTGCTCGCTGTATTAGACTTTCTGTCAGGGCTGTTTCATCAGGGGGCGAGCTCCTCCACAGTCAAGGTTCAACTAGCAGCTATCTCTCATTATCACGTGGGAAATGAACTGGGCCCTTTGATCACCATGAAATTGTGTAAGACCTTTTTGAAGGGCACCTTTCTGCTCAGACCTCCAGTGAAGGATGTAGCCCCTCCTTGGGATTTAACGCTGGTGCTTCAGGCCTTGACAGCTCCCCCGTTTGAGCCTGCAGCTTCAGTAGATCTTAAATTCTTGTCATGGAAAACGGCCTTCCTTGTCGCTATCACCTCGGTTCGAAGGGTCTCTGAACTACAGACCCTCTGTGTCAAACCTCCATACTTGACCTTTCACAAGGATAGAGTTTACCTCAGAACCAATCCCTCTTTTCTTCCCAAGGTTGCCTCTGAATCAAATTTTAACCAGTACATTAACCTGCCGGTCTTTTTTCCAAATTACCGTAACAAAGGGGAATACAAATTACACTCATTGGATGTGCATAGACAACTTCGCTTCTACATCCACAGGACATCTGGTCATAGGAAATCCGACCAGTTGTTCGTCTCCTTTGCCATATTTAACTTGGGTAAATCAGTGTCTAAAGTTACACTGTCTAGATGGATTTCACAATGTAACCTTCTAGCATATGAAAGTTCTGGCAGGCCCGCACCTCAGGGAGTCCATGCCCACTCTACTCGATCTATGTCTACCTCTGCGGCTTTTAGAGCTAGAGTTTCTTTCGATGATATTTGTTCGGCAGCCACTTGGGCCTCATCTCATACATTTATCAGTCACTATAAATTGGACATTATCTCCAGAGGGAGAGCATCCTTTGGCTCTGCAGTGCTCCGGAACATCCTTCCATGAAGGCCACTCAAGATTCAGGTAGCTGGGGACTCTGCCCCATAGGTTGCTGCACAAATGAAGTTAACTACTTCAGATTAAGAAGTTATGTACTCACCATAACGTTCCATCTGAGTAGGTAAACTTCATTTGTCAGCAACCGTCCCACCCTCCTGCCCCCTCGCTTGCGAATATATTCATACTCAGGTCCATGGCTTTTACCCACTTTTCTTGAGAATAATATTTTTCTAGCAGTTTCTGCTGTTGGGCAAACTTGATCTGAGGTCAGTCAGGGTTGGCAGGGGATTATGGGTAGGAGGAGGAGCTTGGAGCTCGGATCTAAAGCTGTTGAAAACTGCCGGCTCGGATCCGAGGTCGGATCCAATTCCCATAGGTTGCTGACAAATGAAGTTTACCTACTCAGATGGAACGTTATGGTGATTACATAACTTATTTTTCTCTGTTTGCTGTCTCCTAACTCTACAGTTTTTTGAGACAGCTCTTGAGAAAACCTCATGTTTAGCCAGTATTTCTCTCATTTTCACCTATGATTTCTGTATTTTTATTAGCTTATTTGAATTGCTAGCTAAAGCTTTTGTTTGTTCCAGCCTTTTATCATCCTGCAGTATCTCAAGTAACCGCGAATGTGTTTATTTTTTCCTCAAAATTACTTTGTCTTCTCCAGTGCTAAAGCTGAAAAGTGATTTGCTTTTTGTTTGAAAAGCTGTGAGGTTCTTCCCAACCAGAAAGGCTTTTCCCAGACAGAGCTTTTTCTTCTTTTCCAGTTGATTTTTGCTTAATTTCTCTTCTAACTTTTTCCTTGCTGGTGTCCAGACAGTCCATTTATTAGCTAGTAACCAAATTTTATCCAAACTGATAAATTCTTAAATCCAGTAAATGTTCTCAGGTTTCACACTGAGCAAGCTGTATTGAACCTGCTACTCACTGTGTAACAGTCTTTTTATATACCCTTAATATTTTTCTTGCTTGCAAAGTGTATGCTCACTCAGTGTTTGGAGTGAACTGCTAGTTTTGTAGCATAAGTGCTTTTTCATTGTATAGTGTCTCGCATCTTGACTTGCAGGTATAGTGTGCGTGCATCTCCAGATATGAAGAGTCCTGGAGGAAAAGATATTGAATTGGAAAAAAGAGAAGGCCGTTTCAGTCAGACTCATTGTGAGGATCCCCGAGTTAGTCAGCTGATAGATTATGAATTTCTATTTTTATGCATGGAAACCAGAGGGGGCGGTTCATTGAAATGACAAGCTCATGCTATTTGTCCCCTCACAAATGTTTTCAGAAACACTATGGCAGGTGTTATGTCTTGTCTTTGTTTCCCTCGGGAGAGGTCAACACAATTTTGCCTGTTTTGTCATTGGCTTAGTATCCTTCTACTGATGCTGTTAACTTTGCCCCACATTGCCCTATGAAAGGGACCCTTTTTTCCAGGAGGAATGCTGTCTTTCAGTACCATAGTCCTGAATCGGCTAGTAGTAGGGGTAAGAGTCAGCAGATGCATACTGTTAATATCTTTTACATTTCGTAACCAGGTAACCCCACTGAACACACAGGTATCCCTTTAATCAAGTGACTTGCTCAAAGTCATGCAGTAGGTAAGTGAAGATGAAAGAAATCAAACTCTTATATCCTTGACTACAGGAAGCAGCTTGTTAACAGCTTAGAGCCTTAAACTTTTGTGCTCACTGCCAGGCCTTTATACTGTTGGAATTAGCTTTTTTTTTCCAGTTTTGCGACTTGATAACTTATGGCTACACACAAACTAAGAAAATAAAGATGTGCATTAGTGCATATTATTCAGGTAACCCTGTATGTAGGCTTCCCATATAAGTCACCCAGCAAAGGTAGATCCTTGCCTATATAATGGTGGAAGAGGAAAAGCAAACCTATATGTGGAATTCTGTACTGTCCTCTGAAGTAAGAAACAAATGGCTGCTAAATCATTCTCCTCTCCCCATCCAGCATACTGCTTTGAGACCCCATGCTGCTAGTCAAATTTAGCTCACTATGATTTAAGTTGACGCACTGTTTGCCACTGGGCCAGGTAAAATTTTGTCGTACATACTTATCACAGAAACTGTTGCTGTAACAGATGTGGAAAATGTATTACGACAGTTTACTCTGTGTTATCTAAAACCTTCTGTACCCAATAATATGTAGGAAAGAAAGCATGACCCTTCATACAGAATTTGTGGCTTCCCTAAGGAGTTGAGTTTTGTGTGTGTGTGTTTTCGTTTTCAAAACTTTTTTCCCCTTTTTTTCCCTTTCTACAGCATTGTCAGTAGAGATAACTGTAGAGGAACTAAGGTGGTTGTTAACAGTGCCTCTTATTTAGATCTTTTACCTTTCAGTACTTTTCTTTCTGAAATGGTATTAATGCAGTTTCTTGCATTTCAGATCATCTTCATGGTGGGAATAGGGCGCTTATTTCCTGATCTCACTAGGCTGTACAAAAACTGTCCAAAGGCCATGAAGAGACTAGTTGCAGACTGTGTGAAGAAAGTTAAAGAAGAACGTCCTCTGTTTCCTCAGGTAATGTTCAAATTTCTTTTAAAGATGTATTTAATGCTATAACTACTATGCATTTGTGTAAGATCTGTGCCCAGAATTCTGGTATTTTTTGGCTGTTTTGCCCTTTGTGTATAAATGCCTTGAAAGCAGTCATTTTTTTCCTGAAATTTTCAGTGTGTGTTACAGGTATAATTATCTATAAAATTAGATACACTCGTACCTGTAAAAACAAAAGAGCAGCTGCATCTTGAATTTTAATGGAATAAATCAGTGTTGGTTATTTTCATACACCTCTCAAACCAACGATAGCTGAATAATTATCCAACGAAAAACCACAGTTGAGCACAGTTGAACAAAAACCTTTATACAAAACAGAGCTTTCAGGTTAACCTGAAAGCTCTGTTTTGTATAAAGGTTTTTGTTCAACTATTTTCATACACCAACATGTAAAAATTATGCAGTTTATGAATTTCAAAAGGCCATTCTGCCCTGAATTTGACCCTTACCTCAGTGCCAGTATCCTAGGGGGGTTTCAAAAAGATTCTCTGCCAGTGCTAGTTGGCAAAGGGAGAGGTGGTCATTTAGCACAAGAGACCATCTCTGATTCAGAGACATAGTAAAGCTGCTCAGAGGAACACCTCATTATCAGCTCATTGCCATGTCTCAGAATCAAGCACTGTACTGTCAGACATGACAGAACTAGTGTTTTCCCAACCAGCCCATGTGTCACAGTGCAAAAGGCACCCACCTACACATGCATACGCACATAAACTCATCCATACTGGGATCATAGATAAACTTATTGAGTTAGGCATAAAATCCCTATATTGTCAGATGGATAGCAGACTGGCTCAGTGACAGGACACGTTGTCAGGATAGGTGAATCCACCACTGATGAGTACTAGCAGCGTCCCACAGGGCTAAGTGAAGGCCACTGTTGGGAGTCTCTGGCTCACCAAGTTCGCTGACAACATTGAATCCCTAAATGATGTTGGCATCCTACAAACTGGCCTAAACATGACAAATGACTTGTGCCAAAATCATGGTCTGAGACTAAATGCTAAAAAATGCATAATCATAATCTTCAGTAAATCAGATATCCCTGCAAATTATAATGCTGGTAGCACACCCCTAAAAGTAGACCCAGTGGTGAGGGACCTAGCAACACAGATAGTAACCTCAGCAGGTAGCTACGGTAGTGAGTAAATCCTTCTTTGTGGTTCAACTTATAAGTAAATCATGGCATCATAGGTGCATTGGTAGGTAAGGTACTAGGCTATCGGCCCTGGGGCATACATAAGCCTAGCCAAAAAAGTTTCCTGGCTTTCACCACCCAGGAAAGTTATTTTCCTGCACCCCTGTCTACTAGAGCCACAGAAGTGATCCCCAGGGTGAATTTCCCATTTCCCATCCAGGTGTCAAGGTTTTTCTTAAAGAGGGCTAATGAGGAACTTTGCTTGACATGAATGGGTAGTCTGTTCCTGAGCAAGAGAAGTCTCTGGGACGGGAATCTATCCCTCCAGCATGTTCTGTTTATTGTGGTGGCAAGGTTTAGGTCCCTGGAGCATGTGGCTCAGAGGGTTTGGGGTTTCTTTAAGTGTACCATGCCCAACAGATCTGGGTTTGACATGGCTTTGTATGTTTGGCAGAGGTCACCTCTGAGTAGGCGATAAGCGATGGAGTAAAGCTGGAGTTTTTTGAGACATATTCGCAAGAAAAGTTGTACAACTGTTACGCGTTCCGTGGACTTTAACTTTATTTGTGACTAACAGAACTTGCTGGCGAAATCGATTCTCCATCTGGAGAGGGAGGTGGTATAATGCTTAAGGTCTTTACCTTACCGACACAAGGTGCATGGTATGATTTTTACATGGGGTACTGACTAAGCTTGAAATGGGCCACAAGAGGAGTTACGTTCATCTATTATTACAAGTCAGTGAATGTATCCCAAAGGCTACCTCGTGTGTGGAATAAATTTCCCATCTTCGTAAAACAAAGTCCGTCCCTCACTCTGTCCAACAAGAATTTGGGTAAATGGATTGGGAACTGTAAATTCATTCCTGGGGTACTGCCCATGTCCCTTTTGGACAGAGGCAGTCTGAATTTTGGAGCCCCAAGTCTTTTTACAAATACCCACTATCCTGATAACTACCTCATCCCATATTTGGGGAATTTAGATATAATACTGTCATATCCTGGGTATTCTTGGCTAGGCTTATAAAGGTTATTTTTGCCATTAGCCTTTTAATCACCTATGAATCTATAAAGAAATTATATGCACATAAACACTCACCCATATGCACTCTGTAATACACACACACACACTGAGTCTACATCCCATACCCACCTCATTAGTGAAATAACTCAGAAACACACATCCATTTAGCTGCAGTCATGCCCCTACAGACATGCATCATTCCACACCGAAACACACACACACAGCTTTGCTGTACTTAACTGGACCATGACTCCTCCCCTCAGAGTGAAGGGGTGAATGCTGTCAAAAACACTGCTCAGTTTTTCCTCGTAGAGAAAAATAAAAATAAGTTTGCAAACTAATTCTGTAAGTCACTCTGCCATATTAATGTGGAGTTGCAGCCATTTCTTGAGGGAGAGCATTTGGCTAATTAGCATGAGCCACTTGCCTGGCTGCCACATTAACGTGCAGCTTCCCTAGTGAGGCTTCTCTCCTCTGTCTGGCCACAACCATGGGAAAATTGCAGCAGAAGTGGTCTGAGAATCAGAAAGGCTTATCACGATACAGAAATATTCAAGGTTATGGTTTCCTTATCTTGGTAAGGGCACCTTTCTAAATCCCAAAGACTGAAATACTTTGAGGTGATATGATATTTTCAGGGTAGGAGCCTTTACTGTTATGCTTCAGTGGCTTACGACATGATTAGTAGCCCTAAAGAAAAGCATGTATGCTTGTTAGATAATGAGGTACTTTGAAATAACATATAAAAAACAAAATATCACTTTGTCAAATGTATGTATATATGTATGCCTGGTAGAACATGTTAAAAGTGGGCATCTTACTATAACATATAAAAATACAGAAAATACTTTTCCTGAAAAAGTGTTTATTTTGGTTCTGATTTCAGTGAATCCACTAGTGATATTCAGATGCATAAAGTAGTTGTCATTTACCACTTTCCTTTTCCTACTCCTCCTGCTTTACCCCCCCCCCCCCCCCACACACACACAGACACAATTGTCTACTGTTAATACTCTCCACCATGGTATCTTTCTCAGTTCATTTGACTTGTCTTAAATCTCTGTCGTATGTCAAGGAACTTGCATTCCTTTACTACATCTCAGCAGACATGTTAACTAGATCTTCAGATTTTATTTATTGACTTTTTTGGGGGGAAGTCCAACTGGATAAGAGCCGTACCTCTCAACTGTCCATATTTTCACAGAATGTCCAGATTTTTGCCTCATATGTATGGTCTGTTCCTCATAAAATTTGTGATTTTTCTGGCAATTCACTGTGATGATCTGATGATTGAAGTCACTAAATAATGACATACATTTGAATTTCAGACTTCAAGTCCATCAGAAAAATGCGCATTAACACAAATCCTATTATTCTGGCAATTTTTTTAAGTTTATAAGAGCAGTATTTAAAGTCATGTCCCTATTTTTGGGCCTTTGTCCCCCCATTTCGTCAGGCTTTGTCCAGATTTCTAGCACCAAGAAGTTGAGAGGTATAGTGAGAGCCCATTTTCAGTGTAGGCCCAGGAAGAAAGCTACAAAGTCTTACAGAACATTTTAAGAATAATAATTATACAGTTATCAAAAGTATACAAAAACAAATGTAGTTTAAATAAACTGAATTAGACATAATATGAAAACATTGGTTGAGTAGATACAAAGTTATATGACAATGATTTATCAGTTAGAGAAATTTTAGCCTGTCTGTGGAGAAATTAAAGGTAAGTTAGTATACTACAAATGTGAATTGCAAAGTGAAGTGAGAGGAAAGCATGGTTATGTTATGTTTAGAGAGAAAACGAGAGAGAGAAATTGATTAAAGTAAGGAGGTAAGTGAAGGAGATGCTTTTGGCTAGGAAGTCGTTCACAATGGTTTTGAAGGATGGGAGGGAGAGTATTGACCTGATGGATAGAGGTAAGGAGTTCCAGGCCTTAGCGACATGGGTATAAGTATAGACAGTGCCCAGCAGATTTGCTAGGTTTGTGGACAGACAGGAATTTTTGATCTTTGAATCATAATGACTGACTAGGAACATAGCTGAGTAGAATGTTGTTTAGTCCCTGACAAGCAGCTGGGTTTTGGATAATTTTATAGGTGGTAAGATGCTGTGTATATGTTAGTTGATGGGGTAGTTCTAACCAGTTTAGAATTTTTAATGCTCTATAATGGTGTTTTCTGAAAGGGGTATTGGCTGCAAATCTAGCAACTTTGTTATAGCATTGCTGAAGTTTTGATTTTTGTGATGCCTGAAGGTTAGTTAAGGGCCTTAAGAAACAGATGCCTGGTGCCAGAGCCATGGGCTCAAGCTTAATGCCAAGAAATGTATAGTCATCCCCTTTGGAAAAAAAAAACATGTACCCATGAACTACCACATAGGTGGCAGGACACTAAACATCGAAAGTGTGATGAGAGACTTAGGGACACAAGTGGACAGTGGTCTCACTTTCGATAACTACATCGCCACAACAGTCAGGAAATCCTTCTGCATGGCACACCTCATTACTAAGGGCTTTTCATCCAGAAAAAAGGAGGTCATTGTCCCACTGTACTCATCCCTCATTAGACCCATTGTAGAGTATAATGCCCCATTTAGTATGTACCTCACAAGACATCTGCAACAGCTGGAAAGGCCACATAAATACCTCACTAAAAGAATCACAGGCCTAAAGCAGATGCCATATGCTGACTGTCTAAAAGAAACTCCAGCTATACTCTGTGGCATATTGTCTACTCAGAGGCAATCTCTGCTTAACATACAAGGCCATGTCAAACCCTGAGCTGTTGGACATGCTCCACTTAAAGAAATCCCAATCCCTCAGAGCCACACACTCCAGGGATCTAAACCTTATCATCACAATGAACAAAACATGCTGGAGGGATAGGTTCCTGACCCAGAGACTCCCCATACTCTGGAATAGACTGCACATACATGTCAAGCAGAGCACCTCATTGGCCCTCTTCAAAAGAAACCTTGATGATTGGATGGGAGATAGGAAATTCACCCCGGGGATCATGTCAGTCACCCTGCTAGACAGGGGCCCAGAGAAATAAATATTGTGGGAAAAATTTCCAGGGAATTGTTATGGCTAGGCTTGCATAGGCCTTAGGGCCGATAGCCTAGTACCAACCTATGAACCCAGTAAGGGTGGGAGCACCATAAAGAAATGTGGGGAGGAGATAAGTAGTGGCAAGTGCAGCTTTATTTGTGTCAGTGAAAAAGTTGCTCTATAAAGCACCCCTAGTTTTTGATGAGTTTTTCTTATGCAATTTTGTATATGCAAGTCAAATTTAAGATTATCATCACTAATAATTTACAATAAGAAGCAAACTTCAGTGGTTGTAAAAGAGGACTTTTAATTTTTTTTTTCATGGGAGGGGGATTGGGGGGTAATTATTATTTTTTTTTTTTTTTGAGGTGAGCATTAGTCGAGTTACAAAGCCATGTTTCAGTTGCTTTTAAAGCTTCCCAGCAATTTTTTGGAGGTGTGCCAATTTGTCAGATGTGCAAATGAGTGTGGCTTCATCTTCGCATTGTATTAGGGAGGCCTGATTTGTGGAGGGTGTTGATGAAAATGTTAGAGTACGGGACCAAAGATAGAGCTTTGTGCTACACAAGTGGTGACTGGGAAGTTTGGAGAGGGTAGAGTGCCATTTTACTGACTGATACCTAGTGAACAGGTAGCTTTTGAACCACAGAAGGATGGGCTGAAAGACCTGTTGAAGACATTCAAAGTAGAAGTTTGCTGTAACAAATTCTGTTGAAGGCTTTAGACAAGTCTAGAAATAAGGAGGAGACTATTTTGTCGTTATCTCTAGCTTTATTGGTGGCATCTATATATGTTAGAAGTGCATTGTTAATACTGTTCATAAGTTCATAGGTAATAATTAGGCTAATGGCCCTGGAACCTTTGCAAGCCTAGCCCATAGAATTGCCCTGACATTGTGCCGCCCGAAGTTAGTTCCCAGTGCCTCTGTCAAGTAGAGCCACTGGAGTGATCCCTGGGGTGAACTTTCTATTTCCGATCCACTCATCAAGATTTCTCTTGAAGAGAGCCAGTGAGGTTCTCTGCTTGACATGTATGAGAAGTCTGTTCCAAAGCATGGCTAGTCTCTGAGTTATGAACCTGTCCCTCCAGCAAGTTCTGTTGATTGTGGTAATGAGGTTGAGGTCTCTGGAGTGTGTGGTGCGGAGAGATTGGGATTTCTTTAGATGTAGCATTTCTAACTGAGCTGGGTCAGACGTGGCTTTGTAAGTCAAGCAGAGATTGCCTCTTAGTAGACTATTTGAGAGAGAGAATAGCTGGAGTTTTTTTGAGTCTATCCTTGTATGACGTGTTTAAGGACTTGGATCCTCTTCATGGGGTACTTTTGTGGCCTTTCCAGCTGTTGCATGTGGCTAGTAAGATACATGCCAAATGGGGAATTATCCTCGATGATTGGCCTATTGAGGGAAGAGAAGAGAGAGATGATGACCTCTTTCTTCCTAGATGCAAAACCCTTGGTAATGAGATGTGCCACATAGAAGGACTTTCTGACCACAGTGGCAATGTGGTGGTCAAAGGAGAGGTTGCTGTCAACCTGTGTCCACAGATCTCTTATAATGCCTTCAGTGTTTAGTGGACTCCCATCAATGTAGTAATTAGTGGGAACTGAGTTTTTCCCAAAGGGGATGGCAACACATTTTTTTGGCATTATGGCAACACATTTTTTGGCATTAAGCTTAAGGCCATGGTTTTGACACCAGTCATTGGTCTCAGTGAGGCCTTTCTGTAGGATGTCTACATCACTTGGGGAGTTAATAATGGCTCCCAGCTTGCAGTCGTCTGCAAACTTGGTCAGCCAGAGTCCCTCCATGTTGGCTTGGACTTCTGAGAAGTAGATGCCAAACAGGAGAGGACCCAGGACTGATCCCTGTGGGACTCCAGTCGTGACTGGTTGGCAATCTGACTCGAGTCCGCTACTTTCACATTGTGAGTTCTGTCTATGAGCCAATTTGCAACCCACCTAGTGATATAGGGATTGATGCCTAGTTTGGTGAGTTTATCAATAATTCCTGAGTGGGGAATGGTATCAAAGGCCTTGGCTAGATCGAGGTAGGCTGTATGAGATGCCTTCCCCTCATCCACAGCTCTGGTGACTGACTCAAAGAAGTCAATCAGGTTGAGCAGGCATGATCTACGCTTCACAAAACCAAACTGCATGGGCTCTATAGTTTGGAGATTCTGTATATCCTTGTTAATTAGGTGGGAAGATTGTAAACCATGTTGTACAGGGGACATGAGTTCTTCCTGTGGAGATAGTTTAACAGTTGTATTTGAATATATTTTTCAAGTATTTTGGAGAGGGGGGGTATAAGATTGCTATAGGTCTAAAGTTTGTAATGTCTGTTGAATTTCCTCTCTTGTGCAGTGGGATAATGTATGACTTCCAGAGAGAGGGAATGTGGGATTCCTGGGTTGACTTATTTATTAAGATTGAGACAAGGTAGGCAATGCTATTGGCTGCTATTTTAAGGTATTCAGTTGGAAGGTAATCAGCTGAAGTAGGGCTTGCTTTGAGTTTGAGTAGTTTTGTATAGGATGTGGGCACAGGTTTGAAGGTGAAAGTGAATGTGGTCATACGTGGCTGCTGGCCAGAGTTAGGATTAGATGTTGGGGAATACTTGGTTACAGATGCTATGCTAGCTGTGAAATAAGAGTTGAATTGTATTGCAGTTTCAAGTGATGAATTATTGGGAGAGGGGTTTGGGATGAATTTATGGTCTGGATGCAAGATTTCTTTAATGGCTGTCCAAAATTATTAGGATTGTTTATTACTCTTCTGAAAATTGTTATAGCATGTCTTTTGTCTTCATATGTTTGCATTTCAGTATGATTGCAAAACATCAAGATAATGTGGTGGTTTATATGTTTAACATTCTTTCCATGCTCTTTCTGTATCCTGCATTAGCATTCTACTCTTTTTGGATAGCCAAATTGCACTATTTTTCAGTCTCTCCCTTCTAGGAGGTGTAAGGCTATTTGGGAGGAAAATTGTAGGAGAATTAATTTGCACCATCATCTAAAAGGGGATTTTTCAGTAAGTTCCATTTAATAGATAAGGGTAGTAATGAACATTTCTGGGTTAAACTTGGAAAGGTTGCATGTTGTTTTATAGACATGTTGTTTAAGTGGATATGTGAGTTCTCACTTTTTTATTTCTCCAAATCTTTTGGGTGTTCTAATACTTTGAACGGAATGGACCCCATTCCCAAGTCAAAGTTCATGAAATTAGTATTGTTTCAATCTTTGATGTCAGCCAAAAGTGCTCTTCACCACACCCGCAAAGTACCCAGTAATGACTCCTCCTGCAAATTCGTACAGGGTTACATGGATTGGTAGCATATCTAAATACGACTGTAGGTTCTTTTTTATAAGACCCATTGCTCCTACTACTATTGGAACTGTCTGGGTATCTTTCTTCCACGTTCTCATTTCTTCCTGCAAATCCTGATATTTTATAACTTTGTTTCTCTCTGTATGCAAGACATTGTAGTCACTGGGTGTGGCGATTTCAATGAACAATGCTACTCTTGTCTTCTTTACTTGGCTCACTGTATCCATTCTTCTAGTGTTTGTCTTTTCAACTGGTGGTAATGGGTGATCCCATGTGATGTTAACTTCTTCATTTTCTGTGATGCTTTGTGGCTCATGTTTTCAGTGTTTTTCAGCCACTTCAGTACCGTAATCTTTGCACAATCCCCAGTGAGGCTATCTTGCCACATTATTATGCCTTTCAGTATACAGTCCTTCTGCCAATAGTATGTCGCAACCAGCAACGAGGAGTGTGACTGTTTCCAATTCGAAACCTTCGATTGTATGTTTCTTCCACGTGTTCAATAGACTTTGTAAACCAACATGTGCGCAGCCAACTGTCTTGGGTTGCCAATATTAACCTTTCATCGGTTGGTTTGAATTCACCTCTCCTTAACCATTCCTACATTCATTCCTGATCAACATGAGGTTCTTTCAGAAGTTTTCTATACTTGCAACTATACTTATGCTTTTTCCACATTTCTTGCCTTCTCATCTGGTCCTTCACCTTATATTCTTTCTTTTGTTTTTTGGCACATTCATTTGCTGACTGATTTTTATCTACTTCTGATTCGATTTCCATTCCTGCTTGATACCGATATGCTTCTGCTAAATTAAGCAGATAAGTCATCTTAGATTTAGTCTCCTTGTGTTTCAAAACTTTCACTGTATTTGGGTGTTGAGGTCAGCAGATATGTGTGGAGTCCCACAATTGCAGATCTGTACATGTAATCAATTTCAAGGAGGCCCATCCCTCCTACGGAACAGGGAATATATAATCTTGGTATACACACTGATTTTTATACGTCATTTGGTGAGCATGAATCATTATTTAATTTATTTATTTAACATTTGTTTACCAGGAAATTCCAACTTGGAACTAAGCTAATTTTCAGTGGAGGCCCGAGGAGAAATGCTCCAGCTGCATGTCTTTGTAAATGGGAGGAAACCGGAGCACTCTGAGAAGACTCACGAATGCAGGGAGGATATACAGTCTCCACACAGAAGGCATCCCAGCCAAGAATTGAACTGGAGAACCTCTTGCTGTGAGGCGACAATGCTACCGCTGTACCACTGTGCCATCTAGCATCCTTCTTGTTTTCCTGTGTAATCTGTCCAACACGTTTTGCGGCCAGTCAGTCACTTCAGAACTGCAAGTTTGGACAGGAAGAGCAAATTGGTTTATAGCTTGGATTTTGTTCCTAGATGTCAACACTGTTTTCAGAATTAATGCAAGTCTTCTAAAGCATTCTTTACTAAGTTTTATTCGCATTTGTTCATGTTTTATTGTTGATCCTTCATCAATTTCCAAATATTTATAGACTCCCTCTTGTCAAGTTCTTTTATATCACATTTTTGTCCCAAACTAATGTTTTCTTGGTGCTGTGGTTTTCCTGCTTTAAAGGTTGCTTTTGCACACTTATCAAGACCAAATGACATTCTTATATCATCTGAAAAGTTTTGACAATCTGCAGCTGTGCTTTCAGTTCCTCATCTGATGAGCTATATGGTTTTAAATCATCAACAAAGAGGAGATGAAAGTCTTTACACTTTGTTGTTTTTTAGGAGCCAAATTGTAGCCATGGGCTAAGCTGTTAAGTTAAATGGCTTAACAGGTTAATGGCAAGACAGAATAGCAGTAGTGACAGAGAGTCACCCTGGAACATCCCCCCTTTGAATTTTTATCCCTGGGATGATAATCTGTCCTTTATCATGGCATAATTGTAAAATAATCTTTCACTGTTTCATGGTCACTGTAATGTAGTCAATCAGTGTAGGGTGTAGCTTATACATTTTTAAGCACTCTTTTATCCATGAATGTGGGATACTATCAAATGCTTTTTTGTAGTCAGTCCATGCCATACTTAAATTCTTCCCCTTTTTACAGTTCTCTGGTATGACTTTATTTAACAACAAATGATCCTTTGTTCCATATGGATTTCTTTTATTGCCCTTTTGTTCTACTGCCATGTTTGAGTTTTTCTTCTAAATGACTATAAACCCTGTCAGCATCAGTTCTCATGTATAGTTTATACGTTGTCCGAAGGCAAGTTATTGGTCTATAATTTTTAGGATAGCTTGCAGGTTCACTCTTAAGTAGGAGCGTTGTTTTGCCTGTTGTTAGCCAGGTTGTTGTCTGATCGGGCTGCGCATATAAATAGTTCTTACTTATGGCTAAATCCTTGTGCACAGATGTTAATACTTTTAACCAGAAGTTAGGTACTGCATCTGGGCCTGGAGTTTTCCAATTAGAGGCTTTTCTTAACTTTGTTTCAATCTCTCTGGCTGTTACTTCATCCCATTTCATATACTGCACCTTTTAAACTTTTTATTCTTTCTTTTACTACTTCTATCCATTTAGCATATTTGTTGTATTCCACAGGATATTCATAGATACATCTCCAAAATGTAGATACTTCCTCTTTTTTTGGTGGTCTTTCATCTCCTTTTACTTTATTTCCCAATTATCTATAAATTTTTTCTGGGATATAAATAAATTGCTTATTTTGTACTTTTCCTTTATATTTATCTGTGTATCTTCTAGGTTTTTCCACCTGTGCTGAAATTTTTAGTTTATTTGCGATACTGCATAATAGAGCCTTGTTTGTTCTAATACTGTGCATTGCTTTAATCATATCTATCTTTCTTAGTATTTTTGTTGATCTGTTCAATCTTCTGTAGTCTTCTAAGAGTGATGCTTCTTGTCTTAATTGCTTTATAGTTTTCTCTATTTGATACTTCCATGATGGTATTCAATTTCTTCCCTTCCTTTCCCACACCACCCTGTGTTCTTGTGGTAGAACTTTATCAGTTATTAATTTAACAGCACAGTAATATATCCTGTTTGCTTCTGTTATACTACATGAATCCCTATGGGCAGTCCTAATTACTGTATTCATTCGTTTTATCAGACTTCTGACTTTTTGGGTTTTATTGACCTTCTGCAGTCTATTTCTCTCATTGATCTTAATATATCTATCCGGGTCTATATCAGAAGCTCGAACTTTCAACAGTTTGAGTCTCTAATGGTTGACACCATATGAGCAAACTTTTGAAAGCTCAAGCGTTTCAACGGAGATTGCCGTAGGGAATATTTCCCTTTACTTCACTGTAGTGCGATCTCGGAGTTGGTATATTTAAGTAGTGGGGGGTGCAGGAGGGCTTGCCCCCTGCTCCGAGCATTCAGGTAGTTTTTTTTTGTTTTTGTTTACATTTTATTATATGTTCGATGTTTTAAAACTTTGCTCATATGGTATTGATCATATGAGCTTCGGAAGTTTTAAAACTTCGAGCATATAACATAGGCCCATATCTATCCATGTCTAGTTAATCAAGCAACTCTTCTCTTAGCTCATTTTCTTCCAAACTGAGGGCACATCCCTTGTTTTCCATTTCCTGTGGGCATTCTGTAGAAAGTTCTATAGCATCTTCCTATGGCACCTTCTCTTCAGTTTCATCCTGTGCTATCTGTTGCTCTGTCATATGGGAACTCACTGGCCTATCACTCTTCAACATTGACTGGATCAGAGTTTCCACTGTTTTCTGTTCCTTTCCTTGCTGTCTAGTTTTAAGTGAACGTTTATACTGGTTTCCTGTGGAAGGCTCCAAAATATCTTGATGTGGCACCTGACCAATTGCTTCCTGTTCCACTGGTTTTTCCTTAATTTGGATATCCATTGCTCTATCCTGTTTTGATGCTTTCTGCATTCAGTTTTTCACACTGAATCCTTCACTTTGCAGGTACTCCATAACCTCAGTTTCTATTTCTTTAACTTGTCCATTAGTAATGTCCTTTTCTACTTTTCCTGTTTGTCTTCTTATTTTTGTATTGTAAATTTTTCCATGTCTGGATTCCTTTGTCTGCATTTCTCTTCATATATCTTTGGTGCTGCTCTTTCTGTATTGATTAGTTTTGCTTTCTCCTTTGCTTAAATATTACAGCATATTAAATCTCTCTTTCTTTCCCATATCCATATTTCTTCTTCATATGTTTCCTGATCTTCCTGTTTCTCCCTACTTTGGGGACTCACTCCATCATGCTGTGATGTAACCTGTGTTAGACCTTCTGCACCAAATCCTTCACTTCACAGGCACTCCGTAACTTCAACTTCTATTTCTTTAACTTCTACTTTACTAATCTTCTTTTCTTTGTTACATCTTTGTGATATTTTTTTTTTATTGTAAAATTTTCCATATCCGAATGCCTTTCCCTGTATTTCTCTCCTAATATCTTTGGGGCTGACTTCTTTATATTGATTAATTTGTCTTTCTCCTTTGCATAAATGTTGCACCATATCAAATCTCTCTTTCTTTCTCATGTCCATATTTCTTTTCTATATTTTTAAAATATCTCTAGTTTTTATTGTTTATATTTTCGCACTTCCTCAGATGCTTCTTTTTTCAAACAGATTAAAGTTTCTTGATCTATATATTGTTTTTAACAAATCTGTTGCATTAGTGAATGCAAATTTTCATTTGAAGCTTCTGACAGTTTTTGTTGCAAAAGTATTTTTCTTTCCTCTAATTTCTCTCTTAATCACTTTGTATATCTTGTGTCTGGAAATTCTGGGGTTTTGCATAATTGTAACAATACATAATTTTTTTCTTATCCTCAATAGTCCACTCTATTGTGTTTATGGCTCTTCTTTGGCCTATCAGTTTTTGTGATTTTTGTGGACTGCTACTTGCTTCTACGACATGGGGGCCATCCTCCTCCTGGGCCTGGCCTGGCCCCATTGTAGGAATGTTTATGTATTTTGAGGGTTCTGCACTGTCTTTTTTTCCAGTCATGGCACCAGTGGGCCTACCAGGATTGGGTACTTTTTTATCCTGGGTCTTGTGCACCTAGCTATCTCTCTAAATTTTTGAATACTGTATCAATGTCAACTCAGTGAGATTTTGTGAAAACCAGGGTCCATCCCGTGAAGGTACTCAACAAGACTTCAGGATGAGTTTACTTTCAGCACTTCTAGTCTGCTTTGCTTGCTGACATTTCATCTCTCCACTTGGAGATGTCTGGATTGGGATATAATCACTGAGAGAGTCTTGACATTGTACCTGTGGTGGTGTATTTGCTAGAGTCTGGTACTATGATCCAGTGTAATAGGGAATTTGATGCCTTGCTGTAATGTGTGAGACTATTAATTAGTTGTGTGAAAAGATATAATTTCATGCTAGATGTAGGGTAGTTTGTCTAACCAATTGACATTCACATCACCTAGTAGTAGTTTTTTTCTTCTTATGCAATTGTTATGGATATCCAATGTAGGATATCTTTCAGTATAGCTGTATTGTAATCAGGAGGGATTTTAAAGAACACCCATTCATCCTCAACCCCTTTTTCCCCATTTTGCACATGGGGTTGAGGTGTCACTTCTGCAGTGACAATCCTCTTGAGCCAGATTTTACATCACCAGGTGGTTAGCCCTGCTGCAGCAGTACATTCACCCCACTCACTCTCATGCACGCACTCGCCTGTGGCCAATTTAGATTGTCCAGTCCACCTACTGCATGTCTTTGGAATGTGGGAGGAAACTGGAGCACCCAGAGGAAACCCATGTGACTGCAAGGAGGACATGCAAACTCCACACAGAAGGCAGCGCAGCCAAGAATCGAACCAGAGAGCCTCTTGCTGTGAGGTGACAACACTAACCGCTGCACCACTACAACCACATACTTGTTTACAATTGTTTAATTTTAGGAAAGTAATAAGAAACTCTGCTGAATTGAATTTTGGTATTGGTTTGTTGCAAGGGAAAATGTGGTAGTTGGGAAACATTAAAGCAGTACCTCCATCTTTCCTCTTTATACGGTCATTACAGATGATATAGCAGACCTTCAGGTCAAATTATAACAAATCAGTGTATAGCCTGTACAAAGCAATTAGCAAAGAGGCACAAAGTAGAATAGGTTTTTGTTCATTTCATGAATGCAGAAACCTGGCAGATAGGGAGGCTAGGGAGAATCTATTGGTCAAGAGACAAATAGGATGGGGAGGATATTGTAGCTACTTTCCAGCAAAGGAAAGGCATGTATTTGACTAGATGCACAGTAAGGCTCTTCATGTTGAATTTGCTTACATTGTACAATGACAACTTTCTCATTGAAAATGGTTAGGAGTTGGGTCTTCTGGCAGAGCTGCTGCAGTGTCTTGGTCAGATGTATCCACAGGCTATTTATTATGACACAATTCTCAGTGAAAGCATTAGTGAGTTGAGCCTTGTGGTTGAGCTTCTGCAATATCTGGGCATTTTATAATAAATAATAAATAGCTATGTAACATATATTGCAGGATGGGAGTGCATGGATCAAAGATGTAAAAATGTTAATTGTTAAGGTAGTAGTTGGCAGTATGAACAAGGGGGAGTTGAAAGCAAGAATTATAGTACATGATATAATTGAAGCTTATGACAATGTACAGCAAAACCAATGTGGCAGACACTTAAGACATATGAAACTGGGAGAAATGTGGTTACATTTTTACAAGAATCATGGAAGTGTGGACTTCCAAGATAGTTGTACACTGATCAGCAGCTTAATTTCATCTCTCTTAGTGTGAAAACAGAAACTGAGAAAAAATGGGCAATGAAACTCAGTTTGGATGTCCTTCGGTTGCTGACTAATGTACATTGTCCAAATGCCAGCAAAGAAGAAATTTGGAGAATCTGAAATAAAATCAACCAGAAAAGGTGAAGAGAAAACACTGGTTGCAAAGAATCCTGTAGCTGTTCTGCAAAAAGCAGTTCAAGTTTCAGTCTTGGTACAATAGATGACTTCCTGTAATTTAGAGGAAAAATCAATCAAATGTACTTACAGATGATTAAAATAAATGAAATAGTGAATGAATATATCAACTCAAAAAACAAAAGGCTAGAACAATTAGAAAACTCTGTAACTAGCTGTTCAAATGAATTGATAATACTTCAAAAATTAGACAGTGAAATGCAGAAAAGGCCGGCTGAGTATGAACCTTCTCAAAAAGAGCGGTTTCAAAAAATAGCATTAGAAGAGAGTGGACAGAAAAAGCATGAGATTTTCTGCATTAACAGAGAATCTGGAAGGAAAAGTCTGCATTTAGTTTATGAAAGCACATAGCAACTGGAATGGATACTTCAAATCTGTACTCTAAATCTGTTCTTTAGAAAAGCAGGTAAGACATATATTAGTAAAGATGCAGTCATACAAGCCGAAAGAGTTGATGCTGACAAAACTGACAGAAAAGTATTAAAAGTTAGAGATGGCAGGGGGTTTGTGAAAAATTATTATTCACTGTACAGCATTCAAAAGAAAAACACATTTTGTCCCAGCAGTCGGCGAGTCTTGAGAGGCAGGTATGGATCCAGCTATTTTCAGAATATTTTTTTCTGGAGGATTAAAGACACTTTTGGATGGTAGAACAAGCCAATGAGGAAATGAGGTTAACCAGCAAGAAAAAGGGGACTGTGCTTCTAATCATTATGACCAAGTTCATGGGTTCATACTAGGCCAACGACCACTGGGGCCTTTATAATCCTAGCCAAACACCCAAAATCATTGAGAGACTTGCCAGTGAAACCTTTTCCATTCTTCCAAAGGAAAATGCTTGAGAGACAGAAAAACACAGGAGTTGAATAGACTGATCAGGAGTATTTTGGATTATAACCAGACTCCAGTGTTGGGAGATGGTGTTGTTCAGGAGGAAGTGCAGCAACACTGAAATTAGTGACTAAATGGGGAACTATAAAGCTTCAGTCACATTTGTGAAGTATGGCTTTGCAAGAAAAATTGGCTAGGAAAGACTAGAATCTTGTCAACTTTAAGCTTGTGAGTGGACTGTAAAGCATATACCCCACTTAGTCATTATTGTTTAGAAGGTCAGAAAGGAGGCAACTTTAAGTAAAAAATCATATTAGCATTGTATAAAACAGTTTCATGATGTAAACTACATGTTTATACTGTAAAGCAGTTTTGCTTAGTGTGTATTCCAGTATTTTTAAAAGTGGGGTGGGGAGTCGTTTCAGTGACTGTTGTATATGTTAAAAGATTGTAAAGTAAACAAGTACTTTTTCTTAGTTGTAGAAAATATAGCATCTGCACTATAAAAAGGCAAGAAAGGCTAGACAGAAGCAAATGTAAGTGTATATAATGCTGTAATCTTGGTCTGCTGTGGTGAGGTGGGACAGAAAAGTGTGCTGATTGTTATATGTAGAATTAAGATAATTGTTATTTGTAGAATTAAGCTAATTGTCATTGTTTTTACAAGGGTGGATGTTTGCATTAATGTCCTTGTCTTAAACTATAAATATGTTTTGTAAACAAATCAGCTTAAAAATAAGATAAATGATGAAAGCCACAAAATGCTAATTTTCTTGCATCTGCAAATCTATTTTTTTTACCATTAACAAAGCTCTCAGTTGGAGACAAAAAGTCTGTAGCTGAAGGCAGTTGGGCAGGGAAATTCTCTATATTGTGTTCCAAATGAAATGTGCAAAGATTCCATCATGCATTTGCATAGTTTGTTTTTTCTCCTCATTGATGACTTTTTACATGGAAACCAGCTGTCTGGAAGTGCAGACAATTAATCTTGAGAATTTGGAGCACTCTGCTGAGGGAAATGCACAGTTTAAAGGTAGACTAGAAATCAGTTCTGTGAAAAATAGTTTTTAAATCATGGGCAGTGAGTAAGAAATAGTAGCTTCCCCAGCAACACTGACACTTCATTGCAGTTAATAGAAAAGTGCACACTTTTGTTTTGTTTAAATGTAGCCAGTGCATTTTTTCTTGGGGCTAATAGTTGATGTTTTCTGAAAGCATGCTGGCTGTACCCCCCCCCCCCATTTAGGAGGGGCATTGACATAAGAAGAGGACATACAGCAATCATTGTGAGAACACAGGCTATAACATGCACCTTAGCAAGGATGACCTTAATTTTAGAGTAGGTAGCACCTGTGGATACATCTGCCAAGTTGTAACAATTCCTATTTTCATAGTTAAAATGTACACAGTCTGTGTGTGTGTTCTAAGTTAGTAAGGAATGGAGTTGTTTTGAAAATGCATTTAGTTTTTTGAGGGTTGTCATTAAAGCAAAAAGACTTAAAAATGTGACAAGTTCAAATGGAGATGAGAAGAAACAATTTTATGAAAGACCAGCCTGCCAAACTGTGTGTGTGTGTGTGTGTATAAGACAAAATGAAAATACACATTCAGAAAAACTGTTATTTACAGTACATGGAAACAAAAGCTTTTTTCATAATGACTAATCCATCCATGTTATCTTGGAGTGTAAATGGTCTTACAGGTTTAGACAAAAAGGAAGGAATATTTGTATTAAGAAATGCAGAGTACAAATAGCACTGCTGTAGTAGATGCATTTGGAAAGAAATGAGCATGTGAATTTGACACAGGAATGATTTAAGGACGACTGTTCAGCAGAATATCAGGGACAAAGGAAAATGGGAATAATACTGTTCACTAAAGGGGTTTCAGTAGTGATAGAAGAGGAAAAAGGCAATAGTGATATATTTGTGGTAGTTGGGGACTATTGGCAAGGAAGGGGGATTATGCTGGCATGTATTTATATTCCATCAAAAAAACTGCTGTTATGGAGCTTAAGAAAATTTTGGGAGACATAATCAGCTTTCATCAGGAAATATCACTTATAGGGGATTGGAATTTGATTTCCAATAGTGAAAATGTACAAGGGACCTAGATGGGAAAGTACAACAAATGGTGGTAGAGTTTTGAAGAAATTCATGAAAACATTTAGTATGGAAAATGTTAATTCAGTGTAGTTATTCAGACAAAATTTACATATTATTCTCCAAGGTACAATAACTGGGCAAGACTGGATCAAGATAGTATTTCACAGGATCATGTGCATTTAAATGAAAGCTTCTGCCAACATCCAGTAGCTATTTCCAATCAGGTACCCAAGATAAAAATGCAGGGTAATGACGTAAAAATGAGACACAGGTACTTTCCAACCTATCTGTTGAAAATAAAGGAATTTAAGGAATGATTAGTGAAAATTATTTGCGTTACTAGGGAAGTTAGAAATTTCTTCAGAATGGATAGATAGCGAATGAGATAAGATGAAAATAGAGATTAAAATATGGTAGAAATTGTAGAGAAACCTATGGTTAAGGTAATAGGAATTATTTAGGGAGGTCTGACAAAGGTTGAAGTAGTGTAGAATAAGGGGGGTTCTAATAGAACAATAGGAGCAACTGCAGATTGATAAGAGAAAATAAGGGAGTATTTGGATAATATGCATGAGTTTAGACTGATGTTAAGCAGCTATTTTTGTAACATCTCTAGACCAAAAAGTGTTTTAGCCCAGTGATTTGGACAAAAGAAAATAGAAAGGGTTGTGGCCAAAGTTAGGAAGGCTGTGACAAAAACAATAACCAGAGATCCTGTAAATGTATTAGAGATATTTCAGAAATGTAATGAAAAATTGCATACAGCAGATACATGTGTAAACCAAGAAAGAGCACTAATAGAAATATTATAAAATATAATCAGATCCTGCAGATAGACTAGTGGTGGACCGTAGCTGGGATAGCTACTAAAGTTCAAAAAAATGACACGGATATATGAAACTTGAATTATGTCACTGATAAAACAGAACGAAAAAGATGAAAAACACTCCTTTTAAATCCACAGAAACCTCACTGCCGAATTGGCAAGATGTTGAACTAAGTGTAACAAAGACTGTTACACACTGATGTTTAGCAGTTCAAAAGTAAGTAGGACTAAATCTGTTTATATCCCAGGCATATACATTCCTATAACTCTTCCAATGATGCAAAGTAACTTGAACACAACTCACAACAGTCTGTGGGGAGACCACAACAAGCATAAAAAGTACCTTAGAATGTTTGTAAAGCTGATGAAATGTTGTAGAGCAAATGCCTGGTTGCTCAGGAAGTCCTGACTATCCGTATAGCTTGTGGTAGAAAAATCCAATACTTTGTAGTTAGAAAAACAAGAAGCTTCCTTTGCAAACTCAATAGTTCCAGACTTGCAGGAAGCAAATGAAGCACTAGCACAATTGCTATAAACAAACTCAGAGTTCCAAACTCATACACTGTTATACACTGATGTTTAGAAGTTCAAAAGTAAGTAGGACTAAATCTGTTTATATCCCAGGCATATACATTCCTGTAACTCTTCCAAATGATGCAAAGCTTGAACACAACTCACAACAGTCTGTGTGGGAGACCACAACCATAAAAGTACCTTAGAATGTTTGTAAAGCTGATGAAATGTAGTAGAGCAAATGCCTGGTTGCTCAGGAAGTCCTGACTATCCGTTTAGCTTGTGGTAGAAAACCCAATCAATACTTTGTAGTTAGAAAAACACAAGCTTCCTTGGCAAACTCGAGTTCCAGACTTGCAGGAGCAAATGAAGCACTACAATTGCTATGTAAACAAACTCAGTTCCAAACTCATAGGAAGCAAAAGACTTTCAGCCTTTTGCTTCCTATGAGTTTGAAACTTCTGAGTTTGTTTACATAGCAATTGTGCTAGTGCTTCATTTGCTTCCTGCAAGTCTGAACTATCGAGTTTGCCAAGGGAAGCTTCTTGTGTTTTTCTAACTACAAAGTATTGGATTGGGTTTTCTACCACAAGCTAAACGGATAGTCAGGACTTCCTGAGCAACCAGGCATTTGCTCTACTACATTTCATCAGCTTTACAAACATTCTAAGGTACTTTTTATGGTTGTTGTGGTCTCCCACACAGACTGTTGTGAGTTGTGTTCAAGTTACTTTGCATCATTTGGAAGAGTTACAGGAATGTATATGCCTGGGATATAAACAGATTTAGTCCTACTTTACTTTTGAACTTCTAAACATCAGTGTATAACAGTGTATGAGTTTGGAACTTCTGAGTTTGTTTACATAGCAATTGTGTAGTGCTTCATTTGCTTCCTGCAAGTCTGGAACTATTGAGTTTGCAAAGGGAAGCTTCTTGTGTTTTTCTAACTACAAAGTATTGATTGGGTTTTCTACCACAAGCTATAATGGATAGTCAGGACTTCCTGAGCAACCAGGCATTTGCTCTACAACATTTCATCAGCTTTTACAAACATTCTAAGGTACTTTTTATGCTTGTTGTGTTCTCCCACACAGACTGTTGTGAGTTGTGTTCAAGTTACTTTGCATCATTTGGAAGAGTTATAGGAATGTATATGCCTGGGATATAAACAGATTTAGTCCTACTTTACTTTTGAACTGCTAAACATCAGTGTGTAACAGTTTTTTGTTACACTTTAGTTCAACATCTTGCCAATTCGGCGAAGCAGTGAGGTTTCTGTGGATTTAAAAGGAGTGTTTTTTCATCTTTTTTTCGTTCTGTTTTATCAGTGACATAATTCAAGTTTCATATATCCGTGTCATTTTTTTGAACTTTAGTAGCTATCCCAGCTACGGTCCACCACTAGTCTATCTGCAGGATCTGATTATATTTTATCAGTTGTTTGTTCTTGCACAACCTTACTAATAGAAATATTATGGAACACTTAGTTATGTCAAGGTTAGATGAAGGTGAGGCTCAACAATGACTATAGGAGGAGATGAGAAAAATGGTGTACTGTCAGTCTGCAGGCAGTTCTCCAGAAATGTATGATATTCCTGTGGGTATTTGGAATTTAGGAGTAAAGAAAGTGATATAGATCTGGAAGATTTTTTAAATAGTATTTTAAAAGGGTAAGTGCCAGCATATTGGAAAAAGCTGTGGTGTCTGTTTTACCTAAAGAGAGTAAAGATCCGTTTTAATTTTAAACCATTATTATAAAGTGTTTGTCTAAATTAGCTAAAAGAATGCGAAGGAGTTGCCATAATTGATATATTTTTATCAGTGTGGTTCTTTGGAGGGGATGCAGACATTTGACAACATTAATAGAACAGTGGTGGACCAGAGGATAGTTGAATGTAAGAAAAAGTGCTGCTGTTGATGGATCTTGGTACAAAGAAATCATTTGACAGAGTAAGCTGGGATTTTATGCATAGGGAAGTGGAAACCTTTGCATTCCCTGATACAATAATAAGGTTAATTAGGAGGATATATGAAGGGGAAGCAAGAATTTAAGTGGGAGTTGTTTGAACAGAGGAATCAGGCATGGATCATCTCTTTTGCCTTTTGCTTTATATTTAGAGCCATTGGTAAAGAAAATAAGGGGCAGAGAAATTCAAGGACATAATTGGTACGATAATAAAGAAAAGTTAGGTTTATTTATAAATTATATTTTGTACTTAAATCCAGAAAAGAACATCTCAGTATTGTGAGCATGTGTTTTGAAACAGGTTCAAGTCTTTTCAGAATATAAAATTAAAGAGGATAAAACAAAGGCTATAGATGTAAATTAGGTACCCACACATGACTTGTTTCAGCAATATGGGGATCTGATAAGATTAAGTTGTGACGATGTGAGGTATCGCTAGCTATGCAGAAGTAGTAGGGCAGTGGATGACATATGCCAGCAAAGCTAGCTGGAATTTTTGTAAAGAATTGTATGTCATTTGTATGTCAAACTGATTTGTACAGGTGGTTGTATTGAAAAATGTATTTGTAAAACTGCTTGTGTTAAAAATGTACCAACAGTGTGTCCTGCTGGACAGAAGAAATATACATGTATTGTTGCAACTGTTGAAATGTATATATTGTAACAAAGGATACTGGAACAGAAAGGGTTAATCTCAGTTCAGCCAACTTTGAAAAATAGTAACAAATTAAATTACATGATTTAGGCTATAAAGATTGTATCTTACAGTTCTCAGTGCAGCCAGAGACAAAAATTCTGTACTGGGAAGCTTTCTGTATTTGTTTTGGAGCTGACTAATTGCTACTGTGGAAGGGTGGAGGTTTGAAATTGAAGTTCATCGTGTTTCACTGTTGCAGTCATTACTCTTGGGTTATCCTGCTGGCAGGCTGCCCGCATTTGGCCTGAATTCCAATGTCTAGGTCCGGCGTCGGTTGCTGTCTGCCTCTTCCCTGACGTCTGTGCGCCAGGAGTATAAAAGATGCAGCCGACGCCATTTTCTTCAGTCTTTCTTGCTGTGCGGTTCTCGAAGCAAAAGCAGTTTGCAAGTGCTGGTCGGCCGACTCCTGAGATTTTCACAGACGAATTTCAGATCCGAAGTCTTCATTAAAGCGAAGTACCCCATCGGGGAAACTTTTTTCTTGCTCCAGACCGATGTCAGAAAAAGTTAACAGTTTTATTTCTTGTGGGAAGCAAATACCTCATAAGGATTTTCATTATAACTGTATTCCTTGCCTAGGCCCTGATCATAATATTGCTAGCTGTCGGTTTTGTGCTCGATTCAACCAACGCACTATTAAGCGTCTGTTTGATTTTGCTTTTCATTACTTTGGCCGAAAATTCAAATATGTAATGCCGTCTTAACAGCCGATGACTGGAGTTTCTAAAAAACACAAGGAAAAAGAGAAGGACAGGAATCCGAGATCCAAAACCGACGATGAGGCTTTCGCTAAGCCAGTCGCCGGTTCGCTGGTTCTCAGTGAGGCGCTTTCGCAGCCTCTGACGCCCGCTACCTCAGAGCCACAGGCCGGTGACGACTCCCACGTGGAGCCAGCTAGGCCTCTGGATACTCAAGGTATTGGACACTCTGAAATCATTCCCTCAGATGGGTCCGGAGCCGCTGAGCAGGCATCGGCTTCTGAGGGTGTTTTCAGACCTACACAGCTATATGTAAAGCCTACTTCATCTTCTAAAGCAAAGACTAAAGCAGCTTTAAAGACAAAGAAAACAAGTACAGTATTCTCCAGGACAAGCTTCCTTGCCTAAGAAACAGATGCTCAAAATGGCCGAAGACCTTATTACCTTGATCAGGGGTCCGCCCCTCCTGACAAGAGGCCTAGGCAAGAGACAGACTATGACTCTTCAGATCAGGTTTCCATTTCCTCTGACTCCTCTTCTGTACAGGGATACTCTCTTCCTCCCTATGAGGATTCTGATGCTGAAGAATCCTTTCCTTCAGCCTCTCCTCCTGAGGATTATTCTTTTGGGGAAACCCTGCATACCATGAGGGAGCAGTTCCACTGGGAGAGCCAAGATTACTCAGAATCAAAGAAAAGGCTTAGAGTTTTTCTTTTACTTCCTCAGCACAGGCCTCTTGCTATTCCCCATGTGCTAGACGTTGTAGATGATGTATTCTCAGAGTCCGGCCTTTCTCCAGACTCCTTACCTCCAGCTCCTGTTAAACCAGACAGGTACTACAGGGTTCCAGATTCACATAAATTTCTTTATAAAAACTATGCAGCTGACCCAGAAACTATTTCTCAGGGTCCCAAAGGGGTTAAGGCCGCTACTGCAAAAAACCCTATCCTTTTTGACAGAGATTCAAGGGCACTAGACAGATGGATGAAAAAGGTTTACACTTCTGCTACTTTGGCTGTGAGGGCTTTAAATTGTCAATTTCATATGATTAAATATCAGCAATACTTAATGCCACTGTTAAAACAGAAAATGTTGGTCAATTCTGATTGTGCAGAAAATAAGGAAATGCAGGATTTATTACATGCAACTGAACAAGTGGGAAAAGCATACATTGCAATGTGGTTTTGATTCTCTGGAGGCCTCCTGCAGGGCCGCAGTTATGGGTTCTGTCATTAGGAGGCATGCTTGGTTAAAGGAACAAAATCTGCCTGATCATGTTAAAGCAAAATTATTAGATGCTCCATTACAGCATGATACTTTATTTGGTGTTAAAGCAGAGGAGGTTTTGAAGAAAATGGAGGATAAAGCAAAATCTATGCAAACAGTAAAGGATTTTTACAGATTCAACCACCAAGATTTAGCAGGAACTGGCCTACAAAGAATTGGTCCTTTCCAGTGTCGGACAGGCCACAAAGAGGCCGATACAGACGTCCCAGAGGCAGATCCCAGCCCCGGAGCTCATACAGGACTAAACAGTGGGGCGCTTCTACCTCCAAAAGTGGAGAAGACAAAGCACAGCCATACAGGAAACAGTCCCAATGACTTGCCTCTGCCAGCACCCAGCACTTATCTTCTTGCAGCCCCCTTAGGGGGAAAACTAGCACTTTTCTCTCAAAATTGGCACATGATCACCCAGAACAAATGGGTATTGAATATAGTGTCCCACGGCTACAGGTTCCACTTTCACACCCTGCCAAAGGCATGCCAAACCTGCCACACAATCAATGGGCAGAGGCGCAAAAACAATTTTCGTCCCTTATGAACATGAGGGCCATTCAGCAAGTACCACAGCAAGAGCAGGGACAAGGATTTTACTCTACTTTTCTTGGTACCCAGATGGACCTGTCTATTCTGAACACATTTCTGGACATTCCAAAATTCAAAATGTTAACTCTGCAGCAGCTTCTGCCCATGCTGGACAAGAAGGCTTGGCTTGTAACTTTGGACCTAAAAGAGGCATACCTGCATATCCCAATCAGACAATCTTGCAGAAGATACCTCAGATTCATAGCTGACTCAATGCACTACGAATTCTCTGCACTGCCCTTTGGCTTATCTACTGCGCCCAGGGTCTTCACAAAATGCCTGGCACCAGTAATTGCTTTTTGCAGACAGAGGAATTCAAATATATCCTTACTTGGACGACTGCCTTATACAAGCAGAGAACAAGGACACTACTAAAGCATCTGGCGTTAGTAAAAAGATTATTAATTTGCCTAGGGTACACAATAAACGAAAAGAAATCAAAACTAGTACCCTCTCAAGAAATAATATTCCTGGGTGCAAGCTTAAATGCAACTGCCCAGATGGCTTATCTCATGCCAGACAAACAAAGGCAACTAACTTCTTACTTCAAAATGTTGGCAACAAAGACCCAGTTATCTGCAAGAAAAATTCGGCAGGCTTTGGGCTTCATGGCATCCTGCATTCTGCTAATTCCATATGCCAGACTGCATATGAGGAAACTTCAATGGTACCTAAAAAGTGTCTGGACTCAACATTGTCAAAGCCTGGAAGCATTAATTACCCTCAATCCTTGCATGCAACAGAAGTTTCGATGGTGGGCACATGCCTGTCACCTCAACAAGGGATAGCCATTCACTCTACCCACAGCCAGGCAGTCAGTAACAACAGATGCATCAGATTATGACTGGGGAGCACACATGGCAGGAAAATGTATTCAGGGCACATGGTCCACAAGCCAAATTCATCTACATATCAATCAAAAAGAGATGCTAGCTGTTCAGAATGCCCTGACAGCTTTCAAGGATATACTCCATCCAGGACAATTACTGATAAGGATGGACAATACTACAGTCATGTGGTACATAAACAAGCAGGGAGGCACACATTCCTACCCCCTCTGCAGACAAGCCATGACTTTGTGGGACACAGCATTGACTTATCAAGTACACCTGCAAGCACAATTCCTGCCAGGAAAGAACAGTACTCTGGCAGACGAACTAAGCGGAAACCTCACGGATCCCCACAAGTGGAAACTGGATCCACAAGTCTTCAGCATGATAACAAAGGAATGGGGATGCCCAGACATAGATCTAGTTACCTCCCCTCACAACTGCCAACTACAGAAATTCTGCACAAGGACTTATCACAAGCAAGCATGGAAAGTGGATGCTCTGTCATTCATCTGGAAAAGTCTAACAGTATATGCCTTTCCTCCTCTGCCTCTCCTCCCCAAGGTACTCCTAAAGGTCAGACGAGAAGCCAAGAATGATTCTGATTGCCCCAGTCTGGCCATGCCAGCACTGGTACCCAATCCTACAAAGCTTGTCTCAAGGCCCAGCCTGGACATTGCCTCTAATTCCTCACTTACTGACCCAGCGCAACAATCAGATTCTGCGCAGCCAACTCAGGACCCTAAATCTGGCAGCATGGCGGATAATGTAACCATTCAAAACACACCTCTCTCTAAAGCAGTGATGGATTTTATTTTGGAGGCCAGGAGGCCCAGTACCAGAAAATCTTATGCAGAAAAATGGAAAAGATTCTGTGCTTGGAACCAGGCACAAGGAATAGACACATCTGTACCAAATATTCCTCAGATTTTACAATACCTAACTGAGATGCTGGACAAAGGCCTATCCTTTTCATGAATTAAAATTCATGCCTCTGCCATTTCAGCTCATTACAATATGGAACCTCCTATTTTTTCCCATCCATTGCTAAGGCAGTACCTCAGAGGGGCCAAAAACATAAGACCTCCAAGGAGAGCCCCAACACCTGCATGGGACCTCAATTATGTCTTGGAAAAACTCACACTGCCGCCTTTTGAGCCAGCCAATACAGCTGATATAAAGTTTTTATCTTGGAAAACAGCTCTGCTCCTAGCAATAACCTCTGCAAGACGAGTTTCAGAGTTACAGGCACTCATGGCTGTGGAACCTTTCATCATTTTCCATCCAGACAGGGTTTCTCTAAGGACGGACCCAACATTTATGCCTAAGGTAGTGTCCATTGTGGCCCCTAACCAAACCATTCATTTGCCTACCTTTTATCCAAACCCACAGAATAAGGGTGAGAGATTTCTGCATTCCTTGGACATACACAGACAACTACGCTTCTACTTGGACAGAACTAAAGCTTTCAGAAAAACTGAGCAACTTTTAGTGGCACATGCTCCAAGATCTCAAAGAAAGCCTATCTCAAAACAGACTATTTCAAAATGTATAGGCCACTGCATTTATTTCTGCTACTCACAACATGGCAAATCAGTGCCCAAGGGCATTGGGCCTCATTCTACCAGGGCAGCAGCCACTTCAGCAGCCTTTCTCAGAGGAGTACCAACCAAAGACATTTTAGAGGCTGCAACTTGGAGTTCAGTGCACACTTTTACAAAGCACTACCATTTACCTCTCTACTCTAAATCCAGAGCAGGCTTCGCCACTGCAGTTCTGCAGGGCCTTATAGCCTCTCCTAATCCTATTTAGGCCCAGCCACCCAACCTCAGCTTTGGGATTCAACCCAAGAGTAATGACTGCAACAGTGAAACACGATGAACATAGTACAGTTGTGTACCTACCATAAATGTAGATGTTCGAGTGTATTCACTGTTGCGGTCCAGGTTACCCACCCACCATCCCCCTTTTCTTTGCTGGGACTTACCTATACTTCTCTATCTTATACAACCTATGTGGTGTATTTGCTTGTAAATGAAGGAAATGTTTATTTTACTGCATGCATAATTATTGGCATAATTTTTTAGCCTACCATTTTGGGGACACCTGACATCTGGGGCAAGAAAAACTGAAGAAAATTGCGTCAGCTGCATCTTTTATACCCCTGGCTCACTGACGTCCGGGAAGAGGCGACAACAACTGACGCTGGACCTAGACTTTGGAATTCAGGCCGACTGCGGGTAGCCTGCCAGCAGGATAACCCAAGAGTAATGACTGCAACAGTGAATACACTCAAACATCTACATTTATGGTAGGTACACAACTGTACTTTTTTTTACTTCCAAAAGCTGCAACAAATCTTAGCAAGCTCTATGTATGTGTATTATTGACATATATTTACTAAATCCTGGCAGCCTCTAGCTAGGGGGGTAGCATGGGAACCAGAAGTCATATGACCAGATGTGTGAAGTCATTCTGTAATCTAGGACAAAAATGAAGTTTTAATACTAGATGAGAGAGAAGTCTCAGAACAGTCTGTTTTTGGAACCTGACAAAGAAGGAAGACCACTCACCTACTTCATCTTGCCTTGCTCTAGTAAGTGACCATGGAATAGTAATTCTTTAGATCTGTCAGGAAAATATAGTGAGATTAGTTAAATACTGTTTTTCTGTATCTGTTTGAATCTATTCATCTGTGTTATTTTAATATTCCCTGTGACTGACACTCTGGTGTTTTTTGTAAGTGGATATTTAATATTTTAATTTTCTTTTATTTATTATTAAATATATTTAAACTTTCCATTGTGACTGGTCTTTTAGATAATATTTTAACATTTGGGATTACTTATAAATATTTGGTGACACACTGTGGCCTCTCCTGAAAGCCTTGCTGTTTGGTCAACAGTACCATTTGTATTAATATTAATTTCATTCAGTATAATTGGGTACCCTTGGAAGACCCTTAGAGTAGCTGGCTTTTGGAGTACCTGGTGGCAGTAACTACTTTATAGTTTGGGCAGAAGTGGGCATAGCTAGTAGATCTGTGCCAACCTTTCCTGTGTGTGTCAGTCATATCTCAGAATGTGTGTGTCAGCTACTTGGAGCAGGGACACGAAATACTGGTTTCACAGAATATAGTGGAGGACTTGGTTTGGACACTTGGTTGAGGACTCAACTCTATAGCTGTGCCATTGGGGAGTCTTATTGGGGATCTGGAGAGAGAGAGAGGGAAAGCCAGCCCCCCCCCCCCCGGACTGCTTGTGTTCCCTGTGTGCTCTCCAGTGTCAGTGGTGAGGATTCAGGCTTCTTGAATACTGGCCCAGAGAGGGGACGTCATGTAAGTATTTAGGAGTATGGGCTAAAACTGCTTATGTTATGGCAGCTAAGGATGTATGGGAAGAGACTAAAGAATTATGCAAAAACTCAGAAACTGAAGCTCTTGTTTACAGATAAGGATAGTAAAATGCAAGCAGTGGAAATGCTTTAGTCCCTTCTGATTTATATACAGGTGAGACATAATCATATCACCCAGAGGAGAAATTGTGAACAGTAATTAACAAAAAAGTTGAAATTATCTGAGAGGGGAAGAAGGCAAGAGTTAAGTGGGGTAAACTGATCCTCCCAATAGAACAAGGTGGTTTAGAATTGCCCGATCTGAAGGGATATTTTAGCATTACACCATTAAGGCTCCTATACGTAACCAGCAGAAAGCTGTAATTCAAAATGGAGAAGAATTGATGATTACGGGGGGATTCAAGAAGTAAGACGAGTGGGATTATTGATGCAAATCCTTAGAGAATCACCGCAACCATACAGAATGTGATATTCATAAAGTTGCTGAAATTATTCTAAGAGCCAAACCAGCAGGAATTAAGCAAGGAGATTTTGCCAGTAGGCATGACTGCAAATAGGGGCACAGAAAGCAGACAGGATAGGGCTGGAACTTACTGGAAAAAACTGTCAAAAGAATCAAAGTATTGGGAGCAAACAACTGGAGAAGGAAATGTAATAGAGTAGGAGGCCAAGAAGAATTTTGGACTGCCGTTTAGAGACTGCGTTCCATACCAGGGATTGATGTCAGAGTCTTGGCAAAGAAAAACTGCTATGAACGGCATGTTGTGGTATAGTTTTTTTGTTGAATCTAGAATAGAAGCTGCTTTTAAAGAAGAGATAATTAGTAGGCCATATAAACTATTGTATGATAATTATATGAATCAATCAAAAGCAGTTAAATAAGATGGGAAGAGAGACTGGAAAAGCAGTTATCATGGGAATAATGTGAGGAAATTGTTATGGCTCCCAGTTAAGCAACAAAAATCGAGGTGGTTTATGATTTTTGCTTAAGTATTTTAATACCCCAAGCAGACTTCAGTGAAATTTTTCCTCATGTAGATGATAAATGCTGGAGATGTGATGATGAAGAAACAAGTAATTGGGAACATGTTTTTTGAGAGTATGAGTTGGCAGATTTAAAAAAAAAATCTACAGAGTACTCTTGTCAGAAATATTAGGGAAGCGAATGGCTGTAACTAAGGAAATGATTCTTTTGAGCTGAGACACAGGGTCTAAATTGCTTCGACATAGTAAAAAGCCTTATTCATTTTAATTCTGTTAGCTGGCAAAAACGCAATTATTAGAAATGGAAATAAAAATTTAAACCAACTGTGTTTGAAGTGTTGAATATTGTAAAAGAGATAAAAATAACTGTATCTGGGATCCTTAGAAGAGGGAAGGAGCAAATTATGGGAATTTGTGGGAACAGTACATGTAGAATAATGCTCAGATGGAGGATAAACACATGATGTATATAAATAAAAATGGTAATATGATTTATTTTCTGTTAATGTGTATGCACCTGTGTCTTAAGTGGCAATTTAATAAAGGTGTTAAAATGTGTATAGAAGCTCATGGATGAGAGTATTAGTAAATGAAGACATTGTTCAGAAGGTGAGAATGTGTATGAATATGTGGTGAGATTGTTTTGGTTAATGCCATTCCTCACATCTTCTTTAACCAAGAATTCTGGACAAAGCCAAAAACAGTGCGAGGAATTTTTTTTAAATATTCAATTCAGTTGAAAAGAGTAATGCGGCATTAACATGCATTTTCTGAGCAATAAGTAGTATGAAACTCTGTCTGGCAGTAGTGACTGGCTGTAATCCTCAGTGATTTACCAGAAAATAACATTTTTGAATGATGTGCAGGGCAAAGAAGTGGATATCAAACATTGGGAATGTTCTGCAAAAATCTGAAAAGTTGAGAGGTATGTTTAATGCAGTAATGGTACATGTAAGCAGTGAACAGGGTGATAAAAGGTTTATGTATAAAGATGAAGTAAAAGTACAGTTAATTTCAGTGTATGCAGATTTAATTTTAGTTAATAGGCTGTACGTAAAAGAGGTGGTGGGGTGGTAGAACATTTCTGAGGAATATATGTTAAAGTGAAGTGTACACATTATATGGATAGTGAAAATGGTTATTTATTTTACTATAGGAATTCTATTAAAGTGCTTGGGGTAGAATGTAGAAGCTGTTAATAAGAAGGGGAGGAAGTTGAGTGAAATAGAAATAGTAAATCAGCTTCTTTAGAGGGAATATTTGTTTCTGGAAATAATTATCTGTGTAATGTGGGAATCAAGGTTTGACCTAATAAAGAGAAGGATGTTGTATAATTAAAAAGAGAAATCCATTATTAGACCTGGCTTCTATTGGTGTTAACGAAGGTAAAAGATAAGAAAACGTTTGTGGTAAAATACGAGGAATGTTGGAAATGGAGAAAATAGAAAAAAGAAAGAGCTTGGTGTTTAGGAAATGTGGGAAAATATAAAAAAATGAGTATAAATACAAGTATGGTAAGTTTACCAGAAGTGCAGGGTACGTTGCTATGAGCAAGTGATGGAAAAGTATGATTATGCTGACGTGGTTGGGGTTAAAAAAGGAGGAAGCAAAGATGAGAAGAAAGGAAAGGCTGGAATACATATGGGAATTGAAGATTTTTTGGATGGTCATGTTAAAGAAACAACCTATTAAAGGACTAATGATGTGTATACAGCAGGAAAAAAAGTGTCATACTTGCGGAGAAGAAGAAGCTGTTAACCATTTATTATTTTACACTAAATTCATGCCGTTACAATCAGCCTCTATATTAAAGAGAAACTTCCTTCCTGTATCAGGATGTACAAATTTGACACCTTCAAAAATATATTGGCAAAAATTACATTTCCTAGTTCCTCTGACTGGCCTTTGTACCTTCATATCTATACTACTTCTAGGGTAGCATAACCTCCTTTTAAGAAATGTATTATTATTATAAACTAAAGAGGGCTTTTCACCTACTAAACTTGCTATCTCTGTATCGACTTGTAAGATATGCCAATTATTCTGTAGTATCCCCCGCAATGCTCGATTGTCACTCGTATAAGTGACTGCCACTGCTACATTAGTATGTCTCATTTGTTGTTTAGTATTAAAACTCCCCCTATTTGAATAGTATGGCTTTGCCCTGTCCTTTCTAATATGTCTAGCATAATTACATGCATCCACAACATCCTTGCTACCATAGCCTCTGCCTTCAAAATCTCTTTTTAGTTGTTTCAATTCAGTTTCAAAATCTCTCTCTCTATCTGTAAGTCTAGAGCATCTCATGGTTTACACCCTCAGTACATTGCGAAACACATGCTGGAGGTGCATACTTGTTCGAATCGATGTAAATACGTTGCCCTTTGGCAGTGTTTACAAAAACGATTAGTGTATAGAGAAGTCTGATTATCTACAGTAAGTCTAATGTCCAGAAAATCTATTACTTCTCTGGAATATTGACTCGTAAATTTTAGAAAACTACAACTAGTATTTAAATGTTCAATAAACAATAGTAGATCAACCTCTTCACCCTCCCATAGAATGAAGAGGTCGTCCACAAAACATCTGTACAGACGTAAAGATGTATTTACCACAGTATTGCCAAAAACAGTATTTGCTTCCCACTCAAACATAACGATGATGGCGTAGCTATAGGCACAAGGTGTGCCCATAGCTACGCCAGACACCTGTAAAAAATACTCATTGTCAAAGACAAAGGCATTGCTCTCTAGCACTAATGCTAATAGATAATATATGAGATCAACATGTCTCTCATCATATATCGTGTCGCATCAAAAAATCTTTCACCATAGTAATCCCTTCACCGTTAGGGAATCCTAGTAAATAATGACTTCACATCAAGTGTTGCCATTCTAGTCCTGTGATGTACACATGCCCCCTTAGTACAATCAAGCAGGTCCTGTAAAAACTGTTTACTGTCATTTAATATATACTCACATTTCATTAGTGCAGGTTTTAGTTGTTTTTCAGTATATATATGGACAATGGCTCAGTCAACCAGCCATTGCCTGACACTGTCAGCCTAAACAGTGGCCTTAACAGATCTTTGTGTATTTTAGGTAAACCCTGAAATGTGGGTACCAAGGGCAATTCAACCATAAAATATCTCTTGTGATAAACAGTTCATTCACACATGCTACTAATAACCTTTTCATGAATAACAGTGATAGCTTCTTTATCTATACATTTATAAACTTCATGGCAGAGAGCATTTATTTCAAAGAAGAAAAATAAAATAAAAATCCCTGTCCATCACTACAGTTATCCTGCCCTTATCAGCTGGGCGAATAACCACTGATGTTAAATTGTCTATCTCGCCTTCATTCTTGCTGGATGGGTTCGGAGCCGACCTCGGCTCCGACTCGGCCACTCTAAAAGCTCGAGAGTTGGTTCCACCGGCTCGAGGCTCCCCTTATATCCAACAATGCTAGGCGGTATTACCTCAGATCTCGTTTGCCGCTACAGCTATCCAGACGTGTTGCTTCACCGGCTTCAGGTTAGTGTAGGAACTAGTTTAAAAAGTTGATTAGAAACCCTTTAATTTAGTTTTCCATACAGTTTCCCCTTACCTTAAAGGTCTTTGATCCCTTTAATCTAGTTTTCTTTATTTTTTTACCTTAAGAACTTATAGTTCTTCCCTTAGGCCTTCGGGCCCTCCCATTCCCTTGGAGTGTGTGTGTTTTCTGTAGGGACTTATAACAGTAAACAGCTAATTACTTAGTTTAAGTTTCTGTTTTTAGTTTATAGTGTAATCGGTGTGTTTGTGTTTGTGTGTGGTTACACTTGTTCCTTGACATGTCCAAGGATTTGAAAGTCTCAGGCTTCAAGAAGTGTGACTCCTGCTGTCAGAAAATGTCTCTGACAGACGGTCACACTTCTTGTGTGTACTGCCTGGGACCTTTACACCTGCAGGACTCTTCTGCTGTATGCCATGGCTTCAGCCCTAGAGTCCTGCAGGAAAGAAAGAACAAGCTCATCTTAAGGGGCTTGCTTAAGCCTGAGGGTCCCCCTACTGCTACTTCGGGTAAACCCTCTAAGGCTCATAGGTCCTCGGCTCCAGCTACTGAGTCGACGCCTAAGGCTTCGAAGCCTACTACGACATCGGCTCCGGCTGGAGCCGATGAGACTCGAACTGCTACTTCTGTGGTTCCCTCGGCTCCGGCTGGAGCCGAGGCATTGGAAATTTCTGAGTCGGCTCCGATCAGACCATCGGAACCGACATCTAGAAAGAGGTCCAGGTCACCGTCCCTTGGCTCCGTTCATTCGGCTCCAGCATCTCCCTTGCTGTCTGAACGGAGCCATAGATCTCACTCCTCTAGATCATCGAGGCTTTCGGATCATGACCTTCAGAGGGTAGTGAGTTGACTTCTTAAGTCCGAGGCACTGGCCCAAATGCTTCAGAGCCCGACTCATCAGTCGATGCTTAACCCTATCCCTCAAAATGTTCCTCCTCCGACTCCTTTGAGCTCGGAGCTGGGGCGTTTCGGAACCGAGACTGTGGTAGCGTCAGAACCGATACAATTGTCTTCGGTTCCGCTGCGCTCCGATTTCTTCCTTGGAAGAATCTCGGCGCCGGACTTCCCTCGTCGGCTCCGAGGGGGTGAGTGGCATCGGACCCTTGTCCGACCCCGCTCGCCCTCTCGGCGCTTCGGCGCTGGTGAGTTCGGCTCCAACATCGGCTTCGGAGCCATCGCTGTTGGTGCTGAGGGAGGTTCTCAGCTTTTCGGAGCGGGGACCTTTGGCTCTGCCTGACAGGGGTGCCTTCGAGGTCATGCGGAGTGTGTTGGAACCCGGTTCAACTCCACAGTCGGCTCCGTCCCTCCCTCTTCGGTGCCTCAGGTTATGTCTGCTCACTCCCTCATCCCAGACCGCAGAGAGCCAGCTCCTCAAGAATCCCCTGTGGGGATCTCATCCTCTTCCGAGGCCTCTCCTGAATTGGCAGGGGAGCCCCCTAGGAAGAGAAAGTGCAAGAGGAAGCACATAGACTCACCTGAGTCTGTCACCTCTGACACGGATTTAGAGGATTCCGAGGGTTCCCCCCGTTCCCCTTCTGAAGATGTCTCCTTTGCAGACATTCTAGAGATCCTGAAACAGAGGGGAAATTGGCCAGCCCTTAACCCTTCGGAGGATGAATCTGTGTATCTTGAGGCGTTTGGCTCTCGCCCTTCCACCTCCTGGGTGTCCCCCCCCTTTGACCCCCTCATGCAGGTGGTAGCTAAAAAGGCTTGGACGGCTCCTGACTCAGTGGACCCCCACCCCCAGGAGACCTTCAAAGTTTATCACAGCACCAGCAGATAAGCAATTTCTGACTAAGGGAGTTTCTGTGGATGCGATGGTGGTAGCTGCTGCCACTAAGAAGGAGCTAGCTGATCCTTCGGTACCTGTCCATCCTCCTAACAAGGAATCTAGGTCTATGGACAGGTACGGGAAGAGGATGTTTTCGTCAGCGACCTTTGCTATGCGTTCGCTGAACTACCTCTGTCATTTCACTCGTCTTCAAAGAGACTTGATCAAGGAAGCGAGTGAGATGTTAAAGGATCCTACAGCTGCGGGTTTTCAGGATAAGATGAACGCTCAGCTGGCTACCCTAAATTCTATAGCTAACTCCTCCATGCGCCTCCTCTCATATGCGGCTGATGGAGCGAGCAGAGCCGCAGGGACAGGTGTGGCCTTACGCCGGCATGCCTGGATGCGACTATGCAATTTTGCGGACCCCTTTAAAACGTCTTTCACTAATTCCCCGTTTGATGGATCATCCCTCTTTGGTCCTCAAGTGAAAGAAACCTTGACGAGGTGCGAGACGGATGGCAAAACTCTTTCTGCCGTCGGAGTCCGTTTTTCTACTCCTTCTAGGCCTTACCCCAAAGGCCAGAAAAGTGGGAAAATGTGGTTCCAAACAATCTCAAGGGACTTTGCCTGACGACAGAGTCGGTTCCCTCCAGAGGCAGAGGAGGGAACAACAATGGTAGACGCCGCCTAGGGGCAGGGGGTCCGCAGAACCAGGGCAATCGAGAAACCTTTTCCGATAAGCCCTTCCAGCATCCCTGAGGTGTTGCCCGACTGTCCACCTTCGGAGGCAGTCGGGGAAGATTATCACTGTACCCAGAAGCCTGGCGATCCCTAACTCAAGACAAGTGGGTACAGTCCATCATTTCAAGGCTATTCCATTCCGTTCTTTCAGATTCCAAATCAATCAAAAATCCCTTCCAGATGTTCCACCCGCTCAAAGGGATCAAGCAGCATTGGAAATTTCAAAGTTGCTTGCAAAAAGAGCCATTCAGCCAGTGCCAGCAGACCAGCAAGGTTCCGGAATCTACTCCAAGTTCTTTTTGGTTCCAAAGAAAACAGGGGACTGGAGACCCATTTTGGATCTCAGTATCTTGAACAAGTCGGTCAAGAAAACAAGATTTCGGATGGTCACGCTACAGTCCATCCTACCCCTATTGGGAAAGGAAAACTGGATGTGCTCTATAGACCTCTAGGATGCGTACTATCATATAAAAATGAACAGACGCTCCAGGAGATTCCTCTGCTTCAGGCTGGGAACCAGTCACTTTCAATTCAGAGCCCTGCCCTTTGGACTCACCACTGCCCTCCAGGTGTTTACCAAATGCATGGCAGTGGTAGCTTCTCACCTGAGACGTCAAGGATTCCAGGTGTTTCCATACTTAGACGACTGGCTCCTCACAGCTCCTACCAGGCATCTTCTTCTAATAGCCAGAGACTACACCTTTCGCATTTGTCAAAAGTTAGGTATCTCAATAAATTGCGAAAAGTCTGTTTTGTCGCCTTGTCGCTATTACCTTCATAGGCGCAAATCTAGACACAGTCAACATGTCTGCGAGACTCACAGACCAAAGAATAGCAGACATACGCAAACTGGTCTCCCTTCTCTTCCACAGCAACAGAGTCAAAGTCAGATTAGTTCTGAAAGTACTGGGGATTATGGCGGCTGCTATCCCTCTACTTCTATTAGCCAGATTTCACATGAGAATCCTTCAATGGATGCTCTTCACACAATGGTCGTACCAACAACTTCCGATGTCCCACACCATTATGATTACGCAAGCATGCAAGAATCATCTTCTTTGGTGGATTTCTTCCCCCCAGCTCGTCCTGGGAAGACCCTTTGTTCCTCCCCCTCCGGTTGCTACTCTGACAACGGACGCCTCCCTGATCGGGTGGGGGGGGCATTATCAGGGCAGAACAGTCCAGGGCATATGGCAACCAGACGAACGCCACTTGCATATAAATGTTCTAGAGATGAGAGCAGTGCTTTTAGCGTTGCAAGCCCTTCAAGACTCTCTTCCCTTGGGAACGATAGTAATCCAGACGGACAACATGTCTGTAGTGTGGTATATCAATAAACAAGGCGGAACCAGGTCCTATCCCCTATGTCGAGAAGCACTCAGACTGTGGCAATGGGCGATTTCTTCTCAGCGGTTTCTGATTGCAACGCACATCCCCGGGAAGTCCAATCTTATCGCGGACAAGTTGAGCAGAGCTATCCTCATGCCTCACGAGTGGTCTCTGAAAGATTCTATTTTGGAGAAAATTTTTCTCAAGTGGGGTCAGCCTTGCTGCGACCTTTTTGCTACTCCCCAAAACAGCAAGTGCAGAGATTATTTCAGCCTATTCCTATTACCAGGCCAGCCCAGCAGAGACGCTCTAGTCCAAGTTTGGCCCCGGGGACTTCTGTATGCATTTCCTCCCTTCCCACTAATCTCTCAAGTGATACAGAAAGCTATCGCTCAGAAGGCCTCATTGATCCTCATTGCTCCTTACTGGCCTCGACAGGTTTGGTTCCCCTTTCTACATCAATTTCTGTTGGAGCAACCTTGGCATCTGGACCTAGTTCCAGATCTTTTGATCCATCAGTCGGGTCAGTTACATCGCTCCCTCCCCTCTCTGAACCTCACTGCTTGGTTCCTCCAGTTCCAACCTTAGCCAGGCTTCCTCAAATATCTCATTCTGTTTGAGATATCTTGATAGCTTCCCATAAATCTTCCACTCGGAAGATTTATCTGAGTAAATGGAAACGTTTCACCTATTGGGCTCAAGGAAAAGACTTAGATCCTTTCACTGCTCCCATCCAAACAGTTCTGGATTTTCTAGCTGAACTTTTTCATGTAGGTTCATCTCCTTCTACTCTTAAAGTTCAATTGGCAGCTATATCTAACTTTCATGTGGGCATCTCAGATTCTGCCATCATGTCCCACAAGCTTTGCAAAGCATTCTTGAAGGGAGTTTTTCTCCTTAAGCCTCCGATAAGAACTCCTCCTCCTTCTTGGGACCTTAATTTAGTTCTCACATCTTTGATTCTTCCCCCTTTTGAACCTGCAGCTTCTTGTTCAATGAAATTGCTATCCTGGAAGATTCTCTTTCTGGTAGCTATTACTTCAGCTAGAAGGGTCTCGGAACTTCATGCACTCAGCTGTCGACCACCCTATCTGTTGTTTCATAAGGATAGGGTATCCTTATGGACCAATCCATCCTTCTTACCTAAAGTGGCCTCTGTGGCAAATCTAAATCAAGACATAGACCTCCCTGTGTTTTTTCCTAACTTTTCTAACAGGTCTGAACAAAAATTGCATTGGCTAGATGTTCATCGTCAATTGAGATATTATTTGGACAGGACCAAACAGATCAGAAAAACTGACCAGTTGTTTGTTTCTTATGCAGAAGGTAGAGAGGGCCTTGCAGTTTCTAAGGTATCACTCTCCAGATGGCTAACATCCCTGATTTCCTTTGTGTATGAAATTAGACACCAAAAGTTGCCTAACAAACCTAAGGCTCATTCGACTAGGGCTTTGGCTACCTCTTTAGCTTTCCAAGACAGGCTGCCTATTGATACCATTTGTGCAGCAGCCACATGGGCTACTCCTCACACTTTCATTTCTCATTACAAGTTGGATCTAGCTTCTAGACATAGAGCTAATTTTGGTTCCACTGTTCTCAAGAGTCTGTTCCGATAGGCCACCCGGGACAAGGTGCTAGGGACGCGGTCCCATCCAGCAAGAATGAAGGCGAGATAGACAACTTAACATATAGAAGTTATGTTCTTACCATAGCGTTCCATGTTAGTTGTCTTCTTCTCGCCTTCTTTCTTGCGTCCCACCCTCCTTCCCCCTAGCCTGGACAGACCTAGAGGAGTTTGATTGTGACCTCTCTTTCTTCCACCTCTATTGTATATATGTATATGCTATACTTTGCATATATTCCTTCATCAGGTTTCAGGTCACATTCTTCCTTTCCTTTTATAGAGGTGGTTTTCCCTTTTCCAGTAGTTCTGGATTTATTATTGGCTGGGCCTAGCTTACAAATGAGATCTGAGGTAATACCGCCTAGCATTGTGGGATATAAGGGGAGCCTCGAGCCGGTGGAACCAACTCTCGAGCTTTTAGAGTGGCCGAGTCGGAGCCGAGGTCGGCTCCGAACCCATCCAGCAAGAAAGAAGGCGAGAAGAAGACAACTAACATGGAACGTTATGGTAAGAACATAACTTCTATTTTCATCTGTTTCGAAGTTTTTTAGCACTGGTTTCTCATCATTTGATAAATTATCAAACCTATTACTCACGCTCTTATTATTACTAAAACATTCATGCACATGCTGCTCACATATTTTATAAAAACTTCTAACACTGGATGATACTGAGGATTAAAAGTGCTCGGCTTGGCAAATTTAAACTCATTGATACACTGTGCCATATCTTTAAATAATAATTTCAATTGCACATTAAGCATAAACATTCTTAGATCCACCAACACATCAGTTAAAACTGCAGATTGAGCAGGGATAAACGACAAGCATCTGCTCAGTAAAGAACATTGTCTCAGGTAAATACCTGGTGGATATATTCCATATCAAGTCCTGTCCAAAGTTTTCCACATTCTCTCTAGTGTATTCGCTCCCCGGCTGTCCATTCTCCTTCTGCCCCCCCCCCAGTCTCTCCGTTGTCTAATGACTGTTTCCTCTTCCTTATAGAGGCTGATTGTAACAGCATGAATTTAGTGTGTTTAGCCTGGTGTGCTCTCTGTAGAGCATTTTTTGTGGGTAAAACCAATAGAAGGCTAAGAGAGCGCATTAGGGACCATATGTATTGTTTAAAGCGAGAACAAACTTATATGCTTTTGCTAAACATATTATATCTAGTGGAACTGAACATCACTTTCAGTGTAATGTACTAGAAATAGTTAGAGGATGCCAGGATGGGTAACATCAGTTCAAGAACAGAGGAGAGAGAGCTTGACTGGATAATAAGACTGGGGACACATGTAGGGCAGGGTTTGAATGACCATTTTTCCGTCGTTTCCAAGTTGAAAAATGGAGATTGCTGAAATGAACACATGAAATAAATTGATATCACTGAGCTCTATGATGTTAGCTCTATTTTATTTGATTTGATTCTGTGTTATTTTATGCTTATTTTACATGCATCTTAGATGTATATTTTACTGTGAGTGCTTTCATTTAATAGTGGGGAGGTGCTTTGTATATAGGATTAACTGTGATTTGTTCATTTGAAGTTTGACTATTTGCATGAGTATAAGGGGGGGGCTGAGATTGCTTGTTTATGGTCTGATGAAGCAAACAGAAGTTTGTGAAAGTGCTTACCTGTTGTAATTTACTTGCAATAAAGACATTTTATCTGGAAATAAGACGTGTGGCTTTATAACTTGACTTGGCTTGAGACTGTGAACATTCTGTGAATTTATAACTTGGCTTGGTTTGAGACTGTGAGCATTCTGCCATAGCTGCTTCAATATTTGGCTGCATTCATTCCTTTTTTGTATCATTGAGTGGCAGTTGGGACCTTGAGGTTTGTTTTTTCTTACTGTGTTATTTATTATATTATAGTCAAAATAAAGAGATATGGATGTTGCAAAAGGAATATGGAATAGAGGAGGGATATAAATTGCACTGGATATGGTCTTGCTTGGAGAGTATAAAATGTGAGTAGTGAAGTAATTGATAGTCATTTTTCATAAGTATGGTATATGTGGAAAGCAAGAGGTAAAGAAGTGTTGTAGAACAAGAAATGAGATGTGAAGGTAAATTAATGCAATACGTTTTGGTTGTGGATAAAAGGGGATGAAACCATTTTGTGTAAATATATTTTTAATAAAGCATCCTTAGTCTTTTCAGTAAGTGTCATAAGATTTTTTACATCCACCTAAGCTTTTGCCAACATAGGCAGATGGGACCTGGATTTAATGTCTTATCCAAAGGATAGGACATCCGGGAGTGTATCACCCCAATCCCCATGCCACACTGTAATATCAATACTGACTAATCTAAGTACATGATGTGTGGATGGAGCCTTCTTCCAGTATTAAAAGTAAATGAGCTAGCTGTTAAGCCAACAGCATTGATAACCTATAATCATTTTGTAACAGGTGAATGGTAAAAGAAATATTTTTGGTGTATTACCTGGTGAGTAAATGACTGATGGGGTTAATGTACTGTTAAACGAAAAAATGTACAAATGCAGATGTTATGGAAATTGATAGAAGAGAGAATAATCTACTACTGAAGAATTTTCTTGTGTCCTACTGTTGTGTTCTCTCTACCAGTTAGCATTCACCATTGATTATTTCCCTGAAAGCTGCTGTATGTGGAAATTGCCATGTTCCCATGATGGTGCACACTGTGACATCAGTTATTGACTACCTAAGCATGCTCATCACCTGTACCATTTCTTTTTGCCACTTCAGTAGTTCAGCTGTCAATCCTTGTTGCCAGTGATAATTTGCCTGGTCCAGAATGTTTTTAAATTCTGAAGAATGTTGAAACCCTGCTTCTCACAGGGCTGCTGGGGTGAGGTTCCTTTGTGATTGATGAGTGGCCTGAATATCCATGCCCAAGACTTCTTGAGACCATTGGCTATTGACAAATGCTGCTAGAAATGGGTTGTCTTCCATTGCCTCCTGCAACTCTCCTGGGCAGAAATCATCCTCAATAGATACTTAATCCTTTCTGTGGAGGACTTGAAGCTCAGTAGAAGCAACTATCCCGGCTTTCACTTTGAAAGGTGCATATAGAGATGTCCTTGCTTTCTTTCTCCTGTCAGATTGGCTTGATTTTTGATCTCAACACAAAACAAACTACCAGCATTAAAACTGATAAAATGAAGAGTACAGTGCTGGGAACCACACCAGTAATCCCAAACAAGTTGGAAAGATTATTTATTAAAGTTAAGTGCTTTCATTCAGTATAAGAACTTTGTCAGAACTAATGTATTTGTGCACATACATTATTTTAAAAAGCTAACAGCACTGATGTAAAACACTGCAAGTCAATAAAATCAGCTGTTAATTCTAGCTGTCCCTTAAAACAGGAATACAACCTACAGCATGAACAGTCATATTAATGTGGAAATATTAATAAAACCATCAATATATTAAAATATCCAAAAACTAAATATATTAATAAATACATTGAAATACACAGAAATCCTATGTAAAATAGTTACAAAAATCATATTTGACTAGCCTTTAGCACCAGTAAGCTATAGATTGAGACCTTATCATTTAACCCTGGCTGGTGGGTGGCATTCATTTTTAACTGCCAAAATAGTTCCCTGGACCTCAACCTTACATCCCATAAAACAACCCTAATCATCCTTGGAACCTTCTCCAATATAAAAAAAAATGTATGTGGCTTTTAAATTCTTGGCAGTTAATATAATGTTTATATAGTGCATTCTTTAAATCCTTGTTCGTAATAGACAACTTTTTTCCATATATTCTCATTTTTAGTTGCCTATTTTACCAACATAAAAATGACCATTTCATAGCAACATTTGCATTTAGTTGAAGGTCTTGATACACACCAAATAATTATTTTGGATCATGTACCAGTAATTAAAATAAAAACACAGGGTAATAAGATAAAAATGAGACCCTGACATCTTCCCACCTATCTGTTGAAAAGAGAGGAATGTAAGGAATGGGTAGTGGAAATTATTTAGGACCTATTAGAGAAGAGAGAAATTTCCTACGAAAATATAGCTTAGGAGCGAGATAAAATTAAAGTTCTTAAAATAAGAGTGGCAATAGAAGGGGAGATATGGTTAAGAAGTAAATTATTTAGAGGGACTGACAAATGTTAAAGTATTGCCGACTGGGGGAATCACTTAGAACAAGAGGAGGAGCAACTGCAGAATGCTAAGCAAAAAATGAGGGATCACCTCAATATTATGCATGAGTTTAGAAAGATTGCTGTTAAGCACATTTTTTTGATAATTCTAGTGCACAAAAATGTTTAGCACAACAGCTTTGGCAACAGAAAGTAGAAAGGGCTGTCGCCAAGCTTAGGGAGCCTAAAGCAAGGAACATAACGAGATCCTGTAGAGGTATTAGAAATATTTCAGAAATTATTTGAAAGTCTGTATAAAGCAGAGAAATGTGGAAATCAAGAAAAGGTGCAAATGGAACTGTTTATGGAAGAATTAAATATGCCAAGGTTAGAGGTAGACGAGGCTCAATTACTAACAGGCAGGTTAGGAGGGCATGAGGTAAAATTGGTGATGTATAACCAATCCAGAGGAAACTCCCCAGGAATAGATGGTATTCCTGTGGAAGTTTGGAATTTAGGAGGGAAAAAATGATAATGATCTGGAAGGTTTTGTTTAACAGTATTTTAAGAGGAGGAGTAGTAGTACCAACATTCTAGAAGAAAGCTGTGGTAGCTGTAATACCTAAAGAGGGTAAAGACACATGTGATCCAACTCCATACAGGCCCTTTCAATATTAAACCATGATTATAAAGTCTTTGTCAGTAATGGCTAAAAGAATGACAAAAGTGATGCTAAAATTGATAGTTATGGGCCAGTTTGGTTTTGAGAAGGGGAAGCAAACATTTCACAACATTAACAGAACATTAATGATCCAGAGAGAAGCAGAATATAAGAAAATACTGCTGCTCTTAGTGGGTCTTGATGCAGAGAAAGCATTTGACAGGGTAAGGTGGGACTTTATGATCAGAGCAATGGAAGAATTTGCAATCCCTGATAAAATTACAAGTTTGATTAGGAAGATGTATGAGGGATCGAAGGAGAAAATTAAAGTGAGGGGGTTCCTGTCTGATGATTTCTGCTTGAGCAGAGGGAACCAGTCATGGTTGTCCTCTTTCACCTTTGTTATTTGCATTATATTTAGAACCATTGGCAAAGAAAATAAGGAGCTCAGAAATTCAAGGATATAATTGGTATGGTAGTCAAGAAAAGCTGGCTCTATTTGCAGATATTTTATAGCTGATAAAACTAGAAAAGAACATTTCAGTGTTGTGGAATATTTTGAGACAGTTTCATATCTTTTCAGGATACAAAATTAATGAAGCTAAAACAAAGGTAGTAGTTGTAAATTATCTACCCATACAGAAATTGGTTCAGCAATATTCATATTTATGGGGATATGATGAAAAGAAGTACTTAGGAGTAAGGCATATTTTTATCAGCCAGAGGAGAATTTGTATATAGCAGTTAGTAAAGAGCTGAAGGATTTCATGTAAAAGGGGAAGACTGTAAGAGTCACGTGGGGCAAGCTGATACTTCCAGTAGAAGGGGGATTGGGGATTACCTGATTTGAAGGATGTTTGAGTTACACAGATGTCCTTCAAGGATGCATCTGCAGTTCTTACAAATGGGTTGTCCTGTCGTCAGGCAGCCCTTCGGTCGGCCGGATTCCAAAGTCTGGGTCTGGCCTCGGCTGGTGTCGCACTTCACCCGACGTCATAGCTGCAGTTATTCGGGTATAAAGGCATCAGCCAACACCATTTTCCTCAGTCTTTCTTGCCGCGTGGCGCCCGAAGCAGAAGCTGTTCGCAAGTGCCGGTCGGTCAGAACCAGAGATTACTACTACCGAATACGTCTACTACTACCAAGACTTCTAAAAGCTAAGTACCCCGTTGGGGACTCTTTCTTGCCTCAGCCGATGTCAGAAAAAGTGAATAACTGTTTAACTTGTGGGAAACAAATACCTTATAAAGATTTCCACTCTTACTGCTTACCTTGTTTAGGCCCAGACCATGACGTAGCAGCTTGTCTAGCCTGTGCTTCTTTTAACCGACAGACGCTTAGACGTCGGTCGGAATTTGCTGAGGAGTTTTTCGGCTCCGATTTTGCTTACATTATGCCGTCGGATCCTCCGACTACGCAAATATCTAAAAAGCGCAAGGAAAAGGACCGACACTCGTGGTCCGCGGTTTCGACCGAAACCGCGGTTAAGCCAACCGCGAGTGTCTCAGTTTCGGCTGAAACCGAGCAAGCGGTTCTTCCTTCAGCCAAAAACTTACCTCCTACCGAGGCCTCTTCCAACCTGGTGGAATCGGCTTCTGAAATCACTCCTGCTCTTACAGTTTCTCAGGAATTATCAGACACTATCCCCTTGGATATTTCTACCCCTGCACATGGAGCTGCTAGGCCACCTGCATCCATGTCCATTAAGGCCTTTTCCAGGGCCAAAGCAGCTAAAACTACTAAATCTGTGCCTGCTAAGATCCCCTCTCACAGGCCTAGCTCTAGTTCACAAATGCTTAGTTTAGCAGAGGACCTCATTTCTTTAATCCGGGGATCCCAACCTCACCCATACAGGGCCTCTCACCCACCTCCAGAGAAGAGGCCTAGAGCAGAGCCCCCTGAGCCTGTTTCAACAGATGATTCCTCTGATGATTCAGATAACACAAACCCTCCAGAGGCTCCTTTCTCCCCTTATGAAGACTCTGATGCTGAAGAGTCCATTCCTTCTGCCTCTCCGCCTGAGGAATTTTCCTTTGGGGAAACCTTGCATGCTATGAGGGAACAATTTCAGTGGCAGGGCCAGGATTTTTCAGACTCCAGAAAAGGCTTAGAACCTTTCTGCATTTACCACAACATAGGCCTTTAGCCATACCTCCAGTTCTTTCTGTTGTAGATGATGCATTTAATGATGCTTGTACTGCTCCTGATTCTCTACCTCCGGCCCCTGCTAAGCCCGATAGGTACTACAGGGTCCCGGACACGCATTACCATTTGTATAAGGCTCCCTTTGCAGATCCCGAGACTATCTCCCAGGGTCCTAAGGCTGTAGCAGCTACCTCTGCCAAAAACCCCCTCCCCTCTGAAAGGGAATCCAGGTCCTTAGAGAGATGGGGTAAAAAGTTTACACTTCTGCTACTCTTTCAGCTAAGGCCTTGAACTGTCAATTCCACATGATCCAGTATCAAGAATTTATGCTAGACCAGTTAACCAAAAAACTGTCCTCGGATAAACCATTAGACAAAAAATCTGTTCAGGAAATGGTACATAACATTCAGCAAGTCAGTAACCATTCCTTAAAATGCGGCTATGATGCACTGGAGGCTTCCTTTAGATCAGCCATGACTGGCACAGTTATCAGAAGGCATGCGTGGTTAAAAGAGCAGGCCTTACCAGACCATGTCAAATCAAAACTACTAGATGCTCCCATGGACAAGATCAATTTGTTTGGCTCTCCTGCACAACAGGTGCTGAAGAAGATGGAAGAGAAGGCAAAATCAGTCCAAACAGTGAAAGATTTCTTACAGGTCCAACCTCCAAGGTTTAGCAGGAATTGGCCCTCCAAGAATTGGTCCTTTCCAGACTCCTCCAGAGCTCAGAGAGGCAGGAATAGGCGTTCAAGAGGCAGAAGCCAATCCAGGGGTGCCTACAGGGGACGCCAGTGGCAGGGTAACAACCAGCGAGGTGCAGCCACAGACACAGCCACCACCACTACTACAGGACAATCACAGTGACTTGGCTCTAGCACCGCCTACCAGGGAACAACTAGAAGCACCCTTGGGCGATAAGCTAGCTTTATTTTCAGTAAACTGGCATTACATCACAAGAGACAAGTGGATTTTGCAGACAATAGACCAAGGTTACAGGTTTCACTTCCATACTCTACCAGGGAAGAGAGGAATGCCAAACCTACCTCCAAATCAAAAGGCAGAAGCTCTAAAAAAATAACTCAATTATTAAGGATGAGAGCTGTGGAAAAGGTACCATCTATGGAGCAAGGACAGGGATTTTACTCCAGGCTCTTCCTGGTACCAAGAAAAGAAAGCAAATGGAGACCTATTCTCGACCTGTCCGCTTTAAACACATTCCTCATTGTTCCAAAATTCAAAATGCTGACCCTACAGCAGCTTCTTCCCATGCTGGGCAAGGAGTCTTGGCTGGTAACTCTAGATCTCAAGGAGGCATACCTGCACGTCCCCATACGACCAAATTGCAGAAGATACCTCAGATTTCTTGCAGGATCAGAGCATTATCAATTCTCAGCATTGCCCTTTGGCTTATCTACTGCGCCCAGAGTGTTCACGAAATGCCTGGCATCAGTAATTGCTCATTGCAGGCTTCAGGGAATCCAAATCTACCCTTACCTGGACGACTGCCTGATACAAGCGGACAACAAAAACAAGCTAGCAGAAGACTTGAAAAGGGTCATTTACCTACTACAAGCTCTGGGATACACAGTCAATATAAAAAAGTCAAGACTGATACCATCCCAAAGGATATCCTTTTTGGGTGCAGCGCTGGACACAACGAAACAAATGGCATTCCTAACAGTAGAAAAACAGGAGAAACTCCCTCTCTACTTCTTGGCATTAACAAAGCAGAATCATCTAACAGCAAGAAAAGTCCTGCAAGCCTTGGGTTTCATGGCATCCTGCATAATATTGGTTCCACATGCCAGACTGCATATGAGAAAGTTACAGTGGTACCTAAGGAATTTATGGTCTCAGCACAAGCACAGCCTAGAAACCCAAATTCCAATAATTCCATGCCTGAAGCAAGAATTCCAATGGTGGGCTCAGGCCTGTCAATCAAACAAAGGATTGCCTTTCCACAACACTCAACCAAGCCAAACCATCACAACGGACACCTCAGACCTCGGTTGGGGGGCCCACATGCTGGACAAGTGCATTCAAGGTTTATGGACTCAAGACCAGCTGCACCTACACATAAATCAAAAGGAAATGCTGGCAGTAAAACTGGCAATTCAGGCATTCAGACCATTTCTTCGACAAGGTCAACTGTTGATAAGGACAGACAACACCACAGTTATGTGGTACATCAACAAACAGGGAGGCACACATTCGTACCCTCTGTGCCGGATGGCAATGGACCTCTGGAATGTGGCCCTGAGCTACAACATTCAGTTACAAGCAATTTTTGTACCAGGAAAAGAAAACATTCTAGCAGACATACTAAGCAGAACTACCACGAATGCCCATGAATGGATGCTGCATCCGGACATCTTCAAAACCATTACAAGAAAATGGGGGCTCCCACAAATAGACTTATTTGCATCCCCACGCAATCACCAACTAAAGAAATTCTGCACAAGGACGTACCACCCACTTGCTTGGAAGGTGGACTCCCTATCTTTCAGCTGGAAAAACCTGACAGCATATGCATTCCCACCACTTCCTTTGATGCACAAGGTGCTATTGAAGATCAAAGAGGACCGCCCAAGGATCATTCTGATAGCTCCAGACTGGCCAAGACAACATTGGTACCCATTACTGAGGAGCATGTCTCGGGAACAAATATGGCCTCTACCCCTTGTTCCCTTGCTGTTAACACAGAACAACTACAACACCCTGCATCCAAACCTGAAAACACTGCAGCTGACTGCCTGGAACATTGCATAAGAACAAATAACCCAAATTTATCCCAAAGGGTTAAAGACATTATCTTGGAGGCTCGCAGACCCTCAACAAGAAAAAATTATTCAGCAAAATGGAAAAGATATTTCATTTGGAGTACTGCAAAAGGAGAAAATGTGTCACTGGTAAACATAGCCAACATCCTGGAATACTTGGCAGAGCTCTTCCACAAAGGCCTGTCCTATTCTTCCATCAAGATTCATGCATCAGCTATTTCAGCAGAATACGACTTGGATCCTCCAGTCTTCTCACATCCTCTGCTCAGGCAGTTTCTGAGAGGAATTAAAAATGTAAAACCACCTAGGAAGCCACCATTGCCAGCATGGGACTTGAACTTTGTGCTAGAAAAATTGACACTTCCTCCTTTCGAACCAGCAGCAACAGCAGAATTACAATACTTATCATGGAAAACTGCTTTCCTGTTGGCAATCACTCCAGCAAGAAGGGTATCTGAGCTACAGGCACTAATGGCAGTATAGCCCTTCCTGATCTTCCATCAAGATAGAGTATCCATGAGAACTAATCCTACTTTTATGCCTAAGGTGGTCTCCAGAGTATCTTTGAATCAGACTATCCACCTACCTACATTCTTCCCCAACCCACAGAACAGGGGAGAAAGACTGTTGCATACCTTGGATGTGCATAGACAATTACGCTACTACCTGGACAGGACCAAGGGCAATAGGAAAACTGACCAGCTACTGGTAGCATATGCAACAGGAATGGGAGGAAAAGCAATTTCAAAACAGACAATCTCTAAGTGGATAGGAAATTGCATTAGATTTTGTTACTCCTACCATGGAAAGAAAACTCCAGAAAACATCAGGCCTCACTCTACAAGGGCTACAGCCACTACCACAGCTTTTCTACGAGGAGTGGCTACCAAAGACATTTTAGAGGCTGCTACTTGGAGCTCCGTGCATACATTTGCCAAGCATTATAATTTACCTTTATACTCCAGATCCCGAGCAGGTTTTGCCACTGCTGTTTTGCAAGGGATCTTAACTACACCATATTTTTATTTCTCCTCCTCCCCCAGTTTGGCTATGGTATTCTACCCATTTGTAAGGAATGCAGATGCATCCTTGAAGGACATAGTACAGTTTTGTACCTACCATAAATGTAAATGTCCGATAGGAATGCATCTGCAGTCAGGATTACCCACGCTCCTTCCCCTCTGTGGTACTCCTAGGGTATTTGCCCATCTTGTAGCTAGCTGGGGGAATCTATTATGGTGTATTTGTATATATGTACATACATGCTTATTTTTTGTTTGCTTTCTACTATTTGGAATCATTTGCATTTATCCAAATTTAGCCTTCCTAGAGGGCACCTGGCATCTGGGGCAAGAAACACTGAGGAAAATGGCGTTGGCTGATGCCTTTATACCCGAATAACTGCAGCTATGACGTCGGGTGAAGTGCGACACCAGCCGAGGCCAGGCCCAGACTTTGGAATCCGGCCGACCGAAGGGCTGCCTGACGACAGGACAACCCATTTGTAAGGACTGCAGATGCATTTCTATCGGACATCTACATTTATGGTAGGTACAAAACTGTACTTTAAGGCTCCTGTACATAGCACAAGCAGAAGCCTATAATTCAAAGTGTTAAGGGATTATGATGAAATGGGGAAAGCTCAAGAAACAATGAAAAGCTGGGATTTTGGATGCAGATCTTTTAGGAGAATAACAGTAATCATACAGAATATTATTTTCATAAAGTAGCAGAAAGTATGCCAAGAACTAAGACAACACAGGAATGGAGAAAGGAGATTCTGCCAATTTGGATGATTGCAGTTAGGGATACAGACAATATGCAAGAGGGTGCTGGAATTTATTGTAGAACATTGCCAAAAGAACCGAGGTATTTGGGAGCAAGTAACTAGAGAGGGAAATGTAATAGAATGGGAAGATGACAATAATTTATTTGGACTGCAGGTGGGAAGATTGCCTTCCCTATTGAGGATTGATATCAGAGTATAGGCAATGGGAAAGAAAAATAGAGGGATGTCCTAAATGAAAGACCAACACTGTAGAGATTTTAGAAGAATCTAGAACAGAAGCTGCTGTTAAAAAGGAATAATTATAGTAGAGTATATAAAATATTGCATAACTATAAGAATCAATTGGAGGAGGTTAGAAAGGATTGGGTAAGCAGTTAACAAAGAAACAATGAAAGATGAATGTATGTCTCCCCAAATATGCAACAAATGATTCTGGTTTTTGTTTGGAAATGTTTACATAGGTATTTTTATACCCAAAGTAGACTCCAGAGAATTTTTCCTTGTGTACACCGCAACTGTTGGAGGTGTGATGGGGAAGAAAGAGGTAATTAGGAACATATTTTCTGGGAGTGTAATGACTTGGCAGACTTTAAAGATTCCCCTGCATGACTACTCTATCACAAATACTATGTGAGCAAATTGGTGTATCTAGGAAAATGATTTTTCTGAGCTACGATACCAAATCGGAATTGCCTAGACAAAGTAAGGCTCTGCCGAGTCCTAATTATGGTAACTGCCACAAAGCAGTTACTAGAAAATGGATATCAAAGGTTAAACCGACTGTACTAGAAGTAATAAATATAGTAACAGCGATAAAACAACTGGAATTTGGATCTTTAGAAAAGGGGAGGGGCAAATGACATAGAAAAAATGGGAATTGTGGGAACAGTACATACAGGGGAGGAATGAGGTTTAAAAGAAGGCAGGATTTAAATGAGCTATGTAATGTTTAACAGTGATTGGATAGATAAGTGATGTATAATGTTTCCAACTAAAATTGTCAATATGATTTGTGATGTATAATGCTTGCAACTAAGATTGTCAGTATGGTTTTATATAAATGTATGATTGCCTGTCATAAGTGATAATTTAATAAGGATGTTTCTTGTAAAAAAAAATAAATAAAAAATGTGGGCAAGAAAGGCAAGTTGTCAGGTATATCACTCCTGAAGTATTACAACTGTGTTTGCCGTTATTAGCTAATAAATGGGGAAAAGCAGAAATCAAAACTTTTGTTCCTTTGTATATGAATCTACATTGTCTATAAAATCCACATGTTACCATCCCATATTGCTCATTAGGGAACTTTGTAGCTTCCACTATAATCTTAATATTCCTTCAAGGTACCTCGTTTGTATGCCAAAGTGGTGAGCTCACTTAATTTATCTTTCAAATTATACAAATCCACCATAAAATTCCAATTTTTTACCAATGACCTCCTTTGCAGATTTACTAAATAACCCAAATGTAATGACCACAGCATTCATATATGTTCTTTTCTCCCCTATACTGATTAATGAACTGACCTGAATTTAAAATCTGTCTGTATTAAAAAAAACATGTTATACAAGCATTCTACCTCATTCAAATAAATATCATCCAAAATCAAGCTGAGCAATCCGATAAATTGCCCTTTTAATAAGTTTCTTTTTTGCCATGAAGGATGACAACTGTTACAGTGCAAAAAAATATCGGAGAAGGTTCCTTTTCTGTATATATTTGATTGAGATTTCATCCCACAGTTATTTTTTTGTAATAGAAATGTCTAAGAAATTAATTTGGTTAAAATCTTAAATACTAGTAAATTTAAAAAAATAGTACAGTATTGTTCAAGTAAATAGTCTAAGGATTCACTGTTCCCTTGCCACAATATTAATATATCATCCAAAAACCTTGGATACAAATCAGTGTTCCCCCAGGATTCACTGTCTGTAATGTATTGTTTTTTTCCACATTCAAAATACTATATTAGCAAAAACAGGTTCCAATGTCGCTTCCATGGTAACACCTTTAACCTGCTTGTACTATTCCTCATCAAAAAGATCAAAATTGTTTTGCAAAACAATGACCATCATCTCACCTAGGAGGTTAATCTCATGTTGCGACATTGTGCATCATATCACTTGTGCTTCTTCAAACTATTATAGTACTAACTGGGGAGGTATAACTAAAAGTAAGTCTTTAACATCAACAGTTACAAAAAAACACCTCTTTGTTAAAAGGATTGGCAGCGATTTGGGCTAAACGTTGCCAAGAATCTTTTAAAGCATGCATTTTATCTTTAAAAAATTCCTTTAATTGAAAATCAACCCCCTTAGCCAATGGTTCCATTTTTGAACCTCTGTGGCCACAATGGGCTGTAGTGGTGGGTCTATGACATTCTTATGTTGTCAAATAATAGATAGCTTCACCTCAAAGGTGGTTATCAAATCCCAGTATCATACAACCAGTTGTCCATTTTGTCTGCTTAATTAATTTCATTCTTCAATGTCAGTTCAAAAAATTCATCATTATTTAAATATTGATGCATCTTACTGCAGTAGTCAGTAGTGTTCATAAGTACAGCCCCCCTCCACACACAGTCTTCTGATAAATGGGAGAATAAACAAGTTCTGTTCTCTCCAAAGATAAGAAATCCTCGGCAATGAACTGCACCATATAAAATAACAAAATGAGATAACTGTGAACGTACCAAATCAGAAACATGGCTGAAGCTCAACCCTTAGCACCAATAACAACACTTAAAAACTGCCACCAGAGAACGAACTTGTGTAAAGCCAAAAGAATTTTTAATAAGATAAGCACTTTTGCAAACAAAGTTTGGTTCCTCAAATTACATTCTCACACAGTGTACTACTAAAATGTGGAAAGCCAAAAAAATTATCACGTAATCAAAAAATAATGTTGCATCCATACTATCGACCTGCCTATAATTTCCAACCGACCTTTCACTGACATCCGCATTCGACGTTAAACAAAATAGCAAGAGATGACGTCAGACACCCAGGCTATTTTAACGTGTCCTAAAACTCTCTATATGTTAAGTTGTCAATCTCGCCTTCATTCTTGCTGGATGGGTTCGGAGCCGATCCTCGGCTCCGACTCGGCACTTGCTTTAGCTTAGGAACTCCTTTTACCAGCTCGAGGCAACCCTATATCCCATGATGCAAGGCGGAACTACCCCAGATCTCGTTTGCCGCTTAGCGAAAAAGGTCTCCTTTACCAGCAGAGGTAAGTGAATTTCTTGTCAAAGAAAGAGAAGCTTAGTTAGTACTTTTATTTCCCCTTTTTTAGTCATAGTATAGTCTGTAGTGAATACAGCCCACCCTATTCCCTTGTTTTTCAAACTTTTATAACTCCTTTTTAAACCTTAGTGTAAAAGTTTTAGTTAGGCCTTAAACCCCAGTTGTTAATCCCTTCCTGTGTGTTGTGTGTAGGGGATTAATTTGTGTGTTTGTTGGGGTTTGTCTGTGTTTCTTCCACCTAGGTTATGTCTAGGGAAGGCAAGGTCTCAGGCTTCAAGAAGTGTGACTCGTGCTGTCAGAAAATGTCTCTGACAGACGGTCACACTTCTTGTGTTTATTGCCTGGAGCCTTTGCACCTGCAGGACTCCTGTGCTTTGTGTCACTCCTTTAGCCAGAGAGTCCTGCAGGAAAGGAGGAACAAACTTATCCTCCGTGGCTTACTTAAGCCAGAAGGTTCTCCCTCAAGGCAGGGTCTGGGAAACCTTCTAAGCCACCAAGGCTCAGGCTTCAGTATCCAAGCCTCCTCCGGTGGCTCCGGCTCCGCCGGAGCCGAGATCGGCTCTGGCTGGAACCGATGTATCTGCCTCGGTAGTGGGTTCGCGCCGGCTGGCTCCGATACCTTATCTACTGTAGCCTTGTCGGCTCCGGCTGGAGCCGACACTTTATTCCGCATCGGGCCGAGAAACCTTCGGCTCCATCTGGAGTTCAGGGACTTCGGCCCGATGGCTCCATCCCGAAGAGATCTCGGTCCCCTTCGCTACTGAGTATCCACTCTGCTCCGGGGTCTCCTCTTTTGTTGGAGCGGAGCCATCGGAGCCGATCTTCGAGATCTTCCAGGCTGTCTGACCACGACTTGGAGAGGGTGGTAAGCAGGCTGTTGAAGTCTCAGGCACTGGCCCAAATGCTCCATAGCCCGTCTCATCAGACTTCGGCTATAGCCTCACCCCTTGAACTTCCTCCTCCGACTCCACATCGCAATTCGGAGCCGGAGCTTCTCGGGACAGCGACTGTTTCGGTGCTGGAGCCGATACATCCTTTGGCTCCGTCATCCTCGGCTCCGATCTCCTCCTTGAGACCTTCCTTGGAGGGATCCGGTCGCCGGGTTTCCTTGTCGGCTCCGAGGGGCTAGTGGCATCGGACCCTTGTCCGACCCGCTCTCCCTCTCGGGCTTCGCTTTGGTAAGCTCGGCGCCGACATCGGCCTCGAGCCTTCCCTCTCAGTGGAGCCGGGCATTCCTGTTTCCTCGAGCGGGATATTCCGGCCTCCCGGCAGGGGAGCCTTTGTGGTGTTGAGGAGTGTCCTGGCCTCTGAGCCTGGTCAACGGTCCATCCATCTAGCTCCTCCCTCATCAGTGCCTGCAGACGCCTCTTGCCAGCCTCTTGCTCTCAGGCCCAGGGATCCATCGCCCCAGGTTTCCCCATTGGGAATTTCCTCCTCTTCCGAGGTTTCTCCTGATCCTGCAGGGGAACCCCTCGGAAGAGGACGAGTAAGAGGAAACACACAGACTCCCCTGAGTCTACTACATCTGATACCGACTTAGATGAGTCGGAGGGTTCCCCACAATCCCCCTCTGAGGATGTCTCCTTTTCAGACATCCTTGAGCTCCTCAAACAGAGGGGGAATTGGCCCTCCATTGACCCCTCCGAGGATGAGTCGGTATACCTGGAGGCTTTTGGATCCCAACCCTCCACCTCCTGGGTGTCTCCGCCTTTCGACCCACTGATGCAGGTAGTGGCTCGGAAGGCGTGGGCGGCTCCAGATTCTGTGGAACCTGTCCCCAGGAGACCATCCAAATTCATCACGGCCCCTTCGGACAAACAGTTCCTTTCCAAGGGTGTCTCTGTGGATGCTATGGTGGTGGCGGCCACTAAGAAGGAACTGGCGGATCCTTCAGTACCTGTCCATCCTCCTAACAAGGATTCTAGGACCATGGACAGGTATGGAAAGCGGATGTTTTCTTCAGCGACCTTTGCCATGCGTTCGCTGAATTATCTTTGTCACTTCACCAGGCTTCAACGAGATGTTCTCAAGGAACTGGGTGAAGTAGTCCAGGATCCTTCTGCTGCTGGGGCTCAGGAAAAGATTGCCTCGCAGCTTGCAATCCTGAATTCCATATCTAACTCCTCCATGCGGCTCATATCCTATGCGGCCGATGGAGCGAGCAGGGCCGCAGGCACAGGAGTTTCTCTTAGACGCCAAGCCTGGATGCGGCTTTGTAATTTTGCGGACCCCTTTAAGGCGTCCTTCACTAATACCCCCTTTGATGGTTCGGCTTTGTTCGACCTCAGGTGAAGGATACCTTGACCAGGTGTGAGCAGGACGGTAAAACTCTTTCTGCCGTTGGAGTCCAGTTTTCCACTCCTTCTAGACCATACCCCAAGGGTCAGAAGGGGGGGGGAGATGTGGTTCCGTAAAGCCCAAGGAGCTACACCGGACACACGTGGTCAGTTTACCCCAGAGGCAGAGGGGTAACAATAATAGACGCCGCCCTAGAGGCAGGGGTCCTCAGAACCAGGGCAACAGGGAGTCTCTTCCTGAGAAGCCCTTTCAGCACCCCTGAGGTGTTGCCCGACTGTCCACCCTTGGAGGCAGTCGGGGGAAGGATTTTGCTGTACCCAGTAGCCTGGCAATCCCTATCTCAAGAGACGTGGGTACAGTCGATCATATCCGAGGGTTACAAAATCCCTTCAAAGGTTTCCCGCACCTCTACAATCCCTTCCAGACATCTCACCCGGTCAAAGGGATTTGGCAGAACAGGAGGTTTCAAAGCTCCTAGCAAAAAGAGCCGTCCAGACTGTGCCGGCAGACCAGGTAGGATCCGGCGTCTACTCTAGATTCTTTTGGTCCCCAAAAGGACGGGAGATTGGAGACCAATATTAGACCTGAGCAATCTAAACAGATTTGTCAAGAAGGCAAGATTCCGGATGGTCACGCTTCAGTCCATTCTGCCCTTTCTGGGCAAGGACAACTGGATGTGCTCTATAGACCTTCAGGATGCGTACTATCACATAAAGATTCACAGACGCTCCAGAAGGTTTCTCCGCTTCGCTAGGGACCAGTCATTACCAATTCAGAGCACTGCCCTTTGGCCTCACTTCAGCCCCCAGAGTGTTTACCAAATGCATGGCAGTGGTCACAGCTCATCTGAGACGACAAGGATTCCAGGTGTTTCCTTATTTGGACGACTGGCTCCTCTCCGCCACCACCAAGTGTCAGCTTCTTCAGTCCAGAGACTACACTCTACAGCTTTGCAGGGGTTTGGGAATTTCAGTAAATTTGAAAAATCTTCTCTGCTGCCTTGCCAATCTATCACCTTTATAGGCGCAGAATTAAACACCATCAAAATGTTAGCCAGACTAACAGATCAAAGAATTCTGGACATCCAAAATTGCTCGCTTCTATTGCAAAGCAACAAGATCAAAGCCAGATTTATACTGAAGGTTCTAGGTCTTATGGCTGCGGCCATTGTTCTTCTACCACTGGCTCGCTTCCACATGCGTCTTCTGCAGTGGATGCTATTCACGCAGTGGTCGTACCACAGTCTCCGATGAGGCACGAAATCTTGGTAACACAGTCGTGCGAGCTCATCTGAACTGGTGGATATCTTCCCTCTTCTTCATCAGGGCCGACCTTTATTCCCCTCCTCCAGTTGCCACAGTCACTACGGATGCCTCTCTGATCGGGTGGGGCATTATCAGGGCAGGATGGTCCACGGGACGTGGCAACCCATAGAATACCATCTGCACATAAATGTCCTGGAGATGAGAGCAGTGCTTTTAACGTTGCAAGCCCTCAACGACTTTCTTCCCACGGGGACTATTGCAGTACAAACGGACAACATGTCCGTAGTCTGGTACATCAACAAACAGGGCGGGACCAGGTCCTATCCGTTATGTCGAGAAGCTCTCAGACTTTGGCAATGGGCGATCTCTTCTCAGCGGTTTCTGATAGCAACGCACATCCCCGGCAGGTCCAATCTATTAGCGGACAGGCTTAGCAGATCCATTCTGATGCCTCACGAGTGGTCTCTCAATCAATCTGTAGTGGATCAGATTTTTCTGAAGTGGGGCACTCCTTGTTGCGATCTTTTTGCTACTCCTCAAAACAACAAGTGCCCCGATTTCTTCACTCTCTTTCCCCTTCCAGGCCAACCCCTGAGAGACTCTCTAACCCAGGATTGGCCCCGGGGACTTCTGTACGCTTTTCCTCCTTTTCCCTTGATTCCACAAGTCATTCAGAAAGCCACCGTTTTGAGAGCCAAGTTGATCCTCATTGCCCCATATTGGCCTCGACAAATTTGATTTCCGTCTCTGCATCGTCACCTTCTGGTGCAGCCCTGGCATCTGGACCCAGTTCCGGAACTCTTGATCCACCAATCGGGTCAGCAGCACCGGGCCATTCATTCTCTCAACCTCACTGCTTGGTTGCTCCACTTCCTACCCTAGCCAGGCTACCGATGATTTCGGACTCAGTCAGAGACATTTTAGTGTCTTCCTTGAAGTCGTCCACTAGGACTGTTTATGCTAGCAAGTGGCGACGTTTTTCTATTTGGGCAAATTCCAGAAATATTGACCCCTTTACTGCTCCTGTACATTCGGTTTTAGATTTCCTGGCGGAGGGTTTTCATTCAGGATCCTCGTCATCTACAGTCAAAGTACAACTGGCTGCTATTTCCAAGTATCATGTTGGCTTGCATGACAATAACATTATGTCTCATAGGTTATGCAAGGCCTTTCTGAGAGGAGTTTTCCTCCTAAAACCACCTATAAAGCATCCTCCTCCGCAATGGGATCTAAACTTAATGTTGGCATCCTTGATACTACCTCCCTTCGAACCGTCTGCTTCATGTTCTTTGAAGTTATTGACCTGGAAAACTATATTTTTACTGGCTGTCACGTCTGCAAGAAGGGTTTCTGAGATTCAAGCTCTCTGCATTCGTTCCCCTTATTTGGTTTTTCATAAGGACAGGGTATCATTAAGAACTAACCCTTCCTTTCTCCCCAAAGTCGTATCTCAAACCAACATTAACCAATCCATAGACCTACCAGTCTTTTTCCCAAACTATTCCGACAGAGCTGAACAGAAACTGCATTTTTTGGATGTCCATCGTCAGCTCAGGTACTATTTGCATAGAACTAAACAATTCAGAAAATCGGACCAATTATTTGTCTCCTATGCAGAAAACAGGATAGGTCTTCCAGTATCTAAAGTGACCTTATCCAGATGGTTGACTTCCACTATTTCCTATGTGTACTCTCTCAGAGGCAAACAGCTATCTTCTAAGCCAAAAGCACACTCAACCAGGAGTCTATCCACTTCTGCAGCTTTTCAGGATAGACTACCCATTGATACCATTTGTGCAGCAGCTACTTGGGCTACGCCCCATACCTTTGTGTCTCATTACAAGTTGGACTTGGCCTCCAGAGATAGGGCCAGTTTTGGTTCCACAGTTCTCAAGAGTCTGTTCCATTGAGCCACCCGGGATACAGGTGCTAGGACGGTCCCATCCAGCAAGAATGAAGGCGAGATTGACAACTTAACATTTAGAAGTTATGTACCTACCATAACGTTCCATGTTAGTTGTCTTCCCTCGCCTTCTTTCTTGCGTCCCTCCCTCCTTCCCCCTGGCCTGGACAGATCTTGAAGAGTTCCTATTAGGTTGTTTCCTCCGGAGCCTTCATATGAGGACTTCTATTAGGAACTTGTGTTCCTAATTATGTTAGGATAGTCTTTAGCAGGGTAGGTTAGCTACCAAACGAGATCTGAGGTAGTTCCGCCTTGCATCATGGGATATAGGGTTGCCTCGAGCTGGTAAAAGTAGTTCCTAAGCTAAAGCAAGTGCCGAGTCGGAGCCGAGGATCGGCTCCGAACACATCCAGCAAGAAAGAAGGCGAGAGAAGACAACTAACATGGAACGTTATGGTAGGTACATAACTTCTAATTCTGCAACAGTGGTTTTTACTGTTTTGAAGGGGGGACAAGCCCCCCTGCACCCCCACACTCCCAGTAAATTATATACTCCAACTCCAAGATCGCATTGTAGTGAAGGAAAGGGTAAATTTCCCGATCCCCACTGTAGTGTGATCTGGTATCAGAACGTCTATCACAAATTAGCAAATGCACACTAGCATTCACTACTTTGGATTCAGACATTTCTGAATCAGCATTACAGGAACTGGGAAATATGTGTTCAACATTCCCAGCTTTGTGTAAGTGCTGATCCACATTTTAATAGTAAACCTTCTCACACACTTTCTCATATAAAGCTGGAGGTTCAGCCAGAGGGTGGTTAAAAGTACTGCTCATATGTAAATCAGTCAGTCTTCGATCGTTCTCAGTACAAATTAACTTAATTTTTTTATGTTTCCTAATATACATTTTCAACTCTATTATTTTATCTACCAAACTGAATTTAGTCAAGGGAACAAAAGAAAAAAATATTTAAAAAATTTAAGTTAAATCATTACTGATTTCTATACTACTATGGTTATAAATCTTTATCCATAGATTTCCACAACAGGAGAGGGTACATTAAGGTAGTGTTGAACTGTCCTGATTTCCCCATGCCCTTCCCTGTTCTCTTTTTCCATTGAAAACCCTGCCCTTGATCTAGTTGCACTTGTTGACCTTCTCCCCTTGGTTCTTCCACTTCTTGTATAGTCTTGGGGAGTGATGGTGGTGGTGGGGGGTTGTAATAATCTTAGTGAAAGGGTGCTTCTGAAAAAGGATCACTATTAGAATTCGTCAGTATTGTTATAAAGAGAATTGTCCTTGAGCATATCAGAATTATCATATGTCTGGTTATCATAATTACAAACAAAACTGAAAATCATTCTTATTGTAATATTTTTTTTGATGCCCCCAACTAAACTTGCTATTATTGTTATTATCCTGGATATTCTGAATATATGAAGTATTCTTAGGGTCTGTATCACCATATCGAATGGCGATAAGTTCAAACGCCTTTTGTTCGAACCTAAAAGTCTGAAAACCCTAAACAGCAAACTCACGGAACAGTGATTTTTTTTTTTCCCCAGGGAAAAAAATCGCTGCTCTGTGAAAAAAAATCACAACTTTAAAACAAACTAAAGTGGGGGGCTTGCCCCCCCCCCCCACTCCCTACTTAAATATGCCAACTCCGAGATCGCACTACAGTGGAGGAAATAGCAAATCCCTGAAGACGGCCCACCGATTCTTTTCCCTGAGAAAAAAATCGATGTTCCGTAACTTCGCAGTTTAGGGCTTTCGGACTTTTCAGTTCCAACAAAGGGCATTCGAACTTATCACCATTCGATGTGGTGATATAGACCCAGTATTCTTAGGCAATGAATAAAATTCCTTCTTTTCATGTGGTAGCTTGTCTCTCAAAAGTGCTTTAGCCTCTTTCTTTAAGACTTTTGCATTTCAAATCTACATTCACAAAAATCTTATACATTTTCTCATACTGAAGTAAATAAAAGGTCATTAACAATGTAATGCAGTAATTGTTTTATTGCCTCACTGTCCTTCAATTCTCTAGAATTGTCTTTAGTAATTAAATAGTCCCATTTTATCAAATAAATCCAACAAATTTCTATGAAACAACTACCCATTCATCACACCATTCAGATAATTCCAGATGCGGTGACCTTTTGGTACCCTTCCTGCAACTATAGATTGTGACAAGTCATTGTCCAGTTATAAAATATTGTACCTCAAAAGTACCTTTTCCAGTTGTTGTAACTTTTGGATGAAGGAAAGTCTTACCTCTCCTTGTACTATGTCCATTTGATAATATTCCAGAACATGCTCAAGTGTGATAAGGCTGTTGAACCAATCAAAAAAGTTATTTTTGTAATCAGTGTAAGCCTCAACATCTCCCTGAGAAGCACCAAAGCGCTGAGTTTGTTGATAGGTATTAGGCGCACCCACCACTACCGCTGTACAAGTTCCCTTTCCTGTATGAGAAGGAACTACATTTTCTTCACATGCTCATGAAGCAAATAGGAGTGTCAGCTTCTGAGTCGCCAACTCTAGAATTTGAATACATAGCCCTTTTGCAAAGTTTGGGAGAGCCGAGTTAAAAGTATGATGAGTTAAGTTAAATTTCCTTGTTGGTGTCTACATGTGTCACCACTATAAATAGCTTGAGAGGGCAAATCTCTCTTCAAGCTCTAACCCATCGATAGGTTGGGAAAACATTGGTGCAGTAATGTGAAAAAACAATGAACCTCAACAGAAAACACACTACCAGCATAAAAAAAATATCCAAAAAATGAAGAGTACAACACTGGGAACAATACCAGTAATCTCAAACAAGTTGGAAAGATTATTTATTAATAAAAAGTTAAGTGATTTTGTTCAGCACAAGAACTTCGTGAGCACTAATGTATTTGTGCATGTGAAATCATTTCAAAGGGTAACAGCACAGATGTAAAATGCTGCAAGCCAATAAAATCAATCCTGTTGACTCTAGCCATGCCTTGAAATGGTAATACAACTTACAGCATAAACCACTATTAATGTGGAAATATTAATAAAACCACCATTATATTCAATATTCAATAGCTAAATGTAGAAGTTGATTGAAATTTATAAACATCCCATATAAAATAGGTACAAAAAGAATTGCATCATGTTTAACCAGCCTTTAACACCAGTATGCTGTTGATCGAAAGCTAGTCTTTTAACCAAAGAGAGTGGGTGGCATTCAGTTTTTAACAACCAAAATAGTCCCTGGACTCCAACTTTGCTTCCCACAAACCACCCCTAGTCATCCTTGAAACATTCTTCATTCTTTTTAAATTCTTGGCAATTAATAGAATGTTTATATAGTGCATCTCTTAAATCTTTATTCCGAATAGCCAAGTTGTATTCTTATATTCTAATTTTTAGTTGCCTTTCTGTTTTGTCAGCATAAAAACATGGATTTTTTTTTTATTGCTCTACCCATCCTGGTCATGAAGAGTGGCCCCTTGTGTCATCTGTTTGCAAATCTGGGGTAGGGACCAGATGATTTTAGAAAAACAAAATGAGGTGTAGTGGTATGTCCGAAAAATTTCACATCATCATCATCATCTTCACTTGTCAGTCTTTAATACAACTAAAATAAATGTTCACTACATCCAAAATATCAAATAAAATAAAATGAAAGGATATTTAGGTTAAGTGCTTTCATTATATGCAGTTCAGCATAGACTACTTCAGAACCTAATGTATCTAAAAAGGAAATAGTCTACTGTAACATCTAGGTCAAAGTGCAAAAAGCAATGTCCAATATAACCATTTAGTAAATTAAAATTAAAATATAACAATTGTGTGTTCATCATAAAACTTTGTATGTATATAAATTTACAAATGTATGAAAGTGCAAAAAGTCACCAAAAACACTTCTCAAAAAATGTAAACAATTAGTTGATGAACAACCTAAACATAAACCATGAGTAAACAGGTAAATTAATAAATACAAGTAAGTACTTTCACTAAAAACTCATCAAAAAGATGTTAAAATTACGTAATAACCAACCCATATCATAGATGCATCCTATATAAGTAAATAAATATAAAAACTGATTTCAAACTGCTATATCACAGATGTCTATTCCCTGCCTATGACTGATATATGTGTACGAGTACAAATAAATATACACATATCCACCTCTGCATCCATAACCCCTTTTTCCAATTTTTGCACATGGAGTCATGGTGCCAGGTAGCTGGTGCACACACAAATACATGTAGAGAGAAATGTTCAGAAAGAACACGTGTTTCATAATTTAGCAGCTCAATCAGTAGTTAAGCAGAGCTGCTCAGAGTTTGGTGACTTTAGCCAGAGATCTGGAGTACATCTGAACTGAAATCCAAGGCATCCACTGCAAACAACTGAAAAGTAAGTATATTTAAAGCCAGTATTGCACATTAACTGTATTTATTTGAATTGCTGTTTCATTGTTGCTGATTGTGTCTGCATTTTTTTTTAAACTTTTCCAGCTAGGTGTTAACCCTTACATCACTAGGTTGGTAGCTAATTGGCTCACAAACAGAACACGTACTATGAAGTTGGTGACTCTACCTTTACCAGTAGACCCATCACTAGTGGTGTACTGGAAGGATCTGTACTGACCCCCTTTACTGTTTGGAATCTCTTTCTCAGAAGTCCAGGCTAAAGTAGACTACCTTTGGCTTACTAAATTCACTGATGATTGTAAACTAGGTGCAGTCATCGAGTCCCCAATGATGTTAACCTATTAAAGGAGGGGCTAACACAAACAAATGACTGTTGCTAAAGTCACAGTCTAAAACTAAATGCAAAAAAGTGCACTGTTGTTCCATTTGGCAAAGTGGAATTCCCCACTAATTACAATATTGACAGCACCCCTCTAAGTTTAAATCCAGTGGTACGAGATCTGGGAGACCAGGTCGACAGCTATCTGAGCTTTCACCACAAGGTTTCCATGGTGGTAAGGAAAGCCTTCTACATTGCACATCTCGTAAGTAAAGGCATCACATTCAGGTCCTAAGGATGTTATAACCCCACTTTACTTGACCCTGATAAGAGTACAATGTTCCCTTCTGCATGTATCTCATTAGACACCTGCAGCAACTGGAGAGACCACAGAGGTTTCTCACTAAGAAGATACAGGGCCTCTAAATCATGATGTTCGTGGATAGGCTGAAAGCCCTGTCACTGTATTCTGTATCATATAGGCTGCAGAGAGGTGTCTCTGACCCCGACCTGATGGAAATATTGCACATCCACAGATCAAATGGCACTAGAGTCGCTCGCTGTAGAGATCTCATCCTTGCCAGTGACATTAACAGAACATGCGGGAGCGACAGGTATGTCTCAGAGATTGCTGCTACTCTAGTATAAACTTCAAATTCATGTGAAGCAGAGCTTCACAATGACCCTATTCAAGCGCAGCCTGGACAAATGTATTGGTGACTGCAAATTCACCCTGGGGGAAGCACCCATGTCTCTCATGGACAGGGGTAAGCAGTGCTGATCTGTAAAGTATGTCCATCTAACCAAGGGCATTTGGGGCAACCTGGGATTAACTTGGCTAGGCTTATAAACTCTCTGCTAGCCTAGTAACCTCCTGTGAACCTATATATAGAGAGCACTCTTTAGTGAAACACTTTCGTTGAGACGAGGGGGCATTGTGTCATTCAACACCTGTCATCTAAGTTCTTTGTACTTGAGAGTGTTCATGTTGTGTCCACCTCTAGGTGACTTGTGGACTCTCACCAGTATGAAAAATAAAAATCTTTTAGAACTCCTACATGTCTGGGAGTGCTTAAACAAAGTGTTATCCATGATTTTGTTTTTGATATCTCTAAGATGTTCATAAATACATATACGTAACTGCCTTTCAGTTTTCTTAACATAGAATGGCCAAACAGGATGAACAACTGGCCAAATAAGCTTACCCCCTCACATTAATAATTAAAGTATTCTGGGTATAGGTCTCTCATAATCTTTAACTTAACACATAAGGCCCTTCCCAGATGTAACAGCAGTATTTACAACAGCTGCATTTTGCCATTTTCTTTTCTTTGTTGGACCTGTAACTCTGCTTCTTATCAGATTTCTCAAACAAATTTTTTAAGTTAATCCCTTTCCTGTGTGAGAAAACAGGTCTGTCATCTAATAACTGAGTGTTTTTGGCATAATGCAGTATATTGTTCCACTGTTTAATTATTAAGCAATAACCAACGATGTAGATGTGGTATATTAAGATTTACCCACGGTTGGTGTGGTTTAATCATGGGGGCAAAGCCCAAGTGATTAAATAAAGCCAACTGTAGGTAAATCTTAATGTACCACACCTCCGAGTTGGTTATTGCTATTATACAATGACATTATTTAAGAAAAAAAAATACTTTTCATAAATAATGTCTTTGTATAATGGCCATGCTGTCCAAGGTTGGTGTACATATCCTGTTGCCTTTTTTGATGTACTGCGCATGCCCCACACATACCCAGTACATTAGTACTTTGGAAAGGAAGCAACGGAGAAGAGAAGGTCTCCATTGCCCCATTTTTCTTTTTTTTTTTAAAAAGTTTCAGACAGTGTAGGGGTAGGAGGGGAAAGAGAGAAAGGAGGAAATACAAGGAAAATTAGGTACGCATCTTTAGTTTTCAGTAATGAATTGTAGGTTTTGTTTTGTTTATTAATGCAAAAAAAAAAAGTTAAAAATTAGTTTATACTGATGGAAAAAAGTTGGTGTGACCGGACCTTCTTCTGTTGGTATATGCTCGGATTTACAATGGGCATGCTGATTGGGCTGAGCAGTCAGCATGTTCGCATTGGAATATTAATCGCCAGTCATTGTCTAATTGTGTTTTTAATACACTTCCTATAGTTATTGCTTGTATTTGATATGATGGCCTGATAAAAAGTGTCCAAGCTGTGTGTTTTAAAATTGGTCCTATAGAAAACATCTTTCAACAATTTTTTTAAATCCATATTCCTTCTGAGAGCAGCTTAGTTATGAAATATGTTCTTTTTGAACATCTCTCTCTCTCTCTGTGTTTGTCTGTATTTGTATCGGTGCACATATATCAGTCATAGGCAGGGAGTGGACATGTTGTTTGAGGTCCATTTTTATATTTATTTACTTATACGGGATGTACCTATGATTGGATTGTTTATTATGGAGTTTTTAACATCTTTTTGATGAGTTTTTAGTGAAGATGCAAACTTTTATTTATTAATTTTATCTACCTGTTTGTTCACGACTTTTTAAGTTTGGGTTTTTTTTATCAACTAATTGTTTACTTTTTTGTGGAGTGTTTTTAAAGTGTGTTTTTGGTGAATGTTTTTCTACTTTCATTAGTATGCATACAAAGTTTTATAGTGAACACACAATTGCTATATTTTAATTTGCTAAATGATTATTTTGCACTTTGTGCTTTGACTTGGATGTTGTGTAAGACTGCTTCCTTTGTAGATACACTATGATCAAGAAGTTTATGCTGATTTGCACATGAGGAAAGCTCTTAACTTAGTGTTCTTTCATTTCATTTTATTTTATTTTATATTTTGGATGTAGTGAACATTTAGTTTTATTAAACATTGACAAGAGAAGATGACATTGCGAAATTCTTTCAGACATACCACTGCACCTCATTTTGGTTTACTGTTTTTTTCCGAAGGTGTTGCAGCCTGAAGCACTCATTCTGACTTATTGTTGGTTCCATCTGGTTGTAGACCTGGGGTAATCCTTGCCAGAGCTTCTCCCTAGGACTTTCTGTTCATTGTGGCTGGACTGGCCATCCCTCATCTAAGAGGTACCACAGTATAAGCTATCCACTCGGGTTTACAGCTCAGACTGTGACACTGAGCAATAGTTTGACTCTTGCTGAAAGCTGGAATCACAGAGTTGGCATTTCACTTTTATGAGTTGTGGTTCAGTGCCAGCACCTGGCCTGGACCAGACCATTTTCCTTTGTGTGCCTCTTTTGGTACATGCATGTGGGTTTCAGTCAGCTTGAAATCTTCCATATGCCCAACATGTGCTCAGGCACAAGACCAGGAATGATAAATAATCTTGAGTTGTCCAGAGACTGTATAACTCTTTGATTGCCTGTCTTGGGTAAGTAATGATCAGGAAGCCATTGTGTCTATAATGTATGAAGATTGAGTCCCGGAACTGTTCTTTCTCTGTGAGGGATGTTGCCTTCTTTGGGGATGTTTTGTAATACATGAGGAATTGCCTGACCTCTGTCCCAAGCAGTTTGTGGAACTGGTCAACAGATTTCCAGAGCATTCTTCTCAAGTAGTTATTCTTTGTGGTGGTATTAGATGGCTTCAAAAACTCACCTGAAGCAGCTGTTAGGAGACCTTATGGTATGTTTGACCATCATAAGGCAAATAGCCATGTAGTCTCTTTGAGGAGTCTACTATGAATAATCACATCTAGTTTAACTGACCCATGATTATTAAAACCCAGATAATCTAAAATCTGAGTAGTTCAGTAATCAAAGCAGCAACACTCCCAAGATTGCAAAACACCAAAAAAAAAAAAAACATTTTTTTGCAGCGAGTCAAGGCCTCACACCTCCAATGTGTAAATACTAGTTTTGGGATTTCACAGACTTGGGGAAAAAGGAAAAATGCAGCACTAACCCGTCTTGCTTTTCTTCAAATCTATGAACCATGACAGAATGCAATCTGTCTTACAGGTTTGATGATCTGAGCTTTGATCAGCTATCTGGTGACAGAGTAGGACTCCCCACTGCAAACCTTCAGTGTGCTAAATGCTACAGTCATCCTTTCCCAGCTGGTGTGATATGGTAGCCAGGACAAATTTGGCAGTAATGTAAGATGTCCTAACTGAAATCACTGTTGCAGTATTCATAACTGATGGGGGTTTCATTGCCAACATTGGGCTGGGGTACCAGAGCTTTAGCTTCCCAAGGGTGTATGTCTAACATATGTCTAACATACTCATTCTTTCTTGCCCACCAGCCTGAATGTAGGTTGTGCACCTGTCAGACTGATCCACGTTTGGTCATTGGTACTGTTGCTTCTCTAATCATTGTCATACAAGTGCTACTTTAGGGAACCTTACTTGTTTCTTAGACTGCGGTTTAAATTTGTTAGATGTGAGCTAGGAGAGGCAAGTGCGAGTGCAGTAAATAGATTTTGTACAAGGACTTGCACACTAAGCGAGTCCAGTAGGCAGATTCCATGCAAGGACTTATGCACCAAGTGCCCTTTTTTATTTATTTATTTATTTTTTTTATACCTAAGCCCAGAGCATGACTGCAAATCCTGGTCTGCCTGTCAGCAGTTTGTGTTTAAGACCTTCAGATTGAGACTTTCTTTGCATAATACCTTTCTTGAAACTTGGCGATTGAAATGCCAAGCTTAGACTAAGATGGCCTACTCTCCAACTTCAGACATCTCCCTTATCCATAAGAAGAAACTCAAAAAACCCTGAGATGATTTGCAGTCTGAAATCTGTGAATCAGACGTACCTGCTGAGGTGCTCGAACCTGTGATCTATCAGATTACCGTCAGGCACCTGCTACCAAGACCTGAGGCCTTGCAGACTGCACATACTTCGGACAAACATCATGGTCCACACATTATCCCTCAGATCCTTGATTGGAAAGAGGTCCCTGGTACATGCATTGAAATGAGACATGGTTTTGAACCTCCAGGGCTTGTGTAGACTGATGTCACTCCTAAAAAGAAAAAACAAAAAACAAGCATGTGACGTGCAATACACCTTGGACTTCTCTCAGGCTTATTTAAAGCCATTGTGGCTCTGAAGCTGCCTCCTTTTGTGACCTAGCTAACTCAAGCCACACCACAAAAGCACTCCTTAGACTTTCTCATGTGAAGAGGATCCAAAACAAGATTCTGATCATTCTCTTGATTACTCTTCACAACTCCACTCTACTGAGCAGGTCTCTTCAGAAGGAGAAGACTCTTTCACCTGACTCTTCCTTAGAAGATGCTTCCTTTGGCGAAAGTAGTCAGAACATGATGAGACACTTGGAATAGCTGTCAAGGCAAATCTATGAGGTACAGAAAAGCTACTGCAGCCTTCTGGAGATGGGTACTCCAATCCCTTTAGTCTTTGGGGCTTATCTGGATGCCTTTCATTCTTCTTAACACCTGACTTAGCCGCCAGTTCCTAAAACACCTGACTGGTTTGATAAGGTCCCTGATGAGTTTAAATATATGTATAAAAATCCTATGGCTGACTCTGCAGCAGCGTCACTTCTTGGATAAGCCATCCAACCTGCTTCCCACAGCTAATGCCCTCCTTTCAGACAAGGACAGCAGGGCCAAGGATAGCTAGGGCAAGAAAGTCTACATGTCTTGCACTGTAGCATTCAGAGCTATAAATTATAAAACACAAATGGCTAAATACCTGCTCTCTGTGTTACAGTGTCTGCATAAGGTCATGACAGAACCTTGGGCAACAGTCTGTAAACAGCAAATACAGTCTTTTCTGCCCCAAGCTACACAAGTAGGCAGACAGTATCAGATGCAGCTGTAATGCAGTGGATGCTATTTCTAGGCTGCCACAGGCTCAGTGATCAGACAATATACATGGCTTCGGGGTCAGCCCATCCTTGAAGATTTCAAATCAAAAATCTTGTGTTTTCTGTTGGACAGTGACCTTTTGTTTGGACCACAAACTGCCCGTCTTTTCAAAACTCTGCAAGAATAAGGCAAGACCATTAAAGACTGCTGGCAGATTCTCCTCCCTACATACCATAGGAATGATCCAGCCAAATCCTCTTCCTTTATTAAGAGGAACCTAGGCCCTCTCACAAACATAGGAAAGCACCTAGGAAAAGATTTTCTGATAAACCAGAGAGAGATTCCCCTTCAGAGAGGCCACCCTTTAGAAGCAAAATTTTGTAACTGCCTTCCTTTCCTCCCTTCATCCTTCTAACCCCCCCTATAACTAGAGACAGGTTTTGACTGTTATCAAAGAAGGTTATGCTATGTCTTGGGAAAGCACCCCCTTCCTAAAAGGGATTCCCCAGCTACCTCCCAACCAGCTTCTTTTGATTGGTCCCCTTATTCAGGATTTGCTAGCACAGAGCACCATAGTGGTACCCTCACCCTTCATAAGAAAAGGTTTCTATTCCAGGATCTTTCTCCTTCCAAGGAAGGAAGGACAGTAGAGGCCAATCCTAGACTTCTCCCTGCTAAACACATTCCTTGGAGGTACCTTTCTTCAAAACACTATCTGTCCACACCCACCTGCCCCTCATTCTTCCTCCAGCCATTCTGGTGTCCCTAGGCCTCAAGGATGCCCATCTTCACATCCCATTCACTCTTCTTGCAGGAAATTCCTTGGGTTCTTCTCTTGCTCATCACATTTTCAGTTTACTGTGTTGCCTTTTGGTCTTTCCACACCATTAGAAACCATGCATTCTCCTGGTCTACACAGGCAACACCACAGTGATGTGGTATATAAACAAACAAGAAGGTACAAGGTCTTACCCTCTGTGCAGGTAGACCCAGTAGATTTGGCAAATGGCCTCTCATGTGAACATTTCCCTTACAGCAGCTTACATTCCCTCTGTAGAGAATGTGTTGGCAGACTTTTTGAGCAGGGACCTCATGAACACCTCCCCCCCCTGAATGGACCCCGACGGGTCTTCAAAGCAATCACATGTCAATGGAGCACTCCGCATATAGATCTTTTTGCATCTCCAGAGCATCACCAGCTTCTGTGTTTCTGCACCAGGATCCCATCTCCTCTGGCCTCGTGGACAGGGAGGTTCCTGTAGGCCTACCCTCCACTACCACTTATTCCAAGGATCCTACTAAAGATACAAAAGGACAATCCAAAACTGCTGCTCCTGACCCCTTTCTGGCAAAGACAGCTGTGGTTTCCCATCCTGTTCCACCTGTCAAGGGGAGACCATTGGAAAATTTTGATATAGCCAGGCCTAATCACCCAACATTAAGATCGGCTTCTACATCCCAACTTAGCCTTACTGTGTCGGCCCGTGGATGATTGGGTTCTGATCCCTAAAGGATACCTTTTTTCAGAAGATGTGGAACAGGTTTTACATGAGGCCAGGAAGCTTATTACCAGGGAAATTATACACAGCCAGTTGGAAAAGATTCTGCATTTAGTGTCACAAGCACAGACTGGAACCACTGTTATCGGAGGCCTCAACTGTACTTCAGTATCTCTGTGAGCTTCTTTGTTTGGGGTTGGCCTACTCATCTGTTAAAGTCTATTTGTCAGCCATCAATGCCTGTTTGCGTCTGGGTCCTCCTCATGTCTATTGCAGAGGTCAAGCTCTTCATGAAAGGAGTCCTGCACCTTGAGCCTCCAAGGAAACCAGTTTACTCCTTCACCACATTTGGTTGTTGATACTGTTGCTTCTCTAATCATTGTCAGACATGGTAAAAAACCCTTGCCTTCTTGCTCTAAAGTACATTACACTCAGGTGCTCACCTCCTCTGGTGCTTTCTACAAGGGTGTTGATGCTAGATCCATCTTGGAAGCAACCACCTTGTCATAGGTAGGTACTAGGCTATTGGCCCTAGGGCCTATATAAGCCTAGCCAAATGGTACCCTGGCATTTGCCACTCAAGAAAATTATTTTCCTGTGCCCCTGTCAAGCAGAGCCACAGAAGTGATCCCAGGGTGAATTTCCTATCTCCCATCCAATCATCAAGATTTTTCTTGAAGAGTGCTAATGAGGAGCTTTGTTTGATATAGATAGGTTTTTTGTTCCAGAGTATGGGAAGTCTCTGAGACAGGAATCTATCCCTCCAACTTGTTCTGTTTTTTGTGATGACAAGATTTAGGTCCCTAGAGCGTGTAGCTCGGAGGGATTGGGATTTCTTTACGTGGAGCATGTCCAACAGCTCTGGGTTTGACATAGCTTTGTATGTTAGGCAGATAGAGCCTCTGAGTAGGTGATATGTGACAGAGTAAAGCTGGAGTTTTTGAGACGGTCTGCATAGGGCATCTGTTTGAGGCCGGTAATCCTCTTTGTGAGGTATTTCTGCGGCCTTTCCAGTTGTTGTAGATGTCTTGAGGTACATACCAAAAGGGGTGTTGTACTCTATAGTGGGTCTAATGAATGATGAGTAGAGGGGAACAATGGCCTCTCTTTTCCTGGATGAGAAACCTTTTGTGATGAGGTGTGCCACATAGAAGGATTTCCTGACTACTGTGGCAATGTGATATCAAAGGAGAGACTACTGTCCACCTGTGTCCCAAGGTCTCTTATCACACTTTCGGTGTTAAGTAGACTACCGCCTATGTGGTAGTTCATGGGTACAGAGTTTTTACCAAAAGTGATGACAATGCACTTTTTGGCATTGAGCTTGAGGCCATGGCTTTGACACCAGGCATCTGTCTCAGTGAGGCCCTTTTGTAGGATGTCCACATCGTTAGGAGATTTGATTATGGCTCCTAGTTTGCAGTCATCTGCGAACTTTGTTAGCCTGTACTTCAGAGAAGTAGATACCAAACAGGTGAGGACCTAGGACTGAACCCTGTGTACTCCATTTCTCAGTAGTCTGAAGTTGGATTTATCCATTTCATCATAATTTTGTTCTGGAAAAAACTTACTGTACCCCCCCTTTTGAGCCAATCCCATCTGCCATCATAAAATTCTGCACTTGGAAAACTGTACTCCTTAGCTCTAACCTTGCTGTGCTGGGTGTCTACATTTCAGGCACTCTTGGTTACTTCTCCACAAAGACAGGGTAATGCGTAGGACCAATCCTTCTTTCATGCCTAAGGTAGTGAATGAAATATCCCTCAATTAAACCATCAACTTACCCACTTTCTTTCCCAATCCTCAAAATAGGGGGAAAGAATCTTATATTCCCTAGACATTCACAGGCAGCTGAGTTTCTATTTGGACAAAACAAAAACAGTCAGAAAAACTGACCAATTATTTGTTTCTTTCATGAATGCCAAGCTGGGTCAGCCAGTCTCAGTCTAATCCATTGCATCCTGGATATCAAAGGCTATTTCGTTCTGCTGCTCACGACATGGTAAACCCTTTCCTTCCTGCCCTAAAGCACATTCCACTCAGACAGTTGCCTCTTCTAATGCTTACTTACAAGATTGAGGATACCATATCCATCTTGGAAGCAACCACTTGGTCTTCTGTGCACACCTTCACCAAGCACACAAAATTGATGCTTTCTCCACGTCTAGAGATTCCTTTGCCAGATCAGTCCTGTCTGGGCTTCTGGACAGATCCTCTTCACTCAAGCCACCCACCCCATTTTCCTTTCTCTCTCCAGCTCTGGGAATTGCCCATCTGTCATGAATACTTCAACAGTGATTTCAATTACAACAGTACAGTTGTGTAAGAACTTAACAGAACGTTGGATGCCCTATTGATTGCTGTTGCAGTATTCTTTCCCTCCCTCCTTCCCCTCTACTCTCTTGCCTTCAGATCTCACTCGCGCACACACACACACACACACACACACACACACACACACACACACACACATCCTCATTGAGAGTGTTTCCTGTTTGCTTAAGCTACAACCCTCCTAGCTGACCAGTAAGTCTGAGGATTTTGCACATACATGATCCATCCTATGGATACCTTGATGCACACGAGATGATGTCATATGTTGCACATATGTTTTCAGGAAGGTAAAGCTTTGGTACTCTGTCCGGATATCGGCAGTGAAAACCCGTCTGTTATGAATTTTATAAGAGTGATCAGTAAGACAGCTACTGTCATGGTATTTCTTACACAAATGTACTTTCTGTGCATAACTCTTTCAAGTTTAAGCTTGTGACCCTCAAATTTGAGTCTCACCAGTCCCAAGTTCAAGTTGCTTTTGGTGGAGCTGTTGAATATGGTGTGTGAGGATCTTCATAAGTCTGGACTTGAGCATTTTGCCTTGTAGTTGAAACCTGTTTTGTTTGTGGTTTCTAACCTTAGACACTAATATCTGTGGTGGATGTTTTGACCAAGGTGTATTCATGCACCATAGGATGTGGCTGCAATTATCCCTTTTTTGGAAATGAGTTGGCTAATTTTCTACTAGATGCTGTTTTCAACAGGAGTGGGCTTTTCAGATATGAGTTGTAGTTCGTGCATACTTAATAGCTTCCTCAGTAGTGGACCGGTTACCTCCTCGTTGGAAGGTCCTTTCTACTGTAGTCTGTGCTGTCACTTTTCAAGGAAAAGTAAAGTGTTCCAAACCAGAGGTTCTGGGCTGGCCTTCCCAGGTCCAGAGGAGGATTTAGTGGCTCTCTGATTTAACCAACTGAAAAGGACACCCTTGTGAGTGTGGTATTGTGGGGTGTGTGATTTTTAACCAGTTCCTCCTTATATAGGTTCTTCTCCTTAACTCATCTGATCCTCAATGGGATAGAGCAAGCAGTTAAGCTATTTTTTCCCCATGCAGCTTACTGTCAGTGGTCCCTGATGCCTCTCCTCAATCACTGGGTCTGTCTGTCTCTCCTGACGTCCCCCTAATTCTTAAAAGGGTTGGGTCAACAAGGAAGTTAAGGCTTCCCAAATCTACATCATAATGCTACCATGGAGGGGGTTCTTCCTACAGATTTTCCTCTTCCTAGCACATGCATATAACACCTTGTGTTGTTGTGTCTTTCAGCTTTTCCCGGTTAGGGGTCGCCACAGCGGAACTCCGGTCCGCTAATGATTGGCAGTTGATTTTTATGTGCCGTGTTGCCAGCCCTGACGCACAACCTTTAACGAAGGTACACCCATTCACGTATGTCTCCACGCAGAAGACGCTCTAGCTGAGAATCGAACCGGACAGCGTCTTACTGTGAGGTGACAACGCTACACCTTGTGTGTGGGACATATAGTGTGTGAGCCACATCAAAACTTTCCTCACTTTTGCAAGGAGTGGATATCAACAAGCTCCTCCACCCACCCTTCAGGAAGTATTTTGTGGTTGGCTCCTCAGACTTCACCAAGGAATTCCAGCCACTTCATGTGCTTTTGCATGGCAGGCACACACTCATCCAGCATCTCAGAAGCCCAAGCAGCTAATTGAACCCAGGTCACTTGGACTGCAGTCAGGATTTTATTCTTCTATTCCTTGACACTGGTTGGGATAGAATAGGGGGCACTTCCCATTGCACCAGAATGGCTGGATGTTCTCTTCATTTATATAGGCCCATCCCTTCTGTGTACTTGTGTACAGGCAAGGCCTTAACTTCCATCTATACTTCGCTGCAGTATTGTGGGTCACTTATGAGATGATGCTACCCTGAGGGAGGGCTTATCTGGTGATTCCTCCAGTTCTTTGGGAGTCTGCAAGACCAGATTCCATGTTGCTTTGGTGGTCTTTAGGTATAGCCAGACAGTCCACTTATGTACTGATAAGGTCATCTAGAGCTAGTTGTGTTTAGCTGTAGTGGCCTGAATGTATGCATAAAGACTTAAAAAGTCATATGTAATTAAAAGCCTTGTAACTGAAACACTGGTATGTCCTTAAGGGGTTATTTGCATATATTCCATATGCCTCCCCTATAGGAAGTTTATGAAGATTCTAGCTTGGCCAGGTCTTTCTTGTAGTTTTTACGTCTTTCTTGCAGTTTTTTATTGAATGGATCACATTGGGTACCTGCAAAAAAGTTGGCTGAGAAGGGTCTTCAGACCAGTCCTCTTAACCACTGACCAAACAAGTAACTTGCATAACATTTTTTTTGGCCATAGTAAATGTTACAGGAAAAGGGGACATAAGATTTTTTCGTATACAGTTTCAAGATATGGCTGTTCCCCTTGCCTTGGGACACTGTAGTAGAGTCAGGAGTACATTTTATAGCTGGATGCCCCAGTCAGTGCTCATCCCTAAAAATTTCATTTGAAAATTTCAAGCAAATTCATCTCGGTAGTTCCCCAGAAAGAACATCACTGCCCAGTGTTAAATGTCATCTAGTGGCCTGTACTGCAGCAATGGGCAGACCACATGATAGGATCATAACTGTTTAACATTCTAAAGCTTGGCCTCTTTCTGATGATAAAACAACAACAAAAAAAAAGATACTAAAACCTCATAGTGCCTGTAATAAAAGTATATAATGGTAATAAAAATGTATCTAGGAGTTTTTATCATCTTCCTGATCATGCCCCCCTATAATGAAGACTCAAAAACAAGCTGTGTTGCTTTAACCATTTTTTTTTTTTATTTTATGGCCCAAACTTTGTAAATTCTTCGTATTAGTGCTCAAGAATTTAACCAACTACACATTTCGTGCCTAGTTCAGATTTGTACAGAAGATGCCCAGTCGTAAGTATTTTCACAGTGAAGTTGTCTGGTAAGCCAAAATCTGTACAACCACCTAAATGTTTCTTACAAAGGGGATACTTATCTTAACTGTATGTTAGTTTTTAAACTTTTTTTGGATTCATTAACCTTTCTGTTTGAATGTCATAATACTTCATTGACTAACACTGGCCTGCATTTTATTTATAATCCGGTAACTAAAACTTTAGGGTCGGTAAAGGTTGTATTTAGCAACACATATTTTGAGTGATATGGTCATGAAGTTCATGCATTTGTTATTCTTAGCACCCAAGCAGTGATGGAAGTCCATCCTTTGGTATCAGTTTATTACCTTGATTAACAAATTCAGTTGATTTTTCTCTAGTGGATTTAAGAAGTAATGCAAGATAAATCTACAGAGCAGTATACAGAGGCTGACCCTTAAAAGGCCTGTTCAGTTTTAATATGTAATGCTTGGGCCACGACATAAGATTTGGAGATTATTTTGAGAAAAGTAACCAGTTTGTTCTTCTATCTAGATCTTGTCTTCAATTGAACTGCTGCAGCATTCTCTACCCAAAATCAACCGCAGTGCGTCAGAACCGTCTCTTCATCGAGCAGCACACACAGAGGATATCAACTCATGCACTTTGACTTCTACTAGACTTCTTTTCACTTAAGAGAAGCTTTCCATTGTAAAAGACAGTAAATATGAACATTTGAGAGTCTGTGCAATTCCACTTTCATTAAACTGCAGTACGAAATTGCAACACCAGCTTAATTTATACTGTGCCCATTTCCCCGAAATTAAAGCTGCTACCAATTGTCATGGCAATTTCTGTTTTAAAATGACACTGGTCATTCAGTGAACTGGGAAATTTAATGGTTCTTTGTGCAAAGAGGCAGCAAAAACAAGCCATGTTTTAATTCCACATACGGTTATGCTTGAGGTGTGTTTCCTCTTTTTTTTTTTTTAAGAAACGTAGAATTTTAAGCACATTAAGTGAAATATATAATAAAATATACAGCTGAGTTGTCTAAAGATATTGGGGCAGGAATTATGAATTTGCCAGATGTAATATTCCTTGTGAAGACAATGTAGTAGCCAGAAAGGGTCCATGGATTGAGAGATTACTGCATTGCATCACAGGCTGGAAGGATGATAACAAGCTCTCTTCTAAACCATGGGAATGGATTTTTTTTCTTTCTTTTTGTCGAAAGGTTTGAAGACCAGAGCAGAAAAATTGCATCGGGTCAACAGGGACTTGAAGGACGTGAGAATCTGTGAAAGTGTACATTTTTTGGCTTAATCGTGTTGCCTTGTTTGTCAGGGCTCCCTGCTACTGCAAGATTGCATTTTCCTGGGAATATAGTTATCTGGTCACATTTTAATGCATAAACCAGTCTTTTAAATTGGAAGACCAGGTTTGTGCCGTCTTAGTAAATTATATTTGTCGTCAAGACATGCACTATGACTGGGAATGAGAGTCTGTAATGTGTTTTCTTTTGTTGATTTGGGCTTTAATGTTTTCTTTGGTCCTTTTCTCTTAATGGAGGATAAACTTGCTGTTGCAAACCCTTGATGGTTTTGTTTGTATATTTTAATAAAATAAGTTAAATTTGTGTCTTCTTTCAAGTTTGTGGTATCTTTATTTATCAGGTAGGTGTACAGAACTAATGCAGTTTATAAAGGTTAGACATACTAAAGTCCAACAAAAATAACTTAAGTTGGTATATGATAGTATACTTTCAGATTTAAAGAATAGTATATGAAAACAAAAGAGTATAAGAATAACCAAAGGTTCTGTGATGCACGTTTGGACATTTCTTGCTATAGCTTACCATTTGGCCAGTGTGCTTTAAAATCATTGGACATTGAATGCACAGTAGTAGTTTCTGATGCAAAAACAACTTTTGTTATTTTACATGAAAGCTGTTCTTATACTTGGAAACTAAGTATTAATTTTCTGATATTTGGGGCAAAACTTTAAGCAGCTGGAAACTCTTCTCTTAAAAGATAAGACATTCCTCACAAGTACAGGTATTTATTTTTTTCTTGTTAAAATACCCTGGCCATAAAACTGCCAGTTACGTTTCTGACTTAGGATTTTAGGATAGTATGAACCAGAAGGCATTTAAGTCTGAAAGCCATGTACACCTTGCTAGGTACCACCCTCAAGAAGGTAACCCCTGCTTCTATGAGAGCAAAACATGTCAGGCTGGAATGAACTTATGGGTACCCATCCAGTCATCAAGGTTAGTCTTTAAGGAGGGAAGGGTGTTGCCGTTTTTTACATGCAGTGGCAATTTGTTTGAGATGTAACAAGCACTGGCTAATGAATGTGTCCCTCCAGTGTGTTATATATTTGTGTTGGTGGAAGTTCATATTCTTGTTTTGGCTGTTTTTTGTAGTTGTTCATCTTGTGATGGTATAAACATCCATTAGGGTGGGTTCTTTGTCAGCCAGGCTTATATCTCCATGCAAGAGAATGTAAGAAACAGAATATATATGGATGGGGCTTAAGGTGTTTATTCAAAAATCTTGTCAGTAACATTTGGGGCCATTCTAACTATGATGTGTCTCATAGGTTGATAGGTAAGTACTAGGCTATCAGCACTAGGGCCTATACAAACCTAGCTAAATGAGTTCCCTGGCTTTCGCCACCCAAGAAAATTATTTTCCTGTGCCCTGTTGAGCAGAGCCACAGCAGTGATTCCCGGGGTGAATTTCCTATTACCCATCCAATTGTCAAGATTCCTCTTAAAGAGGGCTAATGAGGAGCTTTGCTTGACATGAATGGGCAGCCTATTCCAGAGCAGAAGTCGTCTCTGGAACAGGAATCTATCCCTCCAGCGTGCTCTGTTTATTGTGGTGACAAGGTTTAGGTCCCAGGAGCATGTGGCTCAGAGAGATTGGGATTTCTTTAAGTGTAGCATGTCCATCAGGCCTGAGTTAGACATGGCTTTGTACAATAAGCAAAGATCGCCTCTGAGTAGGCGATGTGTGACGGAGTAGAGCTAGAGTTTTTTGACACTGTCGGCATATGGCATCTATTTGAGGCCAGTAATCCTCTTAGTGAGGTATTTCTTTGGCCTTTCCAGCTGTTGCAGATGTCTTGCGAGGTACTTGCCAAACAGGGCATTGTACTCTATGATGGGTCTAATAATGGATGAGTAGAGAGGAACGATGACCTCTCTTTTTCTGGAGGATAATCCCTTTGTGATGAGGTGTGCCATGTAGGAGGATTTCCTGACTACTGTGGCAACGTGATTATCAAAGGAGAGACTACTATCCACCTGTGTCCCAAGGTCTCTTATCACTCTTTTGGTGTTTAGTAGGCTACCACCTATGTGGTAGTTCATGGGTATGGTATTTTTCCCAAAGAGGGTGACAATGCACTTCTTGGCATTGAGCTTTAAGCCATGACTTTGACACCAAGCATCAGTCTCAGTGAGGCCTCTCTGCAGAATGTCCACATCCTTAGATGAATCAATTATGGTTCCTAGATTGCAGTCTGTGAATTTTGTTAGCCAGAGACCAGCTGTATTAGCCTGGACTTCAGAGAAGTAGATACCAAACAGAGAACCCAGGACCAAACCGTGTGGTACTCCGCTTGTCACTGGTCTGAAGTCGGATTTGGAGTCGGCTGCTTTCACTGTGTGGGTTCTGTCAGTGAGCCAGTTGACCACCCATCTTGTGACATAGGGATTTGTGCCTAGTCCAGTGAATGTATCTATAATACCAGAGTGGGAGATGGTGTTGAAAGTCTTGGCGAGGTCAAGATAGGCTGTGTGCACTACTTTACCCTCGTCTGTGGCTCTAGTGACTGCTTCGAAGAAGTCAGTCAGGTTTAGGAGGCATGATCTACCCTTTACAAATCCAAACTGAGTGGGGTCCAGAGTTTGGAGGTTACCTATGTCTTTGTTTATAAGCTCTAGGATGATGCGTTCCATGGCTTTGCAGACCAGGGTCATCGGGCTAATGGGGCGGTAGTTGCCGGGATCTGTAGTGGCACCCCCTTTGTGGAGTGGGATAACTGTCGCTGTGTGCCACTCCTTAGGCACAAGGCCTGAAGTGAGGCTATGGCAGAACATGGTACTTAGGTGGGGTGCCAGTTCGTTCTGTAGTTCATGCAGAACGCAGCCTGGAATGTTGTCTGGTCCCATAGATGCTGTGTTCTTGGCTTTGGAGAATGCAGTCTTCACCTGTGCGGCCGTTATTTCAGGGGCTTTGCAATCATCCGGTATGGGAATGGGCCCTTTGGGGGGTGAGGGGGGAGGTGAGGTTAGCCCTGAACCTGTCTGCCAGGATGTTAGCAATATCAGTTGGTTCGGTAAATCTAGTGCCATTGTGCTGTAGTTCAGAGCAGATCTGAGTGTTGCCATTGAGATTTTTGACATAGCTGTAGAAGGCTTTGTGGTTGTCTTTAGAATCCAAGGCGATTTTATTTTCGTAACTAACTTTGGAGGGTTTTATGAGGGATGTCAGCTTCTTGCTGAGGCTAACCAGGGAGTTCCTGCAGTCATGGGATTTTACTCTCTTATGCAACTGTTTCTTTCTTCTGTTGTATAGCTTGTTTATGGCAGGGGACCACCAGATTGGCTTCCTTTTTCTGGAGGATAGTGTCTTGCTTCTGTTGGGGATGGCACGGTCCATGCACTCATGTATGTGCTTATACAGTGCATTTGTTTATGATTCAGCAGTCTTGCCACTATTTTCCATCTGTGTGGGTGTAATGAAGTTTCCCACTTCTGACTTAAGAAGCATGAAGTTGGCTTTGGAGATGTTTTTTACGGTGGTTTCCTTAATGGGGAGGTGGGGGTGGGATATGGATGTCTAGGATGATTAGCTTGTAGTCGGTCCTGACCAGCGAGGAGTTTACCTCTGACGTGGAGCATCTGTTACCCATATTGGTAATGACCAGGTCAGGATGTTGCTACCCCTGGTAGGGGTATGGACAAGCTGGTCCAGGGCATTGGAATTGATGAATTCCAGAAAACGTTGGGAAAATGAGTTGGTACATGAGTAGTTTTTCTAGTTGATGGACGGGTAGTTGAAATCTCCCAAGATTAGGGTATTGGGCTGTATCTTAATATTATCCAGTATATTGAGAAACATGGAGTGGGCGTCCTGGGGCAGGGGATCTGTAACACGCTACAACCTGAATTGCAGTCTTGCCCAGTGTTAATTGTACTTGGATAATTTCAGAGGCATTATGTTGAACATCTAGCCTGGAGGTGTAGATATCTTTTATGGATATGGACACGCCTCCTCCTCCTTTAGTATTTCGGTCCGGGTTGGGTGGCCGAAAGGTGTGGTAAGAATTGTAGCCTGGTAATGCAGGGGTGCTCTCTGGAACCTTAAACCAGGTCTCTGTCACTGCACAGATGTCTATGTTCTTCGTCTTAAGGAGAGCCTCGAGTGTGTGCATTTTGAGGTTTAGACTTCTAGTATTAAGTAGCATTACCCTCGTTAGGTATATGCTAAAGGAGGGTATTATACTCTGTAATTGGTCTAATTAGGACAAAGTACCTAGATGAGATACTTTTGGAAATCAGTTATGGTAGATGGAAAGGATTCCTAACTACTTTTGCATCATGGTAATCAAAGGTGAGGTGACTGTCGACCTAGGTGACGAGATCACTAAGTAGTGTGTCCCCATATAATGGGGTGCTGGTTGTGCAAGTTGTAGATGAAGGGTGTTTCTCAAAGACAAGAGTGCCACACTTTTTGCATTTAGTTTGGGACATTTATTATTTATAGTTAACCAGTGATGCTGTTACATAGTCATCCAGAAGAATGCCACAGTATAGATTTCACCGGAGATTGGGGGAGAGGGTAAAGACTGTTCTTCAGAAAGCTTGCTTCTCTAATGTAACTGCTGGTCTGCAGCAGCAAGACATACAAAATCCCAGTTCAGCTGTTTTCCACATTTATGTACTTGCCTCTTACTGTTATGCAGCAGTTGCTCAGGTTTGAAATGGCACACATGTAAGTGGTAGCACTGCACATGTCCTTCCATTTTACTGTTGCAGCATGCCTAACAGAAGGGATCTCCTGCCATGGGTAACTGAACATCCAGCCAGTATACTAACTTCTTTAGGATTTACAGGTGCAATATGTCACACATGTGCTCCCTGCTCAGAACGTCTTTGCCAACAGTCCAAATTCCATCACTGAATGTCAGTATGAATGCTTTTCTTCTGTGCTGGTTACCAAGCCGTTTTTCAGATCTGTACCCCACTGGGGTGTACCCTTATCTTTCTTTTTCATGCACTGTTGGTTGGTTTCATGTCATTCTGAAAGAGAAATTTTGGTGTGGGAGGCAGATTCCCTATAAAGACAGTCACTACCAGTCTGTCTTCTGTTTAGGTGCTTCCCACAACCATATGCAGTGTTCTATCTACCAAGCTTTTTTCACCAGGACCCTACATAATTATCTCTCCTACTTGTCTGTTTACCTTGAAAACCAACATCTTAAGCTGTTTGCTATGGCAGAGTCTTCCCACCCAAGAGTCAGCCATCAGCCAAGGAAAGGCCAAAAAACTTAGGTCTGATATGGCTGCTGTCCAGCCTCCCCCAGATGACCCTCTCGAAGCTAGTGAAAGCCTGAGGATCATCTGGTAGTTTCAGATTCCTCTGCCACAACCCCATCAGAGGCCAGCATGGATCCCACTTCTTGCACATCCTCAGAGGCTTTACAAATGTGTGCTCCAGATGTTGAGGGGGGGAACCTAAGCTGATTATATCTGAGGGATCAAGGGGGATTCTACAGATCTTAGTGAGGGAAGAGAACCCTACTACTCTTATTGAGTGTCGCCAAAGGTCTAACCCTCTCAGGGTGTTTTGTATGGATGTCCTTCAGAAAAAGAAACGGAAAACCAAGCATATTTCTCCTGCAGTCAAGGATCCTCAATGAGAATGGCAGGATTTCACTTAGGGGGTTAACACATTAATGGCTTTAAAGCCCTCTCAAGCGGTTAAAAGACCTAGGTAGCTGGATTCTTCTGATGAGGATCAGGATTCAGGGGGAGAGTCTTTAGCCTGCTCTTCTCAAATCTCTTCCCTCTTGTTGGACTATGGCTCTGAGGAAGATGATTCTATTAGCCCAGATTCCCCTTTAGAGGAAGTCTCCTTTGGGGATACCATATGATGGAATTTTTTAAGTGGGATTGCTCTCAAGTTTCTGATATCCAGAAAAGGTATTATGAGCTCCTTCAGATGGAGTCACCTAAGCTTCCTGCTGTTTCCCCCAGCTCCTAGGAAACCTGACAGGTTTTTCAAGTTGCCTGATGAATGTAAATTTCTGTGTAAATGCCCTTCTGCTGATCCTTTTTGTTGGGTCTGTCTCTTCTGACAAGTCCTCCAAGCCATTGCCCTCTACCAAGCTGCTTCCTTCAGACAAGGATAGTACGACCATGGAGAGGCTGGGGTAAAAGGTTTGTACTACTGCCACTTTATCTTATAGGGCCATTAACTACCAGTATGTTTGCTCTCCTTTCTCAGGTGATTTCTGATCTTCCTGACCCCTGAGTGGAAGGAAGCCTTCTGCCTTTTCCTTCCTGGGTTCCATCTCTCAAGTTGCCTGCCAATCTGTTAAATGCAGTCACAGTGCAGCTGATACTACTTCCATGGCTGCTGCATTTGTCTCTGTTATGAGGCGTTACTCTCTACTTCATCTTCCGGCCTTGCCTGATGACATTTAGGGCAAACTACTGGATGCTCCTTTGGATAGTAAAAATCTTCTTGGTGCTTCTGCTGCTAACCTTTTTATAAAGTCTGTCCAGAATGAGGGCAAAGCCTTGCAGGCGTTGAAACATATTTTTGTTCCTTCTATTTTAGAGTTTCAAAGGAATTACCCTTCCAGATCTGCTTTTGTTTGCAGGCAGTCTCACCCTCTGCCCAAAGGTTGAAGATGTGTCTCCTTCTAGGTCTACTTAGATACCTCCTTTTCAGGATAAAGTTGGGTTCCATTTGCAGTTTGCTTCCCCTTTCCCTTGGCCATGTTCCTTTATCCCTCCATCTTTCCTTGTCCCTTCCAAATTGGTTAAGACTCACAACAGACACTTGGATTCTGTCCGTTATCCCCCAGGGGTATGGTTTGGAAATCCTTTCCTCCCTATTGTTGGGCATCCCTCAACCTCTTCAGGAAAAACTTCTTATTTTCCCCAGAGGTGCTTAATTCTGTGATGATTTAGGTCACCATTCAACCTGTACCCCCTGCCCAGGTAGGGAGGGGTGTATGTTCTAGAAATGTTTTTGGTTCCCAGGAAGGAAGGAGGGCACTTGGAGACCAAATCTGGACCTTTCTCAGCTCAAAACCTTACCTCTCTCAAGATTCCTTCCTTTTGAATGTTGTCTCTTCAAACCTTGTTTCCTCTTCTTCCCCAGGCCTTTCTAGTCTTTCTGGATCTGATGGATGCCTACTTTCATATTCCCATCCATCCCCTTTTCAGGGAATGTTTGTGTTTCTCTTTTTTTTCCCTTGCATTTTCAGTTCTCTGCTCTGCCCTTTGGCCTCTCTACCACCCCCAAGGATATTCACTAAATGCCTTGCTCTGTCTCCTTCTTGGGGTCATGTTTTCCTTGGTTGCAGGATCCAAACCACCTCCATGCCGGCATCTTCCCGCCCCCAAGACCCTGTCTTATTGCCTTTTTCCAGTCTTCTCCTCCTCTGAGTCAGTCATGGCTAGAGACTTTCTCAGGGTCCTCAGGTTCATGGCTTCCACCAATCCCCATGCTTCCTCTGGCCAGGCTCCATATGAGAAAGCTTCAGTAGTATCTCAAGTCTATGTGGCTTCAACATTTCCTCCCCCTGGACTTTCCTAGTCATCTTTCTCCCTTGTTTCAAGCTAGAGTGGTGGTGGAGTCCTCAACTTTCTCTCAACCCGAGGGCTTCCTTTCCAGGCTCCAGCCCTGACTCCATCTCTTTACAGACGCCTCAGGCAGGGGATGGGGGGGGCTTCCTTCTACTCTCTCAAAGTTCACAGTCTCTGGCCTCTTCATCAGAGATTAGACCACATCAATGTAAAGGACTTGAGGGCTCTGCTTCTAGCTCTTCCGACTTTTTATTTCCTCTTTCATCCCCGGGCACCTCAAAGTTTTCACAGACAATACCACAGTGATGTGGTAAAAGTGTTTGTGCGAAAGCGCTTGTTATATCGTTTTGTCCATTTGATGTGAATAAAGATCTTAACTTGGATTATCTTCGCTCTACTTTCATTTGTTGGCTACCAGGTCACTGCACTTGGACTAGTTAGGTTTGCCACTCTGCCTGGATTTTTGTGTTTCTCTGTCACGCTTCGGATTTTTTCATTGTTTGGACTGCTGTACAGATTACATGAGAGAAACAAAAAGACTTCACTGGTCAACAAGCAGAATCAAACACAGAAGTGCAGAAGCTTGAGTTTTGAACAGAGAAAGTAAGCCAGTAACTAGAAAATATAAATAATGCAAGTGATAATGTTAGGTTAGCACCATACAAAGGGCAAGAAAAAATATCAGGTCTTTGGCCTTTTAAAATGGACTCAGTCACTGCCTAGGTCCACAGTAAACCCCTTAGGAATCCAAATTCAGAACATGAAGGCTGGATATGTTAACTCCTACACTAAGTGTACACCATTTTGAGTGAACATACAGCACAAACAATAACTCACATCATCTTCCTCCTAATTTTAGTTTTCTCACTGTTTGTCTAGCAACCTTAAATATTGGAGGGGATTCATAAAGGTTACCACGATGTGAAGACTATGTCTACACTTAGTGTAATCTTTCTGAACAAACTGACAGCAGAAAAATGTGGTAGAGGTGTTTTTGAATACAGATCACGTACACGGTCATGAATCTGGCCCTATGCTTATTGTGTTTACTTTATTTTCCATGGTAGAACTCAATGGACCTTTTTCAGATTCATTCCAAGAGCAGTTTCTGGTTAAGTGACTTGCTCAGAGTCTCACAGTTAGGCAGTGGAGACTAAGGAAATCAAACCTTACACCACTGGACCACAGGAAACAGCCCGATAACAACTCCTTAATCCTCTAAGCCAGCTGCTAGATTGTAACCCTTAAGAAGGTTGTTCTCTTTCTCCACATAATTAGTGGCAAGGTGTATGGTATGTAACAAAACTTGCTAAAAATTGAGAATTGCAAGAAAACTTATCAAGGTGCTGTCATTCATAGACGTAGTTTCTGAAGCGATTGTTTTGGAAGGGCTAAACAAGAAGAATCATTAGATAGTAAAAAAAGGTTAAAATCTCTAGAAAGGAACTGAAACTTTTCAGATGCGAATTATTAAATGAAAACAGATTATACTGACCTCTACAAATGTAAGATGTGAGGGACACTGACAGAAATATACTGTGCGATGGTAGGTCATTAGAAATTTCAAGATGGCATGGTATGGTAAGAATAAGAGTTAAAAACAATCAGTAGAACAAAGGTACTCATAGAAAAGATGGTTATAGAGGTAGATTAAATGCAGAAGCCATAAAGGCAAGTCAAACATTAAGCATATAAAACAAAATAAGCTGTTTATGAGCAGTAATTTCAGGGATAAGTACCCATATGATATGTACCCATTGTGAGAAATAAAATATGTATGAACTGCAAAAAATAAATAAATCACCACTAGGGCAGGACAGACATTTCAATGAAATTAAACAAAATACCAAAAAGATACATATCAGATTAACTTGTAACAAAAGTCAGTCACAGAGCTTAAATAAAATCGAAGAAGCATACAGTTACATGCAAACACCATTCATTTTTAGGTGAACAATGATAAAGTACAAGTTGAAGTCCACATAAAAAATAAAGATAAACTTGCTTATTGATTCAAGTGCATCTGTCAGTCAACACCGTGAATGAAGCTGTAAATAAATAGCCTTAAAACCGAAGCCTAGATCAGAACCTGTGAATGCAAATCTATACACTTAGAATTCCGACGAACCATTGCCAGTAGTGGAATACTTTTCAAGAAGATGTCAAGATAAATAAGAACATTTATACTAGTAGCATAATTATTACTCATGTTTTGGTGCATCATTTGGCATTATGACAGCAAAAGAATTTGTAAAAATATTACAGCAAGTTGCATTTTATGTAATACTGTTTATGCCCTTTTTATGAACTGGACAGGGTTACAGTGACCTGCCCCCCTTTAAAATGCTATTATGGAACAAACATTTTGTATGTAGAAGCATCTGGTGCATATTTATATACCATGTTCACAAAGCGCAATGCTCGTAGGTTGTTCATTCTTAATTGCAAGTGTCAGTACAAATAGTAATAAAAAAAAGGCTGCACAGAAATCCAAACCATGCAAGGCAATGATTCTTTTCTACTTGATAATTTTACAACAAAAGTAGGCTTTATTCAGATCTTAAAATAATGCAAGAGGCATGTCTAAAAGCAGCATGCCAGACATCTTACAGAAAAGAGGAAATGTGTAACGAATTATCAGAGGGAGAGAAGAGAAAAAAGCAGGAAAGGATCCACCATTACAGAAGATGAAGCAGCTTTGTCATTACCTGGCACAGAAGGGAATAAAACTGATCTAGACTCCCCAAAACTATTGTGCTATGAATGCTGCAAATTGATATTACCATTGCTACATCAGTAAAGTACGAAAATTCTTAAAGGTACAAGACATCATTCAAATTTTAATTTAGTTGTATAGGGTTATGATCAGGTCTCCAGTCATAACGTTGTTATATTGCATGGAGTGCCATGATTACACTCAACAATGGCTAAAGTACATCCTGATTCAGTGCTGCTATAGCATGAGACCTGACCATAACACACAGCAGGGTGCTTAACTATGTTTAAGCACTGGCTAGGAGCTGTTAACGTAGTGTCTGCAGTAAAAACAGACAGCGCCAACCAGGAAACAGCAGCAGCAAGACATGAGATTGCTTTGTTTCAACTCCTTTTTGCCTGCTGTCTGTTGAAGTATACCCACTATTTTGAATACAACTGCTTCCCTTACACAGGGAATATTTAAGGACATCCACCCATTTCCCTACTGCATCACTGGCTTTCAAAGCCAACACAACACATTGCTTTTCTAATCTTTTTTTGGTTGATTTGGAGTACATGGACCAGATGAATCTTCATGCACTACAAAGAATTGATACAAGATTCACCTCTCTCACTTCGCTCTCGAGGTGAGGTTCTTGACATCTATGCCTCTAAATAACTAATAGACTCATTGCAGTCAGCGACCCAATCATACTCCTTTTTGTTATATGTTTGAGAAAATTTATGGCATGAAAGTCACCTCAAGAATGAAACAAAGCTTGAGAAGTGAATCTTGACATCCATTTCAAGAACATATAATGAGCTGGTAATGAGCAGACACCTGATCTTTACTTTTTTTTTTTTTTGTAGTACATGGATCTGTACCTGCTTCTGTGTACTACCAGACACACACAGCGAAAACAAAAACTGAAAGCTGTATTCTGTCACCCAGTTAGTTTTACATGGAGCTTTAGTAGTTCCACTATACAAGATAAAGAGAAAAAATGTGTAGGAGTGTGAAATGTTTCACCTTTGAAATCTGTAGTACACTTGGCTCTGCCTCACACGAACCATAAAGCAAAGTGTATATTTTTTCGTGTAGCAGCATTAAAGGCACAGTTATCTCTGCCTAACGTGGGTCAGAAAGCAAAGTGTATATTTTTTCTTGTAGCAGCATTAAAGGCTTTAGTACACTTCTTGCTGGCATGTACACTTGTGGCAGTGCAACGTGTATTACAGATTTTAAAGCTATTTTACCCCTCCCATCAGTGTTCTGTGATGTGCATAGCTCTCAACCCTCCATCTCCAAAATGAGGAGTACTACCACTTTTAATGTGTGACAAATGGGCAAAATGTGGAACACTTACTAACAGCTTACTAACAACTTCACCTAGGAAGCTCATAAGATGGTTAAAATGTGTTATTTTTACATATAAAAACTTATCTTGATTAATTAATATGATTCTGCCCTCTTTATCATGGATATCAGTTAAAAAAACACTGAATGGTTGACAAATACTTTCAGTGTGGAACTTTGAGGAACATGAATGTTTCAGGACCTCAAATGAGGAACGTTCCTCATAATGAGGTACACTTGAGAGGTATGGTGATGTGTGTTTATGCCCTAGTGAAAGACTAAAAAGCCTAACAGTGGTAAAAGGTGCATGACAATACTTTATGCACCTTTCTTATGTCAGAGGTGCTTAACTCTGTTCTTTTTTCCAATTTCAGGGCATAATTGTGATGATCCTTGTGCAACATTTAAGTTGTGTAGAGAATTATTAATCATATAATCTAATGCAACATTTAAAGACAGAGTAGCATCTAGCATGCACTGTGCAAATTAGAATGTGTTAGAAGATGAATAAAATGCTTGATAAAATAAATGTGTCTGTAATGATAAATTGAATTGCAGAGGTAGTGAGCCCAAAAAGAGGAAGAAATTGCATCCAGAATGCTGTAAATACAATTCTGTATTCATAACCAGCCTTTTTTGGTTAAAGGCATATAGATGGTTGGTAACATAGGCACAGTTCTTCAATGTAGGGAGTGACTGAAGTCATGAACTGAAAAACTGGTATACATACATTTGCTAACAACTGGCAACAGTACGAAGTGTGCAACAGAGGTATCCAGTTGGCATTAAACATTTGGATCCTGTTAAGTGCAACAGACCGGTCACATGGCAGTAAATATATGATCCCATTAAAAGATGTGCAGCATCATTTTGCACCAGTGGTAGGTGTCATGTACCCCACTATTCAAATCCATAATAGTCAAAATGTGAGAAAACTAGTGATGGATCTCCTTGGGCAAGACCTGCTTGGAGATAAAATGCTTAATAAATGCAATATTCTTAAGATGTGAAATAGCACCTAAGGCTCATTTAGATATTGAAAAAAATGAAACCCCCTGCAATAGAAAATAGTTGATTCTCTGACATGAACAGTGAGATAGAAAATGCTAGATCTGTGTGCACCAAGCAAACAACAGTCAAAAATGGAGCACACCACAGTTCATGATTTACTGTTTTATTTTTGGCCAGGTATCTTTGCAGTACCTCTTGCTAGGTTCATATTCCATGTTCTGTTTGTTACCTTAAGTAATGTCACTGACCTTATGCCTAATAATTTAGTTCTGTTTATCTGTTATAGCTATTTATTTTATTTCTGTCATGGAAGTCGCTTATTCATTTTTCATTGTTAGTATGTTAATTTACAAAAAATTGATTGCGAGCACATTTCTGTTGCCACATTTCCACACTGAAGAATGAAATTTACTTCTCCACTCTGCCTTGGCTAAAGTAGTCATGCACCACTTGATATTGCGTTTTTGTCCTTTTACTAGTGGTGCAGGTCAATTTACACTTGAGGAATATTTTTAAAGAAAGATCTACTGAAATAATCTAATGATAAATTATAGTACAAAGTCAAAATACTCTCGGCAGTTATGAACATTGCATATCTGTTAACTTTTTTCCCTAACTCACTAAGACCTGAAAATCAGCAGGCAATGATCTGGGTACCAAAGTCTACATTATTCTGACTGCAGATTTGAACAGCTGGCATTTTAGTTCAAAGGCTGAGAATAGAAATTCACAACCCTAACAAGGGCTATCATGGAGTCTGTAGCCTACTCCCACTTATTTTTTTTTCACTTGCTTATTTCCCACATGTAAAATAGAAAATGCTGCTGTATTTATCTTTCTTACAAGAGCATCCGTCTTGAAGGTGTGATGTAACATTCATACAAAAGCAATACAAGTAAACAAAAATCAGAATGTTATGGGCAAGCAATAATTAAAAATGTGAGATAGTTGGAAGGATAGGAGGCAAAGCCCCACTTCAGAAATGAAAAGTGCAAGTAAAACATAATCCATACTGACTGTTGCTTGAACCTATTCAATCCAGAGCTGTAAACCACCTAAAGAAGGTAAAAGCATGGACTGTTGGTTTTAAGTAAAACTGGGCTGAAAAGTCTTGGTGCTTGGCAGTATTTTAGTTAAAATGGTCATCCTTACAGGAAATTCAAATGTAGTTGACAATGCTGTACGTTGAGAGAGATCTGTAAATATTGTCTGCAGTTCTGGAAAGTGTACTGTATTAATCCAGTACGTTAACATAATCAGAATATTTTTTAATATATTTGTCGCTCTTACAGCTAACCAACAGCTGATTCAGAGTGCTGCTCCTCGTTCACTGGGTCTACCAACTCTGATAAATCTCCCCCAGATCTTCTCCAACCTATGTTTGGGACCAGTGAGGTTAATGAGGCACATGTGATAGCACCATATATGCTGCCAGGGAGGATTTTTTTAATTTATGCACTCAAGTTTCCATCCTAGGCGCATATGTTCTGCTTCAGGGACAGACATGCAATAGGCATGCTTGGTATATCAACCCACTTGCATGGCAAATCGAACAGTGCTCTGCCTTCTTGAACACAATGTTCTCTGCTCATCCCAGCCTCCACTGGAGATCAACCACAATGCACTCAGCTTAGGTCTGTCTAGTTAGCATATCTAAATTAGCTAATTGGTTGTTAGTTAATTATATAAATTTGCTTAATGATTTCTTTATATATACTGCATGTGGCTGTGGTTGTTATCTGAAGTTCTGGGTTTTACAGGACGAAAATGCAGTGAATCTTTATGCATTAATACACTTTGTGAGTTTACACTCTGGTGCATCTGTGGTCCGTAGTGCCTTAATTTTGTTTTTGTGGTTCGTGGTGCTGCTTGGGTGCTTTGCTCCTGTTTTTTTTTTTTCATTTGGTTTGGTATATCAACCACAAGTTGCACTTGTGTTCCCATCTTGCCCCCAAGATATTCACACCTACCATCGCCTACCAGCATCCCAGACACCCAACCAGTAATCAAACTCTGGTTACATAGGTCATGGTCCTTGCTTTATCCCTCTGTGATACAGCACTGACTTCAACTCATTCCTTCCTACAAGAGGATAGTTGTCAGGAAGAGTTTACTCATCTTTACAGGAGACTTCCCTGGATTCCTGAAATTAGTGTACTTAACTAAAAGTAAGGCAATAAGGTGACATTTTAGGTTGACATGATTTGCTAAGCATGCATAATGAAATGGGCAGTGTGGAATGTACAGAGATGGAGTTAAGGAGTGTTTGCAAAATGTTACGAATAACATGAGATTTTCTATGTTTACATTAATAATGCAAAAATGAAGTGTTCTACTGTCATGGTGTGGGTGGTGTATTCAAACATTGGGTGTTAGTGTAAAAAAAAAAAAAAGCATTAAAACAATTGGTTATGCTAAGGAATTCTGAGATATATGTGCTTTTTTTAGTAAAGCATTTGACTATTGGCTATATTTTTCATAACCTCAATTTCATAAATGATGTGCGACTTCCAGATGAACAAATGCCATCTTTTTTTTTTTTTATAACAAGAAGCATCTTTACTAAATTATCACTTATGACATAGGCAGTCATACATTTATATAAATGAAAACAAACCACACTGGCATATTCCTAGTTGTAAACACTATAGATCACCTACAGTCTAGCCAGTCATTGTCAAAACACCACACAGCTCATTCAAATCCTGCCCTCCCCAAGCCCCCACCCCCTTCAAAATGCCACTCCACATGCATTGTTCCCACAATTCCCACCTTCCTTCGTTTGACTTGCTCCCACCCCTCTCCAAAGACCCCCACCTCTAGTTGTTCTATCCCTGCTACTGTATTAACCACTTCCAGTATAGCCAGCCTAGACTTTGACCTCCAGCAAACACTCCCCTGAGAGCCACCATAATCAGACTCAGCAAGGCCCCACCACGTCTAGGCAACTGCCCTCTCCACCACAGCTCAAAAATCATCTTGCCAGTCACACCAGTCCACTCACCCAGCATTCCTGACAGATCAGTGTGTAGACAACTTCCAATGTCCACCAACCCATCACACTCCCAATTACCTCTTCCCCATCACACCTCAGACACTTGCCATCCACCTGAGGAAAAAAAATTCCCAGAGCCTACTGGGGGTACAAAACTAGCAAATGCAAACACCTCCAAGCAAAGATACCAAATCTTCCAGACCCTGCCGCATATCTGGGAGCCATAACATATCCCTCCCCACTGCTTCCCTGCAAACTACTCATTCAATCTCTCTCCCCAGTCCCCTGCAACCTCCTCAGATCAATTCCTACAGGTATTGTCCAGCACTTCACATGATGTACCAATTATTTCTTCCTCAACAGCAGCCCCCATTCCAGACTGCACCAAAAACTCCACCTGTGCTGGTCCTTCGCCCAGGATCTCCCTATTTTCCTTTCCTCGCTGCACTCTGATATGAATCTCTAACTGGGAAGAAAGCACAATTATGTAAAATCTTACTATAATAGTAGATGTCCTTATCTTCACTGTTGCAATATTCTTTTCAATAGGGATCTCCTGCCAAGGGCATCCTGACATCTGGCCAGCATACAAAAGCCTTTAGGTCACTGATGGTGAACCTTTTGGGTTTGGTGTGTCAGAAATTCAGGAAATACCTAACTTGACTCAGCTGGTGTGTCACCCCGCCCCCCCCCCCCCCGGAACAAAAGAGAAAGAATACTTTGCATATTCATTTATTAAAAAAAATACAGTTGAATCATGTGGGGTGCTATGTATTTTAAAAGTGAAAGAAAAATCGGTGACTTGGAATAGAGAAAACAATATGCACACTGATAATTGGGCTTAAAATAGTGCACTTAAAAACTACCCTACTTTTAAAAGTAATTTTGAATTCAACTGAAAAAATATGGAACATGCTGCATTTGATTTGATTAGCATCAATAAATGACTTTTTTGTTGCTGAATTTTAATAAAGTCTGAAATTAAAGGTAGTTACTGTGTGCACTTTAAGCCCAAGCAACCAGCACTAACTTCATCAGTCTATCAGTTTCCTTTGCCTGTTTTAGTGTCGCTTAATGCGGAGAATAAGGTCTTGCAAAAGTATGTAGAGGAAAAAAATTTTGAGTAAAGCCATTGCTAGTCTTTTAAGGTTGATAAACGTTTCCAGTGTTTGATTCCAAGCATTTAAAATTTCTTGTTTGTAGTGGCACTCTTCATTCTGCACATGATTTATTTCCAGATCCTTAAGTTTACATCTCAGGGTGACAAACACTTGAGTGCAGATGCTAACCTGGAGCTCTGCTAACTGCAGCTCTAACCCTTCAGTTTATAGCCACTGGAAATCATTTAATTCCATAGTCAGGACTTTTTTTGAGCCGGTACACGCCGGTATGACATACCGACACCTCTGCTGCCCAGTGGCGGCACTTTTCTAATCCATTTTGATCACTCCTGTGCCTTGTTACACAGACTGTTGACGTCCATGTCCATACGTGGATATTTAACATCAAACAGTAGTGTGTTACTCTTCCCACATGCGCCAGGAGCCGAGTGGATCCATGTTAACTTGTTTAGGAGCCAAGGGAGCTGACAGACAAGTGATTATTATATTACTGGTCTCTGGTCTGGATTTGGATTATTTGACGGACTGCAACAAGTAAGTATATATTTTAAGTTGGTCGCTATTTATTTTATTTATGCAACCAATGACCATGCGTTAATAAATAGCTATGAGACTTTGTGAGTAAATAGCTGGGGTGGAGACTCTAAGGCACATACGCGCTACTTCACCTGCACTAGTTTAACTTTACCCTTTGCAGTTTGTTTTCAGTTGAACAAAAATTAATACAAGTACAGACTAGGACAATAGTAAATATAATAAATAATACACAGTTTGAACATTTGAATCAACTTTATGACTGCACTATGGAATATTTTGAATTTCTGAAATTGAACGTATGATACTTTTAATGTGCAGCAGCAACCAGATATTTTGGGCAATGTTTATGGCTGTGTGATTTGTGTGGAACATCTTAGAATACTGTCTGTGTGGGCTTCTAGCAAAAAGGAAATTATTACATGGCATCAGACCTCATGGCTACAGCTACTGGTTGGGGAAGTTACAACACTTGGTTTACTGGTTTAGGTCTTAGATGCAGTGCCTTATGTGTGGCATCTCTGTTTTCCTGGCCTGTTCCTGTGTAGGATTTTACTGAGATCTCTGGTTTCTTCTCAAGGAAGCTAATATTTGGCAATGCTCAGTAAAGCAATACTCAGATGCTGTACTTGAAAGATTGCTGGGTTATTTTAATTGATATTAGAACCAGGGAAAAGCAAGAAGCTTGTGTTACATTTTTTTCTCATATTTTTCCTTCTTTCTGAGTTTGTGTAATAAAATAGTTTAACTGGGGATATGGGAGCCTAATTGTCTCTTGTATGGGTACTGTGAGTCTGTCTGTGTATGTTATGTATTTCTGCATGTACAGAGAGGGGTGAGAAGCCCACTAAAAATCCAGATGTTATTAATTTGCAGGTGATGGCAATATTCAGGCTTCCTTTTGACTGGTATATATCTTAATGCTCTTGGACCTAGCAGAAGGGGAATCCCAGCACTTTTAAATGACAATTTATGATGCATGTCTAACAGAGTAATGGAAATAAAACAAGATATCTAATAAAACTGTTGGATGACCTTAAAGAATGGATGACAAAATAAAAATAGAATTTAGAAGGTGAAACATTATACACTAAAGAATACATGTTCTAGAAAAATGATCTCAGTCTTCATTATATTCTCATCTTTACCAAGCATAATAACCCATTAATTATAAGTAGACTGCTAATGCAGTTTCCTTAGCTGTTCTACAGAATAGTAAATGCAATGCCTTGTAAAATGATAAAAAGATGGACAATATTCTGGTGCAAATAAAAAATAAAAAGGGAAACCCAGCTCTGTCACAAGGAGGAATAAATCCTTGACTGAGCTCCATATGAACCAAGTTCAAAAAACACCTTGGGCCTTGAAAGAGCTGTTTAGGGGAGGATGGGAAAAAAAAACATATAGAGCGACAGATGTTTTTTACAATGCTTAAAACCTGCTTTCTAAGCTTGCAACAGTGATTGTCTCTTGCTCTTCCAGACGAATACTTCACTTTCATTGAATTTGTTTGTGGTTAAATCTGACTGACAAAAGGTAGATTCGACCGCTTTTGTGTCTGATCTTGAATGAACAGAAGTTTTAAATTTGATAGTTTACAGCCTAATGTTACGTCATTTGATGTTTTGCCACATATCTGTGCAAAAGAGACATTGCACTATATGAAAATATGCTTTTTGGAGCAGAATACAGATGTTTAAACTATTTCATGTAGTGATCTTGAGAGAGAAATGCCTTTGGTAGTTTAGTGTATGTTAAAAAGGTTAGTAACTGACCTATGTTGTTTGCTGAATTCATTGTTCATTCTTTGATTTTTTAATACCTGCTATTGAAGGTCTTGGGGAACCAAAGCTTATCCTAGCAAGCATTAGAAAGAAGTCAGAAAAGCAATTTGCTATGGGATGCAGGTCCATTACAGAACTTGCACACAGTCATGCATAATTCACAGATTGCTGTGGACCACTTAGGGGATTGCGGATTTCCCTGTCAGTATATGGTGGCTCAGTGGTTAAGATCTCTGCCTCATGTCTCAATAGTCTGGAATTCAGTCCTTATCTCTATTCATTGCATGTTTGGGACTTGTATGATCTTTCTAATTCTGTGTGGGCTTTCTCTGGATACTCTATTTTCCTTCAAAACATGCTTGTTGACTGACTATTCTAAGGTGCCTATATATTTTCTGTTTACCCTTGTGTGCCAGGTTATGACTGAAAAGGGTCTGTTATGAGCAATTTGCTTACCTGGTAAACAAATTAATTAATTAAATTGTGTGTTCTGTTTTAATACGATTGCATGATATAAAAAAGTTTAAGACTTGGATAATACCGAATGACAATATTATGCTGCACTTTAAAGGCAGTGGGGTGCTGCAGTCCTGAATATATCCTCCTATGGAAGAGATGCCTAGAAACTATGAACCTGTTGTCAATCCATTCCCTATTATTGCAATATTAGCAGGTTATCGTTTTTTTTTTTTTAAATGTAACATAGGCAATTTATTCAAGGAAAGCAGACAGTGAATTTGTAGATGAAATACTTAAATATAACGTTTTTTGCTAGCAGCAACCTTTTCATTCATTGCAGTCAGATCTCTTTAATGTGAAATTATTCCAGATGATTTTTACTTCTGCAGAGACTGTGCATATTGACTATTGGTGGGTTGTAATGACAGAAGTTTGAGTGGCCTTTTATGGTTGAAATGTTCTGAATTGAGACGTTTAGGCAATATTGGTTCATATCTTCTGTTTCTTTGCTTACCGGCTATAAATTTAAAACACACTTCAAGTGGTGTATTATACAAGAGATATAATTTAATTATTGTAATTTAATACAATCAGGAAGGTGAATCAAATACATTTGGCATGGTCCTAACAATGTGTGCAAGGGGTCTATGACTTGAAAACAGCCCAAAGGTAAACTTAATCTGCCACTGGCAGATGTATTTTCTTTGAATATGGGTTTCAATGAATGTGAGTTTCAAAGTCACAGAAGTTTTAATGACGTCTGTTTTCATTGTGAGACTGTATTGCTTTGTTTAGCAAACGTCTATCAGTGTTTGTGCTGGAAAGTTTGAAATAAAAGTTTTAAATTAAATTCAAATATCTGTAATCATTGTAGAAGTAAAGCAGAAAGCAGTATGCACACAGAGTTTTGAACAGTGTTTATGGTAACTGGGGAGAAATAGCAAATAATGGGACACTGGAATGGCTGTGTGTGGGGGGCGGTGTTGACCCAAATGCAACATATGCATACCACCTCCTGTTTGTTTAAAAAGAAAAACCCTGTCCATAGTGCTGTAGACTACTATGTACGGATACGTAATCATTTTAACTGTTCTGAACGTATGAATTGATTAAATCTTCCACCAAACTGATCTGTTATTGAGTTTAAAATGAGCTGCTACTTTATATGCTAAGGCTCCATTTCATTTTGCACATCTGAGCTGGCCTCCTTAAAATATTTTTTAGTTGAGGAAAATGCTTTTAATTTCTAGTCCCCATATCTGTTTTGAAAATTTGAAGTTTAGTTTCAAAGGCTTTTATGAATCCAAACTTAACATCAATACTTTTGCCAAAACCTTGTAATTTTAAGTTCAGTTCATTCATATGAACAGACAGGTCTGTGAAAAACATCAGTGTGCTGATCCATGTACAATCACTGAGCTGAGGAAACTGTTCCAAATTTTTATTGTCAACATATAACTTAATTTCTTCATAGCACTTCAGAAAACATTTGAGGACTTTTCCTAGGCTCAGCCACCTCACATTGTTGTGCATCAGCAGTCCGCTGTAAATTGATACAGCTTCCTACAGTAATGCAGAAAATTCTGACTTGTGGCAGAGTCGATCAGCTATTAAATTCACTATTTTTGTTACAACTTTCATTACAATATATAGTTCTGTGAATCATGTCGTGGCACACAGCACCTTCTGGTGGATAATGCATTGAAATGATACAACTGGATGTCTAATAGCTTCCATAAACAGTTTCACAAATCCAACATTTTTTCCCACCATATTGGGTGCCCCCATCTGTCAGCACTGACACAACTTTAGACATATCAATGCTTAGGTCAAGGAACATTTTTAGAACAATGTTACTTATTTGCCAACTTTTAGCAAGATTAATCAGTTGCTTAGTGATAACTGCTAGCTTGAACCCAAATATAATACAGTGTGGATACGTTGACACTGGAAAATGGATATACAAACTCTCGCTTTCTGGATGACATGGAACCCAACAACCAGAGACAAAACAAATGTGAAATAACAGGACCAAAAACCTCCAATGGGGCACTTATCTGAAAGCATTAGAAACCAGCAGATGAATAAGCATTCAGACCGATGATTAAAGATGGGGTTTGAACTGGAGGCAAAGAAGTTCTGAGGATGGTATGACTGGATGTCACCTTTATGCCCTACACTGTGCATACATGTGACATGCGGCATACCCATTACAACCTAAAGGCTTTTGTGTACTGGCTGGATGTCCGGCTGCAATTGACATGGGTTCCCTATTCTAAGGAATACTACAACAGCAATATGGAAGGACATCAAATGTTGCCATTTTATACAAAACATTAAGGCTCATAATGTTGTCACTGTTTGCCATCTAACAGACATGGTTTTGTAGATATTTGTACCTTATTCTGAAATTGTGTGAAAGCATTATATGCATAATTTGCATTGCTTTTGCAATATCACAGAACAGCAGTATGCTATACCCTCGTCATACATCACTAGAAAGATCTTAAATGGGTGAACAGTTATCTCACTGACATCTTGGATCTATTTTGTATACCTAAGGATATATAACAGTTTGCTTGATCATAATACTGGTAATTTGTGGCTTATAAAATGTTTCTTTTTTTCTTATGTCTGCAATATAAAACCAGCATTTGCAGGCAGGCAGACCTTTGATGCTAAAATCAGTATATGGCAACCGTGTTCATTGACTCCCTGCTGTTCTTGATTGAATGAGTTAAAATGCTGCTTGCTGAAGTGCTTAAACCTCAAAACTGCTAATAATTTGAAATGTTTGTTTGATTTGCAGTAGATAATAATAGTTCATGATAGACTGCCAAATCATGAGTAGTGAGTGCCACCATTGCATTGTTTTATTTGCATTTCGTACTTGCTTTGTTAAGTCTTGGTAGCATTTGTAATTGATGGAATGCCTGCTCTCTGTTGTCAGGATAACTCTAGGAGGTACATGTGTTTGGACTGTGACGAGATTATCTAGTAGCATTTAGCATCTTCACATAATACTCTCAAGGTGCTACTACTTTTATAGCAATGGAAAAAATCAAGGTTGGAAGAGTTGTGCATTGGTTAATATTCCTGTCTTACAGCACTGTGTTCTTATTTGGTTCTTTTTTAAATACCTTTATTAAATTATCATTTAAGATATAGGCATCTTGTACATTAATAGAAAAACCATATTAATATTTTTCCATTTATATAAATTAGAAATTACATATATTTTATTTCTTTACAGCTTAGATTCAGTCCAGCATTACATAATTGCTGAATTCCTGCCTTCCTTTAAACCCCACCCCTTCCTTGCAAAAATTATTCTACATCTATTATTTCCACAAATTCCATTTATTTCTATATAATTTGCTCCTTCCCTTTTCGAAAGATCTCTCTTCCAGTTCTTTTATCTGTTTTGCAGTGTTCAGTGCTTCATAGGTAGATACTAGGCTATCTGCCCTAGAGCATTTGTAAGCCTAGCCAGAGTGTATTTGGCTTCCACCTCCCTATTAGATTAGCCTACTGTGTCTCTGTAAAGTAGGTCACAGAAGGTACCCTTTTAAGATTAGTTTACTGTGCCTCTGTCTAGCAGGCACACAGAAGAGATCCCAGGGGTGAATTTGCGATTTCCCATCCACGCGTCCAGATTTTGCTTGAAGAGGGTCAGCGAGGGGCAAATGATATATATTTGTTTAGATTTTGATTTCCATTTTCTAGTAGTTTCTTTTTTGCTAGCCAACATAATTGTATTTAATAAGACCTTAATGCATCTGTGCATTTCAGATCCTGTGTCCTAGCTCAAAAGAATAATTTCTTTAGCTACATCCATCTGCTCCTCAAATATGTCTGACAGATTACTCTGTAGGGAGTTTCTGAAATCTGCCAACTCATTAAACTCCCAAAATCATGTTCCTAGTTACCTCTTTCTTCCCCATCACACCTCCAAAATTTGCTGACTACCCGAGGAAAAATTCTTTGAAGTCTGCTTGAGGTATAAAATACTCATGCAAACCCTTTCAAGCAAAAATCGTAAATCTTCTTGACTTTGTATACTTGGGAGCAATACATGTCTTCCCATTGTTCCCTTGTAAATTGCTTTTCCAGTCTGTCTTCCCAATCTTTTCCAACCTCCTCGGATTGATTCTTATAGTTACTTGAGGTTACTTGACAAGGGATACCAGTTGGGTTACTTTGTAAAGAGTGATATTGAAGGATAATTTAGTTCTAAGAATTGTGACTTAGCTACATTTCACTGTCTTCCAAACATACATAAGGGAATAGATATACTTAAAGGGTGTCCAATCGTAGCTGCTCATAACTACTTTTTACATAATTTGGGAATTTTTTTGCATAGCTATCCTTCCGTATAGTAAAAGAATTTTCCTCTTATAGACAGGGGACACATGATTTTTTTTTTTTAGAGAAAATCAATGGTGTCCATTGGGAAGAGGATATGTATTGGATTACCCTGGATGTAGTAAGCCTATATACAAATATTCAACATGTGCATGGTATAGAGACATTGTATTATTTTTTAGGTGATACCCCCAAGTCTGTTTTCATTACAGAAATGGTTTTATTGTATTTGAGGAATATTTTTTTGTTTGTTTTAATAATGAAGTCTTTCACCAGAAACAGGGTACAGCCATGGGGGCACCATTTGCCCCATGTATACCAACACTGTCATGGCTAAATTTGAATTAGAATATGTGTATGAACATGCATTTTTTAGTAAATATATAGTTAAATATTTTCATTTTATTGATGATTTGGTCTTTTTATGGGGTAAGGATTTAGTTAAACAATTTGTTAGTGATTTACAGGTTAATAGATTTCAGTTTAAATTTAATGGATTACAAATGTGGGTAAACGCTGTTTTTTAGATATTACTTTGATTGGATGTGCCCAAGCTAAAAAGATGGTAATTTCTGTTTATTAGTAGGAGTTACAGTAATAAGGATGTTAGAAGTGCTTTACAAAAAGTACTTTTTGAAATAAACAGATTCAGAATTTATTGTTGGAAGATAATGATTTAAGTATAAACAGGAATGAGAATATACATGTCAATACGATACATTATAATATTTTTAATGGTGGGAGAAGTAGTGACCTTATAAGAAGGAATATTTATTTTGAAGCACATATAGTATGTCGAGTCAACAAATAATGCAGTTGGTAAAATATTATTGGCCCATGTTGTTAGTAGTCAATTGTGTAACCAGATTAGTAGATTTCCTTATGTGTCCTATAAAAAGGGAAGGAGTATAGCTAATTTTGTTGTATATAACAAATCTGTTTTTCCTACTCCTAGTATTGGGCCATATATGGTTAGTAGTTGTGACACACACACACACACACACACACACACACACATATATATATATATATATATATATATAGTAAATGTTCTATATGTTCATTGGTTGTGAATCATTTTCCTGGGATAAATAATATTAATTTTAAGCCTGTGCAAACATTTGAGTAACACTCAAGGAGTGATTTATGTTTTGCAATGTCCCTGCAAGTTGTTTTATATTGGGGAGAGTCAGAGGACTTTTAAAGTTAGATTTCAGGAACATGTTAGAGATGTTAAAAAAGTATGCCTTGAAAGTCCTCTGGCTCTCCATTTTAAAGATTTCCATAACAGTGATGCTTCTCTGTTAAAAGGTTCTATTCTGGAACAAGTAATTTTGCATATGGGTGAAGAAGTAAGTCTTAAAGATAAGCTGTTATGTAAAGAAAATATATTTTAAAATATAACACTCTAGACCCAAAGGGGTTAAATAGAGAGTATAATTGGAAGTATGTGATTCATTAATTAATGTTGATTATTTTATTGTTGTGATTATTTAAACTGTCTTTTTGAATTTTTTTTGTACTCCATTGAAGGCGACTTGCCCAGGCACTAGAGAGAATTACATTCTTGATTTTTTTATCTGTAGCTGTAGCTGCTGCTTTTGTGATTCTTATAGTTATCATGCAATGTTTTATATGCCCTACTAATTATTTCATTTTTAACAGCATTTACTGTTAAGTCTTTCATGTAGGACTCCCCTTTAACTTTCTCTTTGCTTATGCTCTGATATCAGTTTGTGGTAGGGAGGGCAGTCTCTAACCTGCAGTCCAAACATCTTAGCCTCATCCCACTCTTAGTACATTTCCCCCTCTAGATATTTGCTTTCATTAATTAGTTCTTGTGTGGGATGACTTTCGCTTGGAGTTTGCATGCCCTTCCTGTATCTGTTTGCTTTCCTCCCATGTTCCAAGGACTTGCAGATAAGTGAATTGGCAAACCACAACATTTCCTGCAAGTAGATGGATGTATTTGAATATGTGCATGTCCACTGACATCCTGTGCAGGATTAGCTGTTTGCTTCTTATCCAGTGAATACCATTACAGACACTCCCCATGTCAATGAATTGGATAATGCAAATATGTATTTGTGTGTTTACTAGGGGAATGGGCTGATCTAAGGACCTTTTTTCATGTATTTCCCAGCACACAGCTTGTAACAGTAATTCAATACAATGGAGGTAGATGCTCTGTAACTAAATTTGTTTGTCCAATATAAGTTGTAACACATAAGTGGAAGTTAATGAAGTAGAGTAGAGAAAATAAAATATACAAATGAAAGAATAGCCGTAAAATAAACACAAACTGAAAGTAACATTATGATGTTTTGATGTAGTTTCTTGAAGGGAATAAATTATTAGGGATGTTGCTCACTGACACTGAGTTAGGAGAAAAAGTATATGATTTAAAAGATAGAAATAAAATGTGCCAATCACGATCTAAAGCAATTGCTGGTTAATTGATCCAGGAGGAATTTTCTGAGTAGTGCACAAAGCTCGAGTAGGTTATTCTCTTGCTTTAGATCATTTGGAATTGGTGGCTGGTGCAGATTTAGAGAAATTCATTTCTCCAGTTTTAAGTGAAATGCATGCCTGCATGAGTCCTGAGAAGTGGAGAGTTGTGGTTTCTAAGAACATGGTCAATTGAATGAACTATAAACTTGTTAATGAGAAAAGGGCAGTAGGATTAATGTAAGAGTTTAAATATTAGTATGAGGTGTAGAAATGATATATTCCTAGATCTCTCCAAAGCCTTCGATACTATCTCTCATCCTCTACTACTATCCAAACTCGCAAATTTCCATCTATCCCCCTCCACACTTGCTTGGTTTAATAGTTACCTATCTGGCAGGGAACAATCTGTCAAATGGCTCTCATCCTCCTCACCTTTCCTTCCCATCTCCACTGGTGTTCTCCAAGGCTCCATCTTGGGACCCCTTTTGTTTAACATCTTCACCAATGATCTTTACACCTCATGCAAAGAATCCTCCCTTATTCAGTATGCTGACGACTCCACACTTATATCCATCTCAAATAACATTCCTGAACTACACTCCCTGATCCAACAGGCCCTACTATCCACTGAACAATGGCTCTCTCACAACCTATTGATCCTAAATCCCAAAAAGACCAAACTCCTACTTTTCCTTCCCCGTTCTTTTTCTCATTTCAAAATCTCCTTTTTTATTACATCTTCTAACAATACAACTAGCCAACATGACACCCACACAAAACTCCTAGGGGTCATTATCGATGACGAACTAAAGTTCAACCTACACATACTCCAATGTATAAAAAAAAACAAACTAGAAACTAGGTCTGCTATATCTGAACAAAAAATTCCTAACCCCTGAATCTAGACTTACCCTGGGCCATGCACTCCTCCTCCCCTCCCTCTTATACGTCACCCCAGTTCTTACCAATATCCAGGCCTCCACTCTAAACAAACTCCAACAGACTTACCATAAAATAGCCAGATTCATTACTAACTCTCCATACAACTCACACCACTGCATTTCTTTAAACTCTCTTCAATGGCTTGAACTTCCGCAATTTCTGCTATCTTATCAATTTCATATGCTACACTCTATTCTTTAAAAACCCTCCTTCTGTCCATCTCTATCTTCCTTAGTCTCCATCTACATCCCATCCCGGACCCACCGTACTTCTAACCAACAATTGATATCTACCACCCAAAAAGGTCAGTAGGCAAACTACTCTACAAACACTCCCTTTCCCATGCTTGGAACAAACTTCCACTTGACTTACGTTCAATCTCCCACACCTCACACTTTAAAAATTAACTAAAAGCTTATTTTCTCAATTCCAGAACCTGCCCTTGCCATGACCCTACCTAGTCTTCCTTCCCTTTATGTACCCTCAAAAAGACCATACTTAGTACCTCATTGCACCTCTCTCTCCAATGTGTCTACTATGCATTTGCATAATTTTATACAAAAAAAAAATTATTGTTGACCTATTGAACTATATCAATGTAAAATTGTTACTTAGCTTATTTTTAATGCAACTTTAACTTTATGCATGTAACCTAACATATGTGAATCTTTTTGCAATAACTGCTATTATATCAATATTGTTTAAAATTGTACTTGTTTAAAATGTACTACTAGAGCTTTTCTCCTCGGGTCTCCACTGAAAATGGGCCACACGCCCAGTTGGACAAACCCGGTTAACAAATGTCAATAAATAAATAAATAAATAATAAATAATAAACATTATTTACTAGGCAGCCAGTTTGCTTTTTGTGTTGTTATATATTGTCATTCATTCTACTAACCTAGATATACAAGCCTAAGAATTCCATTTTCAATCCTTTTGAGTAAGGTAATGTCAGTGGCTATATATGAGTCTAGGTATCAGAACATTTATGGCTGTAGCTTGTTTAGCTTCAGTGGCGAGCAGGCTAGTAATTTGTAAGTAGCTTTCAGTTGTTGGAGTGTTTTTGTGATTGAAGGTTAGCATATGGAAAAAAGAGCAGTACAATGCCAAGATATTTTTGTTCTGTTATAGTTGTTTGAAGTATTCCAGAAGAGTCTAGCATAATAAATGTAGTATTATCGGCAAATTTAAGTTTTCCTATGGATACAAATAGCATAATGTTAGATTTGCTAACATTCTTGTATAGTTTATTTTGTGAGATCAGTTCAAATGAAGCTGGTTTAACAGAGCAATGTCATGTTTAGGTGCTGATGTGCGGTGTGTCATCACTGTATAGTACTAGATTTCTTTGGGGAAGATCACTGGGGATGTGATTAATAAAAAGTGAAAATAGAAGTGGCCGCAAAAGTAAGCCTTGGGGGGTACACCTTTAGAAAGAACATAAGATAACTAGGGTGCAGATGAGAACATGGATGTACTATTAGACAGGTAGTTGTCAAACCAGGAGCATACATTGTCTGAAAAAAACAGCAAGTTGCTTGTGTAGGAAGTCACAGTTCACACTGTCTACTTTTTTACTCTAGAAAGGTGGCCCCAGTTATATGTTTCTGTTTCATGTTAGATATAACAATATCCAGGAGGTAATGTATAGCGATGATACTACTGTATTTTGCTCTGAAACCATGTTTGTCAGTAAGGATGTCATAAGTTTTTAGTTAAGGTATAATTTGTTGATCATTTTTTTTTGTTTCAAAATTTTTTGCAAGTGGGCAAATGTCAGAGATTATTCACTACTTATTGTCTGTATGGGAATGATTGACTTTTAATAACAGGGTTTATGAGCGAGTGTTTGAAGCAATGTGATACAATGTTGGAAGTGAGAAATTAAATATATACACTAATTGTTTATGCATAAAGGTGGCACCATGTTGTACAATGTATGGGTGAAACTTATGAAAAACATGATTTATAGGCATAACTTGAGTTTTGGAGGTGGTGTTCCACTATTTTAATAAAATGGATTTGAAATAGGTGGTTTATCTATGGGGATGTGAAATGGGGGTATTCAGTTTTTGTAAAGAATGATTTGGAAGGGAAGTGAGGACATCAGTTGCTTATTGATTTTTAGTTCTCTGTGCTTTTCTACAGTCATGATGAATGGAAGGAAGGGTACTTGTGGAGTACATATTTGCCATTGGTATCATAATATATTAGTTATTTAGAAGTCTTAGTCAAAATGTACCTTTGTTGAGAAGAACCTATAACTGCAGCAGTAGATGACAGGTCATTACTTGTATTTCAGTGGGGAGACAGGTTGTTAGGTAGGAGCAACATGGGAATGGAGTCCTGGACAAGGAGGTGCAAAAGGCACCAAACTCCCTTGCTACAGGTCTGGTCAGAACTGTAAATAATAAAGGTGTTTCCTATTACAAAAAGTTTACAGTATTCTGAAGAAATAAAGAAGTAGGCCCATCCCAGAAAGTTTTGTTTAATTACAAGTATAGGTTACTTCAGCATTCCAGTCTAGACTCAAACCAGATGAACTAATGGGGTGGTGAGACTTTCACCAGAAAGCCACCAAGAGTGAAGAGTACAGCCTTGAAATAGGGACAGTTGTCCTCACTGAAATAAGTGTGCCTGACGTAAACTAATTTCTTTACCATCTGTAGCCTTTTAAGATCTTAATTGTCAGGGGTCATTTAATTATATCTTAAAACCTTTCACAATGGCAATGGCCACGTGGAATTGACAGTTAACTATATTTGACTTTACCTTTAAACCAATCTGTCCCCCTGACCACATTAATATTGATAAGCATATTATAATCAGATCTTCCAAAAGAGTGATAAGCAGACCAGCATAACTGAAAAGATTGTGCAATGAAATGACATCATTCATTTTATTTTCCACACACATTCCTGCAGTTGGAATAACAGTGAAGCAACAATGCATGTTTTGGCATTTTTTTTCACTGTCTAAACATTTTCCTTTCTATCTGCAGCAGTATTCAAGTTTCAAAATGTTCTGTCTAATCATTTAATTTCTTTACGGTGTCAGTAGTGTTGAGATTTTTTAAATAACTTACTGTTACTTTACCAGGCTAGCAAGATGACTATAGCTGACAAAAAGAATGCATGCAAAGTCCTTGAGTTTACTGTAATGGTGAAAAAAACAAACAAGAAATGTAATGGAGAAAAAAAGTGATAAAATGTTACATCGGAACTATTTGTAAGAGCGGCAGGTTGGCCATCATATAGAAGGAAGTAAACATAACATTGCCTTGAAAAACAGGCATAATTAACACTACAGCACATTTTTAGGTTTTGTTGCCCCTGAAGCATTTAGCCAAAATGGTTTTAGAAAGGAGAGCAGGCCAAATGGAGTTCGAGAGTCACTTTCCCCAAGTTTACTCGCAGTATTGAAAGAACACAAGGAAATTTTGATTCAGTGGCCTCAGTTTATTCAGCAGAGGAGTTTGTAATGGAGAAGGTCAGCATTAAAGGAAGTGATGGATAAGTTGGGTGGATGAGGATAACCAACTGGAGCACTGATTTTACTACTGAGGACATCAAGGTGAATGGAAAAGAAATAGAAGCCAACCAGAAGGCCTGATGTCTGAATTTCTTGTCAGTATATATTGGGATAGTAGGAAGTACTGAGTCAATTTTCCATTTGGGTTGAGTGAGGTTAGCATTTGAGTCAAAGAAAATAGATTTGGTTTTAGACTAATTCATGGATAGTAGTCTGGAACAGTACAACATGGTTCAACATTTACAACATAAACATAGATTTTCTCAGCAGTGTTGGGTGGCACGTAAGAGTTCTGCAGAAAAACAACTTTATCTGTGTGCATGTGCAGCTTGGTTTGTGTTTTAAGGTGGGGGGGGGGGGGGTCTGAATACTGTTTACCAGTATGAATTGTAAAAAATTAATTTACTGAAGTTTGAGGTGCACACCACAAAAAAAAAAAAAGAGAGTTGAGGAGTGGGTTTATATGGAGAGAGAGAATGTGATACTTTATAAAGACTCTCTCTATATGAATGGTCAAAGGGATGGTTTTGAAAAAAATAGATGGAATCAGGCTGTAGAGCAAAGCTGGTAATTTCATTTGAAAAGTGAAAGGTTGTAGATTAATGAATGTAATGCTGAGAATCTAACCTTGATCTATGCCTTCTGTAAATCTATATAGTATTAGTAAGTGCAAGAATTGCATTGCTGGTGTTGTGACCTAGATAGAAATCATGCTTCTTATCAAAAAATTCAAGAGTTTTACTATGAAATATTACTTAGCAATAAGATCAGTGCATCACCTTTTAATTGGAATACTTTTTAAGCAATCTTTTGGGGTTCCTTTCCGCACTAAGGTAGTGTGACTGTCTGTTCTTTGGGTATGCTAGGTATCTTTGCTTTAAAAGTAGTACTGAAGTTTAAGCTTTTGCTGTTAGCCTTGCATTGTCTGCCCTTAGGGTGTTAAGAGAGTGTTTTCATTGAAATGGAAATACCCTTTCCACCAACAGAGCCCAAACTGAAATGGACTGCCTTGCAAATATTTTCTCCTTTATAACATAGACAGGCTTAACAATACCTATGTCTGAGGCATTATCTGTCTTAGCAATGGTTTCTTCACCCCCACCAGGACAGAGTACATGTGTTTGTGATAATTTGGAACATCCGACAACCTAGTACTACAGAGGTGCCACTTCAGTAATCTCCCTGTCTTGGCTTTTGTTCCTCACTTTGTTGGTGCTGAACATTTAGACCACATGTGCCCCATTTTGCTGTACATTAGAAACATCTAGTCTCAGTACATCAGTTTGTACTTAGAACCAGTAGTTTCTGGTTTCCCTGTGTGTTGTGTTAATACCCATGTGTAACGCTAGGTAAAACTGTACCCTGCTAGTTACATACAGATCACCCTTTCTGTCCATTTCCTTGGCAGTGTTATACTGCTCCCCTCTACTGAACCTGATTATAAAGTCTATCAACACTTCAAAAGCAGTAATCCACTCACCCACCTATTAAAGTGCTTAACTCTGCATTGAAATCAACAGTACTGCCCTCTGCTTTTTCCCCTACACTCTGTAAACTGTATTTATGCAGATAGTTTTGTTAACTTTTAAGTTGTCAAAACCATAAACATTGTTCATTTTATTGAGAGTATCCATTGTCTTAAAAATATCATATTCCCCCAGTCTGTTTGGTACTGATTCTACTCGCATCCAAGTACCCAAATAAATCTATCAAGAGTCATCTGTCCTTTTATATTAAGAAAAATAAAGTTACTGACCTTAGCTTCCAGGGCTGGATTTTTATCCCTACTTCTTGCTTGCTTATGACATTTCTTTTTCGTAGGTTCATAGGTAGGTACTAGGCTATTGGCTCAAGGGCCTATGTAAGCCTAGCCAGCAAGGTTCCCCGGCTTTCGTCACCCAAGAAAGTTATTTTCCTGTGCCCCTGTCGAGCAGAGCCGCAGAAGTGATCCCGGGGGTGAATTTCCTATTTCCCATCCACTCATCAAATTTTTCTTGCAGAGTGCTAAATAGGAGCTCTGCTTGACATAGATAGGTAGCTTGTTCCAGAGTATAGGAAGTCCCTGAGACAGAAATCTAGCCCTCCAGCATGTTCTGTTTATTGTGGTGACAAGGTTTAGGTCCCTAGAGTGTGTATCTCGGAGGGAATGGGATTTCTTAAGGAGTAGCATGTCCACCAGCTCTGGGTTTGACATAGCCTTGTATGTTAGGCAGAGATCACCTCGGAGTAGGCGATATGCAATGGAGTAAAGCTAATGTTTTTAAAGACGGTCAGCGTAGGGCATCTGAGTCCCGTAATCCTCTTTGTGAGGTACTTCTGAGGTCTTTTCAGCTGTTGAAGATGTCTTGTGAGGTACATTCCAAAAGGGGCATTGTATTCAATAATGGGTCTAATGAGAATCGAGTAAAGGGAAACAATGACCTCTTTTTTTTTTTCTGGATGGGAACCCTTTTGTGATGAGGTGTGCCACGTAGAAGGATTTCCTGACCACTGTGGCGATGTGATTATCAAAGGAGAGACTACTGTCCACCTGAGTCCCAAGGTCTCTTATCACACCTTTGGCATTAAGTGGACTGCCACCTATGTGGTAGTTCATGGGTACAGAGTTTTTTTTCCAAAGGGGATGACAATGCATTTTTTGGCGTTGAGCTTGAGGCCATGGCTCTGACACCAGGCATCTGTCTCAGTGAGGCCTTTCTGCATGATGTCCATGTTGTTAGGGGACTTGACTATGGCATCTAATTTGCAGTCATCTGTGAACGTTGTCAGCCAGAGGCCCTCTGTGTTAGTCCGTACTTCAGAGAAGTAGATACCAACCAGGAGAGGACCCAGGACTGAATCCTGTGGCATTCCACATGTCACTGGTTTGAAGTCAGATTTGGAGTCTGTAACTTTTACAGTGTGAGTTCTGTCAGTGAGACAGTTGGCGACCCATCTTGTGACATAAGGATTTATACCCAGTTTAGTGAGTTTATCTATAATTCCAGAATTGGGGATGGTGTCAAAGCCTTGGCAAGGTTAAGACAGGCTGTGTGAACTGCCTTGCCCTCGTCTACGGCTTTGGTGACTGTTTCAAAGAAGTCGATCAGGTTCAGGAGGCATGATCTGCCTTTCACAAACCCAAACAGCCCAGAATTCAGCAAACACTGAAAACCAGACTTTACTTGATCTAGAAAGGTGGGAAATGAGTAGAGGGATAGGATTATTTTTAATTAAACCAAATACAGCAATAAAAACACAACACAGAAAATAGGTCATCACACGTGTGTAGCCCTTTACAGTTAAACAGATGAAAAACACTTAAAAATTATACTTTAAAGTGCAAACAGTGTTTGATTTCGAAAAACAGTTCAGATAAGTAGCAAAGTTAATAAAAAAGTGGTTGGTACAATGCAGCTAGCAAAAACAAGCAATAAAAAGCAAAACAGAGGTACTTAATCCACTCAAAGTCTCCTTTACTCTCTCTGCTGCTATAGGACTCTGCAGGATACCCAGGCAGGCTCTTGCTGAGGTAATACAAGTGGAAAAACTGTGCAAACACAGGTTTTTAAACAGAAAGATGAAAGGGATAGAAATAGCCCAAAATGGCCAATAAAACTAGTTTCTGAGCTGAAACCACTCCTCCATCAACAGATAGGCTGTTCCAAAGCTCACCACTCTCATTGATGAACAGAGAAGCTTTCCTCTATCTTAGAAAGGTCTGAGCAACACAAGAATATACAAACTGATCAGAATTTGGCAAACTCTGAAAACTGGACTTTACTAGATCTAGAAAGGCAGGAAATGAGTAGAGGAATAGGATTTTTTTTAAAGTTTTTTTCATTCTTTTTATTCACCTGCTCCTTTTCCCTTTCCTATCCCTTGGTTAGTTCACAATGATATTTCCAATCATCCTCTGTGGCTTCATATTGTTTTATCAGCTGTTTCAGTTTCTGTTTCCATGCAGTTCCTCTCCAGCCCCGACTTGAATTTCCACAGCTCAGGCTGCATTTTGAGATCATCTTAGGGTGTACTGAGTTGCTAATTTGTTGCATGGTTTATACCTACAGCTTTTGCCAGTCTGTCTTAAGATTCACCATGGTCAAACCAATGTGTCGGACCCCATTTGATTTATATTCTAACTAGTTGGACCTTTGGCATTTTGCCATGTACTTCAGAGCTCATTTTGCTCGCTTCCGAAGTTGTACTGTTTAACAAAAGACAAGGTATGCTTCTGTATGTTTACTTTGTAGTTGCAAGAGTACACACACTTTTTGGCAAAACTTTCTTGCACTCATAGAAATACAATGTAGTGTTTCTCACCACTGACACTAATATGTCAGGCATGGATCCACAAAACCAAACTACTGACAAATGTTAGGTGCTAAGCCTTAAAAGTGTATATCAGATGAGCATGGCTGTCATGTAATTTGAGTAACATGAGCCACACATAAATAATCTCTTCACTTGAACAGCTGAGGAACAGACTTATGGGCACTTGCTTCACAGAAATTCACCTACCTCACTCAGACAGTGCTTTTCAGTGCTATCTTACGAATAGTAACTGTTTCTTGACAAAAACTGATTTCCATTTGCACAAATGCACAATATTTTCCCAGATGGGATTAGAACAGCTCATTTGCAGTACCACTAACCCTACTTAGTTTTATGGTAGCATGTAACCTCCAACCAGAACAATCTGACAGTAAGTCATAATTACTGTACACTCTTAAAATGAGCCCACCAGACTAAAATAATTGTAACTACAATTAAGCAGTCTACCTCCTCAAAGGTGGATAACAACAATTACAATTCACCAGTCTGATATAATTATCCTGATGTACATTAATAGGCCGTCAAACATATGTCCTTGAGCTAGAATACTTAAATTCTTTGCTTACAGAAATTAAGCAATGCAGCTTTGAAAACTAAATGTGCAAGCAAATATATTGTACCAAAGAATGCAAAAATAAAATGTTTTGAACATGTGGCATAAGAAAATACTGACTATAAACTGGTTGGTGCTATCAATAACTGTATATAGCTGTAATCTATCTACCAGTAACTTTTAAGGCCATTTAACAGGTGCAGAAAACTGGCACAATTTCTGAACATTAGTGCACAGACTACAGACAGCAGACTGCATATCCTCTCCTGTGCAAAACAGCTGCTCACAGGCTTGGTAAGAGTCCAGCAAACACTCCCAAGAGGAAATTGTAAACTGACTTGATCAGTTGCTTAGATACATTTTCAAAGAAAGAGTTACCGTATGTGAAGATTCTACAGCGTTGTGCAGTGGAATAAATCAGTATTGGGAAATGGTCAGTATCGGAATCCTTTCGGATAACCCCTTCATCTGATAAAGAAGTCCTGGCTTTGTACTGCTGAAACAAAACTTTAAATGCAGATAATTTCCCGTAAAGCATTAGATAACTTTAAAATTATAACCCCAAATAAGAAAGCATAGCTTCTGACAGGAAGCAGATTTGGAAGCTCAAAACGTGTGTGTGAGAAAAAGTTTCATTTTATAATGCTATGCTACATTTCTGCAAAAAAAAAACAACAATTATATGTTTTCTACCAGTTTTCCCATTTGGTACCTGTGTTGCTTTACTGAAGAAAACAACCCATTGCCAACAGTTCAAAAACAGATGTAAGAAAACCCCAGCTATAGTAGTGCATGAGAAAAATAGCATCAATCATTGAAATTGCTACACCCAGTGGTTACAGTGTCTTACTTACAGAGAGAGACAAAAAGTCATAAAATCCCAGGAAATGATGACAGAAATGACAGCAATGTGTAAGGAAGATGACCAGACAGTTCCAATGCCAGTAGGAGCAATGGGTCTAATAAAAAAAGAATGTACAGTTGTATTTAGATATGTTACAAATATATGTACAGATTCTGGGTACATTGCAGGTGCTGTGGAGAGTACTCAAAGCCTGAAAGAATATTGATTTCATGAACTTTAATTGCACCCTGATTTAGAAACTGGATCCATTCCCATCATATTATTAGAAAACTAAAATAACTGAGGAATTAATCTGGAAGAAAACATCTACAGGTTGTATACAGCTTTTCAGAAGCTCAAATTTTAAGGTTATTATTCATGTTTACAAAGTATTATTACTGCACTAGAAAATAAAATTTTAAGACATCCTGGGTGACTCGGGGTATTTTTTTTTCTGTTGCACATCACAATATATTTCAGTTGCTTCATGGTAAAACAAGTAATTGTCAATGCTAGATTTTATCTAGCATGGGATTTGTACTGTAGCAGTGCAAAAATATATTGCTAATGATAGGAGGAGTTCTAAGTGTGTTTTCCACAAAAGACATAAAAAGTCAAGAACGTGTGTTATTACTTTTTCAGTGATGCAGAGTTCATGGTAAGAAGTGTGCTGGTGTGCACAGTGCAGATGTGGTTGGTACTGTGGCTTGCTCGCTAGCCTCTCTGCCAAACAGCATTCAGGATCCATGGATGAAATTCTAGCATTACACAGTATGAGTTAAAAGAAAATATTTTAGCATTTTACATGCATGGCAAAGGCTATATGTACATTGTCACTGATATTTACTGTAGAAACTCTTTCTCAAGTGTTTATTGCAAACATATGTACATCAGGCATGAATGAGTTCAGGGCTTGAATATGCAAAGCAATTGTAACTGGTTTTCTATAGATTCTGTCATATAGAGAAGTATAGAAAATAATACATCTGTTTCAGCTAATTTATAGTTGTAGAAAGCATCAAGTGCTTTATGAAACACTGATACAACAAGTCAAATGATATATCTTTGCATTAATAGTGTAAAAAGATAAATACAGGAAACAAATGTCTAATTTTTTAAATTGTGTCATCACTTATATTTCCGGGCCAGTATCTTTAATACATGCATAGTAGATTTCTGTTGTGATCTTGTACTATGAAATCGATCAATAACCTCTAAGCCACCTCTTCTTATCTCCACCAATTGTGTTAGTTATATTGGAGGTATCTGCATAATCCTGCATGACTTTAAGAGCCCTCTTTGTTTATTTAATGGCAGTGCCCAAGGTGATTGATTCAACTCAAGTCAATGCCCTGATAAGCACTTGCAGTTCTTTCAACACCTAAGAGGATTTCATCTTGATAGCCTCATGATAATGCTTCTGTAGTTTTATATTACAGTGTAAAGTGCAGGGACAAATATATGATTAAACCTGCAGTACTGAAAGTCAGTAAAAGTAGTTGACGAAGGGGTCTAATGACTCCCCTATTGTTTTCAGTTACACTAATCTTCAATTAAAGTCAAAACCCAAATCTTTCCAGTTACATTTTAATGGGTAATATGTATATTTATAAACTTAATAGCATTACTGCAATAATAAATAATTGAAAAGTCCCAGAAGGTCCAATACTGAGCTTCTTCTTCTAAACTTGAGAGTGTGAATCTGGCTAAAAACTGCATGAATGTCTGCTGATCGTCACAAGTGTGCAGATGCATGTATGCAAAGGAGCTTAGAGTAGCAGGGCATTACATAGCAACTACCAACACTGCAGCCACCAAGGTGAGGGCTGTTAAGAACATAAAAAAAAATTTAATTTCCATTCAAATAACAGCTACAGTCCCTGGGTCATGCCTTTCCCTACTAGTCTCATCCAATTCCTTAAGAAGGGATGAAGTAAAAGGCCAACAGGGACCATGACTAGATGCTGCTTGTGGAGGGCTATAAAACTACTTAAGAAAATAAGGGGGTAAGTTCTAAAGCTAAGTGTTCAATTGGAGGGAGTACAGTCTAGCAAGACCAGTAAGGGACATACCCATGTGCTTTCCTTTCTTTCTAGAATCTTAGCAAACGTTAGGTTATTCCCTCAGTTTTACATTTCTGAGGTCATAGTACTTCAATGGCTGCTGTGAAAAAACGTTGCTCTCCCTTAACAGCATATAATTCATGAGGGAAAAATGCACAAAACACTTCCTCTCAAGAAGGACATAGTATACCTCATTAGATGTTTTATTTTAAATATTTAAATTGCTGATATTAAAACATACATATTTACATAATTTCTACTTCACTGAGACATTGCACACTACATACACCCTTTAAATATTGATTATAACAGCATTCATCTTGTTCGTCTGTTCCTATGGTGCTATTACCTTCAGTAAATTAGTATAATTATGTACTTAACAGGGCAAACCTCTGACCATTCTAATTGTATTTATAATGGAGATAAATCACATAGCAATCAAGCACAACTTCCTTATTCTAACTTCAGTGTTTTCCTGGTGTGTTGTTAAAGCTGGATAATCAAATTAATCCGTTTAATCTCTTTACAACCACTCCATTCATTATATCTATATCTACATCTATTACTATATGCTATACAGAGTAAAGCACACCCACACCTTTCTTGTAGCCCATTTTTATACCTTAGTTTTCCTCCATTACCACCATTCTATAACTCTTTACTTGTGATGTGGTGCTTTCTAAAATTTCTACCCAAAATCTTCCATCAGCAAGCAGGCATCTGTGACAGTCAAATTGGCAATGACAATGTACTGAAACTCTACCAGTCCCTCCTTTGGATACTCCTTCAAACATAACCATTGTCAGAGGAGTTATCCTCTTTGTTATTGTACTGTATAAAATGGTATCCAAATATGCTATATTTTTCTTCCTTTATGAATTTAAAGCTCAAACCTGAGGGCAATATAAATGACATCCTGTGTTTTATGTTGCTTACCAGTCTGCATTGTACCCCTGCTGTGAAGAAAATGTTAGCTTAACCACCCATCAAAATGCCCAACTGAAGATAAGGAAACCTAGTGTCACTCCTTTAATCATGTATATCCATGAACTGTATTGATCACTCTTTTTCAGTCAGTAAAGCACAACTGGTCGGTTGATTTCACAATACACTATTGTATTTTTTTCTTCCTTTGTCAGTTTACAACTATTCCAGAGGATAACATTGTAATCAATGCATAAAGTCCTCTTCACATTTCCTGTGCACTGGAGCTTCTGCTATATTGCATTCTTTGCCAGTCTGTATCATGGCCTTGTTTTCACCAAAACTTTTCTACGTCCACCCATCAGAATAACCAACAGGAGATATGGAAGTCTAGTATCATTTTGTTAATCATAAATACTTCTTAGATATATCAAACATCACTATCATTCAGTCAATAAAGTTCAGTTTGTATGTCTGCTAGACTCATTTCACAATATATATCAGTCTTTTTCTCTATATAAACGGTGACTCCTGTGCACTGGCCCAGCAATCAAGGAGCCTCAATACTCACCACTAAAACCAGTGAGGGGCATCCATATAGGGAAAAGGATAACAAATACACACACAGTAAAGTACAATTTCCCTTAAGAGCACACCGAGATCACAGTCAGTCTGGGGCTGGTTTCTCCCTTTCTCTCCAGGTCCCAAATAAGACTCCCCACTGGCACAGCTATAGGGTCCAGACCTCAGCCTAGTGGGCAAACTAAAACCTCCAGCACCCTCTCTGTCCAACCAGTGCTTTTTGTCCCTGCCCAAGTAGCTGACACACACTCACTTTGAGATAAGAGTTATATACAACCACACAGACACTCCTAGGGAAGGCTGGCCCAGGTTCTCCAGCTGTGCCCATTTTCGGCCCAGTCTAAAAGGTAGTACCAGCTGCCATCACCCACTAATATTTATCAGCTACTCAAAGGCCCTTAAAAGGGTGTCAATTATTACTGTGCAATGTTATTATCCAAATGGTAAGTGTGACTGAACAGTCAAGGTTTATTAGAGTGAATAGGTACAGCATCACTATAAACATGCAATGTACTCTAGTGCTTAAGTTAACTCTACAAAAAACAGCCACAGTTGAAATGTTTAAAATATTTAATAATTAATAGAAGCACAAGACAATACTTCTTACTACACAGTGCTAGTCAAGAGTTCAGAGATGACAGAGAAATACTTAAAATAATACTGTAGAAAAGTTCTGACATCACAGAAAAACACAGTCTAATCCTTCTAATTTCTAGCTATTTCTAAGAGAAAACACAGTTCTAAATAACTTACATATAGAGCAAAGCAGTGCTGGTGATGTTGGATGTTCTCAAGACAAAATGCTCTGAGCTCTCTGATTCTCTGTCTTTAAATTGATAACACAGAGCTGCTTCACATGACATCATTCTTCACACTTCTCTGGTGTTCCCAGGCTAACAGAAACTACATTTACATTCTTTACACCTGGTCAGAAACCAGAGCAATAAAGGACATTTATGCATGCAAATTCTAGCCATTAACTCTGGTCTTAAAACAATAGGCATGATGCTTCCCTCTAGACATATCGGCTCCGAATTTTGACATCAAAGACAGTCATAAAATGCTTGACTTAGCTTTCTTACAGCAGAGTGCACTGTTGTTACCTTTTTGCAGTTCAATATCTACTGCAATCTTTTCACATTTAAGAGAACAAGACTGTGGCTTACATTAATATTTACAAATGACAGAATTATCTACAAAATTCTATCTGGCTAGGCTGGCAGCCTTCACCTATCTTCATATAAACAGTCATCACAGCTATGATGTACCTTCCAGGACAAATATTTCTTGTATTTCCCAAGTAAATGTGAGAAAGGGCTAGGAAGATGCTCATCAAGACAACTCCACACTTCTATTAACTTTTTTTTCATCTTGTATACATTCCATAATAAGGATCATCAACAAACCTTACTCCTATTGCTCATATTTGTATATTTCTATACTAAAGGCAGTTTATTCTGTAATCCTTCATATCTGAAATGAGGTGCTGATGATTTGTTTTACAACATACATTTATGCTGTATTGCAAAACTTTTCTAATGCTTTATCAACCTTTATACATTAATTTTACTTACTTTTTAACACAAGTAAACAATAAGAAAATAGGGTAACCTCCTCATAATGTGCTACTGTTTTGTATTATCACTCATTAGAATGGTTAGTATTTCATCATATTCTAGTTATAGTTTAAGTTATAATCCTGTTATTGTTCATACTCTAAAATTCACTTTGCTTGTTTCACTTCTTTCTCAGGTCTTGCAGTTTCATATCATTAAACTCCAGTATGCATTACAACAGGTATACTGTTCAACAGAAGAGAACAAACTACTGTCTAATAAATGTAAACATTAAATGGACAAAGAATATATTACTAACTCTCAAAGTTTTCCTAAATAAATTGTGATAAATATTTTTGAATATCAAAATCTACTAAATGCAAGTACTTGCATACTACATCTGTTTTACAGCAAAGCATTTAATGCTTCACAATTTAAATGAAACTCACGATATAGTTTTCATATGGTTAACTCTCACCATATCCTGCAATAGTCAGTTATCTTACTTAGCAAAATTAAATATAAGCACTTAAAAAACTAATGTTATGCATGCTTCAGAATCACGTAAGTTATGATTAGTAGGAAATAATGAAATCCACTAACAAAACATACATTTTAGCAATATATTAACAGATTTAAGTAATATGCCCTCATAACTGCAAAAACTTGCCATCAGCAGATATATAAATGCAAATTACCCAATTTACAGATCTACTTTAGGCTTCACATCTATTCATGGATCAAACCTTTCAGTAACCTGCATTTTAGTAAACATACGAACACTACTACCCAGCCCATGCCACCAAGTAGGATTTCTCAGCCTCTATTGCCATTTTGCCTCAGGAACTGTATATACATGAACACATGTTACCTATACTTGGGATGTTTTTTAATCTTCGCAAGTGTTCCACCTGGACTGTCAAGTTACACTTTACCTTTCCAGAATACCTTCAATTAGCAAAGAATGACAATTTCAACTTTAATTTCCACTCTGTTATCACTTTTACAAATCACAAATAATGTTTCAGCGTCACTTTGGAATAATAATGTTCTACAAATGTAAATCTTCCAGCCGTTGATAATTGCTTGTCCACTTGTCACAACATCTTTAAGATCTGTTTGTCACAGATGTAAAAATTCTATCATTGCTCATCTAGTTTTACCATATTTGACTTCCAAGTTTGGCAGTGGCAAGTATTTCACCAGTGCTATTTCCAATTAATCTTTTATAAATCAAGACACCTCTGCTATCTTGATTTTCATTTATGCTATGAGGTTAATTCCTTCCTTAACTTCCAGAACATAGGACAATTTTTGCTTCATTGTTTTGTACTTCACTACTGTTAAGCGCTGCACAAACTTTTTAATTTGTTTTACTGTCTTGACTGATGTATCCCAAATCTCATACATTTGTTGTTTAACATGCTCAAAGGCTGCTTTCTAGTTATGCATGAACCCCACTCCATCCATTGAAAAAACTCCTGTATGTTTGATATGTAGTTAAAACAATATATGCAGTTTCAAAGCTATTTTTGAACTCCACCATTTTCAACCTTAATACTTTCTTAAGTTCTAGTCTTCCTGATCACAAAACATCCTGCCCACACTATTGTATTTCCTAACCAGCTTCTCCTTCAGGACATGTATTCTACCACTCACTTCATTTCTTCCATCACCGGTCAGTAGATGATATCTTCACCTTTCAGTGTATCGAAAATTGTTGAATGAAGTATTTTTTTTTTACTGGAATTTTTTACTTTTGGGCAAAAGGAGCAACTTCCGGAAGCAAACTAATTTGGCAAATATTGTACTTGTATCTTAAGATATGCCTTATTAGTTCACAGGTGTAAACCAGGCTAACAACAAATAGGCATCTTAAAAGCCTAGTTGTGCAATTCAAATGTGACCCACAAATTTGATTTATATTTGATTTACAGGGGCTGCTTTACTGACTGTCTCTGTCCATCAGAGACATATTAGCCAGACCAGGGGTGAATTTATGATTACTAATCCACTGGCCCATGTTTTGTGCTTAAATAGGGGTAGGGAAGATCTCTGTTTATATGGATGGAAAGCCTGTTCCAGGAAATGGGAATTCTCTGAAAAAACATCAGTCTCTCCAACATGTCCTTTTTATGTTGCAAGCAAGATGTATGTCTTTTAATCTAGTAGTTCTGATGCTGTTTGCTTTGTGGGTGTACAAAAGATTCATCAAAACAGGGTCCAGTAGAGCACTGTATGCCAGGCAAAGATCACCTCTCAGAAGTCTGTTTGATAATGAGTAAAGAGACAGCGCTTTGAGCAATCAGTGTAGGATATTGTGTTTACTCTCTGTATTCTTTTTGTAAGGAATCTTTGTGAATGCTCCAGTTGCTGCATATGTCTGGTCAGGTTCATACTGAAGGGAGGCATTATACTCTATGATGGGTCTGATGAAGGTTGAGTACATTGGTATGATGACCTCTCTGAACCTAGATGTCATGTCCTTGCTTATAAGTTGAGCAACACAAAAGGTTTTTCTTACTATCTTGGACACATTGGTCGAAGGATATGTTACTATCTACATGAGTTCTCAGACCTCTGACTAGGTGAATCAACTTTTAAGGGTGTTTATTGGTGATGTAGTTACCTGCAGTGTTAGGCTTTCCAAAGGGTACTATAACACATTTCTTGGTATTGAGTTTTAAACCATGGCTTTGGCACTAAGTCTTTGTATTAGATCTTCCTGAAGGCTTTTCTCATGTTGGGGGTGATTCAATGTCTGCTACCAGTTTGCAGTCATCTGTGAACTTGGCTAGCCAGAGGCTTTTGACATTGGCTTTGACTTCCAAGAAGTAGATGCTAAAGAAGAGTAGGCCTAACAAGGAGCCCTGGGGACTCCACTGGTGACTGGCCAGCTACCTATCCAGCATATTATAAAGGGATTTATACCTATTTCTGTAAGTTTATTGACAATGCCTGAGTGGCATATTATATCAAATGCCTTAGCCAGGTCTAGGTAGGCAGTATACACAGTTTTCCCTTCATCTATTGACTTAGTGACTTTTTCAAAAGAAGTCTACCAGATTCAGTAAGCATGACCTCTCTTTAACAAAGCCAAACTGGAATGGATCCAGTGGCTGGAGGTCCCCTATGTCATTGTTGATAATTTCACAATGATAATTTCTATGGCTTTGCAAATAAGACTAGTCAGACTAATGGGTCTGTAGTTTCCATGATCTGTTGAAGGTCCTTCCTTATGAAGGAGGATGACCATTGCACTCCTCCATTCACATGGCACAAAGCCTGTTTTAAGACTACAGTTAAATAATGACACCAGGGTCCTGATAAGTCATATTTTAGACTATTCAGGAAGCATCCTGGGATGTTATCAGTGCCCACTGAGGCAGTGGTCTTGGCATTAGTGAATGCAGCCAGTACATGCTCCCTAGTTATAGCTGAAGGAGTTATATTTGAGGGTATTATTGCAGGAATAATTGGGGTGAGAGGCATGTAAAGTTGGAACTGAATTTGTCTTTTTCTGATTATTGAATTACTCTGCACAGATAGGACTAAGAGACTTAAAAGAAAACTTTAGACCTAAGCAGTGTGTGTGTGTGTGTGTGTGTGTGTGTGTGTGTGTGTGTGTGTCTGTCTGTCTGTCTGTCTGTCTGTCTGTCTGTGTGTGTGTGTGTCTACAGAATGCCCTGATGTGATGGAGGTGGATATGACAACCATAGATTTGCTATCAAGAAGTGAAACAAGATCAGGACATCATTACAGGCTGAAAACCAGTGCACCTACCTGTAGCTGCTATCAGCAGTTAATGATCCAGGTATGGGAATACATACAGCTTCTGTTCTGGAGGAACTAATTTGGATTGTAAAATTCTGACCTAGCAGGAAGTAAGTTACCAGGACTAATGCCGAATGTGTAGAATTGTCTCAGAGAGCTGTGCTGAGTATTCCCCAGTATCGACTAATTTCGGGACACCCCTCTGAAGTTTCTTTAAGTACAGACACTGTCTCAAAATCAGCTTTGCAGTTATCAGACTGTGCTTTCCTCTTGAGGTATTTGCTGTATTCTTTGGCCTCATAGCAGTGGAAGGAAGAGCTTTCCATATTTTGCTGATAAGATATGTTCTGTTGACTAAAATAAATGAGGTTGTGTATACATTTGAGTTTTCTACATCTGTTAAATAGTCTTTATTGTGAGAAGTAAACACAATGTATATATCTCTAGACAGAATTAGCTAGTTGATATTTTTCTTATGCTATCAGTCTGCTGAAAACTTATTTTATTCTTCTATGCAAGAATATACTTGTTTGTATATTTAATATTCAAAGGTATAGCCTAATGTTTCTCTGTAAAGATTTTTAGTATTCTGACTAACAGGTTTGTGACTGGCTGCTTAGCAATGTATACAAGGGCAATTGCACCAGACTGGTGAATTGTTACAGCTGGCATCCACCTTTTGGAGAGGGAGACTGTTTAGCTATAGCTGTCATCAACTAATAGTACAATTGTCTCATTTTAAGTGTGTACAGAAATTGCTTTTCCTTTTTAAACACCTTTATTGAATTATCAGGTGACGTAAGCAAATTTACATTTCACGTGATAATTCAATAAAGGTGTTTAAAAAGGAAAAGCAATTACTGTACACACTTAAAATGAGACAATTGTACTATTAGTTGATGACAGCTATAGCTAAACAGTCTCCCTCTCCAAAAGGTGGATGCCAGCTGTAACAATTCACCAGTCTGGTGCAATTGCCCTTGTATGCATTGCTAAGCAACCAGTCACAAAACGTAAGCAAATTTACATTTGTGTGTGGATGTGGTGGGTGCAGCGGTTAGTGTTGCCACCTCACAGCAAGAGGTTCTCCGGTTCGATCCTCGGCTGGGGTGCCTTCTGTGCGGAGTCTACATGCCCACCCTGTGGTCACGTGGGTTTCCTCCGGGTGCTCCGGTTTCCTCCCACATCCGAAAGACATGCTACAGGTGGATTGGATACTCTAAATTGGCCCTAGGTGTGAGTGTATGCATATGTGTGCCTTCCGTGGAAGGTTGGGCGCCAGGCTGGCAACTTGGCACTGTAAAAACTCCACTGCCAATCATGAGCAGACAGGTGATCCGCTGTGACGACTTCTAACTGGGAAAAGCCGAAAGAAGAAGAAGAAAGAAGTAAGCAAATTTGCATTTATATAAAAGTCACCAAACTGTATTAACATTCATGTTTACAAACTTCACATATATTGCTATATATCATATAACCTAAGCAACATTACATAAATTATCCAATTCCTGCCCTTTTTGTAAACAAGAAACATCTTTATTAAAATGAAAACCAGCCACACCAACACAATCCTAGTTGCAAGCATTTGACATCACAAACCATACTGACACACTCCCAGTTACAAACATTATACATTACTTATAATCTATCTAATCATTTTCAGCCAAATATGACATAGCTCATTTAAGTCCTGCCTTCTTGTAAACCTCATTCTTCCCCTGTATGTATTCTCACAATTCCCATTTTTAACTATGTAGTTTACTCCTACCTTTTCTAAAGATCTGAATTCCAGTTGTTTTATCTCTGTTACTATATTCACTACTTCTAGTATAGTTGGTTTAAATTTTGATTTCCATTTCCTAGTAATTGCTTTTTTTGGCAGCCACCATAATTAGACAGAACAAGACTTTTTACCATGTCTAGACAATTCCAATTCTGTATCATAGCTCAGAAAAATCATCTCCCTCATCACACCAATCAGCATCTCTGACATTACATCCACAGGGAATCCTTAAAGTCCGCCAACTCACCACAGTCCCAGAAAATTTGTTCCCAATTACCTCTTTCTTCCCAGTCACACCTCCAACATTTGCTGTCTACCTGAGGAAAAATTCTCTGGAGTCTACTTGGGGTTTAAAATATATATATGTAAATATTTCCAAACAAAAGCCCTAAATATTCTACATTTTGTTGCATATTTGGGAGACATACATATATCCTCCCATTTTGAAGTGCTTATCCAGTTTCTCTCCCCAATCCTTTCTAACCTCCTCTGATTGATTCTTATAGTTATCATACAATATTTTATATGACAGCTTCTGTTCTAGATTCTATTAAAAACTCTACCAGTGCTGGTCTTTTGTTTATGACCCACCCCCCTATTTTTTCCTCATTGCCTATACTCTGATATCAATCCTTGATAGGGAAAGCAATATCTAACTTGCAGTCTATATCCCTAATTTGCAGTTATGCCTATTGGCAGAATCTCCTTTCTCCATTCACGTGTTGGCTTAGTTCTTAGGATACTTTCTGCTACTTTATAGACATAATATTCTGTATGATTATTGCTATTCTCCTTAAAGGCCTGCATCCAAAATCCCAGTCTCTCCTTGTTTCTTGAGCTACCCCCTGTTTCATCATCATCATCCCTTTCCACTTTGAATTATAGTTTTCTGCTTGTGCTATGTATAGGAGCCTTAACTGTGTAGCTCTGAAATACACCTTTAAATCTGGTAATCCCAATCTGCCCTGTTCTACTGGAAGAATCACTTTATCCCGCACTTGACACTTGCTGTCTTCCTCTCCCAGATAAATTCCTTCAGCTCTTTGTTAATTGCTATCCACAACTTCTCCTCTGGTTGATACAGATATGCCTGGTCTGTGTATAAGACTAATGTGACTAAAAATATTTTAACTGCTTGTATCTTACTACCCATATTCATATAACAAAGCTTCCATTTTCTCAGTTTTTGTATTATCTTTTGTTTTGTCTCTTCCCACATATCCTTAGCTGCCACACCAAAATCATTTTTAATTCATACTCCTAAATACTTCATTTTAAAATGTCCCCATAAATATGGATATTGCTGAATCAATTCCTATGTGGGTACATAATTTACTACTATTGCCTTTGTTTTAGCATCATTAATTTTGTATCCCAAAAAGATATGAAAATGCCTCAAATGTCCCATAGCACTGTAATGTCTCTTTCTGATTTTTGTCAAGTATAAAATAATATCATCTGCAAACTGGGCCAGCTTTTCTTGACTACTATACCAATTATATCCTTGAATTTCTGAATTCCTTATTTTCTTTGCCAATGGTTCTAAATATAATGCAAATAACAAAGGGGAAAGAGGACACCCCTGCCTGGTTCCTCTGCTCTAGCAGAAATTATCAGACATGAACCCATCCACTTTAATTTTCACCTCCAATTCGTCATATATCCTCCTAATCAACCTTATATTTTTTTTCAGGAAATGCAAATACTGCTATTGCCCTGCTCATAAAATGTCAGCTTACTCTGTCAAATGCTTTCTCTGCATCATGACTCACCAACAACTATGGCATCTTCTTACATTCTGCTTCCCTCTGGATCATCAGTACTCCATTAATGTTGTCAACTGTTTGCATCCTCTCCACAAAAAAACACACATTGATCCATATGTATCAATTTTGACATCACTTTCACCATTCTTTTATCCATTATAGATATAAACACTTCATAATCATGATTTAGAATTGAAATGGGGCTATATGAAGCTGAATCTAATGGGTCTTTACTCTCCTTAGGTATTGTAGCCACCATGGCTTTTTTTCCAGTATGTTGTGCTTCTCCTTCTCTTAAAATACTGTTAAACAAAATCTTCCAGATATTTAACATTTTTCCCTCCTAGCATCCAAGCTTCCACAGGAATACCATCTGTTTCTTGGGAATTTCCTGTAGATTAGTTATATGTTACCATTTGTATCCCATCTCCTCCTATTCTGTTAGTAATTGAGCCTCATCTACCTCTAACCTTTAATTCTTCCATAAACATTTCCATTTTTACCTTTTCTTGTTTTCCATATTTTTCTGCTTTATAATGATTTTTATAAAATTACAGAAATATTTCTCACACCTCTACAGGATCTGTTTTTATCTTCCTTGTTATAAGCTCTCTAAGCTTGGCGACAACCCTTTCTACTTTCTGTTGCCTGAGCCATTGTACTAAAAGTTTTTGTGCTCTGGAGTTATTAGCAAAAAATGTTACTTAACAGCAGTCTTTCTAAACTCATGCATATTATCAAGGTTATAGTGGATGCATATCAAAACTTTCAATTAAGTGCACATGTTCCTGTCTAGCCTAGGCCAGTTTTTTGTATCTTGGGGAATAATACATAAATTCACTCCGGACTCCTACTACTGAATTCAGATATTCAGTGCTAAATACTTTCAGAAATTTCTTCAAAAATCTACCCTCTTTGGTTATATTTTTCCTTCTGCCCCCCCCACCCCCCCCAGGTACATCCTCACTGATGTATATCAAATTCTACTCCCCACCTATAAGTAATATTCATTGCTGAAAGCTGATTATTTCTCCCAGAATTTTCTTAAGCTTCATTACAGCAGTTTTAGGTGGACTATAAATACATGCCAGTGTAATCCTCCTCCATTGCCAGTAGTCTCTTGGTACTACAGATCTACCATTATTATCTTTTTTATCCTTTTCCATCACTATTGAAGCTCCTCTTGTAATTTAATTAATTAATTTCTTTGACCCAGATATTCCACTGAATAACCATCCTTAAAACCTTTCTTTACCAAATTTACATGCTCAATTCTTCCCAAATCTGTCTCCTGTAATATAGCTATTTACACTCTATATTTTTAATTTAGTTCTCTACTCTTTCTTTTTTGTATAGATCCGTGAGACCATTTACATTTAAAATAATATAGAAAGTGCTGTCATTATGTTAAGACATTATTATTCCCACCTGGTATATGTAACAGCTTTTTAACTTTTTTAAATGTCTAGTTCCATATTTTGTTACATGCATACACTAATGTTTGGCAGGTTGATCTTTTATATAGTTGTTTCTTGTCATATCCATTTAAACCTGTGTTACATCTTACAAAACCTTTTGTGTTAGTGAAAGTCCTCAAACAAACACACCCCAACAACACCCCTAAAACCTATTTTCTTAATACTAACATACAAAACTATGTACATCTTCATATATTGAAGTTTAACCATCCTAATAGGAACATCTGTCCCAGAGTGAGAGCCACACTTACAGACTTGGATTAACCTATAAGTAAGGTTATCTGTGCTAAGCTGCATGGTACAGCCAGTGCTTCTACTAAGTGCTGTCTAGTTTTACCTTATCTTTATTCCTCTTCCAGACTGGGAAAACACTTGAATGCTTTCTGAAAATATTAAATCATAGCCATTGAAAGAAGGAAGCATTCTGTTTTATTGATCCTTATCAGTTTGTCTCCACATAGACATTAACACCAAATACACAGTTGCCTCTACAAAAACTCATTTATTTGCTAAAGGAAAACTTTTTATTATATTTAGTGTTATTTTATATTAATTTGCTTCCCCTTAAAGCTTGTTACTAGATCAAGTCAAGGGCCTTAATCCAGTCATTCCCATATGCAAGAGTAGGAAAAAGCACATCGTTTTGCTTTTGTCATGCTCTTTTGACCAGACTTTTCATCTTTTTTTTTTTACATTGCAGTGCCTGCATTTCTTAAGACTAAACACAGAGAGAGAAAGAAAGAAATAAATAAGGAAAAATGGGCAGGTGTTTACTTTATAAGCTCTATTACATTCAAAAATAACTGAGAAAGCTTTACTTTTTTAACATGCAGATTATGTCATGCATTATAAACATACTACCATTAAGAGCATTTTGTCTTACTTATAGTTAATTCTTTCCTTCCTCTTCCCCTCTCTCAAATGCTCTTCTAAACATTAATGACATGAAGCAGGGCATATGCTTTTGAGTCCCCTGCAAGTTTAACAAAGTCAAAAAAGTCCAATATTTCCAGGTTTTCTTGTTCTGTCATATTTCATAAATATAATTAATGCTTTGTAATCTCAAATTTATTTGGCAATTTCCAAGTTGCTGGTTTTCTTCCTGTTGATCTTCATCTCCTAAATCCAGTCTCTGCTTCATTGCTAATATACTCCCAGTTCTTCTAGTCAGCTCTTGTGCTTTTGTCTGTTTCTCAAACATTTTCCTTTGAAACACTGGAAAAGGTTTCACTGTCATGGTCTCTCTATTGGCATTACTACCAGAAGAACAAGAAGCAGAGTCTCCTTTTGTTTCATAGCTGACTTTTTTTGGACAAACATTTATATTTCCTCCTTTGAATTTTCTGCATCAAAAAATGATTTTGACCCTCCAGGAAAGAATATTCTGAAAATAGTTGGAAGAAGCAGCTTGAATCTCAAACCTGCTACTTGACATTCTCTGATTAGATGAATACATTTACTCCACTTCTGCCTGGTGTACAGTAAGTAATAATTTTCCACAAACCTTCTACTTTCTCCCACTTTTAGTACTTTGTCCTTCTGCCACAGTTTTGTCAGAAGCAACTCTTTCTGCTGGTACGATGCATCTTTACTTTTAAAGGTCTAGGTTGATTTCTCATGACAGGGTTTTGAGCATACACACAATGTATCCTTTCAATTAACAGTTCCTGCTGTGGAACACCAGTCCAGTTGCTTATTTGTGCTTTCATAAAAATAATACAATCTGTTCCTCTCAACTTCTCTGGTGCAGCAGAAAATATTAAGTTTTTCCTATGTGCTCTGCCATGTAATCTTGTTATTTCTTGAAGCATCTCTTCTTGAGTGGTATCATATTCAGCCAACCTTTTCTTAATTTTGACCTCTGATTTTTGCAGTTTTATCACCTCATCTGAATATCTGTTTAAAGCTTCTTCCATTTTTCCAACCTTTTGTTATTTGAGTTGATACACTCCAGTGTTTCATTCATTTTAATCAACTTTCAGTACATTTGATTTATTTTTTTCCTCTAGGTTACTGGAAGTCCTATCTTGCACCAAAACTAGAGCTTGTACTGCTTTTTGCTGAACAGCTGCAGAATTCTTTCTAGTCAGTATTTTCTCCTCACCTTTTGTGATTGAGTTTCTCTCAGGTTTTCTGAATTTCTATTTGCTGGTATCTAGGCACTGCACTTACGATCCAGTTGCTGAAATTTCCCCAAACAGTTTCTTTTTTCACACTGGGAAAGCTGAAATTAAGCTGTTACTTAGTGTGCAGCCATCTTGGAAGTCCTCTCTGGTTATTTTTTCTTGTTATAGACTCCTTAAGTTTGGCAACAACCCTTTCTACTTTCTGTTGCTTACATTGTTGTGCCAAAAGTTTTTGTGGTCTGGAGTTATTATCAAAAAACAGTTGCTTAACAGCAGTCTTTGTAAACTCATGCATATTATCCAGGTACTCCCTTATTTTTTCTTTAGCATTTTGCAATTGTGCCTGTTCTTGTTCTATGAGATTCCCCTGTTCTGTAGTATTTTAACCTTTCTCAGTCCTTCTAAATATTTTTTTTCAATTCTTAACTATCACTCTTTTTCTTTTTATTCCTACCATATTTTAAACTCTACTGGTCACCCGGTCATTTCAGCATGTAAATACTTTTTGAAAACATTGGTTTATTATTACATCAATTTCTTTGTCCGTTTGTTTCTAAACTCCCTTCCTATATTAAAGATATTTTTGACTTTTTGAACAAAATTTCTATGCTTAATTGGGGAAAAGAAATGTACTGGGCCACCCTGGATGTGAGAAGCCGCTATACCAATGTTAGACACACAGATGGTATACAAGCTTTATATCACTTTTTGGGTGATAACCCAGTTACCAATTATATTATAGAATTGACTCATTTTTGTCTTTTTAATAATTAATTTGCTTTTGATAATGTCATTTATCACCCATTGCAAGGCATGACCATGGGGGCACCTTTTGCCCCGTGTACGCAAATATAATGATGGCTTTATTTGAAATGGATTATTTGTACAAACATGAGTTTATGAACAAGTATGTTGTGTGTTACTATAGATATATAGATGAGTTGATATTTGTTTGTAATGGTGGCCAGAATGAAGTTATGAAATTTAATGTGTTTCTGATATGCAACAAAATGAATATAACTAATCCTTTGATGGGTTACAATATGGCAATGTAGTTGTATTTTTGGATTTATGTTTAAAGGGCCTTGAAAATAGTGAGATACATACATCTGTACATAGAAAATTTTTGGATGGGGTTAATACTTACATGGGGGTAGCTGTCACCCCCACATTTAATTTCGTCATTGCCACATAGAGAGTTATTAAGACTTTATAGAATTTTTAACAATGAAAATGATTTTTATTATGATGTTTATAGAACAGTTAATATGTTTATAAATAGGGGGTATGATTATGATTTAGTAAATGAAGTATTAAAAGTCTTGGGGCTTTATGATAAGCAGAAGCAAAACAATAATAATAATATTTATGAAAACATAAATAGAAGAATGAGTTCTGGCAAAGGAAAAATGCATTTAGTCACAACTTATTTTAAGTGAAAAGATTTGTGATACGGTAAAATATTGTTGGGAATTTCTTATGAGGGCTAGAGAATTGTCTAAGATTTTATGGGAGACTCCTTTTTTTCATACAGATGTGGATGTAATTTAAAAGATATGTTGGTACATGGCAATTTTGTTTCTCCTGCTATTAGTATTGTTAGACATCCAGATATACTAGGCACCTTTCCATGTAATACTTATTGTGTTTGTCAATTTGTGATGTGTTTTTTAAGAAGATTAATAATGTTAGATTTCATCCAACAGAATTGTTTTCATGTAATACTGAAGGTGTTATTTATGCCCTGAGGTGCCCCTGCAACTTATTCTATATTGGAGAAACTAAAAGAATATTTAGAGTGTGGCTGCAGAAGCATATCAGGGACATTAAAAAACAAAAAAATGGAAAGTTCTGTAGCAGTGCATTTCAAAGAAAAAACATGGCAGTGATTTCTTGTTATTACAAGGAACATTTCTTGAAAAGATTCATGTTTTAACTGGGGGGAAGTTCTAAAGTGAAGGATAAACTTCTTTATAAAGAATCTGTCTTTATATTGAAATATAATATTTTGATGTATTTGGGCTTGAATTGTGAAGTTAATTGGAAGTATTTGATTTAATTGTTTTATTGGTTAATTAGATAAGTATTTTGTGTTTTATATTTAAAGGATGCGTTTCATCAATTTTGTCACTCCTTGAAGGCTGTGTAGCCAAGGCGCTAAAGAGAGAAATAAAATTTGTGTGGATCAGTAGCTAGTTGTTTCGTTTCACTCCCTTATTTTTCTTTAGCACTTTGCAATTGTGCCTCTTCTTTTTCTATGAGATTCCTCTATTCAGTAGTATTTTAACCTTTCTCAGTCCCTCTAAATAATTTTTTCACCTCTTAACCATATCTCTTTTTTTATTTCTACCGTATTTTTAAACTCCACTTTCATTTTATCCTACTCACTAGCTATAACTTCTGGAATACTTTCTATCTTCCCTAAGAACACCCAACATATTCACCAAGAAACACTAGAAACCAAACAAAAACCAAAATTGACTTCATGATTGACAATCCATGAACAAGCAACTTCAAATGATAATTGTAATATTTTTATTGAATAATGTTATGTACTTTCTTCCCTAAGATACTAGGACTTCATCAGAACTAAATTACACTTGTCCCATCTGCCTTATAAACTTTGAAGAGTGGATAAACCACCCAATCAAAACACATATATAATTAATAATTAAATTACATCACACCAATTCTTAATCATAAGAAATATAAAACTTCAATTCATGGAGCCATACCTAAGTAAAGACTGCAGGCTCCAAAACCATCTGATGCTCAATTGAACTAATAATAATATAGCTAATAAATATTCTAACATCTTACTTAAAGGAGAACTGAACATTTACATATTAACAGTGTTGTTTAAAATATAAAATCTAATATATAAAATACATATTATAAAATGTACATATATTAAATGTCATTTATCTTACTCTATAAAAACTGATCAACATTAATTAAATTAAAATATAAAATATGATAATAAGGGGAGAAAACACAATGTTACAACTTGGTCACCCTTAACTTTAATGGACTAGCAATAGATATTGTATCATTTAACCCAGGTTTTTCACCAGCATTTAAACATAGCTGTCATAATAACTCTCTGTATTCCACATTATACTCCCATGGGCCATGCCTGGGATTCTGAGTCATTTACTCCAATACAAAAAAATTAAAATCTTTTTTTCTCACCACATATGATCTTATGTCTATACAATGCATTGGTCTCATTTCTTTGCCTAACATCATAAAGGTATTCATAAATTCTCTTTCACAAAGACCGCTCGGTCTTACCAATATAGAAGGAAAAGCAGAAATCACACAGCACCAGGTATACTAGTCCAGTAGTATTACGATAAAAAAATCTGCTTAAAATGAAAAGTATAATTTAAATTAGGTAGTCTAATCACCTCACCTTCATAAATATAACTACATTTCTACAAGCTCCACATTTTCTGGTACCCTTATTGAGTCCTATACTACCATTTAAACCAGAAAATGGGGCTTTTGCAATCATTTCCTTTAAATTAATACAGCTCTTGTATGTGAAATGGGTGGGGGGGGTCCCCTACCTTCTCTTACTTCAATTAGCTTTAACTAGATTCTTAATAATATTACTTTCTTGGTAATATTTTAATACCAAACTGTTATGGAAAGATACCTCAGTCTTGCTACCATTCATAAAACTACTCAACCTGTACTGGCTAGCAGGTATACCATATCCCATAACTAGTAGAAACTTGGAACCCCTTCCCTTATTAATTCCTGGTGAACCTCTTTGAGCAAAGCCTCGGGGTAACTTCTTTTGTGAAACATGGACTTAAAAAATCTATTTCTTCTTGTAAACCCCTTCATCAGAAGCTATCTTGGCTAGCCTCACGAATTGCTGTGGTTTTGCATTCTGCCATTGGCTAATTGATGCAACTTATAAATCTTCTGACCCAGAGTTTGAGTCTTGCCCCCTCTAGTAGGGTAGATTGTGTGAACAGAGAGAAGTCGAGTGTCCATGGTCTCACCAATGGTAATTCAGCAGCACCCTGCCATTTGTTAGAATTTCCCATATAGACCTGTTAATGTTGCCAGAAGCCTCAAGAGGACTCAATATGGTTGTTTTATGAATGTTACTGCTAATGGTGGTACAACTGCAAGCAATGGTATGGCTGATACACAGGAGGATGTAACTGTTGACTCTGTGTTTCAGGAGGAGGCATTTGTATGTGTCATCTTGTGTCAGGAGTTTAGTGGCAATGCTTCTCTGTTTTGTTTGGATTCATGGTTGGCCAATTCCAAAGGAATATTTCTTAGTCCTCCTGTTGGTAATGATTATTCTTTGACTTTTGATGTTTTATTGGCTTTGTTTTAAAATAAACAATTTAAAATACAAGACATTACAATTAATTTATTTTTAAAGGAGTGTTTGGCTTGCAAAAGAGTTCCTAAAGGAATGAGAGTATGGAAATTTCTGAATGGGATGGACATGAATTTTTATAAGGATTTAATAGTTATTTTTGATGACTGCAGGCTCAGAATTATTGAATTAATGGTTAAAGACAATGAACTGTATTTGGAGAGACCTTTCCAGGAAATTTGTGACATTCATTTTAAATTAAAACAAGATTTATTGGAAGATGCTGACAATGAAAATATGTGGACAAGGTTTTTCTAATGTAAGGGATAGAGAGATAAAAAAGAGAGCCAGGGATGAGAGAGACTATGCAAGCAATACTGCTTACCCCAGACCCAATACATTTAGAGATGATGAGGGGCCTTTTGTTACTACAGAAGTTAGAGAGGTGGGAAACAAGTATGATGATAGGGATTTTTTTATTAGACAACCCTCACTTCTAACTGAGAAGTCTCAGAGAAAGTAGAGGTTTATTCAAGAACAAGACATAGGGGTGGAAAGTCCTTACAGGAAGAAGAAAGGGAAAGGCAAGGGGTGGAATATATAGGCTGGGTTGTTCATGACCCTGATTTAGCTACTACATCTTCATCCCCTTGCTTTAATGCTGAACATTTTAATGATGTCATTCGCAACAATGCAGCAATTAACAGCTTGCAAGACTTCAGAATTTTTAATTATAATACCCCAGCTATTGACGTCAAATAGTTTGGTTTATTTAAAAAAGTTTTACTTATGTTCTCACCCCAAAGCTGGATATTGGGAAGAGTATTTTAGATCTGAAACTATTTGTCAGAAAGTTAAATCTTGGAATTCTATTTTCTGACAGGAAGGGGGATAGTCATCAGCAACCCTAAGATTTACGCTTAGTAAAAAAGAGTATTTTTGAATCGCCCACTTCATCCAACCATCAGCATGTTTGAAAAGTTATGTATCAATGATATCCATAATTGGTACTCTCAGAAACAGTTTAAATGAAAGTACAGTTTAACTCAGGAAGAGATGGCTTTGTTGCAGGAGGTTATGAATAACCGTGATAAATGTGTTATGAAGCCAGATAAGGGTGGGGGAGTGGTTATGTATAGTACTGATTACTCAAGCAAAATGTTCACTTTGCTTAATAATTAGGAACAGTATAACAGAATGTCTAGGAATGAGATATATGTGGCATACAGAAAAATCAATGCATTTTTGCATGACCTACTTTTGGAGGATGGAATAGTCAGGGGTATCAGTTTCTCAAAGTGGAACATCCGGTTATACCAAATATTTTTAGTATGCTTAAGATACATAAGTGTAGTGCACCCACAGGTGTAGCTGAAGGGATATGGGTTCCTTCCTAGCTGACTCTGGTGACACCCCTAGAGGCCCGACACACCAAGGTGGCAAGAGGGATTGATTTTATTCTAGGTGACACATCTAGTTTAAAAAAGCAATAGCACAACCATAAACAAATTATTTCAACAGTGCACCAGTTAGCAATAAAACAAGGTTAGATATGCATGCAATAAAAACACACATTCATCCTCTTCCTCAGAACTCAACAGAAGAAAGTCTTGACATTTAAACATGCACAAAGAAAGCAATATCAATGAGCAATAAAGCTTTAAAATGCAGCAATACAAACAAGGGAAAAATGCAATGTTATTAAGCAATAAAAGTGTCATAATACAACAATACAGATATGAGAAAATGCAATGTCATTGAGCAGCAAAATTCTTAAAGACAGCAGTACTAACACGAGCAAAATGCAATGTCATTGAACAATGAGGATTTATAATGCAATAATACAAATGTGAGAAAATGCAATGTCATTGAGCAGTAAAGATTCTTTAGGGCAGCAGTACTAACATGGCAAAATGCATTATCATTGAACAATAAAGATTTATACTGCCACAATACAAATATGAGGGAATGCAATGTCATTCAACAGTACTAACACCCTCTACCCCCTTGATCAATTCTAAACAGACCAACTATGAAACACTCCATTATACCTTGTTCGCTGGCCAGTGACTACTTTACAGTCTTGCTGCCTGCATGATGGGGCCCAAGCTGGAGCTCATATGGATCCAGTTATTTGCAATCCACAAAGCATTAAAGGGGGAGGGGGACCACAATCTTATAAAGATATAAAATGACGGCCTGAGCCTCTCACCACTCCATCGAGTATATCCTAGTGACCAGGAGCCGTGGTTCCTCTGATGAGAAAAGTAGAAAATCACCTACCAGAACTCTGGTAATCATCTATGGCTTGTCGGTACTAGGCCCAAGAGAACTCCTTTCTTGCTGAATCATAGCAGGCGTGGAACTACTGGTTTCAGACTTCTATCCTGATTTCACAGAATACCATATCCAGAATTTTAGCAAGAGACAGAGAAAACACTAGAACAGAAGATCTAGTCATGCTGCAATGCCCTTTTTCCCTTCAGCTCCGTGTTTCAGTCTTCCCTCCTTCAGCTAGTGTTCCAGAATCCTCTTTCACTTTCGAAATTGTGTTTTATATTCCTGAAAAGGAGCTCCACCTTGTGGTCTAATGGAAAACTACAGTGTATTACGTCTACATGAAATACAGTGGGAGCTACACTAGGATATTTACAATCCACCTCTCCATCCCACTGTGGCTGCCTCTGGCTCCAAGACTCATCCTTTGTCTGTGTTTGTTGATCACAATATTAGGGTTTGAAGTCACCTTTCGGTTATATCCTTAAGGACTCGTGAGACTTTTTGAGTACCATTAAACCATTTTTTTCACGAAAATTGGCTTTTGGTTACAATAGATTTAAATTATGTATTTTCTTGCATACCAGATACAGGCGGGCTTGATTGGTTACAGGAGTTTGTGAGTGTCCACAGTAATTTTGATAAAAGTAAGATAAATATGATATCTGAGTTTATGGAAATTATTTTGAGTAACAATTTCATGTTTATTGAGGACGAGTATGCGAAACAAGTTAGCGGCATTCAATGGGTGCTGCTTGTGCTCCTTTGTATGCCGATATCATAATGTGGTATTGGGAGCAGAATTACACATTCCTCTCCATATATACAAGGAATCTCATCATCCTTTTCAGATTTTTGAGTGATATATATATATATATATATATATATATATATATATATATATATATATTTAATTTTGAAAGGTGATGAGGTTGAGTTAAAGCATTTTATAGACTATTTAAATGACACCACTACAATTCTGTATTACAATATTTCTATTAGGAGTATTAATTATTTGGATTTTTTTTTGGAGAAAGACTTTAGTTAAAAAAAAAATTAAATCCAAACTGTATAGGAAGCCCATGTTTTCTAATAGTTATTTGCATTTTGAAAGCTGCCACCCATTTAAGCAAAAAAGCAGTTTGGTAAAAGGTCAAATGGTGTAGCTAGCCAGGATAATTTCTGATGAAGGGGATTTACAAGACGTCCATGCTTTATGAAAGAGGTTATCCCAGGTTTTGCTCAAAGAGGTTCACCAGGAAATTAATAGGAGAAGGCGTTCCAAGCAATTCTGGAACTTGGTATACCTGTGAGCCAGCATAGGCTGAGTAGTTTAACAAATGGTAGTAAGACTGAGGTATCTTTCCATAACAGTTTGGTATTAAAATATTCCCAAGAAAGTAATATTATTAAGAATTTAGTTAAAGTTAATTGGAAAATTTTTGGAGGTGATCCTGAAGTAAGAGAAAAGGTAGGGGAAGCCCCCTGTTTTACATAAAAGAGATGTATTAATTTAAAGAAAAAGATTGCAAAAGCCCCAGTTCTTGGTTTAAATGTTAGTATAGAACTTAATAAGGATACCAGAAAATGCGGAGCTTGTAGACAGTGTAGTTAAATTTACGAAGATAAGGTGATTAGATTACCTAATTTAAATTATACTTTTCATTTTAAGCAGAGTTTTGATTGTAATTGCTGGACTAGTATACCTGGCACTGTCTGATTTTCTTTCTATGTTGGTAAGACCAAGTGTTCTTTGAGAAGGAGAATTTATTAACACCTTTATGATGTTAGGCAAAGAAATGAGACCAGTGCATTGTACAGACATAAGATCATATGCAGTGAGTTTATAGGTTCATAGGTAGGTACTAGGCTATTGGCCCTAGGGCCTATACAAGCCTAGCCAAAAAGGTACCCTGGCTTATGCCACCCAAGAAAATTATTTTCCTGTGCCCTGTCAAGCAGAACCACAGAAGTGATCCCCCGGGTGAATTTCCTATTACCCATCCAATCATCAAGATTTTTTATGTAGCTTGGAGGGATTGGGATTTCTTTAAGTGGAGCATGTCCAACAGCTCTGGGTTTGACATAGCTTTGTATGTTAGGCAGAGGTCACCTCTGAGTAGGCGATATGTGACAGAGTAAAGCTGGAGTTTTTTGAGATGGTCTGTGTAAGGCATCTGTTTGAGGCCAGTAATCCTCTTTGTGAGGTATTTTTGCGGCCTTTCCAGTTGTTGTAGATGTCTTGTGAGGTACATACCAAAAGGGGTATTGTACTCTATGAAAGGGGTCTAATGAGTGATGAGTAGAGGGGAACAATGATCTCTTTTTTTCTGGATGAGAAACCTTTTGTGATGAGGTGTGCCATGTAGAAGGATTTCCTGACCACTGTGGCGATGTGATTATCAAAGGAGAGACTACTGTCCACCTGTGTCCCAAGGTCTCTTATCACACTTTCGGTGTTAAGTAGACTACCGCCTATATGGTAGTTCATGGGTACAGAGTTTTTACCAAAGGGGATGACAATGCACTTTTTGGCATTGAGCTTGAGACCGTGTCTTTGACACCAGGCATCTATCTCAGTGAGGCCCTTTTGTAGGATGTCCACATCATTAGGAGTTTCGATTATGGCTCCCAGTTTGCAGTCATCTGTGAATTTAGTTTGCCAAAGACCTTCTGTGTTAGCCTGTACTTCAGAGAAGTAGATACCAAACAGGAGGACCCAGCACTGAACCCTGTGGTACTCCACTTGTCACTGGTCTGAAGTCTGATTTGGAGTCTGCTACTTTCACAGTGTGGGTTCTGTCAGTAAGCCAGTTGCCAACCCATCTTGTGACATAGGGATTTATACCTAGTTTAGTGAGTTTATTTATAATTCCAGAGTGGGGGATGGTGTCAAATGCCTTGATGAGATCTAGATAGGCTATGTGAACCACCTTACCCTCATCTATGGCTTTGGTGACTACTTCAAAGAAGTCTATCAGGTTTAGCAGACATGATCTGCCTTTTACAAACCCAAACTGTGTGGGGTCCAGAGTTTGGAGATCTCTAATGTCTTTGTTTATGAGTTCCATGATGATACATTCCAATCAATAAAATTAATTAATAAGAAACTAGGATCCCTCTATCGCATCAAACACTGTCTTTCACCAGAAGCTAGGTCTGCCATAGCTCGAACTCACCTTTTATCCACTCTGCTCTATGCTGCTCCCATATATACTAATATCTCCAAAAACAACCTCAAGAAACTAGCAACTTCCTACAATAATATTGCTAGATTTGCTACAGGCTCTCCTTTCAGAACCCACCACTGCTTAAATCTTAAACACTTAAACTGGCTTGAATTCCCTAACCAGCTTCAATTTTACCAACTTACTTTAGCCCACAAGACCCTGTATCAACCTAGCAACACTCCTATACTCTCTAGCCTTATCACACCTTATAACAACCTCAAAAATTTACATTCCTCAAACAAACTACTGATTAACACTACTAAATCAAACAACTCAGCAGGTGACTCCTTGTTCTCAAACTCTGTAGGAAAATTATGGAATAAACGTCCGACCAAAATCACAGCTCAGACTTCTCTGCTACTTTTTAAAAAACATCTAAAATCACATCTCAATAATCACTGGCTATGCACCTGCACTAACCTTGACTAATTTCTTCTCCCTCTAACTCATTCCATCCCTTCCTTTATGTCTTCATATGAAATATTTACAATCTATCCTACGTACACTAATTATAAGCATTTTATGCATAAATTATCACTGTAACCTATGAAATGGAATACTATTAAAAAAAAAAAAAAAAAGGGATTTTCGTTTTGACTGTACTATCTTAAATTTCCTAAATATTTTTTCTTAACACTGTATAACTTCTTTTATGTAATTGTATTATGTATCTCTATGTGGAGCTTTTCTCCCTGGGCCTCTACTGAAAATGGACATGTATCCAGCTAGACCAGCCCGGTCAACAAATGTAAAATAAAAATAAAATAAAATAAAAATAAATGGCCTTGCAGACCAGGCTCGTCAGGCTAATGGGGCAGTAGTTCCTGGGGTCTGTTGTGGCCCCCCCTTTGTGGAGTGGGATAACTGTCACAGTGCGCCATTCAATGGGCACAAAGCCTGAGGTGAGGCTATGATTGAACATGGTACTTAAGTGGGGTGCCAGTTCATTCTGTAGTTCATGTAGAAGGCAGCCTGGTATGTTGTCAGGTACCATGGATGCTGTGTTCTTGGCTTTGGAGAGTGAGGTTTTTACCTGTGCAGCTGTGATTACAGGAACTTTGCATTCTTCCGGTATAAAGATGGGCCCTTTACATTCTTCCTCAACATGTGGTCTAGGATCCGACTCAGCCCCCTTTTACAGTTTGTGGATACTGTAAATTGTCAAGCTCCTCCCTTACCCATAATGCTGTAGTCCCCCTCCATACCTCAGATCTTGTTTGCTGCCCTTTATTGCTAAATTACAATGCAAGATATAATGGCTATATGAGAAACCACTATCTGGAGCTCAAAAAACAGGAACTTTGGTTCCCATAGTATCTTCTCATTCTTCCAGAAGTCATAAACAAAAGGTAAGGGTATTGGATGGTGGGAAGTTGAGGAAAAATGAAAATGGACAGCACAGATGGAACGTTATAATGAGTACATAACTTCTTTATCTGGTGTTGCCAATTTTCATTCATTACTCAACATATGGGACACAGACCTCAGCTACCTGAATCCCAGGTGGACTCTAAGAAAGGATATTCCTAAGTACTGTTGAGCCAAAGGCTGCTCTTCCCCTAAAAAACAGATCAACTTTGTAATGAGTAATACAACTATGAGGATTAGCCCAAGTAGCTGCAGCACAAATATCACCTGTGGATGATCTGGATAGAAATACTGAAGAGGTTGCCATGGATGAGCCCTCAAGGTTTTTGTCAAAGATAAACACAATTTGTTATAGACAAAGGAAATGCAATTAGTTACCCACTTAGCTAAAGTTACTTTGGTAACTGGCTTTCCCAATCTTGATTCTGAAAAAGAGACAAATAACTGATATGATTTTCTGAATTTTTCAGTTCTATGCAGATAGAAACATAATTTTCTGTGAATGTCCAGGAAGTGTAAAATGTATTCCCATTTGTTTGCGAAATTTGGAAAGAAAATGGAGAGACTGATAGCTTGATTGATGTTGGATCCTAACAACACCTTTGGAAGAAAGGATGGATTGGTTAGTAAGAACACCCTTTATGAAAAATAAAAAAAAGAGGCTTAGAAGACAAGGCTTGAAGTTCTGAAACTCTCCTAGCCAATGTTACGGCTACCCAAAATATAGTTTTCCAAGTTAAAAACTTTAAAATTCAAACCTTGCTGCTGGTCCAAATGGTGGGTATGTCAGGGCTTGTAACACAAAATTCAGATGTCATGGTGGAATAGGATCTTTAAAAGGGGGGGTCTTAGTAAAAAGGTTCCTTTTAAAAATGCCTTACAAACTTGTGATGAAGCTATGTTAGAGTTGTCAATGCCTATATGAAAATTAGAAATGGCAGCTAATTGTACTTTAGCCATTGATGAACTAGCCCCTTCATTAAAAATTTAGCCAGAAATTCAAGAACTTTGAGTACTGGTGCTGACAAGAGGTCGATGCCTTTCTGTTATGCCCAAAAAACAAATCTTTCCATTTACTTTTGTAAATCTTTCTAGTGGAAGCTTTGTGGGAAGACAAAAGAATGTGATGGACAAGGGAGGAGAGCCTGGGTTGTCTAGCTATCAATGGAATTGAAGAAACCTTGTGGTCAATTTTAGGCCCAAAATGTCTGGATGAATCATGTCTGTTCGGTGAGACAGAAGGTCTGGAATTGGATTCAGGATCCAAGGACGATGAACTAGATGAGGTCAAAGGAAGGAAAACCAAATCTGACAAGACCAATAAAGGCAATGCGGATGACTGTGCTCTTCAATCAAGATGCTTTCTGAAGAAACGTGGGGATTGAAGGAGTTGGGGGGGTAAAGCATAGAGGTGACTGAGGGGCCCAATTGTGGAGGAGAGTGTCTCTCAGTGACTCCCCCAGTGGGAGGATCAGGGCAAAAGGCCTGCTGCAATTGTTGTTGATGGGAGACATAAAGAGGTCTCAGCATGGCTGGCCCCTTTGTCAGAATATATTCTCTTGTTCAGAAACCACTTGTGAGGCAATAAGATGGACCTGCTCAACTTGTCTGCTATTACATTTGATTTCCCTGGAATGTGCAGTGCTATCAGAAATTGATTGGATGAGATCGCCCATTGCCATACTCTCAGAGCTTCTCGACATAAGGAATAAGATCTGGTTCTTCCTTGTTTGTTGATGTACCAGACTACTAACATATTGTCTGTCTGAATCACAATAGTTCCTGAAGGGAGAGAATCTTGGAAGGCCTGCAATACTAGAAAAATTGCTCTCACTTCTAAGATATTGATATGTGTGTTGGCCTCTTTTGGGGACCAGGTGCCTGGGACTGTCTTTCCCAAGAAGTACCCCCTCCCACTCAAATTGGGATGCATTTGTGGTCACTATGGCCTTGGGCTGAGGAAGTATGAGAGGTCAGCCCTGCAAAATCTGTTCTGAGAAACTCTACCACCTGAGGTACCTTTTGCATGCCTGAATGAGTTTGATGTGGTACGACAAAGGCTGGTAAAGGATGGAAGGTTGTGGGTAGTATTCCCGGTAAGAATTTACAGTGCCCCATCCACTCATCCAGGTTCCTTTTGAACAGTGCCATAGAGGTGCTCTGTTTCACATGAATAGGTAGCCCATTCCAAAGACACGGCAGTTGCTGGGAGATAAATCTGTCCCTTCAGCATGTCCTACTTAAATTGCAGGCCATATTTAGGTCTCTGGAATGGGTGTTCCTAGTCCCATTTGATTTACGGATAGGCAGCAAGTTCATTAGCTTTGGGTCTGAGATTGCTCTATAAACCAGAAATAAGTCTCCCCTATGAAGACTATATGATACAGAGTAAAGTGACAGGGACTTTAGTTGGCCTGTGTACCATACATACTGGAGACCCTTGATTTTCATTGTTAGAAACCTCTGAGGTCTCCAATTGCTGCAAGTGCTTTGTACGGTACATGCCGAACAGGGCATTACACTCAATTGTGGGCCAGCTTAGTGCCAAGCATAAAGGGGTTATAACCTGTTTTGCTCTCAAGGTAATGCCTTTACTAATTAAGTATGCTATGTATTAAGCCTTCCTTACTACAGTAGATACATGGTGGTCGAAGTTAAGGTTGCAGTCAACTTGTGAACCCAAGTCCCTTACCACCTCATGGGTACTTAGAATATTATTGTTGATTTGATAGTGTGAAGGGACATTGTGCTGAAGGGAATGATGATGCATTTCCTTGCATTCAGTTTGAGACTGTGACTAATAAAAAATCGCTGGTCTGTGTAAGACCCTCCTGGAGTATACTGACATAATTTGGGGATTCAATAATTCACCCAGTTTGCAGTCGTCTGCAAACTTGGTCAGTCACAACTCCTATGTTTTGACCTGAACTTCTGAGGGGTATATACCAAACAGTAGGGGGCCCAGCATTGACCCCTGTGGCACCCTGCTGGTAACAGGTCTGCTGGTTGATGTGAAGTAACCCACTTTGATAGTGTGTGTCTGGTTTGTGAGCCAGTTAGCAACCCATCTTACAGTAAAAGGGTTTACATTCAGTTTGCTAAGTTTATCAGTAATGCCTGAGTGTGGGATTGTGTCAAAAGCTTTGCCAAGTTGAGGTATGCTGTGTGCACAGATTTGCCCTCATCAGTGGCCCTGGTCATATTAAAAAAAAAAAATCCTAAAGATTTAACAGGTAGAATTTACCCTTTATGAGGCCGTATTGGGTAGGATCCAGGGTTTGGAGGCCGCCTATGTCTTTATTTATGAGGTCCATAATGATACATTTCATGGCTTTACAGATGAGGCTGGCAGGCTTATGGGTCTGTAATTCCACGGCTCTGATGTTAGGCCACCTTTGTGAAGGAGAATAACTGTTGCTGTTCACCATTCTGTAGGAATGAAGCCTTTGGTTAGACTATGATTAAAAAGGGTACTTAATGGTGCTGCTAGTTCATGTTTTAGCCTGTTTAGAAGACAGCCTGGGATACCGTCTGCTCCCATAGAGGCTGTGTTTTTTGTCTTGGACAAGGCTTTGATGACCTGTTCTTCAGATATGTAGGGTGGGGGAAGTTTGGGGCAAGGTTTGTAATAGATTTGGAGGGGATAGGGGGTGAAATAGGTTTGCTATCCCTATGGGGTCAATGTGTGTGAGACTGTTGGTCATTAGTTCTGCTCATGCTTGGATCCTACTTTTTAGGCTACATACGTAGCTGTAAAAGGCCTTGTGGTCATCCTTGGCTGTGCTGGCAAAGTTTTTCTCAAAGAGGCCCTTTGAGGATTTGACAAGTTGTCTTATTTGCCTGTTGAGGCTGAGGAGGGTGCTTTTCCATTGTTGGGGACTTGCCTTTGTTTGATGGATGGCAACTTTTTGCATTTATTGCAAAGTTTATTGATGCTGGATGTCCACCATGGTGGCTTGTTTTTACTCGGGGCTCTGGCTTTGATTCTTTCTGGTATAGCCGAGTCTATGCACTTATGCAAGTGATTGTACAGGGCTTTAGTGTAAGCTTTGGTGTAGTTACCATTTCCAGCTATGGTTGGGGCTTAGAATGCATTTATACCTTCACTTTCAGAAGCTATTAGAGAAGATAGAAATTTCTTCTGAACATTTAGCTAGGGGAGTGGGATAAAATTAAAGTGGAGTTTAAAAATAGGGTGGAAATAAAAGAAAGGGAGATATGGTTAAGAAGTAACAATAATTATTTAGAGGGACTGACACATTTTAAAGTGTTGCAAAATAGGGGGAATCCCACAGAACAAGAAGAGGAGTAACTGCAGAATGTTAAACAGAAAATAGGAGATTATCTCGATAATCTGCATGAGTTTAGAAAGACTGCTGTTAAGCAGCTGTTTTTTTTTATATTACCTCTAGAGCATACAAACTTTTAGCACAAGTCTCAGGCAACAGAAAGTAGAAAGGACTGTCACCAAGCTTAGGGAGCCTATAACAAGGAATATAACAAAATATTCTGTAGAATTATTAGAAATATGGAAATTCTTTGAAAGCAGAGAAATATGGAAATCAAGAAAAGGTACAAATGAAAATGTTTATGGAAGAATTAAATATGCCAAGGTTAGAGGTAGAACAGGCTCAATTACTAACAGAATAGGAGGAGATGAGATAGACATGGTGATGTATATCCAATCTACAGTAAAGTCTCCAAGAATAGATGATATTCCTGTGGAAGTTTGGAAGCTAGGAGGGAAAAAAACTGTTAAAGATCTAGAAGGTTTTGTTTAACAGCATTTTAACAGGA